>NC_046314.1:20135103-20814838 GCF_009819535.1 Lacerta agilis
GGCCTGCGGGCCGGATACGGCCCCCGACGACCCCCGCTGCTGCCGCCCGCTCTTACCGGCGCGGCTGCCCATCTCCAGGTCAGCACAGCACCGGAAATAGCTTTTGCGCATGCGCAAAGCGTCATTTCCGGTGCACTTCTGGGTCTGCGGAGGCCTGGTGCCGTGCCAACCCAGAAAAAGCGAGTGTGCACGCTCCCTAGAGATGTAAAATTTCCGGGAATTTTGAAGCTCAGAAAACCCCCCAGTTTTTTCCTCTCTTTTTTTTTGGAAAAAACGGACATTTTTGGAAAAATTGAAAAAAATGCTACATTAGCACTTCTTTTTTCTTTTCCAGATTGAAAGTCATTCTGTTACTTTAGAAACATAAAATATAACTATGGACAATTTTAATGGGCATAAAATTATCACAACTAGCATATTAAAAATATAGTGTATCCAAACAATTATTACAAACAGAATTTGCTTTTAAAATATTATTTATTTGTATTTGTAACAAATGGAGCAACAATCTCCTGAACTGTTTTTACTAGTTTATGTGGAACAAAAAAAAACCAAAAAAACTCCACAAAACAATTTTTAAAAACCCAGAAGTAACAATTATTCATATTTCCTCTCCACAGTATTTAAAAAAAATCATTCTCATAAAAAGAACTGAAGAAGGAAGTGGGACTAAGTTTCAATGAATGGGCATGAAATTTAATCAGAATCATTTTCTGAGCTGTAATTAAGTATATACTTTCAGGCCCTTTTTGTTGCTCTATATTTTCTTCCAGTGCTTTGAGGCCTAGTGAAGAGGAACAGAACCAATGCATATCACACGCATGCAAAAACAAAACTGAAACCTTTTTCTTTTCTGGTGACAACAGCACCTCCTTAAGGAAGAAATGTATCTTGTTCTTGCATTGGAGAGTTCAGTTTGTAACCTAGGACATGCTTGTCCTCACAGAAATTAGAATAATCTGATACCATACATATTTTTTAGAAATGATTTATAAAATATTTGAACCCCTTATCTTAAAATATTTTATTCATCATGTTAAAATAAAACATTCCATAATTATTTTTTTATTTTTTCAATTTTTCGGAAAAAAAACAAAAAAGGCTTCAGGAAAAAACCCGGGTTTTTTTCTGATTTTTTCCCGGGCCTTCACATCTCTGGCGCTCCCCCACTGCATGATCTGGCCCACTGCGCGGTCAGCGCCAGAGGAACTGGACGGAGGCCAGGTAAGTTTGGGGACCCCTGATCTAAATAGTAGGAAATGTTGAATAATATTGCCACTTTTAGGGTGCAGTGTCAGGATTATGTCAGTTAATTCCCACTTTACAACATATCCATATAGTTCTCCTTACTCACCGCCTTGTGGGACATCCTCGAGAGAAGAAAAAACTAAGGAGTAAACCCAACGCAAATCTAGAGGAGTGCCTAAGATGGTTGCATTGCATCTTGTATGCCTCCTTTTGGCATACTCCTACAGCCAAGCTGCCGCCAAATGTATTGCTCTGCTTTCCTTTGAACCACATCAGTGAGGCCAACAGTGGGGTCTTGTCATCTGGGCAACCCAGGTGTATGTGTGTGTGTGTGTGTGTATACACCTCCATCCTTTTAAACTGTGTGTGTGTAAGGTGCATAGTCATATATTTTGGGGGAGGGGGTGTTTTTAGCTTGTTCTTCAGATGCTGGCCTGTATAGAAATTTAATAAATCATCATCACCACCACCACTCTGTAGCTAAGGAAGTATCAACATCGTACAAAAAGGAAGGTACTGTACTGTATATTCAGTACTGTTTAAAATTGGGATTTATTAAGAAACTGGGTACACATCATGCTGTCTGTCACATTATACAGTCAGCCATGGAAAACGAGCAGGAGGGCTGAGCGGAGGGGCTCTTGAACTTGATCTGGAGGCTCCCTCCCCCAACCCCCAAACATTTCTAGTGAGCCCCCAAGAGTTAACTTCACGCACATGCCTTAGGAAGAAGCGGGTGGGCGAGTGCGAGGGGGGAGAGAAAAGGCTGCAACCTCCGCGCGCCCCTGCCCGTGAGTCTGCCTCCTTCGTAGACCCAGCTTTCACCCCAACCTGGAAAAAGTCCTCTGCCTGAGGGCCTCCCACCCTCCCCGTCGCCAGTCCAAGCCGACTAAAACGGGCAGACCCCGCTCTCCTTTGCCCGCACATGTTGGGAAAGCACTCCAGGGGCTCCCCCATCCCCACTGGGAGGCCTGACAAGAGGCCGCCTCTCCGCCGGGCCGGTACCTGTCAGGACAGGCCGGGCACAAAGCGGCGGGCCGTCGGTCACATCCATGAGGAAGGTTCAAAAGAAACCGCCATCGGCTGCAGGGGCATGCGCACTGAGCATGCCTCTCTCTCGTCCCTTTCTTCCGGTCCCGCTCTTGCCTCACGAAAACCATAGAGAGAAAGTAAAAGTGGGCGTGGGCTTTCCCCCCTATGAGCGTCATAAGGGACGGAGAAAGTTCCAAAGCGGGATGTCGCCTCGTCCTTCTCCAACTATCGAAAGACAGAATCGTTCAGGGAGCTGAAAAGCAATGGAAATCAGGGAGCTCTTACAAAAGCTTAGGTCACCTTTTGGAGACGTTCCCAACATGGGCGGTGTATTTTGGGTTTGCTTTTTCTCCCCGCTTTTGAGCTGCTGTAAAAGCCTGACGTTTGACTGCTGTCAAGAGATGTGTGTGCCTGTGCATGTGTTTTAATAGGCAGTGCCGGATTTACGTATAAGCTAAAGAAGCTATAGCTTAGGGCCCCACTCTCTTGGCCCCCCCCCCAAAAAAAAATTAAAGGAAAAAACCAACTGGATGTACATTTCAAAAATATAAAATCAAAAACAAATAAAATAAAACCTACATGCAGCAACAGTGTTTTGTGTTGTGTAGGCTCCTATGATGTAAGTAATGCCCCCCACCCCCGCTAGCCTGCTCCCTAAAATATCGCATATAAAGGGCTCCATTACCTTCAGTAGCTAAACCGAAATCTGGCCCTGGTTTTAATAAAAATTGGGCAGCCCGAGTTCTCTGCATACAGTGCTTGTCGTCGTGTCTCTTAGGTTGCCACCTTGGGCACAAGTTTTCCGCGACTCCGCCAAACGCAGGCAGGCACGTTTTGTGCACGAACTTGCCTAAGATGGGGGTGCCCGGTTGCGGTCCTTATAACACAACCATGCTTGGGGATAAGCCCAATCGAATTCACTGGAGTCTCACCTAAGGAAATGCAAATTTATTCTCGACGAAGCTACTAACATGAGTTTGGCCAAACTGCGAGAGGCAGTGAAGGATAGGCATGCCTGGCGTGCTCTGGTCCATGGGGTCACGAAGAGTCGGACACGACTGAACAACAACAACAACAATATTGTATTTTGTATTTTATGTGTTATTATTTTGTACTTTTCAAGTTTATGCATTTCACAAGTTTTATACATTTCACTAATTTTACAATCGTTTTGACATTTCAAAACTTGACTTCCTTCCTCCTCTTCCTGCAGTTCCCTAAATTTATTTTTAATACCTTCCGCATATCCAAATTAACTTAATTTGCTCATTTATTCATCTTCTTTAAATATATACTCTTATAAAACTGCAGGTTATCACAATAATCCTGCCAATGTTTTTATCTGTTTATAATTTATCTGTAAATATTCAATAAATCATTTCCATTCTTTCATTTAAAAAATTGTTATCTTGATTTCTTATTGTTCTGGTAAGTTTCACCATTTCTGCATATTCCGTAAGTTTTTGTATCCATTCTTCCATTGCTGGGACTTCTGCTTCTTTCCATTTTGGGGCAAGTAGCATTCTTGCCGCTGTATACATGGATAAGTTTCTGTACATTTTAGGTAGTTCTGTCCCTATAATTCCTAATTTTTTTTTTTTACAAACATTATTTTAAACATCCTTTTTATTATATATCATTTCCCAATAAGCTTTAACCTTACTACAAAGCCACTACACTAAGGAAACGCAAAATGGGGAATTCTATAGTAGACAAGAGACAGTGCCAGGCTTTCACCAGTGTTGTTCTTGCCTCATACATTTTCTAAATAAGACTAAGGTGTGACTGTAAGATTTAAAATTAAATGCATCATCACTTTTTATGTATCATGAGTTGTGCTGGTGGGTAGTGGGGACAGACTTTGGAAATAGCAAAGACAAAATTTGGCACCCTTGCACAAAAATATTTCCTATTTTCACAGTAATTATTTTTGGTACTGTTGCTTTTTAATGGATCTCAGTATGTATCTGTAAAAATACAGGTATTATTATTGTTTTGCACCCCCTCAGCTCAGTGCCCTGTACATGTGAACCACTTGCATCACCCTAAATCTGGTGCTGTGTGCCCGAGTCCCTTCTGATTCCTGGATCCACCAAGGATTTAATTCCTGAAATAGCCAAGCTAGGTTCTCGGTGGGGCAATGGCCTACATGGGTCATTAACAGAAAGGAAGTAGCTTCGTGCCGGAAGAGAAATGGGTGGCCTCCTTCCTTCAACTGGCTGGTAGTTAGGAAGACGAAAGCCAGAGTTAAGTCATGCGTGGCGCCTTGGGCTTGCTGATTGGAGGGTTGGCAGTTCGAACCCCTGCGACGCAGTGAGCTCCCATTGCTCTGTCCCAGCTCCTGCCAACCTAGCAGTTCGAAAACACGCCAGTGCAAGTAGATAAATAAGTAAACAGTGTTTCCGTGCGCTCTGATTTCCATCCTGGTGTTCTGTTGTGCCAGAAGCGGTTTAGTCATGCTGGCCACATGACCCGGAAAGCTGTCTATGGACAAATGCCAGCTTCCTCGGCCTGAAAGCGAGGTGAGCGCTGCAACTCCAGGGTCGCCTTTGACTGGAATTAACTTGTCCAGGGGTCCTTTACCTTTAGTGAGCTAGAAGCAAGTGGCAGGTGGAAATCTGTGCTAGAATCCAAGGCTATGATTGTCAGAGAAGCAAGACTTTGCAGTGTTGACTCTGAGCCTCTCCATTGTAGGCTCAGATTTTATTTTTTTATTTTAATTTTAATGTGTGTGTGTGTGTGTGTGTGTGTGTCAATAAGCCATATGTCCTACAGACACTGCAGTCTCCGCTGTCCCAAATTCTGAGGAAACCAAACCCTGGGTAAGTGCCTGGAATCCCTGGAGCTCTGAAACCTGGGAGTGATGCTGAGAACCAGTATAGAACTACATGGGCTAATGATTCAGCTCGATATAAGGCAGTGTCCTATGTTCCTACAGATAAGATGTTGTTGGAAATACCAATGTTATTTTGTTCTAATGAGCTTATGGATATAAGAAACTATCATACTGAGTCATTGGCTCACCTAGTTCGGTGTTGTATATTTTAAAATTAGCAGGCAACAGCTCTTCCAAGGTCTTGCATCATGTGCCTTTCCTTCCTTTGCTTCTTAAAATGTGATGTGGGTGCCTTGGTGTCGAGACACCAAGACTGCCATATTATAAGGTTACCAGACATCCCCGTTTCCCGGGGACAGTCCCCAGATTTACAAATCAGTCCCCTGACAAAATCCATTCCCATCAACTGAAGTTGAAAAGTGTCCCCGGATTCATTGAAAAAAATCCGGTAACCTTACCATATTAGGCAAATTATAAATCCAGCACGTGTTGAAGGGGGTTGTGCGTGCCCAAAGGTAGATTTTATAACATCTAACAACACTGGCACAACATCGTGTTAGACCAGTATATCTGTTAATATCCTATTCTAAGCTCTCAGAATAAATGTTAGAATCACACACTGGAAGATTAGACAATGCTGGAAACTCTTAAAATGCACAGTTCAGCAGATCCACATTTGGTTTAGGCAAAGTGAAAGAAATGGCAGATACAAGAGGCATATTTATGCAAGCTGAGTACCATGTTGCGGCAATAGTAATTTCTAGCCATTTTAAAATCAGGTTCGGCACAGTAGATGGCACTATAGTGCAAGAATTGCAAGTACTTTTAAAAATTCTCCTGCAAAAGCATCTAGCATCCATTCCTGAAGGTATTTTATTTATCCATCTAATTTTAATGGAAGTATGTAATGCGCATATGGGGACTGCCAATAATGTGGTATCCCAACTGTTGCTTTATGATTCCTCTTGTGAATGTCACCTATAAACGGGATAGTGTAAAGTCACTTACAAAATACAAAAATCAAGTGGGAAATGGACATTTGTCTCTTCCATCTTGCAGGATGGAAAAGGTTTTCTTCCGAAAGAATATAATTTCTGCCTACAATGAGTGGTCAAAAAGATGTTGCATAAACTTGTCAGGTGTGTGTGTGCCTATAATGATCCCAAATGTTGATTGGCAACTCAGCGTATGAATTGTGTGGCTCACCCTAAAGAGCTAATCAAAATAGCTTAGTTCTCACGCAATCTCCAGGGCTGGGCACCTTTGCACCAGCCGTACCAATTGCAACATTTGACTTCAGTTCAAAATGGCAATGAATAAGTATCATCAATACTTTAAATGAGCACATGGCAAACTTTTTAAAATACAAAGGGACCATACTTGTGCTATGAGACTTTTTATGGCAACGGTTCCAGAAAAAAACAGGGCACACGGTATTTATGCCTCTCCTGATTCAGTGCCTTCAATTTTATTCACTCTTGGTGTCCTGTAATTTAACAAATCGCCCCTTCTGGATTTGACTCAGCAGCGGGTTTATTTTCGAGTACTTGGGGATGTTGATAATAAGATAATGTCACCGCCTCACCACCACTAGGTCACACTGTAAAAATACACCTCTTTGGCATAGCATTTCCCTAAGAGTCAAAATGACAGGGGAGACAATGACAGGGAAGAGATACCATTTTGATGGGAAGAAGTCTAATGCTAACCTCCCAGAAATGAATCCCATAATAAGAGTGAGAGCAGGGCTAAATTCCATACAAAGAATGATTCATCCTTGCTTGTAGCCGGACTGGAAATTTATCTAAATTGCTTCCCATACTGATCTTGATAGTCTGTGTTCTGGCCTCTAGTAAAAGTGTTCCACTGTGAAATAACTGCAGTGTGCTTGGTGCAATAGAAATGGGTTATATGACAGCCAAGTGCTGAGCTACTTTTCTTAAAGCTGGTAAGAGATATTTTGGGCAATAGAATTTTGCATGGGAAATAGTAATTTCTTTCTTATTAAGGAATTAATTTATTGCATTTATATCTCATCGGTTGCCCCACGAGAAGCTGTAGAAACGACGTTTTTCAAAAATCATTCTGTTGGGTATGTGTTATCCTGCACTGGTGGAATCTCCATACATATTTTTAAAAAAGTTGTGAAAATGCTTTTTAATTTATTTATTTTTTGGAAAATGCATTTAATTTGCCATGGCTCACCATTGCCACCTAGTGTCAAATTTGTATAATGCACTTTACAATACACTTAGAACGTTTTATTTGCAGCTGTATAGCTGTGTCCCCAGTCTTGAAATTATTGGCTGTCTTATTTTCTAAAGAATATCCAGGAAGGGGTGGTGGGGTAACAACATCATACTGTAGTGTAGAACAATGAGCATAATTGGATGTGTTAGAATCCCACATACTGTACTTTCAGTGAGTTAAATATAAGAGTTGTATTATAATCAAAAGCATTTAAAAATATTCACTGCTTTTTTGAAACACACACACAAATCCTGCCATAGAGAGAATTAATTAAGGGTGTGTGTGTTTTCATATCATGACTGTTTAGCCACGGGCTAAATGCCCTCTGGGTGGAAAATGAGTATCATTTTCCTAATTTATAAGAAAGGGGATAGGAATGCTCTACAAAACTATAGGCCAATTAGCTTGTTAGACATCTCAAAGCTATATGCATGGTATCCCTTTCAAAAATTATCAGACTGGTTGCAAAGTAACAAGTGGGGTTCAGAGGATGGCACAGTACCATTGATCAGTGTTTTGCTCTGAACCATAGTATAAGAAAATATACTAAGGGCAATCAAAACAATCTTTATGCTGCATTAAAATAGACTGTGGGCGGGGACAAACAGAAGAAGACACCTTCACCCCCGTATGGTCCCCCTTCATCGCACACACAGCCCAACAAGACAATGACAAAAATCTACCGACAGCATACAAATCAATATGGCTAACCTGATCCAAAACACCCACCCACCCCACTCACACAGGAAACCAAAGACCACCACAGCCAACCACAAATGAACAATCAAACCCTACGCCAATCGCAACCTCTCACCAACAAAGAAACACAAGCAAACAACAGAGAACCAACACAAGTGACGCTGATACCAAACCCTACATATTTTCAGGAAACTAAAAACATCATCTCCCCACCCTACCCATCCCACCCACTTCCTCCCCCCCCCTCTCCCTAATGTCTCAACAACTAAAATTGATCTGTAAAAATGCTTTATGGAAAAATACGAGAGACATTACACACACTTTGTAAACCAAGAAAATCTTTAATAAAAAAAAGAGGAAATCTAAAGTAAAAAAAAAAAAAAAGACTGTGGGGGGAAATTCAAATTGCCAACATCGACTGCAGACTCATGAGGGTCAGAGTAGGTTTAAATGGTGGTATGACTGACACTTTTAAAATGTTGCTAGGAGTAAAGCAAGTTTGCATTCTGGCTCCCACTCTTTTTAACCTTTCTATTAATGACTTTGTGTCATATATAGCCAACACAAGCTCCTCCACTCCAGTAATTAGGAACAGGAAAATCTCAGTCTTGATGGATGCAGATGATTTAGTGCTCCTCTCTCTCTTTCCCAATTGGGCCTCAGAAATCTCTTGGAGGTTTTCAGCTCATACTGTAAACAGGAAAGCCTATCTATAAATTACTCTAAAATGAAGATTGCGATTTCTGGCAGACACATTCCTAGGTGTAAATGGTGCTTGGATCAGCAGGCTATCAAACAAACTTGCTTATTTAGATACCTGGGCATCCTTTTTTCATGAAACCATCTCTTGGAAGTGTCATAGAATCATAGCCTCATAGAACTGAAGATATGGAGACAGTGGAAGTCAAAGCACAGAAAACCAAAGGGACATTGACGAAGTTCTATGACAATAAGAAAGGGAAGTTGATTGAACCTGCCCTAAATATATTTGGTAGCAAAGTGCTTACTCAAATGCTCTATATGGTGTTGAAATCTGAGGCTTTGATTCAAACTCCATTAAAGTTTTGGAAACTACAGAATATTTTGTTTCAGAAGCTGTACTCTCTACAATCAGGAATATCAGCAGCTCTTCTTCGTACTGAATCCAGGTGGCCAACAATTAAGACCAAGGGCAGACTGCGTGATTCAAATGGATATGACCCTCTTGCACAACAAATTCAATGTCCTCCCACCCCACCAAAAAGAAATTGATTTCCCCCCAGAAAGGAAAGTAATGAGTTAACAGTTGCTTGTCATGATATTGTAATGATACTGCAAACATGATATTTGCATGATACTGCAAAAAAGATAATAATCAGAATGAATATCCACTAATAACTTATAACCTTCCTGCAGTTTGTGACATTAAATCAAGACGAATGCTCAATGAACAGTTTGTCTGGAAGTAACCCAGGTCTTAATTTGACGAAGTTGTGGATTAAAAGGAATTTTAGCTGAGCTCTGTCTACAACAGGGTTTTCCAGCTTTCTCCTTTCCTCCGTGGCACTGTAATCCTGCTGAGGTCTGGGGAACCTTCTGGGACAGAGTGTGATGTGATAATACTAGGAAGCATAGCTGGAGAGGCATTGGTGGAAGTTAGGGTCATATTTACATGTCTAGAAGCATCTTCTGTTTGTGCAGGATATTAACTGTACCCCATTCTGTTAAATTATTATTTGCTAATGTTTAATTTTACTGTTTACTATTGAATTCTAATGGATGATTGAATCTTGCTTTATTTGATATAAGTTGTTTATTTTAAAGTTATTGTGACTTTTTATACAGGATCTGATTGTTACTATTAATGTTTTATTATTATTTTTATGTGTGTTGGAAGCCACCCAGAGTGGCTGGGGCAACCCAGCCAGATGGGCAGGGTATAAATATATTATTATTATTATTATTATTATTATTATTATTATTATTATTACTATTATTATGGGGTTTATCGGTTTTCAGTACCAGGACTCAGGCACATGACATGCAGGTTCATACTATAGTGTTTTTCTCCAGTCGCATCAACATCTAAACATCTTACATTATGAAAAACGGCCTCTGAGTCATAAGGATTAACTAGTAGATGGGCTGCACTGTGAAAAGGACTTAAACCCCCCTTCTGTTTCCAAATTCAAAGCAATACATATAAGAAAAGCAAATCAATATTTTAGTTGCTGAAAAGAAAGAAAGAAAAAAATGGACTGTCATGTGTTGCAAAGACAAATTCTCCAGAGGATATTGCTGGGAAAGCAAATACTCCTTTCACTCCTTTTGCTCAATCCAACCTTTCTTACATAACCTTCTGATCTAGACCGAGTTTGGAAAGTCACCTAGAAACTTAAAAGGGAACACAGCTAGCAATTTTTTCCAATCATTTTCTATAGACACATTGCTTTTGCCCTTTCCTCCCCAGGAAGTAGGTTATCTGGCCAGCAGAGATAAATACCTTATTTAGTAAATTCAGGGGTAACCAAAATGATTCATACATAAAGACTGATGGTTTTTATTTCTGAATATAAAGAGGAATAACAAATGGACAAAGATATAAACTTCACATGAAGATATAAATTTATGTCTTCATGTAAACATGAGTTATGCTGGGATGAAAATTTGAAGGTTTTTAAGCCTGCTTTCTCAGACCTTGTATTTTCCCCCTTTTAGTATGTTGTGAGCTTGTTTTATTTTAGACCTTTGTTTGTTAAAGATTAGGTATCTTTTTTTCTCCCAAGTCTATCTCAAGTTCACAATAAATCTGCATATCTCTCACACAATTTATTTTGTGATCCCAAGTTTGTTCACTCAAATGTTTGTAAACTGTTCATCATGAATATGTTCAGTAACGTTATACTACGTGTCAATGTTCTGCAGTGATGATGCAGGAAAAGAGAAATATGCAAAACTCTTAACTTGTGGGGTTTTAAAAAAAACATTTTGAATGTATTGCAGGTCAATATTAGTTAATAAGCAAACGCCAAATTCTATGTGATTAAGCAAGCTGTACAGTAGTTGGTGACTTAATCCATGGTTTCTGGATGTTGCTGACCAGCATGGCCAACATTTCTCCGATGAAAATAGGGACATCCTAAAGAAAAGGGGGACATTTGGGGATGCAATCAGAAACTGGGACAGCTTCTGTAAAACTGAGACTGCCCCCGGAAAATAGGGACACTTGGAGGGTGGGGAGTTGCAGTCCAGTTTTATACAATGCTCAGGAGTGCTAGAGACTAGGTCCTAAAGCAGTTGAGACAGATTTCTAGATGGTTTTTTTTTTTTTTAAATCAAGCCTAATGTGTCTTAGAGTTCTAAGTAAAGTGGTTTGGTCACCTTCCTGTGTGTAAAGGCTTTGTTTTATGCCCCCCCACCCCTTCTACATAGTAATCAAGGCTAGCCAAGTTCTTTGTTCAGCTGAGGCAAAAAATTCCACAAATGCCCCTCCCTAGAAGTAAAAACACAACTACAACAAATTAAATAACAACCAATTTTACATTCTATACAAGATCTCAAAGTAGCTGTCTTAATACAAAGGAATTTCAGAAATAGACTGGAAAGAGAAGTTGCTGAATTGCAACTCATTACCAAACTTAAAACCATGGAGAGACCTGGTCTGAACATTGGATTCTTAACAAAATAACAAATTTAAAAAATCCTTCCAGTAGCACCTTAGAGACCAACTAAGTTTGTTCTTGGTATGAGCTTTCGTGTGCATGCACACTTCTTCAGATACACTGAAATAGAAGTCACCAGACCCTTATAGAGAGAGAGGGAGTGAGGAGGGTTTTCCACACCCATCAGCCAATAACCCAGGGTATACATTTAATAATAAATACATAATAAAATAGGCTTAGAAACTTTGAAAACAACAGCTTCCAGCAGGTCCCAAAACCTACTCAGAAAGAAGTCCTTCAGTGATTTTACTCATCCCCGCTTTATAAAACCTCTGGATGCTCATCTACCAAAATAGTCAATGAACTGACATTTGAAGCAGAGAAATATCTACAAAACAGCACCTCCAGCATGATAAATATAATTGCGGATTGAATAGTTTTTTTGAAAATGGCATTGAATGCAAACGGCAGGTTCTCTTTTCATATGGGCTGCTGCCAGGTTACGGCTTTATGTCTCCAAAGCTGTTGTTGGTATGAAGAAAGCTAAGTTAATTTGTTTAGCATGGTAAATGTGCTGCAAAAATAACCAGAATTCAGGCTTCTGTTTCGTAAATTATATTTTCCTCATTGTGTGTGTATGTGTGCGCACTCAGCCCTCACTGTAGGTTTCTACGGGGGGGGGGGGGTGGCTGTTACACTTCTATTTGACAGTTCATATTAGTTTGAGATTAGTGGTTTGGCTTTTTTGGGTGGCATGGGGGTAGAGTGGACATACTTTATTTCACTTGGGTCAAAGACCCAGTTTGGCACCCCCATGTGAATTTGTGTACACACACACACACACACACACACACACAGGCTGGGAGCATCAATGGCGCCCCTCTAGAGGCTTAAAAAACCCATTGGGAGGTCTCTCTTCTGTCTCTGAGGACACTGAAAAATAGCTTCTCAATGTAAACCATGAAGTTAAGCAACCTATCCAGAAAGATTAGTACTTTCTGCCATGCGTGTATGAACTCGTGTGTGTGATCCTCTGTTCTCCTGTTCCAGCCACGCCATGCTTCTCCCCACCTGCACCCCAGTGGCCAGGTTTTCCTCCCTCTCTTTCAATCTACACTCATGGATTTCAATGCTAAAAAAGAGTTAAGGAATGATTCTGATAACCATATAGCCATATGACATTATTGTTTGATGTTCACAATGCATTATTACAATGTGACACCAGAGAGGGGTTGCAGAGCAACCTTCTTCCAGAAACCAGGTTGAAACAAAGCGAAAAAGAAACTGACGAGGACTTTCCAAGTCTTGACGTTTTAGAACGGCATTTCTAATATCGTTCCAATAACGTTTAAAAGGTGAGTGTAGATCCAGCCCAAGTTAAGTTCAGGCATTCTGTTTGCATATAAATCCTATGCGAGAGCAGGTAGGTTGTGTAGGTTTTATATGCAAGCATGCCAACTGCCCCTCGCCCACGCCATCCCTGGCAGCCTCTGATTTGTGAAGGTTTCCTGCACAATTGAGGTTCTAAATCACAAAGAGAATCTCCACAGGAGAAGAGGCTCCCTGCCTTCAGACTTTTGTCCTCCACTAGCCAGAATGTTTCATGATGGGGTGGTGGAGCATGTTTATTCCCCCTCTCCCTACTTGTGTTGTGTAGGTTTCACATATGAACAGAGGGCCCAAATGGGCTCAGTTGCTCAACATCCTGCCATTAGGATTAGAGGGCTCCTTGGAGCGTCCCTCCCCATATTCCCCCCCCCCCGCAGATATTTTGTATGTGTGTCACAGAAGTACCTTGGGGTTACCCTGAGTGAAGTGATAAATATTTTGGAGACACCGTTGATGGAATCTTTCGAGGAGCTGGAGATGACGTTTGTAAGTGGTCCATGTTTCACAAGCATACAGTAAGGTTGGTAGTACAATAGCTTTGAAAACAAACATTTTGATTTCTCTGCGAATGTCCCGGTCTGCACTTCAATCGGGAGAAAGCTGCACTCGCAGAGCTCAGGCGATGCTTGATTTCAGCATTACCTTACCAGGGAGTAAGCACCACTGAATTCAGCGAAGCATCCTTCTGGGTGTCAGACATGCATAAGTTTGCAGTGTAAAAAGTTTGTCTGCAAACGTACTCCTCTGAAAGCACTATTATTCCAGAGCATTTCATTTATGTAATACTGAGATTAAAGGAGCACTTTGCTTCTGTATTTGACTTTGTAGAGGCCCCAAACTGAATGAAAGGTCTTATGCAGAGCTGGGTTTATTATTATTTAAATTATGTACATTTTTTATTTGCCATCTGCCTCTTCTGTCTTCTTTGACTTACTACTTTTATTAATTTTTGCTAAAATGAATGATCGCTGAAGTTTTTCTTCTTTTGATCACAGCTTACCAAGGCATTTCTTCTTCAGATCACAGGAGAAGCCAATCCCACCCCCCACCCCAACACTCACAAATGGAATCCTTTTATAAACACAAGGATAAAACAAATACACATACAAAACATCTTTCTCAACACAGAGAGCAAAAAGGGGGTGTCTAGTCTTTCATGAACGTAACTGTTTTTCTATTTAAGACTTTTAAATACAGGGAAAGTGGGTGAATGCTTTAGTAAACAAAGCAAACCTAATGCTGAGCTGCTGTGTAAAAGACATAGAATCATAGAACTGTAGAGTTGGATGGGACCACAAGGGTCATCCAGTCCAACCCCTTGCAATGCAGGATTTTTTTTTGCTCAACATGGGGCTTGAACCCGTCACCCTGAGATTAAGAGTCTCAGGCTCTAGATCCAGAGTACATCCACACCAGATTATTATTTTTGGCACACTGATAATCATTCAAGGAGGTGGTGCATTCTTGACTACCAATGTGATATAGTGGCTAGTTTTCTGGATTTAGACCAGGAGCTGTGTCCACGGCAATATACAGCCTTAAAATTCATTGGGTAGCCCCGGCTTGGATTGTCAGCCAAACTATTGCGCCAAGTTGTTTGTGAAGATAAAATGGAACAACCTAGCATATGCTGCCCTCCTTAAAAGGAGGATAGGATAGGATACAAATGAATGGTAAGTACAATCAGTCACCCATTGTTCCATTGTCAAGATGTCTTTTGTAAACGTTTTTACTTCATTAAGGAGTCCCAGCCTCCTTGCAATTGGTCTGTACTGAAATCTTGTGTTGTCCTCATTTCAAGACATTATCCCATTCATCCTCCTTCAAGAGAAGAAGCTTATTTAATGTTTCATTTGCTCAACAATTTCTATGCAACCATTCCCCACAAATTTTTGAGGGGGATCAAATCTTTGTCTAATTTTCCAACTGTGGCTCCTTTACTATCTGAGCTGCATTGAAAAACTTTCTCAAGATGTTCTCCCACCCCTTCTCCTTCAAAGCACACATTTCAGTGCATTTCAATGCGCAGCTGGCCCTGTGGTCTAAACTGAGCCTCGGGCTTGCCAGTTGGAAAATCTGCAGTTTGAATCCCCATGACGGAGTGAGCTCCTGTTGCTCTGTCCCAGCTCCTGCCAACCTAGCAGTCCGAAAGCACGCCAGTGCAAGTAGATGAATAGGTACCGCTGTGGCGGGAAGGTAAACGGTGTTTCTGTGCATTCTGGTTTTTCATCACGGTGTTCCGTTGCGTCAGAAGCGGTTTAGTCATGCTGGCCACATGACCCGGAAAGCCGTCTGTGGATGAACGCTGGCTCCCTTGTCCTGAAAATCAAGATGAGCGCTGAACCCCATAGTTGCCTTTGACTGGACTTAACCGTCCAGGGGTCCTTTACCTTTACCTTTTTACCTGTTTCTGATGGAGGTGTGCACATTCAGCTTGGAAGGTGGTGGACTCTGCTTCACTGGAGGTTTCCAAACTGAGGTTGGATGATAATCTGACAGGGGTTCTTTAGCTGTGATTCCTGCATAGCAGGGGGTCCGACCAGATGATCCTTGGGAGGCCTTTCAACTCCCTTCTAACCCTACGATTTTATGATGATGTAACATTGTTTAAAAAGTTGGAAATCTAAACACGCATACAGTTTTAGGAGGAAAATCAGATGAATGGGTAAAACACATTTTTTTAAATACACACAAACACACACACACACCTGGGTTGCCCAGATGACAAGACCCCACTGTTGGCCCTAACTTTCTTTTAAAATAAACTCATGATCCTTCGTGGGAGTGGACCCAGAGATACAAAAGGGGAATAAAATGTAAAAGGAGCACTGTTCCAAATTCGTTCTCAGCACAAAATACAATGATGATTCATATCGAAGTGTAGCATGCTCCTTTTTAAGGCAGCAGTCCCTGCTGGAGGAGACGTAGATCCAGGTTCCAGTGGAGGAAGATATTAACTCCACATCCAGGATCCAGTGAGCAGAGGCAGGTCAGCTCAGTGAACAGCAGGCAGGGATAACAAAAAGTCAGGTTCTAAGGTGGCTGGCAAGTTTCCAGAAATGTGGACCAAGAGGAGTTTTGTTGTTGTTCAGTCATTCAGTCGTGTCCGACTCTTCATGACCCCATGGTCCAGAGCACGCCAGGCACGCCTATCCTCCACTGCCTCTAGCAGTTTGGCCAAACTCATGTTAGTGGCTTCAAGAACACTGTCCAACCATCTCATCCTCTGTCGTCCCATTCTCCTTGTGCCCTCCATCTTTCCCAACATCAGGGTCTTTTCTAGGGAGTCTTCTCTTCTCATGAGGTGGCCAAAGTACTGGAGCCTCAACTTCAGGATCTGTCCTTCTAGTGAGCACTCAGGGCTGATTTCTTTAAGAATGGATAGGTTTGATCTTCTTGCAGTCCATGGGACTCTCAAGAGTCTCCTCCAGCACCATAATTCAAAAGCATCAATTCTTCGGTGATCAGCCTTCTTTATGGTCCAGCTCTCACTTCCGTACATTACTACTGGGAAAACCATAGCTTTAACTATGCGGACCTTTGTTGGCAAGGTGATGTCTTTGCTTTTTAAGATGCTGTCTAGGTTTGTCATTGCTTTTCTCCCAAGAAGCAGGCGTCTTCTAATTTCGTGACTGCTGTCACCATCTGCAGTGATCATGGAACCCAAGAAAGTGAAATCTCTCACTGCCTCCATTTCTTCCCCTTCTATTTGCCAGGAGGTGATGGGACCAGTGGCCATGGTCTTAGTTTTTTTGATGTTGAGCTTCAGACCATATTTTGCGCTCTCTTCTTTCACCCTCATTAAAAGGTTCTTTAATTCTTCCTCACTTTCTGCCATCAAGGTTATATCATCAGCATATCTGAGGTTGTTGATATTTTTTCCGGCAATCTTAATTCCGGTTTGGGATTCATCCAGTCCAGCCTTTCGCATGATGAATTCTGCATATAAGTTAAATAAGCAGGGAGACAATATACAGCCTTGTCGTACTCCTTTCCCAATTTTGAACCAATCAGTTATTCCATATCCAGTTCTAACTGAAGCTTCTTGTCCCACATAGAGATTTCTCAGGAGACGGATGAGGTGATCAGGCACTCCCATTTCTTTAAGAACTTGCCATAGTTTGCTGTGGTTGACAGTCAAATGCTTTTGCGTAGTCAATGAAGCAAAAGTAAATGTTTTTCTGGAACTCTCTAGCTTTCTCCATAATCCAGCGCATGTTTGCAATTTGGTCTCTGGTTCCTCTGCCCCTTCGAAATCCAGCTTGCACTTCTGGAAGTTTAGATCTCAGGAAATCCAAAGCAGAGGTTAGCACCACAGAGAGGTCTTACTTTTGCTAGGAGCCAGGCAAACTAGCAAACCTTGAATGAGCCTTAGGTAGGGGTTTGTCTTTCTTCAGGCTGTGGGCTCTGTCTCCACACTGAATGAGGCTTCTACCTTTAAATCGTTCCATCTTGATTTAGGAGCATTTGACTTTGTTGATATGGGGAGAGCTTCCATGTGGTGGAAGCTTCATAAACTGGAGTTTGAGGATGGTCGTGCTAACTTCTCAGGCTGAAGGGGAATTGGCCTCATGGTCTTTTTCAGTAATGGAGCTTATGAGGAGTTAGGGCAGGGGTCAGCAAACTTTTTCAGCAGGGGGCCGGTGCACTGTCCCTCAGACCTTGTGGGGGGCCGGACTATATTTTGGAAAAAAATTATATATGAACAAATTCCTATGCCCCACAAATAACCCAGAGATGCATTTTAAATAAAAGCACACATTCTACTCATGTAAAAACACCAGGCAGGCCCCACAAATAACCCAGAGATGCCTTTTAAATAAAAGGACACATTCTACTCATGTAAAAACACGCTGATTCCCGGTCCGTCCACGGGCCGCATTTAGAAGGCGATTGGGCTGCATCCGGCCCCCGGGCCTTAGTTTGGGGACCCCTGAGCTAGGGCTTTCCCCAAAATGAAACCTTCTAGAGATTGACTAGAGAGTTGTAGTCTTACTCCAAAGAGGGACTGGCCTGGGTTCATGATGCTTTTTCTGAAAAACATGCAGAAGGGAATGATAAGGCACATGGTTTTCAAAGAGGAAGCAGAGTTCCCTTCCACAGCTGTCCCTCACAAAAACAGTTTCTCCAGAACCAAGCCTTTTTTTCAGCCAGAACTCACCAGAACTTAGTTTTGGCATCTCTCAGGTGGGCACCATTGCCATTCTAAGAGAACGAGGGAAGTGTTCATGGTGAGTTCTCTTTTTCTAGAAAAATAGCACTGTTCAGAACACAATACAGTCGTACTTTGGTTTTCGAACAGCTTAGTTCTCAAATGTTTTGGCTCCCGAATGCCGCAAACCCAGAAGTGAATGTTCTGGTTTGCGAACTGTTTTTGGAAGCTGAACATCCAACGGGGCTTCTGCGGCTTCCGATTGGCTGCAGGAACTTCCTGCAGCCAATCAGAAGCCATGCTTTGGTTTCCGAACGTTTTGGAAGTCGAGCAGACTTCTGGAATGGATTCCGTTCGGCTTCCAAGGTACAACTGTATGTCGGAAACAGAGCAAAAGAGTTGCTGCCCAAATTCAGCTCCAATCTGCCCAGATGAGGCAGCGTTGTTGCAAAATATTAACTCTAGGATTTCAATGAAAGAGACTGCTTCCACACCGAGCATTAATTGTGGAATAGGCACAGTCTGTTGATTCACTTGTTCTGGAGTGTCTGCATGATGTAGTAATAAAAAGCTGCTCCATGGATATTTCCCCTGTACAGCTTCATTCCGCCCCCCCCAAACCCTCAGAAAAACTACTTTTTTAGTACAATTGAACAGCTGCACAATTTCCCAGGGTGTTGATGATCCACCGCATAGCTATTCAATAGCTTTCCTGGCTTGGGTATTGCATGTATAGATTGCTTTAAGCATTTTTTAAATCTATGGTTTGTCTCCTCTCAAGGAGTCTATAGCAGCTGAGATGTGCGCGCCAAACAGAAGAAAAGAGGGATACTTATGCAAGATAAATAAATTAAATTTAGTGTTGCTAGGTAATCTAAGAGGCTGGCCAACATACCGCCGTAAAATACATCAGATGCCATATGGAGTTGTTGGTTAGGGTTCTACTTCTGAGGTTTATTCCAGGGAAGTCAGTGCATCATTAAATAAATAATTTTTCACCCAGTGCCTAGACAGTAAGCACAAGGAACAATGTTCCTGCAAGATTGTGGCTTGAAACAGCAGAACAGAGTACCTCCCCACAAGTAGCTGTGCTCTCAGATAAGTATTTAAGTTGCCACTTGGATTAGCAGGCTGGTGTGCACACTCAAAAGTCATGATAAAGAATAAATGCGACCAGCCTTTAAGCAGCAAGCTAGTTTAGCATTGAGGAAGCACTGCTCCCAGCATAGACATCCAGCCAGTTGTCTGCGTTGCTTGACTCTCAGTTATTCTTCGAAATGCATGTGTGTGTGTGTTTACTGCGAATGTACAAGCAGCGGCACAGCAAAGGGACAAATAAGAGAAGATAGGGACTAATAAGAATAGACTCAAAGTTAGTAAGCAGCAGAGCAACAGAGATTTCTTCAAACGAAGCTGTAAAACACTATGAAGCATTGTTCCCCAAGGATCCTGATTCCCTTTGGATAGAGTATTCCTAAATTAAGATCCCAAGCCGAAATTAAGATTGCTGGAAGAAATATCAACAATCTCAGATATGCTGATGACACAACCTTGATGGCAGAAAGTGAGGAGGAATTAAAGAACCTTTTAATGAGGGTGAAAGAGGTATGGTCTGAAGCTCAACATCAAAAAAACTAAGATCATGGCCACTGGTCCCACCACCTCCTGGCAAATAGAAGGGGAAGAAATGGAGGCAGTGAGAAATTTTACTTTCCTGGGCTCCATGATCACTGCAGATGGAGACAGCAGTCACGAAATTAGAAGACGCCTGCTTCTTGGGAGGAAAGCAATGACAAACCTAGACAGCATCTTAAAAAGCAGAGACATCACCTTGCCGACAAAGGTCCATATAGTTAAAGCTATGGTTTTCCCAGTAGTGATGTATGGAAGTGAGAGCTGAACCATAAAGAAGACTGATCACCAAAGAATTGATGCTTTTGAATTATGGTGCTGGAGGAGACTCTTGAGAGTCCCATGGACTGCAAAAAGATCAAACTTATTCATCCTTAAAGAAATCAGCCCCGAATGCTCACTGGATCCTGAAGTTGAGGCTCCAGTACTTTGGCCACCTTATGAGAAGAGAAGACTCCCTAGAAAAGACCCTGATGTTGGGAAAGATGGAGGGCACAAGGAGAATGGGACGACAGAGGATGAGATGGTTGGACAGTGTTCTCGAAGCGACTAGCATGAGTTTGGCCAAACTGTGGGAGGCAGTGAAAGATAGGCGTGCCTGGCGTGCTCTGGTCCATGGGGTCACGAAGAGTCGGACACAACTGAACGACTGAACAACAACAACAAGTTAAGATGCTTTCTTTTGACCCTGGCAGATGCAGCATGGTTTAGAACTGGATTTCTATACAAAATAATACAAAAATGAGTAGAAAAATAATGTAAAACCTATACTAGTTATTTCCAATGGTTGGTAGCCCACACCCACCCACCCTGAAGGAGCATTTCCACACCCATCATTTAGCCCGGACACTGAGGTCCACCTCCAAGGGCCTTCTGGTGGTTCCCTTACTGCGAGAAGTGAAGTTACAGGGAACCAGGCAGAGGGCCTTCTTGGTAGTGGTGCCTGCCCTGTTGAATGCCCTCCCATCAGATGTCAAGGAGATAAAGAACTATGCCACTTTTAGAAGACATCTGAAGGCAGCCCTGTATTGGGAATTTTTTAATGTCTGACTTTTTATTATGTTTTTATATGTGCTGGAATTTGCCCTGGGTGGGTATAAATATATTATTATTATTATTATTATTATTATTATTATTATTATTATATAATTATTTTATGGACAGAATTCAAGGATCTGTGAAACTAGTATGACGAGCTCATGGTGCTTTACATTCCCCCCTCCAAGAAGTCCCACCCACCACCCAAGCACCATATGTCAAACTTTTTTTGAAGCTAAGGAGGTGTTTGTGGTTGTGTATACTGTTCAAAGGGGCAAGTGGAAGTCAAAAATTCCTGCAGGATAACACAATCCCACTTCATGGGAACTAAGCAGATCTTTGACTTCCATTGTATGTGTTCTCGTCCACCATTGCCTACCTCGCCATCACACAAAGCCCGGAGTCTTTCAGTTCTTACTCAAGCAAAAATTCAAGTTCATGTAACATCATGTTCCAGACTGTGACAGCTAATGCCCAGAATTAGAATCCTTATTCGATAAAATCAGGTAAGATAAAAGGCCCAACTTTCTTTAAAGCAAGGAAATCCTATTATGGGTGCAAATGTTAGAGTTCTTTCATTAATCAGCCTTTGAATCAAACTATGGACTGCCTTTAGTAATGGTCAAACAGAGAGTAATACAGGCAGAATAAATTTGTGTCTTCTTTTTATCTGCTGTCTTGTTCCATCCATGGGGTTCATCCTTCCAATTTAATTTAGTATCACAGAACATCTCCCTGAAGTTCAGAATTTGAAATTACTTCAAAGAAACCTTCTTCGTCAGTATAACCATTTTGGGCTTATTTTGTAACGGGAGAGAAAGAAAAGAAAAGAAAACCTATCCATACTATTTGATCTAATTTTAAAGAAGCTGCATAAAACAGAAAGTTAAGGGCAGAATATCGGAGACCAAGGCCACTTAACTAGGCTTCTAAGGGCATGTAGAACATCTACAGATTTCCTGTGCAGGATATATCTGGGTGCGGAAAAAGAGGATCAAAATGCTTCTAACTATATAAAGAGATTGTAGCATTATCATTTACAAACTTTTAACATGCCTCAGATTGTGCAAGGGGACAATTTAGGTGAAATCTAGAAAATGTTATCTGCTTCTGGAATGGAAGCTCTTTCAACTTACCATTTCTTAACTCCGCTTTTCTCACAAGCTGGCTCAAAAATAAATAATTCACCATAATGCAAGTAAAATGTTTATGCTCCACATGAATCCTCTGTGGTTTGTTTTTGCAGTCTTCTGCAGGCATTCCACGAACCTTCCTTGTGTGCTTCTTCTTTCAGTGATGGTGTGAAATAACAGGACTTCCAGCAACTTTGTGGTTGGTTTTGGGTTATAGAACAGTTCCTTTTGCTTTATGAGCTCCAAAGTTTGCTTTATAGGATGGTCAAAACTTCGGATGGTCAAAGGTTCAACACAGGAACCTGGCCATTAAAGAAGAAGAGAAACTTAACCAGGAGCCCACTGATTGGCTAAAAGGTTGGGACTGGAAGTGAAAATGTTGCATATAAGTCAAACAGAAGGGTAGTTGACAGAGTTCAGGAAGAGCTACAAGAGAAAAAAGGGCAAAAAGACTTTAAGAAAGTGTTAGAGAGCATGGCTGGGCCACTGTAGCAAAAGGGAGCAAGGAAAAAGCAGCAAAGAACCCAGAAGATATTAAATCAAATCAAAATCAAATGAATAAGTAATTGAGCATTGGCCTGGTGAGGGAAGCATTTGAGAACAAGTATAACTGCATGCATTTATCTGTGTTTATTTGCTCTTATGGGTGAATACATTAGGGTGTAGCCAACTAAATGCTAATCATAGTAAACCCATTCAAATTAATAGAACCAGGTTAGCCATATCTATTAATCTGAATGGGTCTACTCTGCGTAGCACTAACTCTCAAACTGTAAAATTATTCTTCTGAAATATTTTTCTTAAAAGCTGTTTGATTTGTTGGCTTATTAAAATGCTAAGTAAAAGCATAGTTTGGGGGGAAGCTGGTATGAAGTCTTGTTCATCACCCTAAGCCTAACTGCCACACCACTGTACCCAGTATAAGAGTAGATTGGTGGTGACAGCTGCGGTGGGGGTGTTAAATAAGCTGGTTTGCTTACCTCGCTTCTCCTTCACAGAGAAGACTACACCCATGCCATCCCAGATGTTGCCATTCTTGTGTTCATCGAAAGGTTCCTGGAAGCAGCTACCCACAGGGCACTTGCAAGTCAAGATGGGAGCATACAGAATGCAAGTTGCATTTGAAAGACCACAAGTTCCAGGATCTCCAATGCCAACCAATACTCTGCATACTATTTGTGTGACCAGGCTGCAACAGCCCCAGCCCCCAGGGATCATAAGGAAGGAATAAAGACTCTGACAACGTTTTATGGAATTAAAATTAGGTCACATCTTTATTAAACTTCTGAATGTAGGAAGACCTTGGCTTAGGCCTCGGGCGTGCATCCCACCCAGCCCCCCAGCCAGGGGAACTGGGGCACATCAGGGTAAATGGGATATGGGGATGCACTGCAAGACATATGTGTACGCAGGTAGCCCAATCCATATCCCCGCACGCAGGGTAGTTCACTGACAACTTTTCAGTGTATGCCTTGTGACACCCATTATATAACCCCTTTAAGAGGGGACCCTGGAATCACTGCCGCAGGGGGTGCGTCACCACTTCAGCCCCCCCCCATTATAGGGAATAAAAGACTAAAGGATTCCACCCAAGGCCATAAACTGCCAAATTTGTGACAAATTGCTATGGGGGAGACAAAACCTGCCAATGCAGGTAAATTTCTTCCCAGTCCTTCAACAGCAACCAGTCAAAGACCGTAGCAGCGCCAGCTAAACAGGAAGAAAAAGTTAACCTGCAAACAAGAAAACATTAAACTCAGGGAGGGTAGGGTGGGTGAACCTCCAGAGCCAAGTGCCTGGGTATTGTCGGCTCCACCCTCTATATAAATGGGACTGGCCCCACCTCCCAGCAATGAACTTGACTACTGAGGCTGGGCGTGAACCTCCAAATAATAACACTGAGAGGCAGGCCAGTCCCTGTTTGCCAGTAAGTTCCCTGGGAACTGTAGCACTGTGCGTGATCCCGCAAAGGGCATCCACAATGTAAAGAGTGAGGGCTCATTCTGTCAGAGGTTCTGCGGTACAGTCTGGCCCCCAATAGTAAGTAGACTAGGGTCTGGGGCTATCGCCTGCCTCAAGGTAGGTTTTTCATCACTCAAGATTGGGAGTTGGGATTTGTTTTGAGTGTCCAAACACTGTAAAAACCTCTGGAGGCTTTGTTGTTGTCGCCGTTCACCTGGAATGCTCTAAGAATGCTGACCCCATTCAGAGCAAACAGAATGGTGATCACTCACCTTTCGTTGTTTGCACAGATTGGGGCCAGTTCGTAATGTAACTCACACAGTGCTCTTCGTGTTGCACAGCGCTTCCAATTTTGCCTTTCCAAGTCTGAGTGTTTACATTTCGAAAACGTCGTACGAGAAGCCTGCTAATATAGCTTTCCACAGGAGGTGACCAAAACGGGTCAGCCCACTTTCCCGCTCTCTTAGAAGGATGGTGGCAATCCAGTTGGTTATGAGCAATCCTATGACAGCCTAAAAGGAAGGAGTACTTGAATGGGTAATTGAGCATGGCCACAAAGGAAGTTGTCAGCTGTGCCCAGCAGGGGACCCCTTAGTTTGCTTTTATGCTCTTTCTTACTCAACTTTCTCGGGATGCTTTGCCTCACTCCAACCAACACTGATGCATTGCTCGAATTAATTCCTAGGAGTCATTTGCAGTCATCTTCCATACATTGAAATGGAAGAATATTACATATAGGTTGCAGGATGTGATGAATGAATAGATGACAGGTTCAGTCGTTGGCACAGGGAACCTAGATTCTTTCCACTGAAGGAATTGAAATAATTTCTCATGAGGTAGCTATGAAGGCACATTGAAACTTAAGACTGCTTCAGGTACGCATGCTCCTCACCCGATGGCTGCCATATCAAGCGTTAAACACCACGAGTGCAGTGGCCACACAGATAAACACAAGTGGTACATTTGTTACTATTACCACATTTTATTTGAGGCATTCATTCTTTTTTATTATTTTAAGAAGATTCTTTATTGAAAATTATATCAAAACATCAAAAACAAGCAAATAAAACATAACAAAATACAACAAGAACAAGTCAAAAACCACCCATTACTTCTAACAAACACTCAATCAAACGAAAAAACAAAACTAATAAATCAAACCAAACAAACCACATACATACATTCAACACCCATTCCTATCCACCTCAAAGTTAGCTGTGTGTGTGTGTCAGTGGCTTCCCAGGAGAGCACATGGGAGGAGGAGAAAGGGGATTGTTCCATCTGAAACTACAAAATGTGTGCTCTTGCTTGCAGTCACTATCTCTTGGAGTAACCTTCCTCATTGGATTGCTTCCTATGTTCCTCTGCATTTTGGGGGGAAGGGCCCATAGTGCAATGGTTGAGTATCTGCTTCCCATGCAGAACGTCCCAGGTCAAATCCCTGGCATCTCCAGGTAGGGCTGGGAGAGACCTCACCTGAAACTCTGGAGAGCTGCTGAAAACGTACAGGGCGGTCCAACCAAATGGACTGCAACAGTACTTAGACATAGAACCTGCAGGCTGCATCCTGCCTTGTTGTGCATGGGTGAGGCATGGGGGGCGGGTGGAATAAAGCCAAAATTTGACACACACAGCCCAGCCCTCATGCTGCCTTTCCAATGCTGGGTAAATGAGGCACTTGGCTTTCAGAAGGCAGTGTGAAGCTCTGGCAGAGTCATAGAGCCCGCCCTTCTGCTTCCCAAAGCTGGGAAAGCAGTAACTAGGTTTTAGGAAGGAGGAGGGAGGACTCTAGGACCATGTTAGAGCCCCCATGCCTCCTTCCCAAAGCCCAGAGCCTCACTTACCTGGCTTTGGGAAGGCAACTTGAGGGCTGTTGTGGGGGTGGGGGGGCTCAAATGTTCCCGAGGGTCCCCAGAAAAGGCCTTGAGGGCTGCATGTTGGACAATACTGTAGACAATAATGAGCTAGTTGGACCAATGGCCTGATTTGATATACGTAAGGCAACCTCTTAGGTCTCTCATGTGTTCCTATTGTTGTGAGGATAAAATGAGGGCTGTGTGTGTGTGTGTGTGTGTGTGTGTGTCTAGAGCTCATCAGAAAGGAAGGTTATAGGTGAAGTAAAAAATTAATCCTAATGTGCAGCCAAATGAAAGACAGATTCCTATGTTTAGAGTTAGCTGGTTTGAAATGTTGCAATCCTGCTACGAAAGACGCAGCTTCTTGAAAGCACATATATGTTAGAAGAACGCAGAGGTATCTCCTCCCGGCAGATATATTTAATAAGAAGCGTATTCTGGAATAAAAACAAAAAAACAAGAGCAGAGAGACCTATAGCTTTTCTGTTTTAGTCAACTGGCTTTATGGTTTGAACGAAAGCAGTCCTGACTGGGTGCTTTGATGATACAAATTATAACAGCAGACAGATGTTGATCAAATGGATGGCATTTAGAGAACTGTGATGAAAGTGATTAAGGACTGGGGGGAAAGATTAGGAATTAGAGATCCATAGTTTAATAGCAACTGTGTGAGAGAGATAAACCATCTATATTGGCCTGCTGAAGCATGGCAATAATACCAAGGAAAGGAAGCAAGAGGTTAGAGTAAATTCAATGGGGGGCATAATTAGCAATTATAGGAGATTGGAAAAAGAAAAAATATATAAGTGAGATCTGAGAAGTTCCCTAATATAGAAACATTCTGGGTTATTCAGTAGCCCCCCTAGCAAACTGTGGAAGTTCCATTAATCGGAACAATTAAAACCATGGTGGATTAAGTTACCAGAAAATATACAAAGGAGGATAATCTTGCTTTTGCAAAGGGACGTGTCAAATCACCCAACACATGGCCATTTCCTGAGATATATTTCCATGTAGCCTATTACGAATACAGGATGCTAAGCAAGGTCATTGGTAGAGTTCACCCTGCCCAAAGCAACAAACTTTTTTACACAAATGCCAAGATGTTAGATTGTAAATATATCTGATTTATCTCAGGCTTCTGTAGCCACAGGCTCTCTCTTGGTGGCATGTGGCATGCACTGCATAATTCCTCGGCGTGTCCACCTCTCTTTGCCGTAGGGTGAAGCCATTAATTGCTGGGGAAGGAATGAATAGATGGATGATGTGTGGCACACAAACAGTGATAACCACCTTCTCTGGTTTGCATTTGACTCAGAAACCTCAAGACAGAAATAATTTATTCTTTGGCTAGGCTAACTGGGAGGTTTCCTAGAGCAATTCAAGCCACTTTTACTAGCAACTAGGCAATAGATGGAAAGGGTGGAGTGGGATGGAAGGAAGGAAGAGAGAGACTTTGGCAGATGTACACTATTCCTTGAAAGTACATTCGGTGCACATTGAAAGTGCACAACTTCCACCAAAGAATCCCGAGAGCTTTAGTTTCCCCCTGCACAGAGCTGGTTTCCAGTTAACAAACTACACTTCCCAGGATTCTTTGAGGGGAATTGTGTGTTTTAAGTGTGTTGGATGTGCTTTAAATGCCTGGTGCGTTTTGGCTAAGTAAATCCGCAAAATAGGATCCCCTGACTGTCTGAAATGGAACGTTGCTTGTTTAAAAAAATGAAAGCAAGTCATGGCAAGTTGGCCATTATAGGCCTGGTTCATCATGTCAACAGCATAGTACAACACAGGTTGAAATGGAGGAAAGGGTGGCAAAGGGTTAAGGGCTTTTAAAAGTGTGACATTTTTAATGGATGGCCCTGGACTGAGAAAATCATGTACATTACTCACACAGAGTAGGCTGTACATGTTTCTGAGCACGAAGCCCCACATCCATCACCCAACAGACATTGGTACAGGCATCAGTGTCTGAGGCAAGCCAAAGATACGTTTCAGTTTCCTAATTGTAGTCAAGTTCTTAAAGATAGGTGGACTTATTTTCCAGTCTTGCTTTATCTTCTCTTCTTATCTTTCTCCTTGGCCTCTTTTTAAACACAGTTTGTTTTCCTTTCCTATGTACACGAGTGACTGTAATCATCCTTAGGCGGCAATCCTATATCCACTTACCTGGGGGTAAGCCCCACTGAACTCAGTGAGACTTACTTCTGAGTAAACATGCACATTTACTTGCAATTTTAACCATGTCTGCTCAGAAGTAAGCCCCATTGAATTATGAATTCTGAACCATGTCTGCTTAGAAGTAAGACCCATTGAATTGAGGTTGGATGGCCACCTGTCAAGGATGCTTTAGCTGAGATTCCTGTATTGCAGGGGGTTGGACTAGATGACCCTTGGATCCCTTCCAACTCTAAGATTATATGATTCTACTCCCGGGAAAGTAGGGGGTGGGGTTGCAGCCTCAGTGCCATTTTGGGAGACCTTTTTGGGAGACCTTTCAGAATTCCCATAAAAAACCTTTATATTTATGTGGAGTGAATAATACATGAATCCATTCCATTTTCGTGTGATATTGTGCTCTGTATAATGCCATTCATTAATCTATATGGCACAAAGAGTAGGAGCAGGTCGATATGGTTAAAGATAATTAACAATTGATTAGCACCTAGGAGCCAAACAAACAGGCACATTCTTTTCCCCCAGTGACCCAAGGTGGTGAAAAAATAGATGAAAGTGAGAATCTTCCTTGAAGTTCCAACAATGCTGCCCTTGACTATTATTGAGATAATTTCTCTATTAATGTTGGCATGGATCTGCTTAAGCATCAGCATGAGGACAGTTTCCATTTCCCCCTGAATATTTCAATCCTATTTTACTGCATTCGTGGCAATGAAGCCTCCCTACAGACTGCAGAGCAGTCTGGGAGAGAAAAGGCCTCCTTTCGGCACCCTAGTTGTGAGGAATTTTTCAAAACCCCTGGAATGTGGGTGCCCCAAGCATTTTTCATTTTCACTTATTCTTTCTTTCTTTATTAAATTTCAATACTGCCCTTCATCTGAGGATCACAGGGCGGTTTACAATATAAAAACACAAAATTACAGAATATAATAATAATAATAATAATAATAATAATAATAATAATAATAATAATAATTTATTTCTATCCCACCCATCTGGCTGGGTTACCCCAGTCATGCTGGGTGGCTTCCAACAGAAGGTTGAAAATACATTAAAAGTAACCAACAAACCAATAAATAGTAACCAACACACACACACACCCAGTTAAAAATGCCACAGAGGACAGAAGGTCACCGATCAGAAGGTCAGCGGTTTGAATCCCTGCAAGGGGTGAGCTCCTGTTGCTCTGCCCCAGCTCCTGCCAACCTAGCAGTTCGAAAGCACACCAGTGCATGTAGATAAATAGGTACTGCTGCAGCAGGAAGGTAAATGGTGTTTCTGTGTGCTCTGGTTTCCATCATGGTGTCCCGATGTGCCAGAAGCGGTTTAGTCATGCTGGCCACATGACCCGGAAAGCTGTCTGTGGACAAATGCTCTTGGCCTGAAAGCGAGACAAGCGCCACAACCCCGTAATCGCCTTTGACGGGACTTAACCGTCCAGGGGTCCTTTACCTTTAGAGTGTTTACTTATCCTACCGTGTTTCTCCTAAAATAAGACACCGTCTTATATTTTTTTCCCCTCAAGAAAACACAGTATGGCTTATTTTCAGGGGATGTCTTATTTTAACCGCATCGCATCAGTACGCTGCATAGCCACGCCTCTCCAGGCTGTTTTAATGGGAGGTGCCGCATCACTATGGCTTATTTTCGGGGTATGGCTTATTTTCGGGGAACGGCTTATATTTCGCAAATGCATAGAAATCCTGCTATGGCTTATTTTATGGCCATGTCTTATTTTAGGAGAAACAGGGTAAGGCCTGGGAGAAGAGGAATGGTTTTGCCTGGTGCTTAAAGATAAGTAATGAAGGTGTCAGGCGAGCCTCTCTGGGGAGATCTTTTCACAAATGGGGGGGCATTGCAGAAAAGGCCAGCTCTCGTGTTGCCACCCTCTAGACCTCTCACAGAGAAGGCACACACAGAAGGACATCAGATGATGATTGCAGGGTCTGGGTTAGAGAAAGAGGTGGTCCTTGAGGTATTGTGGTCCTGTGTCATTTAATTTTATCATTGCTTTCATCTCTACTCAGTGTTTGTTTTCAAATAACCTATCATTGTTGCTATATTTGCTTGGGGGTAAGTGGGAACAAAGTTCTGGGATTCTTCCGTACCACATAGCAGCAATTCCTGACTCACGTCTACTAATGAGAGTTTTGAACAGGTTGATTTTCACATGCTGTTGAATGCACCAACCAACGTTGTGGCTACAGGCTTCTCATGTTCGTCTTTAAAATTGTTGGAGAGGCACATACCGTATTTTTCCACGTATAACACGCCTCCATGTATAACATGCCTGCTATTTTGGGGGACTCCAAATTAATAAAATGGGGGTAGATTGCCCAGAGTTGTTAAGTTTTTTTTTTGGGGGGGGGGTGCCACAAATTGCCCACCCAATTGCCGCTACAACAGACAATCCCAAACAACTCTTGCCACATATACCAAGCATTTCCACCCCCATCATTCTGCCCGGACACTGAGGTCCAGCTCCGAGGACCTTCTGGCAGTTCCCTCACTGCGAGAAATGAGGTTACAGGGAACCAGGCAGAGGGCCTTCTTGGTAGTGGCACCTGCCCTGTGTAACGCCCTCCCATCAGATGTCAAGGAAATAAACAACTATCTGACTTTTAGAAGGCATCTGAAGGGAAGTTTTTAATGTTTGATGTTTTAGCGTGTTTTTAATATTCTGTTGGGAGCCGCCCAGAGTGGTGGGGAAACCCATCCAGATGGGTTGGATAATAATAATAATAATAATAATAATAATAATAATAATAATAATAATAATAATAATGTTCTGCTTGCTGGTTTCCCACGGGCATCTGGCGGACGGCTGTGAGAACAGGATGCTGGACTAGGTGGGATGTTAGCTGGATCCAGCGGGCTATTCTTATGTTCTAAACTCTGTACCTTTATAACAAATTTCTATTAAATTATATAAATTTCTTATTAAAAATGGAACTTCCAGTGGAAAGGGATTAGGACCACAGTCACTTTTTAAATGACATAAAATTTGGTATTATAGTCTTCTGAGGCATTAACAGAGAGACTTGCTATCATGGTTTTCTGTTTTACAGCTCCTCATAATACCTATATTAATTCAAAAATGGCATTTTGCAAATAACGTATTACCTGTAGGTCCTTTTCTAATTCTCAAAAATTGCTTCTGTAATACGTGCAAGCATTCATAGGATAGCACAACAACAAAAATTCAATGCAAAATATTAATTCCATTCCAGAGTATTTAAGCATTGCAGTCTCTTACTATGAATTCTTCAAAACAAAATAAAAAATAATAAAAAATTCTTTCCAGTAGCACCTTCTTTCCAGTAGCACCTTCAAAACTGAATTCTTCAGTTTCTGCACTGAGTTCTCATAGACTCTGATTTAAGCGTCATCAAGCTTCTCTGTTTACCCCAGTAAGCTCACAACTGAAGCCGGGTCTCAAATTCACTTTGTTTCATTATGTTCTGCCGTCATGTTCCATAAAGTGAGATCCTCCCCCCCCCCCCGAAGCCTTTAGAATTGATCCAGCTTTGCTTCCACCGACATCAAGCACTGAACTGATTCAGCTCTTTGCTGAAGTCTTTGGGTTTTGTTTATCAAGTTGAATCATCACTTTTGACAATCTTCCCCGCTTCCTCTTGTGCGGAGTCCCATTGAAATCGCCAAGTAATCATATGCACATGAATAACTGTTTTCAGGATGTATTCCATAAATCTTACTATCATTTACAATCTTTAGCAATTACTGATGGCCTTTAAGGCAGTACAAGGCTGAAAAAAGTCTCCAAGGATCATGAATAATGGCTCTGCATTAGTATGATGTATTCAATAAAGATAACTGCCAGCAAGAAGAAGCCAATTTGGCACTGGCCCAAATGTAGATTCTATAATAGTTCACAAGCCTTGAGGGACAGGCCTGTACCTGCAGGATTAACCTACCAGATGCACACATTTCCAAATTTATTTTTTGACACTTCAAATGTTTTGGCTTGAGGCACCCAATGAAACCAATCGTTTTCCCACATAGGCCTCCTGTAGGACTGAAACTTTGATTCGTATAGGAAGAAGCAAGATGCCATTTTGCTTCGCGGCACTGTTAGAAGACAATGGTGTTGATATTCAGGAGACTCAGTTTAACTTTCCTAGTGCACATAAACAAACTGAATTGATGGGTGGGGTTTTTTCTTTAAGCATTATTAAATGAAACCCTTGTGTAGCAAGACACCTCACTCCTTCCTACCATATTACTCCATAGCATATTTAAATACAGGCGACTCCCCCACGCGTAAGTGAAAATTATGTTAAGTGGGGCCTTCTGACGGTTCCCTCCCTGCGAGAAGTGAGGTTACAGGGAACCAGGCAGAGGGCCTTTTCGGTTGTGGCACCTGCCCTGTGGAACGCCCTCCCATCAGATGTCAAGGAAATAAAGAACTATCTGACCTTAAGAAGACACCTGAAAGCAGCACAGTTTAGGGAATTTTTAAATGTTTGATGTTTTATCATGTTTTTAATATTCTGTTGGGAGCCACCCAGAATGGCTGGGTATAAATAAATTATTATTATTATTATTATTATTATTATTAAACACCCTTTAAATAAATTCTCTGCCATGCTCTCTCCAAAATAATACTCTCCAAAAATAACAATTTCAGCAATTTTAGCAATTGAAAGTTCTGCATTGCAAGATGTGAATTATGGACAAGTTAATGGATGATTTTGTGTGAATGAACTCTCAAAGAAAACACGTATAAATCTTGTGAATATCTTTGAATATATATGTTGAAAATCATTGGATCTTCATTCCTTTTGTTCTTTAAATTCAAGTTCATTTTGGGATGAAAAGAAGATTTTATTCTTTTTGCACCTCTCTCTGTATACTATTAATTAGAAACAAAAAGGACTATTTAATAGAATAACAGTAAAAAAAAGATAGCTTATACTAGCTAACTTATTCTTATGCATTTAGCTCTGTCATATTTTGGTGACATAGTCAATGGGGAAGGAGCAAGTGGGGGACTAGCTCCTTGCTTGGGGGAGCGTTTGCCCCCTGCTGCCCCTCTGGTGCCACCCATGCCTCCAAGGCTTGCTGCTCTCCACTCCCCCCCCAAAAACCTGCTGTCTGAGGCCACTGCCTCACTCTGCCTAAAAGCAGGGGGTGACTCTGGCCCTCATATTGGTCATATCTATGTATGTATGTATGTATGTATGTATGTATGTATGTATGTATGTGTATCTATGGGAAGTATGTATTTCATTTTGTAGTCAGTAATATACACCATTTTTACTTTAAAAAAATACATTGTGGGTAATGAAACTGTTTTTCAACCAAGCATTTTTACATGTGGACACAACAGATTTTTGATTCATGATCTCATTAGTGGCTAACAGCAAAATGGGGTAGAAGAATCTGCAATTACAGTAATTGTGGATTTAAGACTTCCTTCACAGTACCAGAGTATGTTCAATTACCTTTATTTATGGCTACAATGTGCATAAATCAGAGACAAGACACTATACAAAAACGAAAGCATTTGACAATATTACTGATTTGCTTCACCGGTTCCTTGACCACAAAAAAGTTTACTTCTAGAAGACTATATTCACTTCAGTCAAAAATTGAATTCGCAGACTCTCATTGGGTCACAAAAACTACAAAATTGGATGGGAAAGATCTGAAATTTGAATTCATCGTGTTAGAAAGGTCAGGCATGAGTCTGATGTGCGTGGTCTTGAAGATGTCTCCTATTGCTAGCCATTTTTTCATACCTTAAAAGTGCAAATAGTGAAATATAACGTCAGAGCAAGCACTTACAAAACAGGACTTCACAAGGCAGGTAATGCAACTTGTGCACAGGAGACATGGATTGTAAGATCTGAGAAAGTGCCATGGAGTTAGATTCATACTTAGTTATGCTAGAAGTTGTTGGCACCTGTCCTCCTTGAGAGACAATGGGGTGCTCCTATGGAGGTGAAGTCAAACCACTGCTTTAGCAGCACCATAAGTGACCTCCTCAGGGCACAAGTTCAGGGCCGTCTTAAAGGGATCTGCTGCCCTGGCGCGATGATCCCTCGGCGCCCCTGGTGGGCCGCCTCTCCGCCCACCTCCCTCCCGCGCTGGCCACCCCTCGGGAGGGGGGGTGGGCGAGCGGGAGATGAGGGGCTTTGCGCGCCCTTCTCTGCGCTCCAGCTGGGGCTCCGGAGGGCAGCTGGCTTGCAGCTCGCCCGCCGGCGCGTGAGCGGGCGCGGGTTGGGGAGAGGGCGCCCGGTATGCCGGCGGGCTCGCGGGGGCGCCCCTGGGGGGCCTGGCGCCCTGGTGCACCGCGCCACCCAGCCCCTATGATGAGATGGCCCTGCACAAGTCTGTGCAGTGTGTATGGGGTTCCTGGGCTGACCAGACAACAGGTGCCCCTTCTCAGCCTTGCTGAAGTGGTCCAAAGGAAAGCAGAGCAATACATTTGGCACCAGCTTGGCTGCAGGAGTTGCCGGAAGGAGGCGTACAAGGCATACAAGACTGAGCGTCTTTCTTCTTCCCTCCCCTCAGGGCAAGGTGGTCAACCCATTATATAAGGCACGTGGTTCTTTCTAGAAATTTACTGCCTATGCCCTCCACTTATTGCTGTCTAGATTGCAGAACATCTGAGGGAGGAGTCACGTTCCTTATGTAAACCATTTTCTTGCCTTCATATTAAAAGGGGGAAACAACAACAAATGAGGGAAAGTTTGAGATAGCCATTGCAGGAAGTTGGCACTGCAGTACGCAAATTGCAGCTGGATGGGGAGACGAGGAACTTTGCCAAGAGCAAGTGGCAAGGGAGACCAGCAGCGAGGAATGGTGAGTGGAGGGAAAGAGACTTTCTGCTTGCACATTTGACTGGCTGACTTGCCTAGAAAATAACTACAGATCTTGTAACCCTCGAGGACACATTGCCGCGATATCATGCATAACAAATGTAGTTTACAAAACGCAGTGCCTCAGAAGCTTGAGCCTTGCAACTTCCTCGTCCCTCTGTAGTCTTTCTCTTGATTTGTAAACATTTTTCCCTGCTTCCTTGGTCGTCTGCGCCGCATTTCCTGTCGCTCATTAACAGCTGAGCGGCATCATCTGAAAATCCAGTGAGATTGTTCTGAAGGGAGTTGGTTGCATTGTATTTCTTGATTAAGCACGGTAATTTTTCAGACCAATAGCTTTGTCATCTGCACGCCATTTTGCAGGTGACAGATGTGAGGTATAAAAGTTATTGGTGATTCTCATGCAGGAGGGACGCATCATAGCATTCCTTTTATTTGCTGTGATACTACAAGCATCAGTTTGCCCTGTATTGCACCTGATTCATTCGGTTTAGCTCAGGTTTATGGAAGCAGGTGTGTGTTCTTTTAATATTTAATCTTCCTAAAACCTTAAGAGCCGGAGTGTGCCGGGAAGTCATTTGTTTTCAATCCTGCACTAATGCCCCTTTGGCACAAGACTAGAACTGAATAGATCCATAGTAAGAAAAGGCATTTAATATTATAATGCAAGGGTTAGAATATATCCAAAGGTACGCTAGAACTTTGATTTAACTTTTATTAAAGTTAATCATATGGCAATGAAAAAGACCAGCTGTGCAGGCTGGCGGTGAGCAGGAATATCTCTGTGGGTGATTTGCAGTAGACCCACAAGGAATTATGACTCCAAGTTGTTTAAGAAATAGTGGTGGGCTCGGTTTGAATTTTAAGGTGAACCTGCCTAATCTGTACTTTCCAAAACAAGATGCAAACTGAAACAAATCCATCCTTTGAACTTTGAACTTCTCTCGGTTTTGTGATGCAGTTCTCCAACGAAACCGTGCATACAAAATGAGGATATAATGTATACTGAAAGGCATATATTAGTGAAATTGGCTACATTTGGGCTAATCGCTTGCAGAAGTATGTAGATCAGGCAAAATTGCATACAAATACATGTACAGTTGAGAGAAATTCACCCTAAAATGCTGACAAATTTTCATATGGATCGCAATGTGGGGAACCAGGGGTGCCAACTTGAATAAAATATGGGGGGGAGCAAGTAAGCCCCACCCCACATATCACATGATATGATGCATGCACACCATTTGATTGGCAATGCCCATCAACTTGGGGGGGGGCATCCCTCTCAAATATTTTAGGGAGGGGGCTGAAGGGACCTCAGCCCCTAGGAGTTCCCCTATGCAGAGAACTGAACACAACATTGGCAAGATGAGTAACTGAGATAAACCAAAATGGATGGATTTGTTCTTTGCTATTAGCGATGGCGACAACAAAATGACTTTCCTTGCCCTAAATGATACAGCTAGAATGAAGAAAGCTTGTGATACCTTGGAAGGCTGTGGGCACCATTCAGTTCTGGTACTCCAAACCAATTCCCAGGCTGAAAATTCTTCTATAAATGTCATTTCTTTTGTTCCAGGCTTTGGTAGATCTCATGGTTCTAGTAAAAACACACACCATAAAAATCGCCTGTGTGACAGAGCAGCTGATTCTCAAGAGAGAAGGATGTGGGGCATTGTGAGTGAGGAAGCACTGACATATGGATCTATCACCAGCGTGGAGATGCTGCAATGGCTGCCCCTGTGACTTCCCTGTCTGTCACACAGCTTTCAAAATCACAGAGGGCCCTGTAAAATCACAAAGGTGAGCATTCCTCTTTTGGTATGATGTTGTCACAAGTCACCCCATGCTGTTCAATAAAAGCTGGGGCTATTTCAACAGGACTCTGCTCTTTTCGTGGACTGGCTCTGCTTCAAGCCCCTGGGGCACTGAGTGGCTTGCTTAGCTTCTAAGGTTGCCCACCACCTTGCTTTTAGGCTGATTAATATTAATTAAGTGAAAGCATTAAAGATATTGTGCTCCTATCTAATTGTAAAATTTGCTTCCATCCAGAATTAGACATGCAATTAATGCAAGGACATGGTTCTATCCATTATGTTGATGCAAATTCTGCACTTTTTTTAAAAAATAAAAAAATAAAGAATAAAAAACAAATTGTCAAATTATGCATTATTCTTGCCGCTGCAGGTCAGACTTAGAGCAGAATATTAAGCAAGGACCACGGTAGCTGAATACAAACTCCCTGAAAAGAATTGCAAGCAGGCCAGTCTCACCAGAAAATGTCCTGTATTATAAAGAAAGAGCTATGTTATCCCAGGACGTCTTGCTTCAAGTCATGTTTCAGGAATTACTCTGGCCTATAGTCCAAATCATTGTAGCCTATTTATTTTTCTGAATTTGAAACTAGCAGATTTATTCTAGGACTATAAGCAAACTGCCTTATTCCTTTTCAGACTATTTCCCCATCTACTAGCCAGGACTGCCTGGTCTGACTTGCCAGCAGCTCTTTTGGGGTCCTTAACAACATTTGCTTCCTGATCTGGTCTTACACTCCCCCCCCCCATTTTATTCTCACAACAACAATGTGAGAGAGGCTAGGGCTAGGCTGAAAGACAGTGACTGGCCCAAGGTCATCCATTCAACTTTATGGCTGAGTAGGGATTTGAACCTGGGTCTCCTGAGTCTTAGTCACTCTAACCACCAACCATTGCACCATTCTGGCAGATTTGGACCCAGAACCCTGTAATTTCAGGTATGTGTAAGGATGGAGCCAGTAAAAAAACCCACAAAAAAACCAATTGACTTTCTTAAGAGAGCCAGTGTGGTGTAGTGGTTAAGAGCGGTAGTCTCGTAATCTGGTGAACCGGGTTCGTGTCTCCGCTCCTCCACATGCAGCTGCTGGGTGACCTTGGGCTAGTCACACTTCTCTGAAGTCTCTCAGCCCCACTCACCTCACAGAGTGTTTGCTGTGGGGGAGGAAGGGAAAGGAGAATGTTAGCCGCTTTGAGACTCCTTAGGGTAGGGATAAAGCGGGATATCAAATCCAAACTCCTCCTCCTCCTCTTCCTCCTCCTCCTCCTCCTCCTCTTCTTCTTCTTCTTCTTCGTGCTGCTTGAAACCACCACAAACAAACAAACAAACAAACAGCTGAGGGAAACATAAAAAGAGCCTTCTGGATCAAGCCAATGGCCCTTCTAGTCCAGTATCCTGTTCTCATCGTGGCTCCCAGATCCCTGGGGCAAACTCTCAAGCAGGATCCAAGCACAAGAGCTCCCCCCCCCCTTTGTGGTTTCCAGCAACTGTTACCACTATTTATTCCTAAGTATAATTGCCTCTGACCATGAAGGCAAGAGCATAGCTTACACGACTAGTAGCTCACCATTACACGCGCAATAGTCTTGCCTCTTACTTTTGCAGCAAACTGCCCAAAACGCAACAGAAACCAAAGCAAACCTCCCTGAAACAGCTAGCCCTTTTTACTTCCAAGTGGCTGTTTGGCATCCCTGCCTGAACAAGCTCTTGGACAGCAATTTGTGCACTGCGAACGGGCTCTCCCTAATCCCCTCTGTTTGCCGCTGATTCGGATCGGTGAGTTCGGCCAACGCTTGCTCCCAGCGCAAGGGATTTACTCTGCGGTTGCCCTCGAGCCTTTGCTCCAGTGGAGAAGGCAGGACTGGGCTCCGAATATTGCACTGCCTGCAAGTTTTCCAGCTTACATGTTAATGAGGTTCAGATCAAGAAGCTGTTGTAGGCAACATTCTTCTTTGGGAAATGCTAATGCTGCAAAGATTTATGCTGTTGTAGCTTTATGCTGTGAGCAAGCCACGGGTTGATTCATGGTACATATAGGAACAACTTCTAAGTCTCTACAGGAGCATGGCTTTTATATCAACGTTAAGCAAATGATTCTTCATAATCTAGTGCGTTGGGTTTCTGAACTTGGAAAAGCAAAGGTTCTGGACTTATTTCTGTTAAAAATTGATTGCACTGCATATTTTGCAATGGTAGTATATAGGAGACCTGGCCAAATGCCTACTTGAGCATAATGATTATCTGCTCACTTACTGTAAATTCTCCCTATAATTTCAACTCTGGTCAGTATTTTTCCAGTTCTTGCCTCAGCACACTAAATTGTGGAATGTTACTTTTATACCTCCATTGAATTCCCACTGAGTAGTTTTTGTGTAGCTGAACTTTGAAAACCCACACTATTTCCCTTACCTGCTCTTTGTCTACACATTTATATTTTGGGGGAAATGACATTACTCTCATTTGTAAAACAAAACAAAACAAAAATAATAATAATGAATTGCATATCTGCCTGCTAGGACTGCCTGTCACCCCCCCCAAAAGTATTTGCATATCTGGCTGCTAGAGCTGCTATTTGCATATCTGGCTGCTAGAGCTGCACACACCCTTTAGCAATATTGCAGCCATGGATGAAGATACAGCCACAATTTCCCTTGTTTTCTCTTATCAGGTCAACTCTACAATTCTATGTTTCAGCAGCTGGGAAAGAAGTGTGGGCAGTAGAATTGGCAGAAGAATGCATGCCCTCCAGAATTTGACAGATCAAAATAGCGACATGCTTGTCTGTGCATTTGCAGGTAGGCCTAGACCAGGGACAGGGAAACCTTCGCCCCTCCTGATGCTGTTGAACACAACTCCCATCATTCCTGACCATTGGCCACATTGGCTGAAGCTGGTGGGATTTAGAATCACATTCCCTAGTCCTTGGCTAGACAGATGGAGGGAGTCATTATTCCAGTGGCATGGCAGATATGCGTCCACAACCCAGACTCTGACTTGTCACAAGCAGGAACTAGGACATTCATGCAAGCATTTGTTTCTTGGCAACCCACTGACTAAAGGCAAGTCAAGTACATCTCTCACACACACTTTGTTGCATATACAGTTGTACCTCGGAAGTCAAAAGCCTTGCAACTCAAACATTTTGGCTCCTGAATGCAGTGAACCCGGAAGTGAGTGTTTTGGTTTGCGAATGTTCTTTGGAATCCGAACGTCCGACATGGGTTCTGTGGCTTCCAATTGGCTGCAGGAGCTTTCTGCAGCCAATCGGAAGCCACGCCTTGGTTTTCGAATGTTTTGGAAGTCGGTCGGATTTCCGGAACGGATTCTGTTTGACTTCTGAGGTACAACTGTATATATATTTGAAGGAGATTGGTCTCACTTTATAACCAGTCAATTAATCAGGACTGGAAGGCTGTAACTGTTAACAGAAAAATGCCCATTGTATACCCCCCCTTTCCTTTCTTTATACATCTGTTGTGTGCCACTTATCCCCAGGATGTACATGAAAATAAGTCGAAATATATGAAAAAATAAAAAAATGTTCAGTAGCACCTTAGAGACTACTGGACTTTTTTTTTATTTTTAAAAAATATTTTGACTGCGTCAGACCAACACGGCTACCTACCTTAAAGAAAATAAGTGTATACCGGTACTTATGCCAGATACCTTCACTCTAGCCTGTTAAAACAAGGAATACCTGAGATTCCCCATGGAACAATGTATTCTTGCCTCTTTGCATTGTGGGAAATCCTCCATGATTCCCCTAGCCTGAAATCACATAAGCAGATAGCCATCAGGGGAAGTTCCTGAATCTGCCATTGTTTGCTCAGGTACTCTGTGCAGAGGATGCCTGCTGGCCATCCTAATTGTCTTCATCAAATGCAAATGCTTTGCGTAAAACTGTGTCTGTAACCATGTGAAACTTGCTAAATCTTCAGGAATGTCACCCCTTGACCTGCCTGTGCCACTGTAACCCCACATTATGTGTGATGTATTTCTGACATTTGCAAACCTTTAAAAAGAGTGTTTTTTCTTGGTTCTGGGTCCTTCAACTCCTGACAAAAAGGAGGGGGGAACTCTGCTGCAACAGATAATTAAAGATCAGCTTTGCTTTCACTGGATTTCTGCCTCAGCTCATTGGTGTCTGACTGGTAAGAAACTTGGGGAGTTGGGCCATCAAAAGGCACACACCCCCTATTTTCTGGTAACATAACCCAGAAGACTTTTATGAAGAGACATGAGTCCTGTCACTCCTAGAATCTCCTCCCCACACCTCAGATACCATCCCTCGTGGCGTATATCTCTTGCTTGCCCTATGCTCTGACGATTGCAATAAAAACTGTGGGGATGTGGGTTAAACAACCACAGAGCCTAGGGCTTGCTGATCAGAAGGTCGGCGGTTCGAATCCCCGCGACGGACGGGGTGAGCTCATGTTGCTCGTTCCCTGCTCCTGCCAACCTAGCAGTTCGAAAGCATGTCAAAGTGCAAGTAGATAAATAAGTACCGCTCCAGCAGGAAGGTAAATGGCGTTTCCATGCGCTGCTTAGTCATTCTGGCCACATGACCCGGAAGCTGTACGCCGGCTCCCTTGACCAATAAAATGAGATGAGCACCGCAACCCCAGAGTCATCCACGACTGGACCTAACGGTCAGGGGTACCTTTACCTTTATAATATATATCCATATGCAAGCTCAAAGGAGTCCCCCCCCCTTCCAAAAGGGTGTTTGCTTATCTTGTGCTAATAGCATTGCTACAACTATTACCAGCTTTTAAAGGCAGGTAGAACTTGATTATTTTCTTAAGACACTGTCCCAGATTGTTGACAGCGTAACCTTGAGATTGCCGTCTGGCAGCTGAAGGAGAAGCTGAGGCTGCAGCCTCTTTTTATGGATGGCCACAGAGCTGTTAAAACAGACAGGAGAGTTATCCCTGTTATGATCTGGCAACCCCTTAGGCTGTCGCCGCAGTGCTGGCAACGTGACATTGTGCTGGAGTGCAACAGTAAACACATTAATTGCATTAATTAAAAAGGCATTAGGAATGAAACACTAAATATTCAACTGAAGAAATTCCAATGAATTGATTAGCACAATACTGAATAATGGATTAATTAAATTTAACAACATCTGCTTCATTATTTTGGGTCTTTTTCATGAAATACCTCTTTCCAAATTTCAGTGCAATTCCCTGCTTTTTATTCTGTACCAAAGGCAGTGTGGAAAACATAAGTGTATTCCACAACATATCAAGAAAGTAAAAATATGTGTATGCATGTCTCCTTGTAGGTATGTCTGTGAAACCTGGAGAATATATATACAGGTGTTTTAAAGATCCATGTACATTTCTTTCTTTCTTTCTTTCTTTCTTTCTTTCTTTCTTTCTTTCTTTCTTTCTTTCTTTCTTTCTTTCTATTGTGTTTGCTGTAGGAAATAGCAGAGTAAGGTGTGGTGCTGCCTTTATTTCTCATGAGATCTGCATTCAAGGTTTTAACACAGGGTTTCCCAAACTTGAGTCCCCAGCTGTTTTTGGACTATAGTTGCCACAACCCCTGACCGCTGGCCCTGTTAGCTAGAGTTGTAGTCCAAAAAGGGGGGGGACCCCCAACAACTGGAGACCTAAGTTTGGGAAACCCTGTTTTAACCAAAGACCTATTCAGGCAAGATATATATCCCATCAGGAATTGGTTGGCATGATTATTCCTACAAACTGGGCTTCCCCTGCAGTGTGTGTGTGTGTGTGTGTGTGTGTGTGTGTATACAGGGCCATGGGCAAACCATGTGTAAACCCCCTCACACACACCATGTGCCTCCTAATGTAGTCAGGGTTTTCCCTTTTGTGTCTTTGCACAATGCTGCTCTTCCCACTACTTCTTAACTTTAAACAAAACAAAACAAAAAACAAACAAACATACATATTGCTCCCTCATTTCCACGTGAAAGTATTCGGGCTCATGTTCACATCTTTGTGAACATAAGTGTGCACAGAACAATTTATTAAACTGTTTAATTTGTACATATGGACTTTCCTTAAGGACAGAGGAATGTTAACTCTTGCCCTCCCAAACTCCTTCTCCAAGATCTTGTAGCTGAGCCAGTGTCCTTTTAGTTCAGTCACATGAGAAGGGATTTATAAATTATGTAGCTAGTTTAAGATGCTGCTCTGTTGTGAATCTCTGCTGCAGACTAGCTTAGGCAGGTGCCTTAGATCTGAGTCTGATGCACTAGACAAATTTTATTACCAAAAAAAAACAAAAAACAAACCTGGACATTTTGCCGAATTTTAAAAATCCACCTGGACATAAATTTTTAATCCCGAAAAAGAGGATGTGTCTGGGAAAAAGAGGACATATGGCAACCCTGAGCCTGTTCTGAGCTTCCTTCAGCTTTTTTATAAGTGGAAAGGCAGAATATAAATCTGATAAATAAGCATCACTAGAATCCCCCCAAAAGGTTATAGGAAAAAACTTATGATTGGTTTTAAAACCAAGATGTGTGCCTGAATATTGTCCTGTAAACTTCTTCAAGGAATAATAATAAAATATCTGGAACTAATCTAGTATTGGACGTGGGTGGCGCTGTGGTCTAAACCACAGAGCCTAGGGTTTGCCAATCAGGAGGTTGGCGGTTCGAATCCCCACGACAGGGTGAGCTCCCGTTGTTCAGTCCCAGCTCCTGCCCACCTAGCAGTTTGAAAACACGTCAAAGTGAAAGTAGATAAATAGGTATCGCTCTGGCGGGAAGATAAACAGCGTTTCCATGTGCTGCTCTGGTTCGCCAGAAGTGGCTTTGTCATGCTGGCCACATGACCCGGAAAAACTGTCTGTGGACAAACGTCGGCTCCCTCGGCCAGTAAAGCGAGATGAGTGCTGCAACCCCAGATTTGTTCACGACTGGACTTAACTGTCAGGGGTCCTTTACCTTTTAAATCTAGTATTACTGTATCTAAAATATTAAAATTGAGACAGTGTGGTCTAGTGTTTTGAGTGCTGGAGTAGGCCTGGACACCCAGGTTCAAAAAACCACTCAGCCATGCAGCTCACTAGACATCTTCAGACCAGATGCACTCTATTTCAGTCTAATTTAATTCATAGGGTTATTATGGGGTTAAATAGGGTATGGAGAAGAACCACGTTTGCTGCCCTGTGTTCCTTGGAGGAAGAATGGGAAATAAATGTAAATTTTTTTTAAAAAAAAAAATATACTACCTACTTGAGGGTGATTGTGTGTTTCTAGGAGAGCTTGAAGCACAAATGTCAGTAAGCTACGATTTCTCAGATAGCCTAGCATTCAGCAATGAACTTATTAGGCACAGCTTTCTGTGCAACTGTTGCAAAAAAGGCCACAGGCATGTCCTTGCTCTTGATTAAATGCATGTTTATGTATTTTATAAGAGCGTTCCATTTTACTTGCAACACAGGACAGGTTTTCCCCCCTTGTGCAGCCCAGTATTTATTTATTTTTTTTGGCACGCTCTAACAGAGCAAGTCTCTTGAGCACTCAATTTGCATAATATTTGCTGCGTATTAAGCCTAGCTTATAGCCCAGGGGCCAGGGGCTTGCCCTCCACATCTCAGCACACTTCCTGACAAAGTGAGCTGTGGTCTGCATCATCTGAGAACAATTTTTTCTGGTATATACTTTTATTTCCTTATGGATTCATAAGCTGCAACAAGATGGGATACAACATATAAAAATAAAACCAAACCAACCGAGATCTCCATAAAATGTATTTTAAAACATCAATACATATTGATTGATTTCTAAAGAAAAGTCACGTTTCAAAGGCCTGTGCCAAAAAAAAAAAAAAAAGGTTTCAAGATATGCCTGAATGAATTGAGGAAATTCAATTAGGGTCTCTGGGCAGGAGCAAAGATGGAAGGTTTCCAGGGACCAAGCAGGGTATTGATCCTAGAGGTAGAATTTCGGCTTTCCTGCCACAATACATCACCAAAGATTGTTTATTTGTTTAAAATTCTTGCATTTTTATCATTTTATTTTTATGTATTTATGAAACTTCTAAACCACACTTCATCCAAAGATCACAGGGCTGTTTACAATATAAAAACACAAAAATACATACCATATTAACAAATGAAAACAATACCCCCAGTTTTAAAGACCTTAAAAAGGACCCCTGACCATTAGGTCCAGTCGTGTCCGACTCTGGGGTTGCGGCGCTCATCTCGCGTTACTGGCCGAGGGAGCCAGCATACAGCTTCTGGGTCATGTGGCCAGCATGACTAAGCCGCTTCTGGCAAACCAGAGCAGCGCACGGAAACGCCGTTTACCTTCCTGCCAGACCTATTTATCTACTTGCATTTTGACGTGCTTTCGAACTGCTAGGTGGGCAGGAGCAGGGACTGAGCAACGGGAACTCACCCCGTCACGGGGATTCGAACCACCGACCTTCTGATGCCATGCAAATTTCCCTGGGGAGAGCATTCCACAATCAGGCAGTCACTCCAGAAAAGGTCCTTTCTTCTTTTCAAGAAGATATAGTCCTGACCATGGAAGAATGGCAGATAAAATTAATGGGCTATGCCAAAATGGCAAAACCTATGGGAAGAATTAGAAACCAGGAAGAAGTAACCTTTAATAAAGAATGGAGAAGGTATATAATTTATTTGAAAAATTATTGTAAACAACTAAATTCAATAGCAGGATTGGTGTAAATATTGTGGTTAAAAATTTGAAATAAGGAATAGTTAAGGATTTATCAAAAATTGTAATTATTAAGGAGATACGGGGGGGGGGGATATATAACATAAGGATCCACAAAAGGGGGGAAAGGGAAGTCCATTGTTCTTTTTTCTTTGATGCTTATAAAATTTGAAAAATTCAAGGAAAGAAAAGGCCCTTTCTTGTGTTGCCACTCTCTGGACCACTTGTGGAAGAAGCACACGAAAGAAGGGCCTCAGATCATAAGTCTGGGTCAGTTCATCTGGGGAAAGGTATTGCAGTCCTGAGCTGCTTAAGGTTTTAGAAGTCAAAACTAGCACTTTGAACTTGGCATGGAAACTAATTGGCAGCCAGTGCAGTCGGGCCAGAATTGGTGTAAAATGCTCAAACCATCTTGCTCCAGTGAGCAACCTGGCCACTGAATTCTGCACCAGCTCAAGTTTCCAAAATGTCTTCAGAGGCAGACTGTACTGTGCTAGTAAATGAATTGGACATGCGCCTAGTTCGTACCCCAAATGTGGGCTAAGCTTTTAATATCTGATGTTTCATTGTGTTCTTTTATATTCTGTATTATATTTTGCATTATGTTCTGTTGGAAGCTGCCCAGAGTGGCTGGGAAAACCCAGTCAGATGGGCAGGGTACAAGTAATAAAATTATTATTATTATTATTATTATTATTATTATTATTATTATTATTAATCAGAACCATGGCTGGCACAGCTTTAAAATTAAGCCCTGTTAAATCAAATTTTCTAAATAATTATTTTACTGGAAGTTCATCCTTTGAGTTTCTCACAGTGAACTGCTAATAATGGTTTTGTAACATCACAAAATAGTGTTCCATGAATATTAAGGGAGGAGGGGAAGCATAAGGAAACATTATAGTGAAGCCCCACCCTTGCTTTATTTCTGAGGAGACAGAATAGACAGCTCTTCTGTGTCTCTGTGTTTATTAAATTTTGTCACACCTTGTTTGTTCATTGTTTACTCAGAAGTAAATCCCACTGTGTTTAATTGGACTTAATGTAGGATTAATTTGCTTCAGACATTTCACAACACTGCAAAGGTGTAGAAGGCTGTGAATGACTCGTCCTTCCTCTATCATGATTGAAATGGGAATGCTTGTATTTTATTTGTGGTGAGATGCATGAGTTCTAGATGCAAAAGTATTACAGTAGAAATGGTAATTGATTTCAGAAGGCACTCTTCTGTTCTGCCACCACTTTCCATTCTTGGTAACATGGTTGTAATAGTAGAGTCCTTTAAGTTCCTGGGCTCCATAATTTCTTATAACTTTAATTGGTCAAGCAACATCAATAGTATTATTAAAAAGGTCCACCAGAGGCTGTATTTCCTGCGCCAACTAAGGAAATTTAAATTGTCCCAGGAAGTGTTGATTCAATTCTACAGAGGCATCATTGAAACTGTTCTCTGTAATTCTATAACAGCTTGGTACGGTACAGCCTCTAAGAGAGACAAGAAAAAGCTCCAACGAGCTGTAAGAATTGCAGAAAGGGTAATTGGTGTTAGCTTGCCTTCAATAGAGACAATTTATGCTACCCGAGTAAGGAAGAGAGCAGAGAGAATTGTAGCAGATCCTTTACATCCCGGTCATCATCTGCTTGATTTACTTCCATCTGGACGTCGCTACAGGACTTCATATACAAAATCGGCCAGGCACAAGAATAGTTTTTTCCCTTGTGCCATTAAATTGTTAAATTCGTAGTTGTATAGCTTAAGGGGAGGTAAAATATGGGTGGGGTTTCTTTACTTCTTTGTATTGTGAGAGGAACAGTGTCTGTATGTTTACATTGCAATGTAGCTGAAACAAATTCCAAGTATGTTGGAAAATGTACTTGGCCAATAATAAATTATTCCTATTCCTATTCCTATTCCTATTCTCAGCAGATGAGAAACACATGAAATTTCCTGTTTAGACATTCGGTACAGAAAGTACAAAAAGAAGATGTTACAGTGCGGCCCTAAACACACACGGGGGTAGGGGTGGAGAAGTTTCATTTGCATTTCAGTGAAAAACTTCCTAATTTCCACATCTCAAAGCATCTGTCCTTTGGAATGGGCCCTCCTATGAATTTTGCAATGCAGTTCTCCAACCAAACAACATAAACAACAAAATGCACAAGGGAAAGATGTGCAAAAGAACGTACATATTAGTGAAAATACCATACACAAAATGCATTTCGTATGGGGAAATTGCCTGATAAAATGTGCATATTAGTCAAAATTGCTTTAAAATTTGTCTATTAGGAGAAATTCACACTAAAGTGCTAATAGCATTTCATGAGGAAATGTGGAGAACTGAAATCAAGACTGCAAATGTGAGAAATGTACAGAACCATAACAGACAAATTTGACCATCTCTTTTTTTTTTTATTTTATTTTATTTTATTATTATTATTATTATTATTAAACCGCAAAAACACAAGACATACACAAATAGACAGATACATAGTAAAAAATAAGGAAATAACTTAATAAACACATCAAACCAAAAACACCAAAAGAAAAATTCCTATTAACAAACAACGAAAGAATACCTTGTTCCCCCCTAAATTCCCAAATGACAAAGTAACCAATCCATATCGCCTATACATTTAGATCTTATTCATTGATTTACCAAACCAACTCCATCAAACACAAGATTTTAATAAAATCTGGAACCTTACTTAGTGATTATTTATGTCTCTTTTTCATCCTTCTGTACCTTTTGCCTTTTGCCACCTCCTTTTATATTAGAAGGGGAGAAAGGAGATAAAAAAGAAAGAAAAGGAAAAAGTAAAAAAAAAAAAAAAGGGGGGGGGAAGAAAGAGGAGAAAATAAACCAAAGGAAACCAATGTAAAAAAAAAAAAGGAAAAGAAAAAGAAAAAGAAAAAAAAAAGAAAAAAAAGAGGAAAAAAAAAAAACCGCAAATATACCCACCTACATATACATATATGTATACATACATACCTACATACATACACATATACATACATATACATACCCATACATATGAACCCTTGTGTCCAACTTCCTGGTAAATCCCCTTGCTTTAACTGAGATTCAATTTGAGTGCTTACGACATCGCACTTTATCATATATTTACTATCCCATGCATTCTCTAAAATCTATTTACTCCACCATCTCCCTTTATCCTACCTCTCTTCCCTTATTCCTCGAAAGCTGGCATACTGACAAAACTTTTGTTATGTTTCAACACATAATTTTTGTAACATTCCCATTTTTCAATGAATCTCTGCTTAGACTTTCCTCTAATATTGCTCGTAAGTAGAGCCATCTCGGCCAGTTCTTGTAGCTTAACTTGCCAGTCAACGACACTTGGTACATTCTGCTGTTTCCAAACCTTTGCCACTACTAAACGGGCCGCTGCAGTTGCATACAAGAAGACTTCCTTAAATTTGTTCGGTATCTCTTTATCTATTATGCTCAATAGAAACATCTCCGGTTTTTTAGGGAAAACAATTTGCATCATTTTTTTCAATTCATCATATATCTCCCCCCAAAATGCTTTAATTTTTCGGCACCTCCACCACATATGTATCAAATCTCCGTTTTCCACTCCACATCTCCAACAAACATTTGCAACACATTTATGCATTTTTGAGAGTCTAGCCGGTGTGAGGTACCACCTATGGGCCATTTTCAACATATTTTCCCTTATAATCTGGTTTGCAGTAAATTTTAGATTGACCTGCCAAAATTTCTCCCAGTCTTCAAACATAATTGGGTGGCCCAGATCCTGCGCCCACTTTGTCATTGAGGCAGTTACCGTCTCCTCCATTACCTCATGTTCCACCAACATCTTATACATATGGGATATTATTTTATAGTTGGTATTTAAACATTCTTTTTCGAATTTTGATGGCTCTTTCCCAAATCCAATCCTCTTGTCTTGTTTGTAAATTTCGTTTATTTGAAAGTAATCCAGCCAACTTGATAAATATTCTTTAATCTCCTCATATTTTTTTACTACCAATTCATCTCCTCTTTCTGTTAGCAACATATTGTATGTAATCCATTCTGCTTTTTCATTATTCTTTCGTTTCATTGCCACTGCCTCAAAGGGGGAGATCCACTTTGGTACCCTTGTCTCAATATATCTTTTATATTTTTCCCACACCGTGTATATCGCATTCCTTATTATGTGGTTACAGAAGCCTCTGTGCACCTTTGTTTTGCCATAGTTTAAATACGCATGCCATCCGAAACGCAAATCGTGGTCCTCCAAATCTAATGTTCTCCAATTACGGAGTATACACCATTCTTTAAGCCACATAAAACAGGCAGCTTCATAATATATCTTAAGGTCCGGAAGGCCCAGTCCTCCTTTTTCTACAGTATTTATCATTATCTTGTGTTTTATTCGAGGTCTTTTGCCATTCCAGATAAATTTGGAGATTTCTTTTTGCCACTTGTCTATATTATTGATTTTTCCTAAAATTGGCATAGTTTGGAATAAAAAGAGAAACTTTGGCAAAACATTCATTTTTATAGCTGCAATGCGTCCCAACAGTGAAAGATTTAGTTTGTTCCATATCTCCAATTGCTTTTTGATTTCGTTCCAATATTTGGAGTAGTTGTCATTGTACAGATTTATGTTTTTTGCTGTTATTGTTAATCCTAAGTATTTTATTTTTGGGTAGATCTTTATCTGTGTTATTTTTTCTAATTCGTCTCTCTGAGCCATTGGAAGATTTTTAACTAATAATTTAGTCTTATTTAAATTCAACCTCAGGCCTGAAACCTTGCCATACTCTCGAATTAACTCCAGTGCCTTTGTCAGACTCTTAATTGGTTGTTCCGTTGTAATTATGAGATCATCCGCAAAAGCCCTAAGTTTGTAACTACTCTTCCCGAGCGTTATTCCTTTTATTTCCTTCTCTTCCCGAATTTGCTTACATAAAATTTCGAGCGTTAGAATAAAAATTAGTGGGGAGAGTGGGCACCCTTGTCTGACCCCTTTTTTTATTTCGCATTCCTGCGTCAAGTTTCCATTTATTATGATCTTCGCTGTCTGATTTGAATAAATGGCTTCTATTCCTTTTACAAACTGATCTCCAAATTCCATTTGTTCTAGAGCTCTTATCATAAACCTCCAGGAAACCCTATCGAAGGCTTTTTCAGCATCTATCGCCATAAAGGCCGCTTCTTTATTGATTTCTAATTCCAAATATTCCAGCAGGTTGATAATGTTTCTAGTATTCATAAACATATGCCTCCCTGGTAGGAATCCGGCCTGGTCTTCATGTATCACAGACTGCAATATCTTTTTTAATCTTTCTGCTAATACATTTGCGTATAATTTGTAATCATTATTGAGGAGTGCGATCGGTCTGAAGTTACTCATTAATTCAGGGTCCCCACCTTGTTTTGGGATTAATACTATATAGCTGTGTTTCCAAGAGTCCGGCATAGTTCCCTCCTTTAGAATATTATTCATGATGTTCTTTAATGGCTCACTCAAAATATCTTCAAATTTCTTATAATATACTGCTGATAAGCCGTCCGGCCCTGGTGACTTTCCTAATTTCGCCTTTTTAATTGCTATTTGGATTTCATATGGTGTTACTGGGCCATTTAGACTTTCTCTTTGCTCTTTAGTTAATTTTGGCAGGCAGTTTTTTCTTAAATAATCAGTTACTTCTTCACCCGTCTCATTACCTTCCCTATATAAATCTCTATAAAATTGGGCAAATCTCTTTTCTATTTCATTAGGGTTCACTATTATCTCTTCCCCTACTTTTATTCTGCTTACCAATCCCTCTGCCTCTTTCTTTTTTAATTGCCAGGCCAAAAGTTTCCCCGGTTTATTTGCATACTCAAAATATCTTTGCTTTAAATACCTTAATTTCACCTCTATCTCTTCATTTAATAGCATTGAGTATTGAGATTGCAACATCTTTATCTCTTTCTTAACTTGAAAATTATTTGGTTTCTCATATAGTTCAGTCTCCCTCTTCTTAATACTTTCCAGCAAATCTTGCTTCTTTTTCTCTTTTTGTTTCCTTAGGATTATACTTTGTTGAATGAAAAAGCCACGCATGACCGCCTTGCTGGTATCCCAGACCGTATTTGCATCTGTACCCTTGTTTAAATTGAAATCAAAGAACTCTTTTAACGTCACTCTGGCCTTATCAATTATTTTTTCATCTTTCAGTATTAATTCATTTAATCTCCACCTTGTAGTTTTTCTTGACCCGCATGATAAATTTACCTGCACTGGGTTGTGATCAGAGATGGTTTTTGGTTGGATTTCTGTTTTAGATATTTTTGTTATTAAATCTTTTGTTAGCCAAATGGCGTCAATCCTTCCTGCCGAGTTATTTGGGTATGAAAAGTACGTATAGTCTTTATTCCACGGGTTTTTGGTTCTCCATGCATCCTCCAGATTTAATAAATCTATCAACTGAAAAAAAGTTTTTGGTAATTTTAATTGTTTTCTTTTGGCTGTCTTTACAGATCTGTCTAATTCCGGATTCACTACCCCATTTTGATCTCCTAACAAAATAATCTTTTCTCCTATACAAACGTCTAGTTGTTTAGACAGCTTTTGATAGAATTCACTTTTTTTTTCATTTGGTGCGTAGAAACCAATCACCTTAATTCTTTCCCCTTTTACTGATATTTCCACAATCACAACCCTCCCCTGTGGATCGGTATAAATCAATTTTGGGTCCAAGTATGGTTTTACATAAATTACAACTCCATTTTTTTAGATTTATTTGAAGATACAAAATCTATCCCTAATTTTTTATTGCAGAGGACTCTAGTGTGTTGCTTTTGGATGTGCGTCTCCTGTAAGCATATTAAGTCTAATTTCTGTTTGCCGAGTATGTGCTCTACTTTATTTCTTTTCTTTTTTTCATTTAGACCATTGATATTCCAAGTCATAATCTTTATATCCATTATTAACTTTATTTGTTATAGAGTACTTTTTGTTAAATAAGAAAGAAAAAATAAAACAGAGAGAAAGCGAGAGGGGAACCCAAATAGACTGAGTCTTACTAAATAAAATTTCTCAAGGGCTTAAAGCTCTTCATCTTCTGATAAGTTTTTATTGTCGTCCGTCCCTCCTCCCAGCTGTCTTTTACCTCCCAGTTCATCTTTATATGTCCTCCAGAATCTATCTGCCTCGGGCCAAGTCAGAAATCTTCTCCTCTTCCCCTTGAAGAAAAAAGATATTCCCTCAGGGAATTCCCATTTGTGAGCAATCGATTTTTTCCTTAACACCTCCACCAGAGGTTTGAATTTGTCCCTTTTCCTCAGGAGTCTTGGTGGAACTATCTTATGTATGATTATTTCCGACTCCTGTATCCTGAACCGTTTCTTACTGCTGGTCTGCAGAATTTTATCCCTAATCTCCATGTTGACAAACGTCACTAGGCAGTCCCCTGGCCAGTTATTTTCTTTAGCAATTCTAGATTTAATTCTAAACACTCTCTCGATTTTGCTTTCCATCTCCTTCTCGTCCATTTCAATCCATTTTGCTAATTCTACAGTCAACTTTTGTTGTATTGCCTCATCTACTTCCTCTGGTATCGATCTGAACCTCAGTGTTTTTTCCCTTCTATGCATTTCGATCATTGAAATGGCATCGAGGACTGCTTCATGGGTTTGCTTCATGTCTGATATTTCTTTTTTAGTTTTCTCCATTTCCCCCTTCTTTTCCCTATTTTCCTTTTGAAGTTTTTTTACCCCCTCCTCCAAAGCATTTGTTTTCCCTTTTAGGTCCTGTACTATCTTAGTTGTTTCTAAATTCTTAACCACCAAGTCATTAATCTTCCCTGTAAGTTCAGAGACTATTCTTGCATTCTCATCTATTTTTTGTCCCATTTTATCCAGTTTTTGTTCCGTTGATCTCGTGTTGTCGTTCATCTCCTTTTTTAAGTCTGCAACATCATTCTTAAGTCCTAAGAGTAATTCTCTCAGTTCCAAATTCATTTCTTGTTCCTGTGTTGAGTTCCTTCTATTGGAGTTTGTTGTCACAGCCGATGACATGGAGCTGGAAGATTTCTTATTCGCATTAGACATGGCAGCAATATCTACTGTATTTAATTGTCTGGTCTCACTCTGAATCCCTCTACGATATCAACAACTTAAATATCGGCAACCACAATCTTTCAACAATTTCCTTAAAGCCCTGATATAGTTCATACAGCCTACTAACCCAGGCAGTCTTGGAGTAAGATATTAAAATATTCAATTCTGTTCTGTTCCCTCCTCCTTCCTAAATTTCCTTCCTGTACAATGGTCTCAAACTTTCGTATAAAGAAAACAAACACAAAGAGGAGGGCCAGTGCAGATCCTAAGGGGTTGTAAAAAAGAAATAAAGATAAAAAAAGAAGAAACTGAAGAAGGATCCGACACTATATTTCAATCAGGTCCAAAAGCAGCAGCTTTCCTGTCTTACTTCCTTTTGTATTTTTTCCCCCTTTTTTTTTAGCCTATCTGTTGTTCCTCTTCTTTCCTGTAGGTGGTGTCTGTCAAAGCTTCTTAGGTCCTTTCATCTTTTTTATTTACATCAAAGATTCTTCCACTTTTTCCCTTCTTTCCAGGGGGCACACTTCATATGGCTTAAACTTTTATGTTTGTTTTGCTTTTGCTTTAAAATGTTATTTTCCAAGACCAATTCTGCAGATCAACGTGCTAATTCAAATCGCTGTGTTCGGGGTAGTTTGTTTAAATCGTTCTCCACACAACAGTATCCAGTCCCCTCTCGCTCTCACTCTCACTCCTCCCGAGGCTTCAAGATTTGGCAAAACCTTTCAAAATTTTCCTTATAGCACTGGGTAAATCCTTGTAATACTAGTTCGCTCTCCTTCCCCACCCCATTTGGCCGGGACTTGGAACGTTCTTTAGAGCTTCAAGCCCACTCCTTTTACACCACCATCTCCGTGAGTCTCTTTAATATACTTTGTCCCACATTAACGTCTCCAAACTTTCCGACTCTTCTTCTGCTTTCATTCCCCCCGTTTTGTTATAAGCATGCAATTTCCAGCTCCCAAAAGTTCAAAGGGATATTGTTTTTTCGGAGTTATTTGCGTAGAAAGCAAAGGGATTTCCCCCCTCCTTTTTCTCGTAACGTAAGCGCCTGGGAAAGCACACCTAAGTTCCTTTGTTTAAACCTCTTCAGCTCAGCCTCTCACGTCCTTATAACCCGATGTTTCAGGAATCTTTAATTTATTTTCGTAAGCAAAAGTCCTCCTTTTAAGCTCCTTTAGACTGACCTTTTTAAACTCGTGAGCTTCCCAGCGTTTTCTTTCCAACGGGGTTTCTCCGCTTGGTCGCTCCCAGAATCGGGCTTCCTCTCCATGCGGCGGGAACGCTGGCTCGGCGTCTGTGGTCCCCTTCAACGGCGGGAACCCCTCCAACACCACAGCGTGTCCTTGTCAGGTCTGGGATGCCCTCCCAGACCTTTTGGGGGGCTGCGAAGCCCGGCACCCCCTTTTTTAGCCTCTCGGAGAGTGCTTGTTTCAGAGCTCTGAAAACTAGCGTCTGTTAGCGATCCGCGGGAAACCGGAAGTCCTTTGACCATCTCTGTAAGGAAGTAAGCCTCAGAGGACAGAGGAACTCTGGATCTGGAAAACACGCTTAGGATTCCATTTTAAATCACTTGAACTTCCTCCCCCTACCTCCACACCACGATTTCTTTACAAACCAAGATTGCTCTGCATTCGTAGGTATGGCAAAGGTCTCTCAATCCACTTTCCCCATCTTGTTTTATTATGTTGTATATATATATATTGTGTTTATTCCAGTTTTTACCTGCTCCTCGGTAGTTCAGGAAGGCTAATATTTCAAAAGCAATATTCCATAAAAGTAAATTTAAAGAAATAATGTTTAAAATGAAGAAAAAAAGTGTGTATGGAAACCCCATGGCCCCGAAGAGCCAACTGGACACAGTTACTCTTCTGTATGGTAGCCTATAAATCAGCATATTATTTGTGGCTTGGCGATTTAACCTGATATAACAAATCCTTGGTAGATGAATAGTGAATGAACATATTATTTGCAGCTTGGGGATTCAACTTGATATAACAAATCTGACGTAGTTGCCCCAGCCACTCTGGACGGCTTGTAACATATATAAAAACATAATAAAACATTAAACATTAAAAAACTTCCCTATACAGAGCTGCTTTCAGGTGTCTTCTAAAGGTTGTATAGTTACTTATCTCCTTGGCTCGGGAGTCGCATAATTCTGTAAACTCCAACATTTCTCCAATGAAAATAGGTACTGTACGTCTTAAGGAAAAGTGGGACATTCCAGGATCAAATCAGAAATCGGGACGGCTTCTGTAAAGCTGGAACTGTCCCTGGAAAATAGGGACACTCGGAGGGTCTGTTGTATGCCTTGTTATTATGGCTTTCAAATAAAATGTATCAGAGCAGACCTTTAAGACAGATTTAACAGTTGCATATGGAGTTTGGATTCGGCAGCTGATTTAATTAAAAACAGAAAACAAGGAAGCCAGCATTGAGGATTTATATTGGCAATGTTTACCTCATTCAAATAAAACCTAAATAAATGTCATAGGTACTAAAAAAAAAAAAAAAAGCCAGGTTATTCAGTCAGGGATTGTGTGTAACTCTACACATGTGAACAGGTGTGTAATTGCTCAGAATTGTTTGCTTGCCTTATTTCCTTGCCAAGGAAAATAGCTCTTAGGAATGGGCTGGCGGTACGGCTGCCTTAATAAAGGAGCCACTTGTCACATATGACAGGCCATGCCAAGAGCCAGATAATAGGCACTTCACCAACATCATCAATCATATGTGAAGTTATCTTTGACCTGTCGTTCCTTCAGTGAAATGATGGTTTGAGTCCTATCATCTGTGGAGAGCTGGGCTCCTATTTATAGAAATGAGGGAGATACTAATAGGCATTTTTTATGCTTAAGAGAACATCTACTTGCTGCTTGCTGGCCACTTGGTGCCAATACACTTAGAAACCAACCCATTTCTGATAAGATTAATCCCAACAAAGCCACCAATTAAACCAGGTATTTGTCAAAATGCTTTATGGGGGTATCGGTTCATTATTCCTGCTGTTCCCTGTACTATAGGGAACATTAGTTTTCCGAACAAGTCATTTTGAAAGCACTCTTTGTGATAGGACTAAGACATTATAGATTGCCTCCAGTGACATTGGTAGTTGCCTGCTTTCAATTTAGAAATTGCATCCTTTAGCCTCATATCTGATTCATAGAATTCCCGGCTCAGGCAGAAGTTATGCATAATACGTCCACCTTAACAGCTAGCAGCAGTCTCTTTAAACAGGCCCCTTTTGAAGTTGGTTATTGATTGAATACTTACTTATAGCCATATAAAACCTGACAACGGCAACCCTTTTGTCTTTCTGTCATTTGGGCCCTTAGAGGAAGCAGTCACTCTCTATTATATCTTGTGAAATGTTTAAGCTGTTTTCGAGAGAATGGCGGGGAGGAATTGGGGAGCCGTGTTTATTTATGCTTTCAACTTTCACCACCCTGATAATGTTCCATGGGTGATTGAACTTAGTTATGCTTTAGGTGACCAAGGAAAATGAACAAGGGTCACAGGACATTGACTTCACTCTCGAAGCTACTGGTTTGAACAATACATGTATTTTGTTTGAAAGAGAATTTCATGATTACTATTTCTATAATGCTGACTGTTTCTTTTCTGCTTCTTCATGTCCTCTCCTACATTTGGCGAGGACAGTTTAGCCCAGCTCATCATCGATCAACTTCATTGCCAGAATTGCTGGAGTTTTTGAGGGTCTGCGGTTTCTGAAGTCTTATCATTTGTGTTGCCGAAGATAAAAACTTTGGTATATGTCAGATACTCCATCTTTGGTCTTCTGCCTCCTTCCCACCGGGATACCTGAAAAATAATCTCACCCCTTACATATCCAATCAATCACTGTACTCTGCAGGAGATTACCTCCTACAGACATGATCTTCTCAGGAGACCTTTTTGTGTAGATATAGGAATTGGGACTTCAGTGTGGTGGCATCTACCCTTTGGAATTCCCTCTGATGAGCAGCTGTGCTACCATTCTGCACTCATTTTGGACTTTCTGGGCTCCATTACAAATGGCTGAAAGGCCATCTCCATCCTTTCTCAGGAGTTAAGAGTTGCAGAGGCGTCTCTCTTGGTAGTTTTGTTGAAGTGTGAATGAATGGTGGCCCAGGAGAGGATTTTCTCTCCCAGTCCCTAAATTGCTGAACTCCTTCCCCACAGAGGTGTGTCTACCAATTTGACCGTATGCTGGAGATGTAAAGGTAAAGATGTAAAGTAAATCACTGAGCCTCTTGGGCTTGCCGATTGGAAGGTTGGCAGTTTTAATCCCCTCGACGGAGTGAGCACCTGTTGCTCCGTCCTAGTTTCTGCCAACCTAGCAGTTCAAAAGCACACCAGTGCAAGTAGATAAATAGGTACCGCTGCGGTGGGAAGGTAAATGGCGTTTCCATGCGCTCTGGTTTCCATCACGGTGTCCTGTTGTGCAAGAAGTGGTTTAGTCATGCTGGCCACATGACCTGGAAAGCTGTCTGTGGACAAACGCCGGCTCCCTCAACCTGAAAATCAAGATGAGCACCACACCCCCGTCGTCCCATAGTTGCCTTTGACTAGACTTAACCGTCCAGGGGTTCTTTACCTTTACCTTTTTACCTGTTGGAGGTGTACCTTTTTACCCTGGCCTTTGACAATGAACCCACCACTTGTATTGAATTTGTACTGTACTGTTCCACCTGGAATGGCTTTACAGAGGTACCTCGGGTTACAGACGCTTCAGGTTACAGACTCCGCTAACCTAGAAATAGTACCTCAGGTTAAGAACTTTGCTTCAGGATGAGAACAGAAATCGTGCGGCGGTGGCGTGATGGCAGTGGGAGGCCGCATTAGCTAAAGTGGGAACTCAGGTTAAGAAGAGTTTCAGGTTAAGAACGGACCTCCAGAACAAATTAAGTTCTTAACCCAAGGTACCACTGTACTTCATTTGTAACTGGGCCAGTTTGTATATGCTATTGTATATGCTATTGCCACACATACACACATGCCAGGGCCCTTTGATGAAGGACAGGTAAGAAATATAAACAAATACATACATCGTTTATGCATGATGAGGCCGACTTGCCACTGATAGCAAGAAGTCATATCAGACATATATAAGATGTCATCATGGTATAAGAGCTACATGGGAACATTGCCCACATGTGTGATGACATTGCTCTAGCCTTATATTAGGATTTATTTGTTTTTATAAAAAAAAACACTTTTGGAACACAGTACCAGGAGCTGCTTTCACAGTCTCTATTAAAATGTATGTATTTATTTCTATTTCAGCTTGGTTATATCTTAGTCATTGAGGTTTTCAGTGTAGCTTTTTCATGTTTAACTTGTGACCAGAGGAAGGGTGGCTTTAATAACTTGTGACCAGAGGAAGGTTGATAGCCTTTAATAAGGTCATTTCTAATGGCACTAGCTTAGTTTTTAATAAGAAGCGAAAGCAAAAGTTGACACCTTATAGATGTCAGTATGACAAGGTGTTATATTTTTCCGTTCCTTGCCATTTTGTCAGCAGCTGGACATGCTGTGATCACAGGTGCCAAGAGTTAAGATGAGATGTCTGTGTCCATGCGTAGCGACAAACACAGGGCTCTTTGCGTTCCCTTTTCAAGAGGGATCGGTTCCAAATCCCCAGACATCTCACTTATTCAAGTCAAATGTGATTGGAGATATGAGAAAAGTATAGTGAAATACATTTTTTGTGTGTGCCAGACTATTACGTTTTATCCAGCAACAGATTTGTATATACTGTATCTGAAATACATTTCCCCAATGTACTTGACAAGATAATGCAAATGAGGTGTTTCCATTTAAAACAACAACAGAAAAACATATCCAGGAATTTAACTGTGATCACTGGGTCTATGTCTTCATAAATACTCAGAACCAGCACTTTTTTCCCCTTTCCTTAAAAAGATGTTTAGGCGCACTCTCATTTAGCCTACTCATATTGAAATAGTGCCCCCTCAATGAGGCCAAACTTAGATTCACAAAATGTTCATACCCCCAGAAAAAGCACTGCTCAGAACCATAGATGTAGCAAGGATTTTTGTTGGGGGGGGGGGCAGGCATTTTGTTTGTGGGGGGTTATTTTTGTATTTGTTGTCTTTTTATGTGGAAACACCAATAAATTTTTTGAAAGAAAAAAAAAAGAACCTCAGTTAGCTATGTATTTTTTTATTGATTTTTACTGATTAGAGGAGCAGCTGCCCCTCCCTGCCTCCCCATGCTCTGAACCTAACCACATTTATTCAGAAGCACATACCACTGATTTCAACATAATTTAGGTCCAAGTACATTTAGAACTGAGCTTCAATCTGATTCTGATGCCATATTTCTGGAGTCGAAGCATTGCTTTGACCTTCGGTCATCTAAGATGTCTTTCAATTTTCCGTCCTTTTTCGTGTTAGTTTATGTGATGTCTTATCTTTCTGTGTAATGGCAGGAACCCAGCAACCCCCTGCTTTCCTACACAGACACCACTTTCCCTTCCAATTGTTGGGTTGGCTTCACCTGCTGCCTCAACGCATGCCAACGAGTTGTAAGTCAAGCCCCAGAGTTCAACAAGTCGGAAACCTTTCAATGAAAGTGGCAAATGACGCTTCTTGCTTCCCACTTTCGCTGCTCTCGTTGTGATGTCTTATTTTGGAAAACACATCAAGCTGGAGAGTCACAACAGCAATGCTATATTGAGTGCGTCCTTTTGGAACTGTCGGGAGCTCCAACTCTGCTCCACATCATCAGGTTCCATTTTATCCAACAAATGCTCACCCAGCCAGGTCATAAAAAGCAACTTTACTGCTTGCTACAGCAGCAGGTGCAAAGGTTATTTCAGCTATGATATTGGACAGTTTTGGCCTGCATCTATAATTCAGAATTTGCAGAATTCCGAAGCTGCTCCTCTCTCTCTCTCTCTCTCTCTCTCTCTCTCTCTCTCCTTTGCAGCATTCGCACAACATCCTTTTCATCCAAATGAAATCATGCAAACCCTCCTGCTAAATTCAGGTTTTCCTACTCCTTACATAATCCAGTGTAGATGGATTGAAGCACATGATGTGAGCACTTTTTTTTTTTTTTTGGTTTTGTTAAACACTTCCATTTTGTTTCCTTCAGCCCAAAGCAAAGAATGTAGCCTGTCTTGTTTCCAACTGTTGTCGCTGAAGGCACGTTTCTGATATTTTTATTTTTAAAACAGCTCTTTTGCACAGAACTGCTGTCGCACAAAACATCTGTATTAAAAATAAATTCTGCCCTTGCAGGTACAGGAGGTGGGGATGAAAAGGGAGGGGAGAGGAAGTAACAGTCTTTCAAGAGAGCAACACCAAATCCTTGTCTGGCTTGGAGCAACAACACACACACAAAAATTCATTTTTGACTGTTCTTCTAAGCAAATCTGGTATATAAAATCTGACTGTATTTTTTTTTTTTAAATACCTGCATGCATGCCCACAATGGACCTTAGGTTTCCTGGCTTGGAGCAGCACACACCTTTTGCAAATTTGGTAGTTCAAAAAGCTTGTACTTTTTAAAAAAAGTTTATTTTTTGTTAGAAAAAGGTGTACGTACTTGTATCTTGTAACTTTTGATTTTATGTTAATACTTTTAGAACTTATTTATTCAAAGCCAACCAAACAACTTGATGTTATGGAGTAGCATACAAATGCCGCAAATAAACTAAATTTGCGTGTGCCTTGCTGAACTTTTGGAGAAGCTAACAGCAGCTTAGCAACTGTTTTGTATTCATGCTACATCACTACTATTTTTGTTGTTGTTCAGTCGTTCAGTTGTGTCCGACTCTTCGTGACCCCATGGACCAGAGCACGCCAGGCACACCTATCATTCACTGCCTCCCGCAGTTTGGCCAAACTCATGTTAGTAGCTTCGAGAACACTGTCCAACCATCTCATCCTCTGTCGTCCCCTTCTCCTTGTGCCCTCCATCTTCCCACCAGGATCTGTCCTTCTAGTGAGCACTCAGGGCTGATTTCTTTGAGAATGGATAGGTTTGATCTTCTTGCAGTCCATGGGACTCTCAAGAGTCTCCTCCAGCACCATAATTCAAAAGCATCAATTCTTCGGTGATCAGCCTTCTTTATGGTCCAGCTCTCACTTCCGTACATTACTACTGGGAAAACCATAGCTTTAACTATACGGACCTTTGTCGGCAAGGTGATGTCTCTGCTTTTTAAGCAACTATTATTTTAAGCAACTACTATTAGTTAATATTTATTAGCAATAGGAGCAAACTTGGCAACTTTGCTGCATAAAATTAATTCTGAGTTGAAGAGTGGTTCAAAAATATTTTATTTGATTTTAAAGCATTAGGAGATTATTTTTAAAGGACAAATTCTGTTGCGCTGATTTCTGAGGGTTTTGTATATTAGGCTGCAATCCTTTAGAAGCTTATCTGGGAGTAAGTCTCATTGCACTCAGCAGGGCTTATTTTTGAGTAAGCATGTACAGTGGTACCTCGGGTTACAGACGCTTCAGGTTACAGACTCTGCTAACCCAGAGATAGTACCTCAGGTTAAGAACTTTGCTTCAGGATGAGAACAGAAATCGTGTGGCAGTGGCACCCGGAGGCCCCATTAGCTAAAGTGGTACCTCAGGTTAAGAACAGTTTCAGGTTAAGAACGGACCTCCAGAACGAATTAAGTTCTTAACCCGAGGAACCACTGTATAGGATTGCCTTTTATGGCCCTCACATTAGTCACCCATTATCATTTGCTTATACACAAAAATGACTATTCAGTCAAAAGCTTGATTCTTCTAGTTCCAATTTTAAAAATACATGTTTTCATATCTAAGTACACCCCCTTTTTTTTTGCTTCTGAGCGCTTAGCTACCACTTCAGAAGGTTTTGATATATAATGCTTCATAATGTAATTTTAATCATGTGTAGTTTTCTCTGTATAACTAATTTCTAAAGCAATTATATTCGGCTCTAAACATTTGACCCCCCATAATGCTCAAATTGCTGTTTTCCACGTATACTTCTCCAATGCATTTTTTTTTTCAGGCCCCCTTCTGTTCCCCCTAAAGATGTACTGGACTGATTAATGCTTGTGCAGGAACCAAAAGCGTCAAATTTGTTATCTAAGGCTGTAAAAGCCATTAGATTTCTGTCAATCTTTCGCCTCCTTTCCCCTAGAGCTCTTTCAGAGGTGTCATCATGGATTCCCTCCCCCCCCCAAACAAAGGAGAACACAAATGAGACTATGTTCTTCCTGTGCCATAAGTTATAGCTGGAAATCAGATTTCTGGTTTTAAACAGACATTTGCGTGATACATTTTACTTCTGCATTCCTTCTAATTAAACTCACAGTAGTCTATATGGTCAGTTTTTTAAAAAAAAATGTTAAAGATTTTCTTAGTTTACAAAAGTAAGTGCATTGTCTCTTTTTCAGATTGTGTTCTCTAGAGATCAATTACGTTTGTTGTGAGACATTAGTGTTATAGCAGTATACGGTTGGAGAAGAAAAGAGAGGAGAGTGGGGTGGGGTGGTAAGACTTATATTCTTTCACTTAGCATAGGTGTGGGGTTTTGTGTCAGCATCACCTGGGTAGGTTTTCTTTCTATTTGCTTGTTATATTTCCTTGGTAGTGGGTGTTGGGCTAGGGCATAGTTGGTTATCCTTAATTGGCTGCAGTGAGATTTTTTTTTGTGGGGGAGTATTGTTGGGTCAAGTTAGCCATATTGATTCGTATGCTGTTGGTAGATTCTTGTCTTATTGTTGGGCTGTGTATGTGATAAAGGGGAGCCATACCAGAGTGAAGGCATCCTCTTCTGTTAGTTTTAAGCAGGGGTGGAGAATCTATCAATTTCAGTTTTAGTCTTTCCACTGATAAGTTCAATTCTCTCCATTTCCATATTAGTTTGTAATTATATTTTTAAGTCCTCATGCAAACCCAGCATTGTTTTAGGGCAAATATCGGGGCAAATTTACCCTAATACAGTCTTACCTCAGGTTGTGTTCGCTGCGGGTTATGTGTTTTTGGGTTGTGCTCCGTGCCGAACCTGGAAGTATCTGAAGGGTTTACTTTCGGGTTTCGGCACACGCTCATGCACAGAAGCGCTAAATCACACTTTGCGCATATGCAGAAGCGCCGAATCTCACCCTGCGTGTGCGCAGATGCGGCGTTGTGGGTTGTGAACGCTGTGGGTTGCAAACGTGCCACCCGCATGGATCACATTCGCAACCTGAGCATCCACTGTACAGTCGTACCTTGGTTTTCAAACAGCTTAGTTCTTGAATGTTTTGGCTCCCGAACGCTGCAAACCCGGAAGTGGCTGTTCCGGTCTGCGCACTATTTTTGGAAGCTGAACGTGCAACGGGGCTTCCGCAGCTTCCGATTGTCTGCAGGAGCTTCCTGCAGACAATTGGAAGCTGCGCTTTGGTTTCCAAACGTTTTGGAAGGTACGACTGTATACATATTTTTGTATGCAATCTTGCGTAATATGCACAAAACCATTTCCCCTTCTGTAATGCATTTCGTATGCTATTTCGCTAATGCATGCACTTTTTATTTAGGTTTTCCCTTTTATATGCATTTGCGTATGCATTACTTGGCTGGAAAACGGCACTGCACAGTTCAGAGAAGTGTGATTTTTGAGGGATGGCCGTGTTTTGGTTTGTGTATTGTTTCGGAAAGTGTGAATCAGGTAGGTTTGACTATAAATGCAAACTGAATCAACTTTCTTCCCCATCTCTAGTAGTAAGCAATGCCATGAATGTCCGGCAAGCTTTGAAAAAGTGTCATTGGTACAAATGGAACCAGTACTGTACTTAAGGTAGTATTCTGAAATAATTTTCGGAAATATTCATAAATAAAGGAACAAGCTTATTCCCTAATAGCTGAAAACCTCCAGGAGAGGTACCTTTAACCAGTCAGCAATTTGCTTCATAATTATATCTATATTTTATTAGGTTTTTTTTAAAAAAAGAATTACTTATTATATATATCTGGCTATTACATTGGGGTGGATGGGGGATGCAGCTTGCTGTAGTCTCTCATCCAAATTGTGTCGCAAATCAGGTCCACACCTGCTTAGCTTCAGTGATATGGCAATTATTGCTGATGCCAGATCATTCCCTGCACCAAGCTGTATTTTATTGGTTGCACAATTCATTATTTTTCACATTTTGGTCATGGTTAGAAGAACCAGTCAAGGAAGATCATCCCCACTGTACTAGGCATTCAGTGAATATATAATTATATATAGGATCTTTGCATTTTCAACCAATGTGCCTTACTGTACTCTTGAGCTCTGTCATCAAAGGGATTCTTTCACTAAATAAGGCCTGCAGGCATCTATATTATATATGGTTAAATATAGCACAAAGGCACTTAGATATAGCTGGAAGATGCATAACCCACATGCCATCAAACCCATCTCAATTAGCCTGGCTCCCATGGTAAGGATTTAGACAACATATCTAGTTGGTTCCCCATGGTAATAGCCCAAGCTGAAACCGTAAGAGGAGACACACGCTGTTAGGCTTTGCTATATTTATTTAAGTTCTAGCACTTTTAGCGAACTTTTCTTACAGATACAAGATATGTAGATCTGATGATCCCTGCAGTAGCAAGGGTCAAGAAAATATAATGCCAAGGGGAGCTGCTGTCAGTCATATAGAATGTGAGCTATCATTCTGTGAACTTCTTTGCACTGAAGCTCACTTCAACTCAGATGTTCACTGTTGGTTGGCAGAAAATGCCCTGTGTTTGTACCTGCCCACTGAGTCTGAGAAATAGAGCTGAATTCTAAGACTACCTGAATTCTAAGCCTATCCATCCTTGGAGCCTATTAGGCTCCTTGAGGACACTGTGCACTGGACTCTATCTGTAATTAATCTGGGTTCCCAATGGGTTCCAAATTAAGTGCAAATAAAAATTTGCAACAACAAATTACAGTGGAATCTGACATCGTATCTACTCATATGCAAGCCATACTGAGTTTCATGGCACTTATTCCAAGGTACCTGTATGTGTGTGCATAGGACTGTGGCTTTTTAATGTGGCCAAATTCACTAATCTGATTAGAGTAAGACAAAAGGCTGATGAAATGATAACAAGTTTATAGACAAATGGAGTCTGGTCATTTTGTATTGGAATGATAGAATATAAGATCGATTTAATTCACATTTGCTATTTGGGAATGTATTGCAGTATCTGTTCAAACTGAATACTACAACATCTCTTTCTAATATCATTTTAAGAATGTTGTAATATATTGCAAATTGGAATAACACAAGTGTTTTATAACTAAGATGATTTATTTATACTTTAATGTGTGAGCGATTTTTACTTTGATATACTTTTGTACATGATTCATACATGCTCTAATCTTATAATTGTTAATACAGTGGTGCCTCGCTAGACGAAAATAATTCGTTCTGCGAGTGTCTTCGTCTAGCGATTTTTTTGTCTAGCGAAGCACCAAGGCAGAAAGCGGTTTTTGCGATGAAATTCCCCCCCCCCCCCCGTCTTGCAAGGCAGCCCCATAGACTTTTTCGTCTTGCGGGGCAGCCTTCCGCTAATGAATGCCTTTCGTCTAGCGAGTTTTTCGTCTAGCGAGGCATTCGTCTAGCGGGGCACCACTGTATAATACTTGTAATACTGTCTGGCTATCTAAAATAAAAAGAATAGTATTGCAACTTTAATTTTTTATCATTTTAAATGCTTTAAAAAAAAATGATTGTGGTGCTTTCAAAGGTTGTTGTGGACTGCCATATTGTGAGCCCAGTTGATTTGATAGCATGGATGCACAGTGTATATAAGGAAACATAACATATAGTTGTTTCTGATAATGAAACCACACCTCAGCTCTTAACCAAAATCACTCAGCCTCTACCACCCTAATTTTTGCCTCAGTCAACCATGTAGACAGAGAATTTGGCGTGGTATGAGATCCCATTTTCTGCTATGCAGAATGGAGAAGGTTTGCTCCAGAAAGGAGACAGGGGAACAACTAGCTTTGCACAATCAGCAGGCCTTCTGTGAAATATATCACATGGGACCATATCATTTACGGTGTTTGGCGTTGATCTGCAGTTTTATGGAAACAGCTTTATGAGAACTATTAAAAAGCAGCTTATAAATGTTTTAAATATTAATAAAATAATGTCAAGCTGCACACATGGATAAAAAGGTTTGAATGCTTCCTCCACATGGAAACTTCTCAGACATACAAAACTAGCATGTTAGAAAAAGGTTTCTAGGCTTCTAAGAGGCCTTCAAAATACAGAGAAGCTTCAGGCATTTGGTTCCTTCACTACTGACCTATGGTGCTGTAGTCCATCAATAGATAAGAATGTTAGAGGAGCTCCTTGTGGATTAGTTTGGCATTCTGCTCATGCAGTGGCCTTTAAAACCTACCAAGCTGATCCTGGCCAAACTGCGGGAGGCAGTGAAAGATAGGCGTGCCTGGCGTGCTCTGGTCCATGGGGTCACGAAGAGTCGGACACGACTGAATGACTGAACAACAAAGCTGACCCTGTGGGGATACTGGTAGTGGGTGGCATTCAACTATGTTTTACTGAGAGCAGTGGTGCAGCGTGGGTTGCCAGAGTCCAGGGCTGCGCAGAAAGGTGTGTGTGAGGGATGGAAATTGATGGAGTATGCATGTGCATTCAACAGCCTAATGGCACCTGTGTCATCCAGGAGATCGGAGCCACAGAGATAAGAAAAGAAGAGTCATTCTGTTGCCTGTAGAGGTCACTTCCTGGTTTATATGTAGTAGCTGTTTTCAATGGAGCACAGCAATGGAAGTGCGCAGCTGAATTGAGGCAGCACCAGATGTTGAAATTTTGGAAAGGAGGAAAAATACCATCAAAGTTGGAGTGGCAACAAAAATTAATGGAATATGCAGAGCTGGCTAAGCTATCAGGAAAAATAAGAGACCATGCAGACCAAGCATTCTTTAATAAATGGGGTTTATTTAAAAGTTACATTAAAGATTGTAATAGCATGAAGTCTGTGGCAGCCTTTGAATAGCTTCTGTAGTCCACTGAATAAGTTTAAGGAAGTACAATATCTTTGATAAGTAATTATAAAAAACAGAGATGAATAGTGCACTAGATAAATACACACTTAAAGCTATATGGAATTGGTGGGAAGTCGTTGGGACCAAAAGAAGACTGTTAAAAAGTGTAACAGATTTTGATATTTTTTTTTAATAGATAACTTTGATTTTGTGTTATGTTTTTCTAAGTTCAATAAAGCAATTAAAAAAAAACCACCACACACAAAAACCAATTTTGCACCCTGGGCAACCCCTCCTGTGCCCACCCCATGCTACACCACTGATTGAGAGTAGACATATTGGAATTAACGAACATTTAGTTAGTTTCCTTAATTTCAATGGGTTTATTCTAAGCAAAACTTAGTTGAATACCACCCATGGTGTTTTCTCAAAAAGAATTAAGTAACCATGATTGCGGATTAATTGATTCCTCCTCCACAATGTCTGTACCACTTAAAGTTCTGCTAGGAGCATTACCTATTATTTTTCGTGATACTATATACCCATTAGCACTAATTCCAAAGGTCAACTTCCATTCGATCAGTTATGCCAACTCTTCAGTGGTTTTGAGATGCAGCCTAGTTTCTACCGACAACTGGGTAATTTCCTCAAACCACAATGTGAGTGACTGTCATCAGGATGACTTTTGCATTAAACATCATATGAGTGCACCTGCCCATATGAAACACTTGCTGACAACCCTTTGTTCATCCAATAATCCGTTCATTCTTCCATCAGCAAAGGCTCTAAAATAACCCCTTTTGAGACACACTTTTAAGACCATCAATTTTCTTATACACAGCACTGAGCAACATTTACTCATCATCTAGTGAGTAACTGCACATTTGTTTTATTGTGGTAATTTTCAAGGCACGCAGCGCACAGTGAAGCAGAATAAATATATCCTTCAGCGCTTGATATGACTCTTCTTTCTGTCAGTTTAAAAAGTGCAAGCCATGTAAAACAGGTGTCTCTTTACTGCCTTTGGTTTATTTGACATTACCCATTTTCATGTTGCAATGATATAATGATGAGCAGTGGGAAAATTGAACAGAGATATGAGATCTCCAGGGCAGATCCAAACCGTACATTTAAAGCACATCCAGTAAAGTAAGGCGTACCTTGGATCCTGAACGCCTTGGTACTCAGGCGTTTTGGCTCCTGAACGCCGCAAACCTGGAAGTGAGTGTTCTGGTTTGCGAACGTTCTTTGGAACCCAAACATCCAATGAGGCTTCCGCAGCTTCCGATTGGCTGCAGGAGCTTCCTGCAGCCAATCGGAAGCCACGCTTTGGTTTCTGAACATTTTGGAAGTCAAATCAACTTCTGGAGTGGATTCCATTCAACTTCCAAGGTACAACTCTACATGGCTTCCCCCAATGGATCCTGGAAACCATAGTTTGTTAAGGGTATTAGGAGTTGTGGTTCTGGGAGGGGGAAACTAGAGTGCTCAAGTTAACCACAACCCCTTCACAGAGTCTTGCTCAAGGTTTTAGAAGCCACAAATGACAAACACAGTACTTCTGTTATTTGTTAAATTGGAGTAATCAAAACAAAACAAAAACTCATATCTGAAGGAATGTCATATAAATGAAAGAAGCAAATTTACTTTGCATTGTTCCAGAGGACAGGATCCAAATAAACTCCGTTTGAGGCCTGTCCTACTGTCACCACCACCTCGCCTACCCTGCAATATCTGGCAAGATCTCATGAGATCTTTTGTGCATTGTGAGACCCTGTGAAATGAGATCTTGCTGGAAAGGTGCTGAAGTTGGTGCAAAAAAGGACACACTAAAATAAATAGGACCTCCTCCTCCTCCTCCTCCTCCTCCTCCTCCTCCTCTTCTTCTTCTTCCTTTTTCTGCAATGTAAATGGCAGATAAGGATCTCCAATGCAGCAGGAGGCAAATTGGTTAAAATTGCTAAGCTGCTGTACTATGGTTCTGATACAGATCAAGCCACATATGCTAGCAATTTGTGAGAAATAAACCTCTGCACTCAGGGCAGAATTACACAGTTACAGTCACAACTAGTTTGACCTGAAGCCTCCAGGCAGGTTGTAAGAAAGCCTGCAGGCAGTGATATCTTGTGTTTTTGTACTGTCTTTTATATTGGATAGTGCCTTGGACTGTGTAAGAAGCTCAGACTTTTAAGCTGAGTCACACATTTTCAACATTCATTCTATGCAGTGGACAACACACACACACACACACACACACACACCACTTTCACTGTCAGAAACTTTCCATTTCATATATGTGGTTTCAAACACAAGGTTCTTCCCCCTGAAACATTTCTCCAATTAAACATCAGGAACCTGCATCTTGTGGGCAAAAGTGTTAATTTTTATTTACGTAATTGTACAAACACATCAGCTTATATCACTATGTGATGAAGGAGAGCTTCTATTAGTCTCACCAGTACAATACATTAGTATATGAGTTAAAATGCATGCAATTAATACATAATAAGGTAAGCACATGATGATAGAATTTAGAGTATAGGGACTGATAGCTTACAGTTACAAAATGGGCTGCCTTCAGATGTCACAATAAACAGTGACTTGTTGAAAGAGAGTAGCTTCATAATCCATCATTTGAAGTTGAATTAACCACAGGGTGGTTTTTTTAAAATCTATGGGTTGGCTACACAGGCTCTTTCCTCTCATAATAAACCATGGTTTGCTGTGATGTCTGTACTCTGCCATTATAAATGTCAGTCATTTATGTATAAAAGAGTTCTCATTAAGATGACCTCACATGAACTCCCTGGAGATAATGTGGGGTACAAATATAAATGCAACTGTAACAATAATGTGAATGTATAAAATTGCATTTCATTCTTTTATCTTTATGCGCCACCCAAAGATCTATTATTGGGCATCCAATATAAATATAATATAAATGCTGAAAATAAATATAATATAAATGCTGAAAATAAGTACACAAATAATAAGTAAAACAATGCTGTTCTCAAACTTGCAGGCGAACGTGATTTTAAAAGAACTACTGTCTGTTGTTATTATCAATTCATGTTCCATGAAGTTATGCAAAGGATCAAAACCAAAGGAAGACACTATTTTACTGCTGTCATATGCTTTGAATATCCCAAGTGCACTTAGATCTCACTGTTGTCACTGAGGATTGTTTCTTACATTATAAACCCATGTTTTCAGAATCATAAAGTCATTCTATGATTTGCTAGTTTTGGGGACTCCCAAATTAAATGCATTCAAGTTTCCCCATGAATTCTAGCTGCTGCCTTCCCCCAGCCTCCCTTAGCACACACGGCAATGTCAAGGGTGTACTGCATTACTTTGGGAAAGTTGTGGCTATTGCTTCATCTGTTTTTAAGTGGGTAGTTTATCCCCAGTTAGTAACTGGATTTTTTTGTTGGTGTTGAGAGTTTATTGCTATCGAGCCTAAGCTGTGCAATTTATATTTGGAGTAAATGGAATGTTCTTCTTGGCTTTTAAAAATTATTATTATTGATTGGTTTTGCTGTCCTTCACTATAGTCAAGAGCAGAGATAGGAGACCTTGGGAGATACACATGAGATTAAAAAAAAGAAAACAACAACAGCCCAGCAGCAAACCAGAAGATACAAATCAGGAGTCTGGGATCAAATAAAACCAGATGTATACTGAATGTCTAATACAGATTTGAATTTGGTGTCCTGGTCACTGGAAATCAGCCACAAGGGTTTGAGGAGCACCCAGCTTGAGCATCATGTTATGTATCTAGTTTTCAACGTGGCCTATCTAATTGAGGCAGGGGCAAGGGAGGGGGAGTGTCGAATATTAAAATAGGCCAGTGAAAGCCTTTGAGTGAACCTAAGGCACAACTTTGATCCAGACAAATAAAACGAGAGCTGCAAGAGGTGCATCTTTTCAGACTTACGCATTGGCCATTTGTGTATCGTCAAAAAAGAAAGAAAGAAAGAAAGAAAGAAAGAAAGAAAGAAAGAAAGAGATAGCTTGCACCAACGAAAAAGGACTCAACTTTGCAAATTGTGTGTATGTGGTAATTTATATGCTCAGACATCATTTTTGAAATAATTACTATAATTTAAATAGTAATACATTACACCTTAAGTGGAGAAGGCACTTGTTGCCCTGTGCTGCCTGCTCAGCCTGCTTTCTGCTGACGTTCAAGACTGCTCTCCCTTTCAGTTGTTCCTTATCTTTAAACCAGACTTGGGCTGGACATCCCTCAAACAGAGGAACCCTTAAGTAGATGGCTGCCTTCTGACAGTCCTTCAAATAGAGGGTTGCCCTCTGCAAAATAGTTCACATAGCCACCTTGTTGAAGGCTAACATGGTCATGGCTACCTTTGAGTGCACTTTTTAACCATTATTCCTCATCCTTTGCCCATTTCTGTGTTAAAGGTTGACAGGAGACAAGGTGATAGCACAGTGTATCGGGCAACGTGTTAACCTGTGACCTAGAAGGACTGGGTTTAAATCCCTTTTCAGGCATGGAATCCCTAGGTGTCCTCTCTCACTTACTGGCTGTACATGCACACACACAAATACTCCCTCCAGTAGCACCTTAGAGACCAACTAAGTTTGTTCTTGGTATGAGCTTTCGTGTGCATGCACATGAAAGCTCATACCAAGAACAAACTTAGTTGGTCTCTAAGGTGCTACTGGAATGAATTTTTTATATTATTTTGTTTTGACTATGGCAGACCAACACGGCTACCTGCCTGTAACAAATACTCCCATTACTCGTTCCCGAGTCTAAAGAAGGGAGTAATTGTACACCAACATACTAAGCAAAACCACTAAGCAAAAAGGCACAGAAAAGGCAAAACACTCTGAAAAATTGGAAAAAGCAACACAGGAAAAAGGGAACAAGCTGGCACACAAGACTTCGGACTTCACTATACTTACTTCATGGTAACTGCTTCTACTTGGCAAAAAAAATATCTTTATTATGTTGTCATCCATGCTTGTGGTAAACAAGATCAAAATTGTGACAAAGATGGATGTGCCTGGGTTTTTTGTTTTGTTTTCTGCCAAGAAAGAAAAACCCGTTATTCCTTTCCCATTAATAACACTTCAGAAAATTCTTCTCTTCCATTTGTTAGCAAGAGCTGCATCCCTGGCTACATGCAAGTAATTTATTGCAGGAGACAACAGACTCCATTAGAAGTTCTGATACTTGTTCCTCCAGATGTTGAAGTGCAAAGACCGTCTGACCCACATATATATAGTTCTGATAGTTTTCATTATGTTTCTTCACCTCAGCTGGCGAAAGCATTTCAGTAGCAATTTTTTACAAGTTGCTTCATGTGCCTTTGGCCTACATTAGTTGACTTGTAAAACTGCAGGCTGATTTCCAAAGACCATTCATGCAATCATCAAAATTGCCTCTGACCTATTTCCCCCCCCGCTTTCCAGTTTCCTTTCAGAGACTTCCTCTTTCCCCACAATTGTACCTCACAAAAAAAGCCCACAATTTTACTTCAGGACAAACCTACCTGCCTTCCCCACTTTTGTTGTTGTTGTTGTTGCCTTGTCTGCTTTGTGATTCTGTCTGGTTCTTTCTGAAAAGTGAAGTCTTTTTGGAGAATTTTATTTTCAATTATGACAGAAAAGGAAAACAATAAGAGAGCTAAGGAGCTAAGGAGGATGTATATATGAACAAAATGCTTCTGATGTAATAATAAACAAATTTCTGGTTGGGTAGAATGTATTACGTGCCATACAAGAAAACTGGTTCGTATTCACATAAGTTAAGGTTTCTGACAAATAGCAACAATTTTTGTATTCATTACTCTCAGTGGATTAGATCCAGACCAAGATCGCAATTCTATGCCCGCTTACCAATGTTAATAACCATTAAATTTGATTTACTTCTGAGTAGACGTGGCGCTGTGGGTTAAACCACAGAGCCTAGGGCTCGCTGATCAGAAGGTCGGCGGTTCGAATCCCCACGACGGGGTGAGCTCATGTTTCTCGGTCCCTGCTCCTGCCAAACTAGCAGTTTGAAAGCACGTCAAAAGTGCAAGTAGATAAATAGGTACCGCTTCGGCATGAAGGTAAATGGCATTTCCGTGCGCTGCTCTGGTTTCACCAGAAGCGGCTTAGTCATGCTGGCCACATGACCTGGAAGCTGTACGCCGGCTCCTTCGGCCAGTAAAGCAAGATGAGTGCCACAACTCTAGAGTCGTCCGTGACTAGACCTAATGATCAGGGGTTCCTTTACCTTTACCTTTAGACATCTATTGTCAGTGTTAGTTTGACAGCAAATGATGCTAATTGCACTGCTTTGAATCTTATCACTGATTTTTCCTTATTTGTGATTTTTAAAATTAATTGTTGATTTAAGTTATTTGTTAAATTTTATTGTTATTTAAGGGTCATTTTGACCTGCACCACAGTGCACAGGAAGTGGAGGTTTCACCACAGCCTTGATAAAAACCGTCTTCCATGCACTGCAGTTCAAACATGCCCCATTTGTACCAACCTGCAATTGGTAGGCTTCACTCTAAGTAGTTGTCGTTACAAAAGATGCTTTAATTTAACCATGTTCTGCCTAGTTCGCTTGTCTATATTTTTATGTGTCTCTGAAGAATCTTGCAAGGATTACTTGACACATTTTTTAAGGGCTTCAGGTGCCTAGAATATTTATAAGAGGATCATATGCGCGTACATGGAGGTTCTGCCTGGCCTTTTGCCTTAAAATGTTTTGACAAGACTGGAGATTTATTTTCTGCTATGGTGCAGTGCAGCACTTATCTTCCTCAGTCTCTTTCCTGGGAACATACTTTACCAGAACTCAATCTACCCGCTGTTGGAGAGGTTACCTTATCTTTGTGAGCTCATGTAACAGAATTGTAAAGCATGAATTCTATACCTTTGTATAAAACATTTTCCTAATATACCTCATCCCCTATTTCCTATGCACTCATTCAAAGCCCTTCACTTGAAACTAGGCTCCATTGAATTCAATGGAATTCCTTCCCCCAGCAGTGTACTTAGAAACACCACGGATTTCTTCTGAACTGATTTTAATATTGCGTTTTTTAAAGTGCTGTAACCTGCCCTGGCATCTTATGGTTAAGCGCAGGTAAGAAATTGAAATAACAACAAGAATTCCAGGACAGGCTTTTCAGCTTTTTTTTTTTTAAGGTGGGTTATATAATAAATTAATTTAGTTGGGCTAGACGTGCAAAGGACTAGTTCATAAACGCCAGGCATACACACAAAACTATGTTCTCTCACGAGAGCTTAAATTTGTTGTCCTTGGCTTCTTGAAAATACATAAAATAAATGCAATTCTGAATGTGTGTGGCTGCCTTAGAGTCTCATGCTCCAGGCCATACTTTTAAATCTGTTACCATCTTTTGCTGAGGCAGTTTCTTGATGCTCGTGGAAAATCCCGTTATAACTTCATAATAAGATTTTCAGTAATGTCTTTGTAGCTGCACTAGTAGCTTGAGCCAAAAACCCATCCCCTCTCCACTGCATTTCTTACGGCTGATATGGTGTGTCTGTCTATATGAGCACCCCAGAGCACTCTGTAAAATTTAGTGCCTCGTCCCCTCCCACCTTACTCTCTATATTCTCACCCTTCATTCTATATGCTTCATTTTGCTTCAATTTCCTACCCTCCTCCACCACGTACAGTACAATATCCCACCTCCCTCCCACTCTCCCGAGGCTTCGGTTGCAGGCAGCCTATGTTTTGTCGCAGTGTCTGGCAGTGATTCAGGTGAATTTGAACAAGATGGAAGGAAAGCTACCCTGTGACACATTTTGCGTGCTCCCCTTGTGCTTATATATTTATTTTGCTCCTCCTAAACTTAAGATTCTGGGTTATACTTTGAATTCAATATTGTGATTTCTGTCTCTCCCTCTTTTAAAAGAGACTTCTATAACATACCTGTCCAAGTGGAGAAAGAGAGAGAGATGGTGCCTGTGCGTGACTTGGATAACTTTGTTGCATAGTCTCTTGGATCCTGCCAAAGGGATACTTTCGAAAGCAACTTTAGTGGATACATTAGAATGCAAACCTATGCCCGCTTGCTCAGATGTAGATCACACTGAGTTCAAACATGGCCACCGAGTGCTGTCTTTTATTCTCTGTGTCACCTGGTTCACACGACACGGTAAGCCATACTAGGGTGTCCCGGGACCATGTGAACATGCTAACTCCTGGAGAAACACTCTCATCTGCTTTGCTTCTTTCTTCCTGGTCCTTTTAACTCAGTATGATGTGGCAGTAAAGCCATGGTATGTTGTCCAAGCCCAGGATCATGGCTAAGTTCTCCTCTTCCTTAACCATTTGCTACAGCCAAGGTGTGTTCTTGGGTACATCTTATGGTGAAGGAGAAGAAAGTTGAATCTTGAATCTGGGTTTGGGCAACACACTAAACTGTGGTTTGTTTGCTGCACCAAGCTAAAGGAGCCGAGGAGGAGTAAACCAGCTGTCATCTACTCGCTGGGAACCTGTATGTCCATGCATTCACACTAAGCCCTAGTTTAGCTTAGTGTTGTGTGCAAATGCAGCCCACATCAGCTTCTAGCATGAGACAAGGCTGGGGAAATGTGATGGCAGCAGTCCCCACCTTGGCCAAAGTATTCAATCCACAAGCAGTCAAAATATTCTGTATTTTACATTCTGGTGTGCTTCTATATAGTGGATTAATGCTTCCATCCCAAAACTCGGGTCAGTGGCAACAAAAAAATTGCAGAATTTTCCATGGAAAAGGTAAGCTCTGATTAAATGGTTAAAAATACAGGCTAGCATTTTGATGCTGTAACGGTGGTGTAGATACTGCAGAAATATTTGCAGGGAGCAGCAACACTAATATCACAATAAACAGCTCTCCAGAATGCAGCCATTCCAAAGTCTATAGTCCATAGGTGTGGACCAGCAGCTCCAACCCAGCATCTTCGAGACTGCTTTCCTGCTAACTGGAGCAATATTCCAGCAAGCCAAAATAGGTAAAAGATTTATTGAGGGCTATTAAAGGCAAGCAGTATGCTATTGGCATATTTTCCTCATGCAGGATGCCAGTTTAGCTACAGCGACAGAGGCTCTGCTTGCCCTTCCTATATTTAAAGCAGTAGCATGGAATTAGGGCAGGCACTAACATATTTGCCATGTGGATACAAATAATGCTATGATGACAGTGGTCCCATTGTAAAGATGACATATATAAGGACTGGGAGTTACTGTGCACCCCCCCTGATTGTCTGGAACATCTATCCTTTTATCAGGAGCTCCTTATCGTGCCAGTCAGAGAAATGTAAGATGCTAAAGTGTTTTCATCACAAAAGCCAGTATGTATTCTGACATAGATATAGCACCACCGCTGATGTGTTCATTGGAGAATTCTGAAAAAAGGAGAGTCACATACCAACTGCTGCACATGATTTGTTAGTTTAGCATTAATAGAACAGCAGCATTGCAGTAATTTCTTAGGCCAGATGGTTGCTGAAAGAGAACTTTATTCAGTATTAATTTATTACATAGTTTTCATCCATAAGAAAAAGCTATTGTAGAAACGATCATTTTCATATTCAGATATGGCTGAAAATAATTACCAAAACCAGGAAGCAAACTATAATAGTGGCAATAATAATGACACTCAATAAACTTGTCAAGAATGACTAAAGGATTTCAGAAACACAGAAACTGGAAGATAAAAATATTATTTTTTATTTACAGCCTGCCCTAGCTATGATCTATTTACTTACTTATGTATTTGGATAGTTTATACTCTGCACTTTCTGTCTCAAAGGAGAAACTCAAGGCAGCTTACAAATACAAATACAAAACAATCCTCCTGACATAAAGCCTGCTCTACAGTTCCCCTCATCAAATATAGAGTGTCAGCCATTCTATACCCTCTTTGCTATCTTTCACTTTGTCAATCCATTCACCTCAGCACCTCACGAACCCTATCTCCTATTCTGTTCACAACCAACCAAGCCCTGTCGACCAGCCTCTTAAAATCCTCCCCTACTCTTAATTCTCTCTGTCAAATTATTCAAGTTCCCATTAACTGCACTCCCTCAACAATTCTCCATCCCCTCTGCCATCAAATGTCTAAAATCATTCCAGGTCCCCACTAACCCCTTCTAAAAGTTACATGACACCGAGCATTCATCCTACTTTGCTTTTGGAGTGTTTATATGTCTTCCCATTAATTGCTTGTTCGCCATAGTTTTTGGAGCATTTCCCCATCGCTTTCTTGACCAGAAAAGTCAATTCTTTTCTAGGGGGTTACAGGCAACTTTAATCCACTTACATTGAGTAAACCCAAATTTCTGGTATACAGTGGTACCCCGCTAGACGAATGCTTCGCTAGACGAAAAACTCGCTAGACGAAAGCATTCGTCTAGCGGGAGGCTGCCCCGCTAGACGAAAAAGTCTATGGGGCTGCCTCGCAAGACGAAAAAATTTCGTCTTTTTTTTTTTTTCGTTTTGCGGAGCGCGGCTCCCATTGCCGCTCCGCAAGACGAAAACCCCGCTAGACGAAAATTTTCGCGGGACGAATTATTTTCGTCTAGCGGGGCACCACTGTATTTCCGGCTGCACATGGGGAGTTATTTTGGTGGTAGTGGAGGACATCCATTGCAGATGGAAGGTTTAAATCTTACCTCCCCAGCTGTGACCTTCCCCCCATGGCCTGTGTGCAGGAGTTAGGCTTGAAAATAGCCTCCCATTGGTTCCCAATAGGAGGCTGTTTTCGAGCATAATTGCTGTGGGGAGCAGGGGAAGCTGTAGGGCACGTATGAAGGCTCCATGAATTGCATCCAGCCTGGAGGCTGCTGTTTCCCAGCATCAAAAATCATGCTTTGTGTTTAGTGTTTTTGCTAGTTATAGCCTGTGAGCTCATTGCACTCTGTTTCCTACCTTGTGTGTTGTGCAGTGCATGATTAATGCTTAATAAATATAACTCTTTGCTACGGATGATAAGAAATTAGTTTTCTATGCTGTATCTAATTGTTTCGATCATTTGTCAGAATCATGGTTATGTAGCTTTCAAGATTATCATTAAACATTTTCCATATTCATCAGAGAGTATTTGTTGCCCATCTCCCTAGGATTCTTCATGATGGAGAATGTTTATTAATCTGTGCAGTCAAATAAAAATCTTCTACATAATGAGAGCTTTATTTGCACACCTGTTTTCCTAATGCTTAAAAAAAAAAACCCCACATGCAAATAAATACCAATGAGAAAAACTAGTGTGGGTTGTTTTCAACATCTGCAGCTAACAGAAAACCCTTCTGCGCCTGAAAATGATTGTAATATTTTGTAGCAGCACAACTGCAGGTGTAAACAAAAAGGAATTGAAATAGGCAACCCCTTATAATTATAAATATGATGAAATAATGTATGGAGGATTTCAAAGGTGACACTGATTGAGGCAGACCAGGCTCCCCCAAAATGGTGACTTCCAGGTGTGCGTGACAGCAACTCTCATAATTTCCAGCCCTCATAGCCAAGGGTGAGCATTGATAGGAGCTTTAGCTCACAATATCTGGAATATCCAGAAACTGAGGCAGACTATAGGCCCATCTTATCCACGTTTAACCATGAAGGTGTGATATTTGGGGTCTTAAATCCAGAGATCATTACACACTGTGGGTGCGGCGGCAGGGGCCCAATCACTGCACTGTTTTCCTGCTCAGATTTATTACTTGGAGGAATTAGCCAAAAATCACACACCATCGACCTTGATTCGGATAAAAGTGTACATTTAAGTATATAGACAAAATAGCAACCAGGCCAATAAAAGGGCTTAGGGGTTTGGAGTGCCAAATGAAATGTTTACAGAAGAGTAAAGGTAAAGGTAAAAAGGTAAAGGACCCCAGATGGTTAAGTCCAGTCAAAGGTGACTATGGGGTGTGGCACTCATCTCGCTTTTCAGGCCGAGGGAGCTGGCGTTTGTCCACAGACAATTTTCTGGGTCATGTTAATTTACAGAAGAGTAAATTTTACAGAAGAAGAGTTGTTTTATGTAGAGATCAACATAGGCCAGTGTTTTTCAACCACTGTTCCGTGGCACACTAGTGTGCCGCGAGATGTTGCCTGGTGTGCCGTGGGAAAATTACTTTATATATAGTCAATATAGGCACAGAGTTAATTTTTTTAACATTTTCTAATGGTGGTGTGCCTCGTGATTTTTTTCATGAAACAAGTGTGCCTTTGCCCAAAAAAGGTTGAAAAACACTGACATAGGCTACCCAAACCCACATTTGTGCAGCTTCCCTATAACATAAGTTTCTTTGGATGGCTCACACAAATGCTCAGTTATTGACTGGATATTGGAGCACTATTTATAATACCTGTTTCTTTGGACCTACCTGCATTTGAGATAAATTCATTTTTTGTGTTAGCTCCAATAGTCTGGTATTACTGTTAGCTTCCCCTAATCAAATAGACAAGGCCTGTAGTTCAAGCAGGAGACAATCTAATGAAATTTCAGGAACCATTTAGAGAATAAGTTCCTCTCATAGGAGAAAAAAAAAAGCGTTCCAATCACTGTCACTGAATTAGGTGAGCCACAATTTGTTTGTGTTAGACATGAGGATCCATGTTTAGGAAGCACGAGGCACTGAAGGGATTTTAATCAGATCAGCACTCAGCAGCAAAAATAAGGGAGATTCCTTGTTTTGCCCAGTTTTTGAGTCATTGTCCCCTGCCTCTGTTATTGACAAATATAGTTGGTTTTACTTTTTATGTGCCTTGGAGAATACTGAATTTAACAGTTCTGTGTGGAATATGCCAGGGCTTTTTTCCCCAGCCGGAACTCAGTTCCAGCACCTCTCAGGTGGGCGCCATTGCCATTATACAATAACAAAGCAGCCGTTCATGGTGAGTTCTGGCACCTCTTTTTCTAGAAAGATAGCACTGCTACAAGCAGAGGAAGATGCTTTTCTAACATCTGAAGAGTGACTTCGTGTGTTTTGATGATTATGTCTATTCCACTTTGCTTTTTGCATTTGTTAAAACCTGAATATTGCATAGACCTTGGGATATAGTGAGTCAACATTTAGGTGCACCATAATATCAGCATTTCCTCTCTGGAAACTTGATCCTGCTATATGTGTTGTCGAAAAACAGAAGTGGTGGTCAGGCCCTTCATAGTCCCTTGCATATCTACGTTTTAACAATGACCTGTAGTTGGATACCACTTCATGCCCCTGACGATGCCATTTTATCAGGAGGTCCATTCCACATGATGCCATAATCAGGCTTTTAGTGTGGTGGAACCTAGCTTTTGAAACACCCTCTCATCATATATCTGAGAGGCACCTTCCCTGTTACCATTTTGATGCCTACTAAAGATGTTCATCTTTCAACAATCCTTCTAAAACGAGAACTTTATCCCAGCTGGTACCTATATTGGGTTTAATTTATTTTATGTATGTGCAGGTGGTTTAAAAGTGTGTGTGTCTATATCTCTATTTCTACCTCTATCATCTCCATCGGGTTGAAATGTTTTATGCATGCAATTGCTTTAACTGTTTTTATCCTTGTGGAAGTGGTATATGTTTTCATTATATTATACAGGTGAAACTCGAAAAATTAGAATATCATGGAAAAGTCCATTTATGTAAGCCATTGTTTTCATTAGCTACTGGAGTTTAATATATGAGATAGACTCATGACATGCAAAGTGAGATATGTCAAGCCTTTGTTTGTTATAATTGTGATGATTATGGTGTACAGCTGATGAGAACCTCGAAGTTGAAATTGTTAATTTGGTGTTCTCATCAGCTGTACGTCATAATCATTTTATAACAAATAAAGGCTTGACATATCTTGCTTTGCATGTCATGAGTCTATCTCATATATTAGTTTCACCTTTTAAGTTGAATTACTGAAAGAAAAGAACCTTTCCACGATATTCTAATTTTTCAAGTTTCACCTGTATATTTCATTATATAATCACTTTGGGAATCACTCATGGGAAACGATTCATAAATGAAACAAATGCAATGACAACAGTGTGTGAAACAAAAAGCTTTTGCCATGATAAATTTGTTAGGGTTCGATCCCTACTAAGTTGTTCTCATTCTATTCAAACAGAAAGCAAAGGGGCAAGTGACTTAGCCTTGACAATGCTTCAAGATTATTTGCTTTTTTTTTCAGCGACAGCTAAAATGGCATCTCCCTCTGGAAGTACTTTGAGTATAACTGGCAAAAGCAGCATTTCATCTCTGCTAGTGCATACCATGCAAATAATAATAATAATAATAATAATAATAATAATAATAATAATAATAATTGCACTTAATTTATTGCTTACAAATATGCCTGTTTCACACCCCTCCTTCCTTTCATCCACCCTGTTGCCCCCATTAGCCCATGTGCTGGCAACAATGGTATACATGTGTGGGAACAAGTATTACTGGATACAGTAGCAAAGATAGATGATACTGCTAGCTACTTTCTCTTTTTGTATAGGTGAATGCTACATTGCTACTCGTTGCTGTTTTTCATGCCTAAATAAGTGCTGCTGTTTCAATGGAAAGCCTCTCCTCATGTTTCATTGCGCATTTAAGGCAAATAACTTAACATTTAATATTATGTTGAATGGCATAATGAGCAGAGCTTCCCAGAAGCATCGATAGCTCAAGGCTAAGTGGCTCTTTGTTGTTGTTCGGCGGTGCTTAAAAATAAGCACCACAAACAATGTGATAGGTGCCTTTTTGCAGAAAAACCCGTTAATAAATGTTCGCCTAATCATTCCCCAATAGCAAGTTGTCATAGCTACAAGATGGCAAAAATATTACCGTCTTGAATTTAATGATAATAAATATTTCTATGTGGCAAATAAACCCTCCCAGTTCTAGACGATTTCTCTAGCACTGGCCTGTCAGCAGGGCCAGTCCAAGATATTTTGCTGCCTGAGGCGAAAGATAAGATGGCTTCCCTACCCACTCCACGTACAAAAGCTGGCAAGACTAGCATTTGAATGCAGCAATACTATCGTTAGAGTCCACCACCTACTTTTTAAATGTATTTTAGACTTACCGGTAATTTAAATGGCCATTCTAGGTTTTAAGCTGTTCTAATGGGAATCTGTAAACCTGTGTGGTGCTGACCCATTTTGTATTCATGCTGGTGTTTTTTGTTGTTGTAACCTACCACAGGTTCAGTATGAGAAAGGGCAGGTTTATAAATTGAATTGAAGAAATAAATAAAACTTATTCGGAACCACCAATGGCACACTGAGTACAATATACAGCTGACTGCAGCAGGCTAAGTTAGGTCAGTTGGCACTCCATACCCTTGAGCATCTGCAGCCTGTGATGGTTTCTTAGTCCTGTCGGTCAGCTTCCCAGAAGCATATGATAGATGGTAAGCTAAACGCTAAGCTTATTTGCTAAGCTTTGGCCTGATTCTTTGGTCTTATCCAGGAGGGCTCTTCTGGAGTGTTAATGTACAATGGAGCCTAATTTAAGAACAGAGAGTTTAATTGACACATGGGAATCACTCTTTGTTCTGATTACAAGCTCTTGCTGGGTTGTGAAAATTACCCAAGGAGTAAAGAGAGGAGCCGTTTTGAATTCACTGCCTTGATGCACTCACCCCAGGGGGTCAGATGGTGAGTACTGCATAGAGACAATAATAGACTATGTGAACATGCCTTTGGACAAACACACTTTCCTTTAATTTGGTAGATAATACGTCCCTGGTTATATCTGTTTTTATATACTGGGAATGAAGCATGAGCTTGGCCAAAATTCTAAAACCAAAAGCTTTTTGCATTATTGCTGCTGTTAAAATGCCATTTGTAAGCAACAAGCCGGCAACCAACCCAAGTGGTAATGTATTCAAGTTCAATACTCTCACTCCGTAGCAAGTGTGTTAATATATAAAACAACAGTAACCAGCCCACTGGGAAATTCCGGAGCCCAATAAAACGCATAAAAAGATAACCGTGATTTCAAGATGGCTTTTTGTTTGTTTGGGTTTTTTCCCCCTCAGCTTGGGACGCTTCTGAGCATTGGAGTCTGGCCGTATTACTTTGCTGCTAGATGGCCACATTGGGATGCTTTAATTGGCATGTGATTTCTGCTCACTGCCCAATGGAGTAGCATTAATGTCATGCACTGTTTCCCTTCTCCGTGCCTGTTCAGTTTCTGTTGAGTAGGGACCACTAGCTCAGATCATTTGAAATTGGCTGATTCAACTCATTTGTTTGTTGAGGGGCTTTTCACATCATCGGTGGAAGTCTGCATTGAAACAGCTCAACAGAGTCCAAATGTACTCTGCTATGGAAGTGATAGAGACAGATGACCTATGTGCAGGAACCTGCTTAGCGATGGGAGCTAAGTCAACATGGTGCCTGACAGATGCGGTTGGACTCCAATTCCCATCATCCCTGCCATGCTGGCTGGGGCTGATGGGAGTTGGAGTTCAGCAATAATTGGAGGGCACCATTTTGGCTCACCATATATATAGTAGTTCAATTGTACATGAATTGCATTGGGCAGTGTCAAAATAGACTTTGAACCATCCACAGACCTTAGAATTAGTTGGCCAGCTTTCTGTGGGTTCTCACTGCACCAGGCGCATATCTTGAACTACAATATTTGAAACAAAATATAAAATCAAAAAATCCTTCCAGTAGCACCTTAGAGACCAACTAAGTTTGTTCTTGGTATGAGCTTTCGTGTGCATGCACACTTCTTCAGACTAACACGGCTACCTACCGTGTTGACTATGGCAGACCAACACGGCTACCTACCTGTAACTACAATATTTGAAGTGTCTCCTCAAACTTCGTCTCTCTATGGATAGTAGTTGATGAAATCCCAGTCTGTGTGACCCAGCGACTAGGGTGTCCAGAGTAGAGATGAAGAATGGTCAAGTACCTTTCACTTGGGAAAGTGCCATTAGAAAAGTTAATAAAAGAGCATATTGCATTTCATATAGAAGCCCATTGAATGAACTGGAGTTATTCAAGAGAACTATGATACATTTGTGAAAGCACCATTAATTTTGATGAGATTGTGTGAGACATGCTCCTGGCAGCTCGTGCCCCTAGTATTTCATGAAGGATATGAAGCAAGTTAAGGGCCTTTTTAAAATTTTGCCCTGAGTATATATAACAGGTGATCCATGTATCATTTTTTTTTTTTATCTCAGGACTCAACTCCTGCTGACTTGTTTGTGGCTATTGTGAAGCCTTTTTGCAGCAGAATAAAAACTTGTGTACAATCAAGACGCTGCTTGGCCAACCTGCCTGTTTTTGAGATATGCTTTTTGAAATCTATGTCCTTTTCACCTGGGCAAGAAGTCTACAGAATTGTTGTTCAGTCGTTCAGTCGTGTCCGACTCTTCATGACCCCATGGACCAGATCACGCCAGGCACACCTATCCTTCACTGCCTCTCGCAGTTTGGCCAAACTCATGTTACATGAATAAACTAATGTTACAGAATATGTTATTTCAATTCAGTCTTTGCAACCTTTTATCAAACAGGCAACTTTTCTGCTTGGGATCCTCCCCTCAATCCACATATCTGTTATCTTCAGGGGTGTGATTATGGTGCTTCTCTATGGGAACAAAATAGGAATTTAAAAAACCACACCTATCATTTTGAGATGAAAAGGTTTAATCCACACCAATTAAACAAGATGCATTCTTTTTTACAAATCAGTGCTAAGAACTCTGGATCGGTTCTTTTTGCCTACTGCAAGGCATTACTTGTGAATAGGGATGTTGGAAGATTCTGTCAAAAACAGAACTGGAAGAGGAAATTGCCACTGTTTGTGCTTTCATCCTAGGTCTAGAATGAAAATTAATTGGGCAAATATGATTGGTAGCAATCCAGCAAATATGACTGGTATTTGCTCACAACATTCTTGGTTCCCTTCTCCCTAAAAGCCTGCAACAGATACGAAATTAACGATGATTTTTTTTCTACATTGTTTTAACACTTCCTTTACATTGAAATACATGATGTGAAAATAATTACATCGATTACATTATATTAATAACTTAGGTAAAGGTAAAGGGACCCCTGACCATTAGGTCCAGTCGTGAATGACTCTGGGGTTGCGGTGCTCATCTCGCTTTACTGGCAAAGGGAGCAGGTGTATAGCTTCCGGGTCATGTGGCCAGCATGATTAAGCCACTTCTGGCGAACCAGAGCAGTGCACAGAAATGCTGTTTACCTTCCCACCGGAGTGGTACCTATTTATCTACTTGCACTTTGGCATGCTTTCGAACTGCTAGGTTGGCAGGAGCAGGGACTGAGCAACGGAAGCTCACCCCGTCGTGGGGATTCAAATCTTCAACTTTCTGATCGGCAAGCCCTAGGCTCTGTGGTTTAGACCACAGCACCACCTGCATCCCATAACTTATATAAATTAGGTAACATTATATAAATTACATTAATATGTAATTAATAACAGGGACATGGATAATGTTGTCTTTGGCAGAAACCAAACTGCAGTGGAATGGAAATGACACTGAATGTGCTGAAGACACTTTGTGGTGGAATTTGTTCCTTCTTGCATCTCTGTTTTAGGACATTTTTGCTTTGCTTTTGTTTTTAAATTGTTATCAGTTTGCCCACCTGGGCTCCTTGGAGATGAAAGGCAGGATATACATTTAATCAATCAATCAATCAATCAATCAATCAATCAATCAGTACTTGTGAATATTAGGGTGGCATTAAACTGAGCCATGTCTGTGGAAGCCTTGAAAAAGTATTTCTACTTGTGCAGTGGAGCTTTCCCCCATTCCTTCCCCTGTGTACTCTCCAAAAATGGGCTTTGGGGAGAATCTGGAGAACCCCCAGAACAGCATGCAATCAGAGGAGATGAATTGTTCTGTTTGGCAAGTCAAAATGCTTTCCCTGACAGACCAGTTGCCTTAGCGCAACTTTGAATTCCTCCCATAATTTCCCACCCAATATCACCACTGCCCTCCCCCATGCCTGCAGTGTTCCAGTAAGCAGTCGTGAGCCAGCTGCCATCCACCCCTTTGCACAGCTTACACACTTAAACATTCTGCCCCAACTAGCCATTTGTAAATAAATATGTGTGGCTAGAGCTGGATTGGAGGGGGGTGAATCTTATCACATGGTACTAGTGAGCGACAAGGATGCCAGTGTACAGTGGTACCTCAGGTTACAGACGCTTCAGGTTACATACTCTGCTAACCCAGAAATAACGCTTCAGGTTAAGAACTTTGCTTCAGGATAAGAACAGAAATCATGCTCTGGCGGCGCAGCGGCAGCGGGAGGTCCCATTGGCTAAAGTGGTGATTCAGGTTAAGAACAGTATCAGGTTAAGAACGGACCTCCGGAACGAATTAAGTACTTAACCAGAGGTACCACTGTAGTATGCTGGCTGTGTAGACAGAAAATGCTGGCTTGGGCAGTCGGTATTGGGAACAAGGTCTGTAAGGAGTCTTGAAGAAACCCACAGAAGAGTGGGAGGTAGAAGGTTTTTTTTTTGTTTGTTTTTTTGCAGCCCCTGCCCAAATAGAGCATTGTACAAATTTGGGACAGCACAAACTCTGAAAGTTTACTTGTCAAAGCATTTACTTGAACTAGCTTGTTTTACTTAATGTACTTCACTGCCCCCTTTTTCTCTCCTGTGCCCCAACCTACACTCAGTGGCATACTCTGGGCTATCAAATTTCGGTGGCACCCTGTTGCCACAAACCTACACACACCTACATGTGAGTATAATTCCCGCTGAACTTAATGAAGCTTACTTCCAAGTACAGACTTTCATAAAATTGCACTATAAATAGGTTTTGATGGTGATCTGTTGTGCCAAAGGACCCCAAACATTTATAAAAGCATGTAATATCACAAGAGAGTTTGAAGTTGTCAGAAGGTTGAATCTGTCATGAAAAATAAAAGGCCACAGCAGGATAAAAAAATAATAGTTTTGGCTATTCGTTTTAGTTAAAGAAGGCCTCTGCTGTAGATGAAGGCAGGTGATTCTTTATGTGTGCTCATTCATCATTCCGTATGGGCTAACTTTACTGCCTTAAATATTTATTACTTAATCCCAAAAAGTAATAATAGTAATGTTCTAACTTTTCTCAGGCTGTGTTCCTTCTGCAGGGTAATTACTTGTGATGAGAGCTAGAGGGTACAGTATTCCCAAGCTGAATTTCTCTGGCAAAAAAAGTTATCAAAAAAGCTTCTTACCTTTCTGCTTTGTTCCAGTCCCAGAGCTATTGTGGAAATATTATATTGTATGCAAAGGATAATGGAAACTTCCAAGTCTCAACGCCTTTAATTACTAGATTGACAATTTCCTAGCTAGAAAAACACACACCCTCAAACGCAACAGTCGCTTGTTCTTGTTTAAACAATATTTTGCTTCTTTACTTGATATAGCCAAACATAAGATTTGCCAATAAAGCCAATAATTCTTGTTCTCTGTTAAAACAATCCTTTTAAAACAACAACAACATAGATTGAGGAAGAAGGCTGCTATTTAACCATTTGCAGGTTGACAATGGGAAAATATGCATACGGTAGTTAAGGGAGATTCTCACCAGAGAGAAGGACTACAATCTAATGCAGGGATGGTGAACCTGTGGCTCTCCAATCCCATCAGCCTCTGCCAGTGGCCATATTGTATGGAAGATTCTTACAATGTGGGGGAAAGGTAAGAAATAAAATCTCTCTCCCCCTGGCCTACCTCCAGAGAAGGGGGATGATTCTTTTGGTTGCAACTAGGCAGGGGCAGAGGAATGGGGTGCGGTAGTGGTGGTACGCCCCGGTTGTCCCCACTGAGGGGGTGTGTGTGACAAAATGCCAGGCGGCACTCACCACAGGGCCTGCAGCGTGCCAAGCCTCCTTAGCTATTTTGACCACAGGCTGCCAGCACATGGTCAGAGAGGGGTCAGGTCCGTCTTGTACATGGAATCATAGGATTGTATAGTTGGAAGGGATCCTGAGGATCATCTAGTCCAACCCCCTGCAATGTAGGAATATGCAGCTGTCAGCTACTACAGCAGCAAGAATGTTACTTGCCCCAAAATGGAAAGAAGCAGAAGTCCCAGTAAAGGAAGAACGGATACAAAAACTTATGGAATATGCAGAAATGGTGAAACTTGCCGGAAGAATAAAAAAATCAAGATAACAAACTTTTTAAATAAAAGAATGGAAATGGTTTATTGGATATTTACAGATAAATTGTAAACAGATAAAAACATTATCATGATTATTGTAACAACTTGCAGTTTTATAAGAGTATATATTTACAGTAGATAATCTAACGAGCGAGTTAAATGAATTTGGATATGCAGAAGATATGAAAAAATAAATTTAAGGAACTGCAGAAAGAGGGGGAAGGAAGTCAAATTTTGAAATGTTAAATGGATTGTAAAATTAACGAAATGTATAAATTTGAAAAGAATAAAAAACACTAAAAAAAAAAACCCGGGAATATGCAGCTGTCTAATACGGGGATTGAACCTGCAACCTTGGCGTCATGGTCTCAAGGTGGAAAGTCTTCAGGGTGGAGGTTGTGCAGGCTGTACCATCCAGCTGGGTGTTGTTCCTGGTTCAGGGAAAATTAGGGTCTCTGGCTTTTGAGATGTGTGTGTGTGTGTATGTGTTTGTGTTTAGCTAACTTACAGGTGTATCTCACATATCTTCTGCTTGCTATCACAGGGACCAGAAGCAGTGATTCAGAGTGGGTTTGTAAGGTCCATAAACAGAAAGGTGTGTGATACCAAGCGTTGTGATGAAGCTCATGTCCCTGTCTGTTGGTTCATTCGTAGTAACAGAGTGTTATTTTCTAAGCTAAACATTCATCTCTCCTCAGTTTGGAAATGTGTTGGCAATAACTCCCTTGTAATTTATTGTATTGGTTCCTCCTCCCAACAAGGCTATCATGGGATCAAAAGGAAACTAATATACCTGGTATCCTGTTTAAAAGGCAATTCTGTACATGCCTGCTCTGAAGTCCCATTGAGTTAAATAGGGCTTATTCCCAGGTAAGTGGGTAAAAGATTGCACTGTTAATGTGTGGAACTATGCCACTTCTTTTCCAGCAGTACATGGCAAATTGCTTGTTTATAATTGAGATTTTACAGGGTGTTAGAGACAATCTAAAAGCAAGCTCTCTAAAAGGATGCAGATTTAAGAGTTTAAAAAGACCATATTCTGCCCCATGCCTCTTGCTCTTTGTCAGTCCAGGGAGGTCTATTCCATTTTTTTTCTACATAAAACAGATTATTCCTCAAATAGGAACCTAAATTTTTATATACCAAAAGAAATAAAATGCCTAAAAACAATAACGGCTTTCGCCTGCGGTCAAGTTACCATAGGCCATACCAAAGAACCCCCCTTTTAAAATAAAAAATCATGGTGGAAAACTACACCATGATGGACCCATGGAAGGTATTCTATAAAAACAGTGTTGTGCCTCAAAATTCAGTGTCTCTGACACCCAGCCACTGAATGTCAGGTTGTAGGAGAGATGTGGAGAAGGACCGCTGATATGGTTCTAAGCAGGAGATGCCAGTAGGAGAGATTATCCTTAAGATATCCCAATTCCAGGCACTTGGGTCCATGGTTCGCTACCCATAAGTTATTAAGAACATAAGAACATCCTTACTGGATCATACCATAGACCACTGTTGTTCTCCAGTGGGTGGTATTCGTAGTCGTGGTGCCTCTGATCCTGCAGATATTCTTGACCAATTGAGTCATATTCCAAACAGAATCTTCTCTGAGTATGACTGACATTGGATATTACCCATCCAGCGTATTTTATGAAGCAGGAATATATAGCACACCAAGCAAGTGACTTGTATCACTATCCTCTGGCTTCACAAATGCTTCATGTATTCTCTGTCCACATTTCTGCCTTCAGTGCATCTTGACACTATATTTTGCCTTGATGAAAATTGTGCACATGACAATCAAGTTTTACGAAGTGTCACAAATTAGGAAGAGGACTTGTGAAAGCAGACAATACCTCAGGGGGGAAAAATACCTGAGTCAGTTAGCGATCACTGGTGATCGTAGGTTCTTCCATAGTGAATGGGCAGGTGTCTTGATGCAATAGCTTGGTAAAATATTTTTTGTGGGGGTTTTTTTTGTCTGTCACTTAGCTAAAATACTGTTACAACTAATTTTGTACTGAAACCGCCAATTTTTCTCTTTTCTATGTGACAAACAGCTGGGGACTGTATTAAATAGCAGAACATTTTCTGAAACAATAGCTAGCATAGCTAGGTTGCTAGCACATTCCCTCGCTTTGTGAGCTGCATAGTTATGCTTTATTGATTTGCAAACAACAAGAACATGTGGTCCGAACTGAAATAAGTCTTCAGAAAGGGAAACAAGTTTCTTCTTTGTTGTTACATTATGACAGCACTGAGACCCAGATTTAAAAGGGAAGGTCTTCTCCCATGCCTACTTGCCCAGATGCTAAGGTCAATTGCTAAGGCCCCCTTGGGAATTCCCCATAATCTGAGATGAAAATGGATAGTGAACAGAAGGAGAAAGAGCATTCTTGGCTGTGGCAGTTGGTCCGTGGAACTCTCTCCACAATAAGGTTTGCCTAGTGCCACCTTTGTTATCCTTTAAGCATGAGAGCTGGACCATAAAGAAGGCTGATAGCTGAAGAATTGATGCTTTTGAATTATGGTGCTGGAGGAGACTCTTGAGAGTCCCATGGACTGCAAGAAGATCAAACCTATCCATTCTTAAGGAAATCATCCCTGAGTGCTCACTGGAAGGACAGATCCTGAAGCTGAGGCTCCAATACTTTGGCCACCTCATGAGAAGAGAAGACTCCCTAGAATAGACCCTGATGTTGGGAAAGATTGAGGGCACAAGGAGAAGGGGATGACAGAGGATGAGATGGTTGGACAGTGTTCTTGAAGCTACCAACATGAGTCTGACCAAACTGCGGGAGGCAGTGGAAGACAGGAGTGCCTGGTGTGCCATGGGGTCACGAAGAATCGGACATGACTAAACGACCAAACAACAAGCATGAAGTAATGATATTTTATTTCCTCTCAGTCATATGTGTTTGTGGTGAAGTATTTTAACCCTTCTCACATTGGCCACTTGCTAGGTTCCTGTTTTTGTACTTGTAGCTATTGACAGTACAATCCTCTACACATCCACTCAGAACTAAGTCTCATCAAGTTCAGTGGAGATTATTCCTAGACAAGTGTGCATAGGATTACGGCACAATAAGTGTTGTTATTTGATTTATTTCACTGCTTTAATTATGGTATACCTTCCTGAGATCTTCGGAGGAAGGGTGGTGTAAAAATCTTGTAAATAAATACTTCCCAGCGGTGGATAAAATGGGGATGGAGATAAAGTATGCACAGCCCTCTTGGAAGAGGAGTATTTTATGGTGAGAAATATAATTAATAAATAATAATTTCCACATGCTGATTGCAATAAATAATTCTCATGCAGCACTCCAGCCATTTGAAATATTCTAACATATGTTGACTGCATCTTTTTTTAACACATGCAAGCACTAAATGTTAATGCAAGAACGGTTGTCATTATTGAACCAATTACCATGTGTATAGGTTGTCGATGAGTTGTATCACTAATTATCCACTTTCGAGAATGCCTAGTCTCTCCCCAGAGTAGCCACATTTCAATGGAATCTTTTGTAATTAGCATTCCTCTTGATCTGGATTTCCGATTATAGATATATCCGTCAGATATCCCTGATTCTGCTGCATCACCATGAGCTCTTGCATACCTGAAAGTTATGCTTTAGAAGGAATAATATTGCTTCAGATATGCCAAGTGTGCCATCATGACAAACATGTTTACTCAGAAGTGAATCCCAGTGAGCTCAGTGATAGGATCTTACCTGCTAGTCTTTAGATTCATGTTCCCTATCTACAAGAATTCATAAGGTGTTTTTTTAAAAATAAACAAATCTGCTAATAAGGGAAAGTCTGAGGTATCACAGTTTGTTGCTGTTGTTTTAAAAAAAAGATTAATAAAAATAATAATAGCAAGAGTTTGGATTTTGATGAATTCTTTGCATTTTGGAACACTAATACAGTCGTACCTTGGATGTCAAATCCTGAACAAATCGGCTTCTGAACGATCAACACCCGGAAGTGAGTACTGTATTCTGGTTTTCAAATGTTCTTTTAGAAGCCGAACGTCTGACTGGACTTCTGCTGCTTCCGTTCATTTTTTTTTTCAGCCTTTGCAAAAGTAACCTGGTGTTTCAGTCTGAAGTTTACCATCATTTCAACTCCTCTGCATTTAAGTTTTGTAGTTGATTTAGCTTAATTTTTTTTATTTATTACATTGTCAAAGGTCATGACAGTTCAAACAATACCTGTATGTTAACATACACAAATCGACACAAAAGCAAATATCAAACCAATATATTGAGAAAGCAGAAATTCAGACAACCCAACAGCAATCTATCTCTTACATCAGTCAAAACCATCTGCTTTTGTTTTTGTTTTTGTTTTTGTTTTTGTTTTGTGTTTCATATTCTTACTTAGTATTTTTCTGTTGTGAACTGCCCTGGGAACTTCCAATGAAGGGTGGTACACCAATCATGTACAACAACAGCAACAACAAGCTGCCTTTCCACCAAATGGTTCTCAAATTGGCTGAAAGCAATAATACAAATGCAGTAAAATAAAAAATGTAATAAAACAGCCATAAAATGCAAAGTGATGCATCACAACCTTAGCCACTCGCCATCCAAGGAAGAACTTCATCCAAAAGCTATTGGTCCTCACCTCCGTCACCAACATTTCTAGCTCAGCAAACTGCCCTTTTGAGCAAAACTAGTTTTTGCCTTTGCTTGTTCTATAAGGCAGGAAGCTTGCCAGGGATTTCCAAATCTGCCATGATTGAAAATTGACTCTTTTGGCTGGTGTTGTATCGGCCACAAGGTTTGACTGGCACCTGCACCTTTGGGAAGCATCCCAATCTGTTCCAGAGCGACTCTGTGTCTTTCCAATTCAGCTCGTTATTCAGGACCGAACTGCATCTGTTAAAAATGAAGCTCTGCTTCTCCCCCATTCATTATAACAGGGAATTTTAAAATTGCTATAACTCCCCCACCCCCAGTTCCCACTTTCCACAGAAGTGGTTGAAATCTTGCATGGGGGCAGCTCCGGAGTGATTTATGCCTGCCAAATGGTAAGCAGAAACATCCGGGGTGTGTGTGTGTTCAGAAAGGGCACCTCTAAAGTTCATTTTTCAAAAAGAAAAGAAAGAAAAACACTTTTTAATTTTCTGTCAGGCCATGTTGCAATTTACAGGCATCAACACCACTTTTGAAGGGGCAAAGCCTGCCAAACTTCAGGATGATAGCTGCGGTTATTGTCTTGCAAGGTCAGACTTTACAATGCTGGTCTTGTGCAATAAAAACCATAGGGTGACAGTAGTCACTTAAAGATGTACCATTTGGGGGAGGGCACTCAATTCCACAGACTCATGACCTTAGGGACTCCCTAATTTGACTCAAGATGCCTTACTAGTGGGACAATCTGATCTGGGCATGTGAAAACCTCACCCAAATCACCACCTTGTAATTTGGAAATGCACAGATGTTCACTCCTGTCAAACAGTGCCTAGTTAATATAATTTCTTTTCTTTAAAATTCATAAAAACATAAAATGGTGATGGTGGTGGTGTCTTCATTCAAATTACTTCTGCCAGTGTTTTTTATTCAGGCCTCTTCAAGATGAGCTTGGTATATGTTCAAAACTAAACAATGGACTTTGTGTCAGGGCTGGGCCATCTATGAGGCATATTGAGACGGCTGCCTCGGGTGGTAGATTTCAAGGGGTGCCAATGTGGTTACTGCTGCTGGAGAAGCAAGGAGAAGCAGCTGCAGTGGAAGCTTCCAGGTTCTGGCAAGATGTAGCAAGAGCCCTGTGAATTCTCACAAGATCTTGGGGGGCTCACTAGAAGCCGCTGCTGTGCAACCCTGATAAGTGAGGTTTCGGAAGAGGCAGCAAGGCAAGAATGCTTGTGGAATCTGGACTCTCTGAATTGGGTGTTAACAAATCATGTAAATTGGTGACCACTTCATCCCCATATTAGCAGGTGCCACACTGGGGTTATGAAGCTGTGGGAATGAGTGATTTGGTTCAACCCTAGGGATCATAGACTCATAGAACTATAGAGTTGGAAGGCATCTTTCGTATATTCCCTGGCATTCATCCCAGCAAATCTGGGAACCTTGTTAAGGATACTTTTTTCTGGTTGTGGAGGTCATAATTTCATCCTTCAGACTTGAGGCTCATGCAACATGATTCCAGTGGCTTTTCTGAAGATGTAATTTGTGGCAACAGAAGGTCCCTGTACTCAGTGGCCCATTATAATCAGAGAGGTGAAATGCCTGCATGCAGGAATTTCTATTCTAGGCTACGTTTCCGCATTAAAGAAAATAAAGACATCCGACAATTGCACTCTTTGTATACAGACAGAAAGCTGGTGTTGTAAATATACTACTGCCTTTTCTGATTATGAGTCCCCATTTCTTCAAGGTGATGATTGCAGGGTGGAAAGCTATGTTCTTTCTAAATATCAGCTGTTTTGTTTTTGTTTTAGGCAATTTGTATTGTTTTTCTTGGGCTTCGTCTCTTTTTAACATTCTGAGTCAACTCTTGGAAAAGGGTTAATGGCATAAAATGAGACCCACTCGAACATTCAGCTGGCTTGGGCTCCCCACCACTGCTTTTACATATTTGAAAATCACCATAGAAGGACACTGCAATTTTCTAAAATCAATATAATCCGAGGAAGACGGGGTGGAGGAGTGAGAAAAGGATGTGTACCCAAAAGTCAGGTAGAAATAAGTAGCTAGACATGATTGCAATGCTGGATGAGCAGGGGAAATTCAAAGGCCAGTATCTGAAAGTGGAACCTAAGCCAACTTGTTTTGGCTAAACTCTTCTAAATGCCACATTATGCCAGCATCAGCATTAGAATTTTTTTGTTATGCTAGGTGCCATTTTATAAGACACTTTTGAGGTAGAGAAACATGACACCAAAATGTCAAACTTGCACTTAATTTCAACACTTAGTTGAGAGTAGACGATCTTGTCTTCGTGTATTCTCATTACCAGTCTTCTTACTTAGAAGTATGTGGCAATATTATTGGTACAGTGCAGATTTTGATAGCCAGTTTGTGTATTGTTTTTTGTTGTTTTTGTCACTCAAAGGATTTATATAGCTATTTGAAGGGCTCACAACCCAGGGATCGTAGCCACAACAATGTGTAACACGCACTTTGAGGTCTCCACAAACACAGATATTGCAGTAACGGTAATGAATGAACTACTGACACATATGTTAAATTGCTCACACAATTAACTGATGCCTCTGAGTGAAGCTGCATCCCAAATTTCCACATGTGAACTTACTATTACAAGCATAAGGATCTCATAGGTATACAGACTGTACACTCACTGAAAGTAACATGTGACTGCCCCTGTAAACATTGCTCTAAGGTGGTTAACCCTTCTTCCCAAATGAGGGCTGAGAGATAATGACTTATCTGAGGTTATGGGATCCATCGTTGCAAATAATCCGCATCAAAGATATGTGTGGCTACACAGCTGGTTTCTCAGTGTTGCATGCACCAATGGCTCCACACATTCAACAACCACGTGCTGAGCCAGGATGCAATCCAAGTGCCCATCTGAACATGCATAAGTGCCCCACGTTGTTGGGAGACTTGATCATGCTGGGGTCCTGCTTTCATGGAACCCATATGTGTGTTCAGCTGGACATGAGTAGATGTGGCTTTGCAGACATCCGCTGTACTCTTCCTTTTTTTGCATATGCCTTCTATATGGGTGAGCTCCCGTTGCTCAGTCCCTGCTCCTGCCAACCTAGCAGTTCGAAAGCATGTGAAAGTGCAAGTAGATAAATAGGTACTGCTCCAGCGGAAAGGTAAACGGCGTTTCTGTGTGCTGCTCTGGTTCGCCAGAAGTGGCTTAGTCATGCTGGCCACATGACCCGGAAGTTGTACGCTGGCTCCCTCGGGCAGTAAAGCGAGATGAGCGCTGCAACCCCAGAGTCATCCACGACTGGACCTAATGGTCGGGGTCCCTTTACCTCTATACATAGAGGTATACATACCCTTTACCTCTATACATAGACAACTTGAAACGAAGGGTACAAGGAGGATGTATGGCTGAGGTGAGATGTGAACAGACTACTTTCTCAGAGTTCACAGTCTTACAGAGTTCAACACAAGAAGAGCTTGCTGGATCAGGCCAATGACCCATCTAGTCCAGCATTGTGTTCAAAAGCACTCTCTACTGGTATACAGAAACATTATTGGCTCTGATTGTGGAGTATGGCTAGTACCCAATGGATAGCCTTATTCTCTGTGAATTTTTCCAATCCTTTAAAAAAGCCATCCAATCTGCTTGCTATCACTGTCTTCTGTGGATGCCAGTTCCACCCCAAATCTTCCAACATTTATCTTCATTGTTTAGTGTGAGTGAGGGAGTTTTTATATGAGTGAGGGAGACAATTTTTCTCCAGCCACTTTCTCCATGCCATGATTAATTCTATAACCTTCTGTTCTCTTACTTGCCTTCTCCCTGTAAAGTCTCAAATACAGCAACCTTTCCTCATAGCACACAATATTTAAGTGCAATGCAGGAACCAAGTATGAAACGGCACAATTAAACAAACCGTCTTCTGTCTCCACTGGGAATTGCTGTTTGACTGCATTATCATGGCATATGTACCGCAAGAAGTCTGAACTCCTTTTGCCTTTAATCTTGTCATACACTGTTTACCAATATTTACACTAATCCCTCTTTGTCTCTTAATCCATGCAGAATGCACCCCAGATTAGTTTTCCAAGGACTGGTAAATAACATGAATGTCTGCACCACTGGAGGCAGCCGTATTGACTTTCTATCTAAGTGCTTCTTGGCATACGCTTAAAAGAAGCCTGTTGAGGGCAGCCACAGAGGCATTCAACATGGACTGCATTAACATGTTTCACATCTACAGTCTACTCTTATTATTGATGGGGCTTTGATGCTGCCACTTAGCTTTTGCACATATTTGACTTTGCGTAGTAAACATAAAGCACAGGTCTACCAAAGACTTTTCATTTTGCATTGCTTTTAAGAGAGTTGAATTTAAGAAATTCCCGAGTAACAAGAATAACAAGAAATGGTCAGTCAGAACAAATAATATTCTTTGAGCTCTAAATAAACTGAAATGAAGGCACTGTCCATCTCTGATCGAATGGTCCCCTGTAACATCAACAGTGGCTGCCTCTAGGTCTCAGGTTTAGGCCCTGAAATCTCAGGGTCTGGGATGCGCCTGACCTGGCAACCCTACTCTAAACACCAAAGAAGAGCACTTGCTTGATGATGATGATGATGACGACAACAACAACAACAACAACAATTTATTTGTACCCTGCCCATCTGGTTGGGTTTCCCCAGCCACCCTGAGTGGCTTCCAACACAGATTAAAAATACATTAAAATGAAAACTTCCCTAAACAGGGCTGCCTTCAGATGTCTTCTAAATCAGTGTTTTTCAACCACTGTTCCGTGGCACACTAGTGTGCCGCGAGATGTTGCCTGGTGTGCCGTGGGAAAAATTGAAAAATTACTTTATATATAGTCAATATAGGCACAGAGTTAATTTTTTTAACATTTTCTAATGGTGGTGTGCCTCGTGATTTTTTTCATGAAACAAGTGTGCCTTTGCACAAAAAAGGTTGAAAAACACTGTTCTAAATGTCAGGTAGTTGTTTATCTCTTTGACGTTTGATGGGAGGGCGTTCCACAGGGCAGCTGCCACTATGGTGATAGCTGTAGTGGTTAAGAGCGGTAGTCTCGTAATCTGGGGAACTGGGTTCGTGTCTCTGCTACTCTACATGCAGCTGCTGGGTGACCTTGGGCTAGTCACACTTCTTTGAAGTCTCTCAGCCCCACTCACCTCACAGAGTGTTTGTTGTGGGGGAGGAAGGGAAAGAAGAATGTTAGCCACTTTGAGACTCCTTCGGGTAGTCATAAAGTGGTATATCAAATCCAAGCTCTTCTACTACCGAGAAGGCCCTCTGCCTGGTTCCCTGTAGCTTTGCTTCTCACTGTGAGGGGACCACCAGAAAGCCCTCGGCGCTGGACCTCAGTGTCTAGGCAGAACGATTGGGGTGGAGATGCTCCTTCAGGTATACTGGGCCGAGGCCATTTAGGGCTTTAAAGGTCAACACCAACACTTTGAATTGTGCTCAGAAATGTACTTGGAGCCAATGTAGGTCTTTCAGGACCGGTGTTATATGGTCTCAGAGGCTGCCCCCAGTCACCAGTCTAGCTGCCGCATTCTGGATTAATTGTAGTTTTTGGGTCACCTTCAAAGGTAGCCCCACGTAGAGCGCATTGCAGTAGTCCAAGCGGGAGATAACTAAAGCATGCACCACTCTGGCGAGACAGTCCGCAGGCAGGTAGGGGTCTCAGCCTGTGTACCAGATGGAGCTGGTAGACAGCTGCCCTGGACACAGAATTGACCTGTGCCTCCATGGACAGCTGTGAGTCCAAAATGACTCCCAGGCTGTGTGCCTGTCCTTCAGGGGCCCATTCAGGACCAGGGAGTCCTCCACACCAGCCTGGCCCATGGCCCCCAAGAACAGTACTTCTGTCTTGTCAGGATTCAACCTCAATCCATTAGCCGCCATCCATCCTCCAAACACCTCCAGGCACTCACACAGGACCTTCACTGCCTTCACTGGTTCTGATTTAAAAGAGAGGTAGAGCTGGGTATCATCCGCATATTGATGGACACCTAGCCCAAACCCCCTGATGATCTCTCCCAGCGGCTCCATGTAGATGTTAAAAAGCATGGGGGAGAGGATGGAACCCTGAGGCACCCCACAAGTGAGGGCCCAGGGGTCTGAACACTCATTCCACACCACCACTTTCTGGACACGGCCCAGGAGGAAGGAGTGGAACCACTGCATCACAGTGCCCCTAGCTCCCAGCTCCTCTAGATGGTCCAGAAGGAAGTTATGGTTGATTGTATCAAAGGCTGCTGAGAGATCCAGCAGAACTAGGAAGCAGCTATCACCTTTGTCCCTAGCCCACTAGAGATCATCAACCAGCACGACCAAGGCAGTTTCAGTCCGATGATGAGGCCTGAATCCTGATTGGAAGGGATCCAAATGGTCCACATCCTCCAGGCGTGCCTGGAGTTGTTCAGCAACCACCCACTCAATCACCTTGCCCAAGAATAGAAGATTTGAAACTGAGCGATAGTTGGCCATACTACCCAGGTCTACAGATGTTTTTTTTTTTTTTTTAAGCGGTTTAATAACCGCCTCTTTCATCAGATCTGGGAATGCTCCCTCACAGAGAGAAGCATTCACCACCCTGCAGAGCCCATTGCCCAGCCCTTCCCGGCTTGCTTTTATTAGCCAGGATGGGCAAGGATCAAGGAGACAGGTGGTTGGTTTCACACGTCCAAGCAGCCTGTCCACATCCTCGGGGGTAACGGATTGAAATTGATTCCATGCAACTTGACCAGACAGGGCTCTAGCACTGATCCTATCATAGCCGCAGTAGCAAAAAGTAAGAGTGAAAAACCACATCTGTAGGTATTTGTGTGAGTGTGGATTAGATTTCTGATTCATCCTCAGCAGTTGCTTGTCTATGCTGTTAATAACCTGTCCACGGTTTGTTCTCTGGCGGACTGTCTCGTGTTCTGAAATGTATCATTTGTTATTTTCTTGTCAGTAAGCTTGAAATTGAGGAAGAGATCCAGATGGCTAGATTAACAGAGAAGCCTGTATTGCATCAGAAACCAATGAAGAAGCCATAGAACACAGGGAAAGAGTTATTCTTATGGCTTTCATTATTATTTTTTAAACTCTCTCTACCACTGCTCCCAGCTTTCAGCAAGTACATCTTCAGCAAAATTTTACGTTTTGGCAAACTTTCAGTCACATCAACCTTTATACAGTATTATATCCTAGAATTATTTAAGATAGTCAGATGTGCTGCCATCATTAGGGTTTGATTAACTGATGTGACATTAAACAGATAATCTTACATTGCAACCATAGCCTATTGCGAAGCTTAGCTGGTATGATTTTAGTCCTGTGAAATTTATGTCAGCTTTTTGCTAGTATAAGTACAGTGGTACCTCTGGTTGCGAATGGGATCCGTTCTGGAGCCCTGTTCGCAACATGAGCAAAACGCAACATGAAGCGCCGCATCTGCGCATGTGCGTGGTGCGATTTGACACCTCTGCACACACGTGAATCTCCAAACCTGGAAGTAACCCATTCCAGTACTTCCGGGTACGGCGTGTTCGTATCCTGTGACGAACACAACCCACAGCGAACGTATCCAGAGGTATGACTGTAGCAATATCTTAATGGCAGCATAACATATATTCTTATTTCATTTGTTGTTGTTTTTTGGTAAAAAGAGGTGTTGGTACTCATGTATCGATAAAAGTGTCATTAATGTCAGCACAAGCTAAAAAAGAGGTGTCGCTAGTCCATACTGGTGATCACTGTCCAAAAAAGTCCCGACTGTAAGTTATTTTGTTGCTGGTGAAAACCTATTGGGAACCTTGCTTCCTTTCCAAATGTCCTCCGTTATTCCTTCAAAAAACATTCTAAGTGGATGTTGAGACAATCTGTCTACAATTCTGTGCCCACTTGCCTTGGGAATAAGCCCCATTGAACTAATCAGTGTTTCTCAAACTTGGGCCCCTGCTGTTGTTGGACTACAACTCCCATCATACCTGACCACTGGTCCTGCTAGCTAGGGATGATGGGAGTTGTAGTCCAACAACAGCTGAGGACCCAAGTTTGAGAAACACTAAACTAAGTAAATGTTAGTTAGTTAGTTGCAGTGTTAGTTAAACCATCCAATGCAATGACACCTGTAGATTCATGGGACATTGATGCACAAACCTTGATCCCAGGTTTTGGACAGCCCTTGAAGAAGACATGCCTTCCTTTCTTCTGCGAGCCTACCTTCTCACTTCAGTACACAACAATAAACCTAGGCTATGTACAGAATATTTTCATACCACACTAAACGTAACCAGATGATTATCATAATTCTAGTATCTCATTGTTCTATTATCACCATTACATGAAATATGCAGTGTAAACAAGAGGTTAGAAGAACCACCAAATCAATCACTTAATGTGTATTGCAATCTAGAAATGAAATATAAAAGTCTTTCAAAGTTCATTCCACATATATATTGAATTTATATGGCCCAAAAACAATCAATGCATGGAAAATGGTAACTTCATAGATAATGAAAACACAGCCAAACACAAAGGTACATTTTACATATAAAGGTTCATAGAGTCCAGTAACAATCCAAACGTTGGATATAGCAGTTCCATGAGATGACAAATTGAAAACATATGATGTTTCATGGAGTTCAATAATAATCCAAACGTGGGGAGTAGCAATTCCATAAGGTAGTAAGAAAAGGACAAGGATATCCGGATTGTTCTATCCCTGTTTCGCCATCTCTGGCTTCCTCAGCGAAATGGATACAGATGTAGATATTATACAAACAGTGGATCACCGATATTCTGAAGACGGCCCTTGAAGAAGACATGCCTCCCTTTCCTCTGCGAGCCTACCTTCTCACTTCTGCAGATCCAGGTGTAGGTCCTCAGCAAATGCCCTACTTTGTGGATCCTTGATGCCTATGATATCACATGGCATGGTGAATATGTACATATTCTCTTCTCACACAAAAAATGAGGAGGTAGGGTTGGAAGGCTGATGGAACTAGGAACTTATATAACCTTCATTACACATTTCATCTGAGGTGGAGGTAATGCACCACTATGGGTCCAGGGTTTCCAGACAGAAATGGCTGGGGAAACCCAGCCAGATGGGCGGGGTATAAACAAACAAACAAACAAACAAACAAACAAACAGACAGACAGACAGACAGACAGACAGACAAAATAAATAATCATGTGAACTAGCACTCATAGTCAGGACAATCACTTTAGAGGTGTTTACATCACTGGATGAGTAAACATTAGCACAGTAACAGTGGAAACTGATCCTTGATTAGGTGCTGCTTCATATGTCTAAGTAACTTAGGTATGGTAAGACAAGATAGAACGCATCTTCTAACTTGCCAGGTCCTCATATGTAAAGTGTGTAATGCAAAATGTGAAGTTATTAGATACAGAAGAAAAGAATGGCAAATGGGATATCTGGGACAACTGAATCTGAGAGAGATTTACACTTATTCTATTACATAACAGCCATTTTAGGTATTTATCCTGCTCCATTAAAAATACCACTTTCTATTAATTTGGAGAAGCAAAACTAATTCCGCTTGTGCGGTTTCTTTGCAGAATGTGTCCTCTGATCCAGATTTTAAATATTGTCACAATCACAGCTTGAATGGTTTGTTGGCTATTTGGGAGTCCTGTACAAATGGTTTCTTATTCTTCAAGTATTTATTGGTTGATCCTAGCAGTTGTAGGCTTCAGCAAACTGTTTAGATAATACCGAATGTAAATCTGGACAAGGATTCTATTAAGCTTCTTGTGATCCTCTCAGTATGACTTAATGTCCTGTCATAAATAATTTCTGAAAACACTGCACAGGAGAGTAAGTCCTACGCTTACCTATCTGACTCCAAAGGCAGTTATTTTCCTAATGTATGCTTCTGCAATAAAGTATTTACATCGTTCACTCCATCGGAGTCAAGCGCCACAAGAAGCTATCACTGTTTGCAAAAAGATGACATGGGAAAGATACGTTGAGTTTAAGGGGACCATAACTCTGCTGCCTAGAAAAAGATAAACCCCATTAATCAAATCAGCCTCTGCAAACCAATTTTACACTTAAGCAAGCCAGACACCCTTCCATGCTTACACACATGAAGCTGTGCAGAATGTCCACTAACTTCACTGTTTTGTTACAGTGCTTTCTGACTTGCTGCCCTGATTCAAAGGGCAGCCCACACATATGTTGAGTGGAAATAGGAAGTCTAGGCCTGGAAACTTGTAATGAGAAGATATTCCACCACTGTAGCTGAAGGGTTGCTCTACACACATACATCCCACATTTGGTGAACTGTTTTTGTGAGGAAAGGCTACCATGTTTGGGCATTTTTGTGGGGTGGAGGGATAGTGAATAACAGATCAATCCAAACCTGCTTTGGGAACATAGCTGTCAACTTTTCCCTTTTCTTGCGAGGAATCCTATTCGGAATAAGGAAATTTCCCTTTAAAAAAGGGAAAGGTTGACAGCTATGTTTGGGAGATAGAGTTAAACTGGGTGGAGGTACCTTTGGTTATGAACTTAATTCGTTCCGGAGGTCCATTCTTAACCCGAAACCATTCTTAACCTGAGGTACCACTTTAGCTAATGGGGCCTCCCACTGCTGCTGTGCCGCCGGCGCGTGATTTCTGTTCTCATCCTGAGGTAAAGTTCTTAACCCGAGGTACTATTTCTGGGTTAGCAGAGTCTGTAACCCAAAGTGTTTGTAACCCAAGGTACCACTGTACTCCATTGTATCTCACTGACTGCCAGTGTCTCTGTGTTGGTGTTGAGCTCTTCCTCCTGCTCACTGAATGTGCAGGTGTGGGATCCCCACCAGCCATAGTCAGCAGAAAGCATCAAAATAGGGTTTCTGGAAGTAGAAAGGGAACATGGCTGAGATGACCCTGCTCCCATTACATGATAGCAATGGACCCGTTCGGGGCTTGATCACAATCGGTGCCAGATCTACGGTACAAAGTCTAACCACCAAAACTATTATATCCTTCTGATTGGTCCTGTCTGTTGCACATAAACATGAGGCTGATGAGTCATGTAGGTAATGGTTAAACTAAAACAGTTAAGTCCAGCTATTTAAAAGAAATGCGTCACACTTAATAAATGCAGCTCATGTTGGGTTATACATGGGGTAGTTAACACTTGTTGGCAACTGCTTTCTAAATTATAAACACACACACACACACACACACACACACACACACACGTATCTTGAGGAACTTCCAAGGACTGAAAGTTTCAAAGAGTACATATTAGTTTCCACTTAAAATGGTTATTTTCTTGCCGAAAATGCTTTGTCAGTGTGCACGACCTGATCAACCTGATTAGCACAGGTTCAGGATGTTAAGCATAGCTGTCAACTCCCCCCCCCTTTTAAGGGAAATTCCCTTATTCCGAATAGGATTCCTCGCAAGAAAAGGGAAAAGTTGACAGCTATGATGATAAGCTCCTGTGAAGCATAGGAACTGTTGCATTTTTATTTTTATTTTAAAAAAAAGGAAAACAAAACCACCACTTATGAGCCTTAGTGGGGTTGGGAACTCAGAATCAGACATGTTGAGAATGCATAAAAATAAACACCCAAGTGTGAATAGGTAGAGAATCAGGGCATCTGTTGTAGAGAATAGCAAAACTGTACAGTATCTCCATTTAAACTCTAAATGCATCTATGTCTCTTCCAGACCAGCTCTCTGATGGATCCTCAGAAATGGAGATCAAAGTTTTCCCCCAAGGTGAACGGAAGCGGGATAGTTATTATGGTATTCTATGATAGTGCACTCTATTCCATGCCTGCACTGTGGGACACTATTGTTGCCTTTGCACATAAATCACACAAATGCAAAGGGGCTTTATGTAATAAGAGTGCAGCATTGACCCCACCCTGACATCATGTGACTTCCTAGCCCAGGGATCAGCAAACTTTTTCAGCAGGGGGCCTGTCCACTGTCCCTCAGACCTTGTGGGGGGCCAGACTATATTTTTTTGTGGGGGGGGATGAATGAATTCCTATGCCCCCCAAAATAACCCAGAGATGCGTTTTAAATAAAAGCACACATTCCACTCATGTAAAAACACCAGGCAGGCCCCACAAATAAGCCAGAGTTGCATTTTAAATAAAAGGGCATAATCTACTCATCTAAAAACATGCTGATTCCTGGACTGTCCGCGGGCTGGATTTAGAAGGCGACTGGGTCGGATCCGGCCCCTGGGCCTTGGTTGCCTACCCATGTCCTAGCCCTATTCCAACATCCACACATTAGGTATGAACATCTATACTTCCCAGACATTTATCCATTTCATACATATCAGGGTTAAGAATGTGTGGAAGCTCACATAAATAGAGATCTATGGCTATGGGCTGCAGTTAAGGTCCAGTGCCTAATGTGGGGCTGTTGGGTGTGGGGCTAGGAAGTCACGTGGCCAACGATGCACCTTGTGTCATTAATGTGCAAAGGAGGCAATTGTCTTGACATAGCTAGGGGACAGCGCCTGCACTTATCTGCCCATAGTGCTGCCATGGAATAGAATGGGAAAGTATTCATCAAATGTAAATGTACTTTTGCCTGGAAACCCAGATCAATAAAACAGCCTAATTTCTCCAAGTAAGCATCTTATTTCTGAAACTTGGCGAGCGGCTGCTATGCTGAACACTTCATCAGAAATGGCCAGCTGATGTGTTTATCGCAAGTAGCCAAGCTGCCTTTTGCAAGTGTGGAAGGCAGAGTAGGTCCTGTGATAATAAGCTGCCAAATCTTTCATAGAAGTCTCTGACAGCTTATAGAATTCAATTTTGTATTATCACTGCAAAAATCTGGAGCACACAGCAAACAGGGCAAATTGTTCCAATGTGAGCCTGAAATTCAGTAGCGTTCTCTTTGCCTGAAATATATGAGAAATATCTATATATTTTCTTCTTGGTGTGCTTGGAGTTTCTGGCAGTGTAGAATTAGGAAGACTGGTAAATATATCACTACCAATTACGCTGGAGTTACAGAGCCAATAGTGAAACTTTGTTCCATGAGTGCAAACACCACCGAATAACACAGAAATCACATGCAAATGCTGATCAGGGATCTTCCAAATAATTTTAGTACTGGCCTAACAATGAGATGGTCAGTAATTCAAAGATCCTCACCCAGAACTAGCCACACCTTGCACTTGACTAAGGTCCAGATAAGGACCCACATCACTATGTGCACCAGCCATTATGTCCATTGAGTGTTGCTGGATGAGCTTTGTGACGAAGATAAGCATGTCTATATCAGCTACCTATCTGGATCTCCCTTCCAGGATTGGGGTGCATGGATTTTTCTGCATCATTCAAATAACAGTGGGTGGCTTTAATATCAAGACCACAGGTTTAGTGTCCATGGTTCAATCCACTGCATCTCTAGGTAAGACTGAAACCCTAGAAGGCTTCTGCCAGTCAGTGTGTGGACAATACCAAACTACACTAGTGGCTAAAATTGTGGAAAACTTTTGGGCAAAGTGTGTTTCTGAGGTTTGATGGCTCATAACACCTGATTGGCTCTCTAAACACTCATGCTCATTAGCTACATTCAAATGAAGGAAAGCTACTGCATATCAACCTAAGCAAGTTGTGCTTCCCTTTTCTGGTTATTTGGCTACAGCTTTTGATAGAATACAGATAATTGAACAAACTTTGTTGCATTACATTCTTCATTAAATTATCTTTCCATTGATATATAATTTTATAGCATTACTCCAAAGAAAAAGTGGTGTTATGAGTCATCAAACTTCAGAAACACACTTTTTCCAAAAGGTTTCCACAGTTTTCGCCACTAGTGTAGATGGGACTGGTGGTCGGTATGTGGCAGCTTCTTATGCTCATTCATTCACATACCTTTTAACTAATTAGTTCTTTTAGAGCACTCACATGATTTAAAGAGAACTCGTAACAAAAATGTCATTTGTTTTCACATATGCTTAGATTTCTCACCAACAGGTTACGTGTGTGTGTGTGTGTGTGTGTGTGTGTGTGTGTGTGTTTTAAAAAAGGAATTGATTACTGGTTTTTAGCAACAAATGTAGTCTGCTTAACCTAGGTAGCATCCTCCTTTGCAAGGCTCCTAGTTGGTTGAAAAGCAGAATCTGGACTGAGCTGCTTCCCACAATGGTAAAGATCTCACTTCTGAGTTCAGAACGCAGAGCACAAAATCATAAATGTTCTCTCTCTCTCTTTTTGACAGCCGTCTTAACCAAGGTGAAGAGAGGAGCTGCTGGTGTGCAGAACAAATGGCCCCACAAATTGTCAAACTGAGTGCCCTTGGCTTGATAAAATTTGCCTCTTTTCAGCAATGGAGAAGGAGTAATTTCTTTGCAGCTAGTGCTGTCTCATTGAATAATGCAATATGTCCGTTTTATACCGAGCTGGCTAAATGCAATAATTCTTACATAGGACATTAAGCCTAGCATTGAGGATATTCCTTTTGCCTGTCATTGCTTCGGTGCCATCAGAACAGGTCTGAATATTAATATACTCTGGCTGAAAACGGTGTTCTCTTATGGCATCCTGGTTTAGACAAGAAACGTATTCAGTGTGGCATGTATTGGGGCGGGTCAGCACAACAGAAAGCACTGAGAAATCTCACGACCTGATAAAGCATGTAACAAAAGGATTATTGTTCCAGTCCTGCAATATTAAATGCCGAAGTTAGAAGTGTGTGATGTTTTCAGTGACTTGAATGCCACCAGCCTTCATTTTCCTTATTTTTTTATTACTGGTTTCCTAGTTGCAGCAATTCTGTCCCCAACCCCCTTGCTTGCGGGTAAGCCACAGTAAAGTAAACAGGCCTTGCTTTCAAATAAATATTATTCATTTGTTTATTAGTAAACCTATTTACCATCATTAACCCAAATTTGTTTAATGGTTACAGATAAAATGGTGAAAGATAATTTTCTGGACTAAAAAGGATAAAGAATGATCTGTGATCAACAACGTTCCAAGAATGGCTGTCTAATCTAAACATTCTCTGCATAGAAAATGATAAACTGTGATTTACTGATTTTAATTATATAATTGATAAGCTTGCATCCGAAAGGGCTTGAAAGAAACTGTTCTGACTTTGTATATAGTGTAATGTTATAACATAGCTATGATTCCCCTCTGAATGTTCTGTTAAGTATAATTGTTTAGTTGTACATTGAAATGGAAAATGACTCTGTAGGTGAATGGTGAAAGGGAACAGAAAAATCTGTTGAAGCTATGTTAAGCTCTCTGAGCACCTAACAAGTTGATAATTTAACTAAGAATGTGCCTCTGCTAGCTCTCACATGGTATCTAACTTACATCACATGGAAGGGGCATTCAGTTGCAAATTTCCATTTTGAGGGTGTTGTCTCTGTTCCCAGCCACCTTAGAAGAAACATGTACTAATGATCTCTCTCAAGGAGGAAGTAGCTTCAGGCTAGAATGCAGGCTAATGAAGTCTGTGTAGAGAAAGATCTTTGATTTCAGTTCTGTTTGTAGTAATTTAGTACTTCTAAGATGCTGAATAAGCACAAGATGTTATGCAACTATCTGGATTGATTTTTTTTGGTGTCTGTTTTGGAACAAATTCTGTTAGCAAAGCTTTAAAACCATATTTTTTGGTCTGGACATTTTTTATTCCAAGAGGAGTCCGTTTTTATTCACCCTATTGCTTCCAAATGTGCAATATTAACAACCACAATATGCTCTGTGTGGATGTCTTCATTAATTCCATATTTTTGGAAACTTATTAAAAGTAATAAATTTATAAACAAAATTTTTATCAATGCTAAAATTTCAGCAATGTTCTACTTGTGTAGATACAGAAGAGAATGGAATTTTGTTTCTTGTGATGATGCTATTAAGTTTGGGCCTCCCAAGGTCTCCTAGCCCAGGGCCTCCACTTGCTTTCATTTTTCATGATATTTGTACTGTCATTCTCTCTCTCTTCTTATTTGCTCATTTCATCTGCAAGCACTCTACCTCCCTCAATGTGTGTGCACACACACCCTCTCAAAGCTTTGGTCTGGAACTTTGTTGGGGAATTCCTGCTCAGGGAAACATCCAAAGCCATTAAAGAAACACGAGAGATATTTTGTCAACTTGCCAACTCCCATCAGACGACCCTTCTAGATAGAACTTCTGCTGGAGACCCATTCACAATAATTCACAAACATTGCAGTGCCAGCCATATACTCCCCCCACCCTAAATATTAAATAAATGACAAGGCATGAAGAAGGCACAATTCCATGTACAAATATTCCTCAGCAGCTGTCAAACTTATATTATGTTGTTATACTGTTTCAGTTTGTTGTGGATGTCATGTTTTGAGTCATTAAAATCTTGTTTCAAAGGTGCTTTCAGGAATTCCAGATCTGCACAAAGCACATTAGAAATAAACAAAATGGAAGGGTTTTGTTTGCTGCGAGGAGCTTAGAATATATAATTAGACACCCTCTGAAGAACTGAAATGTACAGGCATCACCAAGTATCTCCAGTTGCTTTGCAGTCACCCTTTCATGAGTAAATCAATTATGAAATTATGTACAATATAGCTTGGGAACAAATAACGCTATTGACTGCTGATCTTGATGGTTTCTTTGTTAGGCAGATTTACTGGTTAACAGCCCAGAATGGATGGTTGATGTTTCATCAATGGGGGCTAATGGAGAGAAGATGGTTTCTTGATAGCTGGTGAATCTCTCTGTGTATTGGAATGAGATACCCATCAGAGCTTGTAGAAAGTGACACCCCTCCAGCTAAGGAGAAGGCAGGTGTTTGTGAGATAAACAGCAGTTTTAGAAGACAAGAGGGAAAGAAAACATCGTCTCTCTTTTTTTCTACCTGAAGTGAGCTGAAATTGAGAATCTTGGGAACTTTAGTTTGTTAAGGGTGTGGACCTCTCAGAGCTACAGTTCCCAGCACCTTAACAAACTGCATATCCTTGGATCCCCCAAGGCTGTTGTGGAGGTATAACAGTCAAGTGACCTTAGTCTCTAGTGATCTCTCCCATCCAAAGGAAACTGAACACAGTGACATTGTCCATGGAACTTTCTGGCACTTGGGAAAGCAGAGTAAGGTGTGCAACAATACTGAACTAGATAACTTCCAATATATCCTTTTGGCTACGCTTCTCAATTACTCATTTTTGGCTCTAAACAGCACACTTTTTCTTCTTTAAACCAAGCTGCCATGCAAATGCTATAATCATAGCTGGCATGACGTTGGGCGGGGGGATCAGTTTTGGAACGTTCGCAATTGAAAGCTCTGTGATAATGTTCCAAAAGGAAGGCATGGCTTTCCGAGCTTGTTACAATGCTCAGAATCCCAGAACAGACGTGCACTGGTAAAGCAGCACATGTCGTGTCAGCCTTTTTATTGCCGGAATTACTAATTCATTTGACAGTCAATCACTAAATGTTTGATGGATTGCTTTTCTTTCTTTCTTTCTATTTAGAGGAATGTATCAATTCAAAGAGAGGATTACTTGCAAATGGATGGTGATCTCCTGCACTCACAATGAATGAAGCTCAATATTCAAAAACGGGAAGCAATTCTTCTGCCGTGGAGTCCCAGACTTTTGTCTTAAACAAAATGGGCTTTCCTGGCGCTCTTTCTAGAGATGCAGAGAAGAGCCAGCCCTACCATTAGGCAGAGTGAGGTGGCTGCCTCAGGTGGCAGATGCTAGAGGGGGGCAGATAGGGAATAGCAGTGAGATGTTGGAGGATAGAACTGGGTATGCTTTGCAGGCTGCTCTGGGCCACCTAAACTGGCCCACTGCTCTCAGGTCTGGGGGTAAATATAGTTCCATTGCCAGTGCTGAAGTGAGATTCAACTGCCAGACGTAGTGTGGCATAGTGTGTGTGTGTGTGTGTGTGTGTGTGTGTGTGTGTGTGTGTCATAATCTTGCTCTTTGCCTCAGTCGGTAAAATGTCTTGGACCAGCCCTGGGATTGGTGGATCTGGCTTTGACCCCTTGCCCTAAAATAGATGCCATTGGCTTAAACCAGGGATCAGCAACCTTTTCCAGCCGTGGGCCGGTCCACTGTCCCTCAGACCATGTGTTTGGCTGGACTATTTTTTTTTGGGGGGGGGGGATGAACGAATTCCTTTGCCCCACAAATAACCCAGAGATGCATTTTACAAGCCCCACAAATAACCCAGAGATGCATTTTACATTCTACTCATGTAGAAACACCAGGCAGGTCCCACAAATAACCCAGAGATGCATTTTAAATAAAAGGACACATTCTACTCATGTAAAAAAATGCTGATTCCTGGACCGCCCATGGGCCGGATTGAGAAGGCGATTGGGCCACATCCGGCCCACGGGCCTTAGGTTGCCTACCCCTGGCTTAAACTGATCTTCTGCCCAGTTTTCCCCCATCCTCCTGAAGCCTCCATCTTGGGAGCTGTGTCTCTTCCCATGATTTAGTGTTGATGCATAAAATGTTGTAGATACGATGAGAGAATCCAGGAAGGTTTCACGAACTTCCTGCTCATGGAGTCTGAGCTGCCATCTCCCAGGTGTTCTCTGCTTCGACTCAGTGTGTAGGAGAGCTACAGAACGGGTGGGACCTCCTGCTCTTCTGGTTTTTAGATGGGTCCTGGACAGATTTCCATTTCATCAGACCATTTATAACTGAAGATTTCTACTGTCTTTATGTTGCTTCCTTTGGTTTTGATACTGCTTTGATTTGCATATGTTTTATTTTATCTGTTTCAAAGCAGTGTCCTCCTGTTGTTATATTGTGATTTCCCCCTTCCTTCCCTCCCTCCACCATTGGTCAGGTATAAATTAGAAAGACAAGTACTGTAACTATTTATGAGTACAACATAGCTGTGAAACTTTCTTTCACAACCCAAGTTGATGAGCTGGATTCAGCTAATGAGGCCTGTCAGCAGAAGCGCTGTGCAAGGACTTCCACTTGTGAAACAGGACTTCCCCTGTTCTCCTCCCCCGCCCCACTACAGTGTTCGGAGGGGGGAGGCAGGACAACCCCTGGAACAGCATGTGGAGGCAGGGAGAGGGAGATAGCTCCTAGTAAGCAGAAAAACCTGATGGAGCAATTGCCTTCGTGCAACCTGGAATTCCTCTCACAATCTCTATAACATAAAGACCTACTTAACACCTTTTAAGCATTGGCTGGTCGCTGAAATGTTTTGCCGCAATTTGTTAATTTATTTTTATTTATTTCATAAATATATATATACCACTTGGTTGTTTAAAATACTCTCAAAGCATTTTGCTCTTGATATGTGGTGCCTTCTGAGGCCCTTCTTTGTGTGGCTCCTCCTTGAGAGGTCCAGAGGGTGGCAACACAAGAACGGGCCTTCTCTGCAGTGGCTTCCCGTCTGTGGAATGCTCTCCCCAGGGAAGTTTGCCTGGTGCCTTCATTATACACCTTTAGGCACCAGGCAAAAACGTTCCTTTTTAACCAGGCCTTTGGCTGACCTGATTGACATCCTATACCCTTTTAAAATGTGGCTCTTTGGGGTGGGGGGGAGATGTTATTGGGTTATTGTTTTTTATTTTATTTCATATATTGTGTTCTATATTTTATATATTGTGTTGTGGTATATAAATCAATAAATAAAATAAAATAAATCAAGAGCCACATTAAACAACTTGCTCAGATGTAAGCTCTGTTGAAATCAAAGGGACTTTGTTGTTGTTGTTCAGTCGTTCAGTCGTGTCCGACTCTTCGTGACCCCATGGACCAGAGCACGCCAGGCACGCCTATCCTTCACTGCCTCTCGCAGTTTGGCCAAACTCATGTTAGTAGCTTCGATAACACTGTCCAACCATCTCATCCTCTGTCGTCCCCTTCTCCTTGTGCCCTCCATCTTTCCCAACATCAGGGTCTTTTCTAGGGAGTCTTCTCTTCTCATGAGCTGGCCAAAGTACTGGAGCCTCAATTTCAGGATATGTCCTTCCAGTGAGCACTCAGGGCTGATTTCTTTGAGAATGGATAGGTTTGATCTTCTTGTAGTCCATTGGACTCTCAAGAGTCTCCTCCAGCACCATAATTGAAAAGCATCAAGGGACTTTGAGCACATGCTAACTTCTCACACGGATGCCAATAAATACTCTATAGCTCATGCAGGTACTTCGATTGAGGAGGCAGCCTGTGGAGGACATTCTAAATTCATTCATTCTACAGACATTTTGCATTCATTTGCGCTTCCTCTACTTGCCCTTGTTTAGAATGCCTGAAGCGTCTCACTTATACAGTAATTGAGTGTATTTGGGATCAAGATATCAACATCCATGGGAGCAGAGGATCTGCATGGGTGGGTGGGTGGGATCCTTGTGTCCATTCCAGTAATACTTCATTTTCAAATAAACCAATTGCCTAAATTCAACAATAGTTCTAATTTAATTAACTTTATTTAAGGAATTTATATACTCCTTAATTTACTAACTCTACAAGCTGTCCACATAAAAAGAAATTATAAAAAGCATACAATGGATAAAATCAATGAAGATGAATAATAAAAAAGGGAAAAGTCTGTTTTTTATGTAATCTTTCACAAGGTATCTCAAGTATTATTTTTAATGGAGAACAGAACTAATTCTGCAGCATCTCTTTAACCCTCCCCCCTCGAATGATAAGATGTTTTTCTTCTTGCTAATTTTAATCTCTAATATTTACCTCTGTGACACAGAGGTCATTTCCATTTATATTCCTTAAGCAGCACCCTTTGCAATGACAATTCAAGATCAACAGAAAGATCAAGGGAAGCACATTATGTCCCTTTACTAATTTGCTTTCTGTTTGGTTATTTCTCTTTCTGTAAAATTATTCAACGGAAAATCTTTTTCACAAATGGCACAGCATCCATTCTTTCCATAACCTTTTTTTTCTTTTTGCTATTGTGGTTGCTTGCAAAACGTATATTGGCAAATGCCACTTTGTCAGCTAATCAAACACAGCATCTCCTATTATTTGATTTAATACAGATATTAGATGCTGGTTGAGCTTTCAATATTTGTTGTACTGACATCAAAGTCCACTGCAGTCCAACTGATCTGCCTCTGCGTTTGTGTGTACAGATTGCAAACACAATGTATAGTAGATGCCTTTTGTTTTAAGACTGCTTGAATATTTACTTTGTTGAGACTTCTTTCTTGAATGCATTATGATTCCTCCTACATTAAGTTTGTTTCCTGATGTACCACTCCAAAAGATAGGAAGACGAAAGTTAACTCCGGGAAAGACACGTTAACCTGGTGCAGCATTTTGGAATTACCAGCTGCACTGATTCAGCCAGCCTGACTTGGCTATCAAAAAGCAACATGACACCATTTCTTCATTACCTTCCACATGATGGGAAGGGAACTTATGAGACAATCTGCCTTCTGTACTTGGCTTTTAAATCATGCAGATAATGGAGCTGGTTTCAAGAACACAATGAAGAGGGTGAGGCTAACAGGCTCATCCCTGATCTCAGAGTTGGATTTAGGGCACTGCAACTGGTTCCAGCATACAATGGCACCTTGGTTCTTGAACTCAATCCGTTCTGGATGTCCATTCGACTGCTGCTCTCCATTCATTGCATGAGGTAGAAGGAGCCAATATGGAATGCTCTTGATGTTGAGGACTCCCATCTCCCTTCACCATCGATTGTTGGCTATGCTGGCAAGAGATATTGGGAGTTATTGTCCAAAAGATCCTGGTGTGAGGGTTGAATGCCTTAAGAGGGCTCTCATTTTTGTTGCTGTTTTCTTGCCTGAGGCACTGACTGCTTTTTCTCTTACTGTTTGCATCATGATGGCCCTAGCCACAGCTACTCTGCCATATAGCTCCCTGACTTTGCAAGAGAAGGAAACATTATCATGGAGATGGGAGTGGCAAATACTCTCTCTCAACTAATAAATCTTACTGGTTTCAATGAAAGCCCACAAGTTTTGTTTTCCTTCTAAGCCCAATTAATTGCTATGCCAGTGCTCATTATTTGAATGCTGTTAACACTGCAAATCTCAGACCGCAGTGCAATAACCATTTATACAAAAAAATAAACAAATGCCAAAAAAGTGATTTGTGTTTGAAATCAATTTACTTTGCTGTAATTGTAAAAGCAGTGCAAACATAATGGTTTTAATAGGTTAATACTGCCTCGTTATCCTGTTCTCAGCTCCCATTTGTTTCACTGGCAAATGTGCTGCACATGTTTTGTTATATCATTTGGGCTGGAGGTTCAAGGACAAACATGTAATCCTCCCCTCTCCAGAGTTTTGTGTGTTAATACAGAAACCCAACTATTCCTGTTTTGGTAGCTGAAAACTTTCCAAGGCAATTGATTCCAGTGTATGGGTTGAAGAAGTGAAACAGAGTGATTCTAAAGGCTAACCTGAAAGTTTGGGGCTGAGGTAGGTTTTGACCTGAGTTCTCCTGGCTCCAGGCTTGAACACCTGTCTACCCTTGCCTGTATCCTGGATCTATGCAGACCCCCTGTAGCAGCTATATATTTACTTTGAAATGTTTTTCCTTTTAGTTTGCCATGTGTGGTATGCTTGAGGGTGAATACTTCCCGTTAAAAAAACCAAAACCTGGTTGTTGTTGTTCAGTCGTTCAGTCGTGTCCGACTCTTCGTGACCCCATGGACCAGAGCACGCCAGGCACGCCTATCCTTCACTGCCTCCCGCAGTTTGGCCAAACTCATGTTAGTAGCTTCGAGCACACTGTCCAGCCATCTCGTCCCCTTCTCCTTGTGCCCTCCATCTTTCCCAACATCAGGGTCTATTCTAGGGAGTCTTCTCTTCTCATGAGGTGGCCAAAGTGCTGGAGCCTCAACTTCAGGATCTGCCCTTCCAGTGAGCACTCAGGGTTGATTTTTTAAAGGATGGATAAGTTTGATCTTCTTGCAGTCCATGGGACTCTCAAGAGTCTCCTCCAGCACCATAATTCAAAAGCATCAATTCTTCGGCGATCAGCCTTCTTGATGGTCCAGCTCTCAGTTCCGTACATTACTACTGGGAAAACCATAGCTTTAACTATACGGACCTTTGTCGGCAAGGTGATGTCTTTGCTTTTTAAGATGCTGTCTAGGTTTGTCATTGCTTTTCTCCCAAGAAGCAGACGTCTTCTAATTTCATGACTGCTGTCACCATCTGCAGTGATCATGGAACCCAAGAAAGTGAAATCTCTCACTGCCTGGTATTCACCCATTATTGAGACTTTTGTACCTCAGAAAATGGTGGTAAAACTCTATACTAAAAACACAATTTTGCCAAATTGAGAGGAAGGGGGATTTCATCTATCAGGAGTGCTATAGTAGTAGATGTCCTGTTGGCCTTCACAACACTGTGGTTTGTAGGCCGAACAATTTACTTCCAGTTTTTTATTCACTCCGACTGAATTCTCCCTGAGTGGTTGAAAACCTATCAACAGCATGTTTGAAATCTTAACCACTAGCATATTGGCTCAAAGGTCTTTGAAGACTGTGCCAAAATTCATCAGAGATGAGCCATTCCCCCCCCCCCTATGAGGGCATGCCAGAACTTCATTTCTATAAAGCTGGTTTTCTACATTGGACATAACACATTATGCGATAATTTCTGCAATACCCCCCAAAAAACCCAAAACATTTTCTTGTCCTACTGACAGTTTATTGCCACAAGTTTATTAAACTGTTGTTTTCATGCACCATTTACACATTTCCTCTTAGTTTGAATAGCTTTCCCCTCCTCCCTTAGCTTTATTTCTTAGAAGACCAGCAACACATTCTTTCCAGTCATCTCCTTCTGAGGTTTGAAATCTGGGACATATTCCAAAACTTCCTAGTGTGGTCTGGATGCTGGCCAGCACACATGTTGTGCTGCACATGTCCTTATCTGAGGATGCAGCAAGCAAATGCTGAAGCAGGATTTAGACCCTGTCGTCTTCTCCACTGGAAAATTCTCCCTCTCCACTTCTCCCATGTGGCCAGTAAACGGCATTCCCTGACTCCGAGCAGCTTGGGAAAGGAGCCAACCAACCAGCATTCTGTGTTGTCATTGTTTGTGATAGCAAAGCATTTTATTGGCTGTCAAAGGGCTAGCTAGCTCACTTGCTAGTGGTGACAATCTGCTCCATGAGCAAGTGCATCTGGGCTGCCATTATGGGTTGTGCTGAGGCTTGAGGCAAGCAGTTATCACTGCAAATCTTAAATTGCACGAAAAAGGAGTTAAAAAAGAATAGAAAGAGGACAACTGGACCTTGATTTTTAATGTGCTTCATAATGCTAAGAAGGTTCTTTTGTTTGTTTGTTTCAACTTCTTTCTTATAATTTTCCCCTCATGAATGTAACCATATAAAAATCATAAGTTACGAAACCGGCACACGATGTCAGCTTTCAAAGGGGCAAGGGATTTAAAAACAACAACACACAACACACACACAAGATCTGAACAGGGAATTGTTAAGAGGGGGGAAAGTACAAAACCATCAGTGGAAAAAAACCCCCAACACATTTACACTGGAGCAGAGGAGATTGTGAGGAGGAGGGTTACTCCAGAAAACAGGGCAGGAGGAAGGAAGTTTTCAAAAGGGAGAAAATATAATACATTTTCCTCTTGCTTCTTCTAACCCTTTCTCTGCTTCCTGACAACACTTTTTAAAAAATTATCTGCCTGTCTTTGTTTATCTTTCTCTCTGCCTTTCTATGTTTACACATGTGCTGAGCAGTTTTACCAGAAGGGATCTGCTGGGGCAGTTGAAACACCACATGCAAAACCTTGTCAGACTCTCACCAGCGGGGTAAAGATAATAAAGACTTTGCTTTCCATGGATTTGACCTTTTACAAAACCAGAGGTTTTGAAAGGAAAATTAGCCTTCCAGCTCTAGGAGTGACATACTTTTCGTCCTGTTCATCCTGTTCTGAGAGCATGTTTAATAGAACGGATGGACTTTGGATCCAGCAAATCCAAAGTCTCCCTTTTTCACTCCTGACATGCCCCTCATTGCCTTCTCTGACATCTTGTGAGAGAACAACTGCACCTATCTGGCATACGACTGTCTTCATCACTTTAGAAAGCGTGTTCATGCCTGCATCTAACTCTGGCTGAAAATTATCTTTTAAAAATGTAACTTTAAATGCACACCCACCCACAGATGGATCTACCTGTAAGTTGGCTGGTTTAATCCACTCCAAAGTGCTCCTTTGCTTGCAAATTTCATCCACTTATGTGAAAATGAAACAGATTACTGTACAGTATAGTCATTTTTGGATTCCCAATTGGAGTCAATGGGGGCCCAACAGATCTTTGAATTTGACAGAATGGATATGTATCTGAATAGCCAATCGATTTGGAATGACACAGAGCAGATTAGGTTGTTTCCAAATGCTACAAGTACAAGGCAAAACTTGTGGTTGCTGCACAGCCCCTAAGAGAAAGTCACAACAAGACTAGCAGTGCTACAGAGAACTCAAGAAATATTTCTATGTGCCTGGACCATTTTGCATAATACAATATTCTTTTTCCAGCCAATCTGCTTAGGCCCTAGACTAGACGAAGCCAAAGTGTTAGAATATGACCCTGTACCATTGTTGGCCAGTGTCCAGAATATTAGATGTTGGCTGCTTCCAGATGGGTGGCTTCTGGTGCTATTAATCATTACTCTTCCACAGCCCTACACTATTCCTTCCCCACCCTCCATAGTTTCGAATGGGAAGTTAGATTTTGATTCCCCTCATATTCTGAGTAATTGCAGCTAATCAGTTTTCCAGATGCCAACCAACTGGAGGCTTAAGTAACCTTAAGATTGTGAAATTAATTTCGTAGAGGGGGGGGGAAGTTTAGAAAAGTTTTCTTTTTTAGAAAAGACTTTGAAGTCTTTAAAAAGGGATTATTTATTTAGTTACCAAAGTACCAAATCTTAAATTTTGTGTGCTAAGAATTAATTAAGCAAATGGAATTAAAGCATTATATTATGAACAAAAGTAAAATCCGTATTTGAATGCAAATACATTCCCACTCAAGAACAAGTAATATATGAGGAGACACTGTTTAATCTTTTGAATTTTTCCGGGACAGAGCTTCATCCTCCCCTCTCCCTAAAATGTCACACAAATAATACAAGAAATTAAACGAAAACTCCAGTGAGAGAAGTAAAGTAAACTAAACTATATAGGGTATTAGCAGATGCCTCTGTGCACAGGACACCAGTCTGTTCAGAACTTGGATAATGATGTTCTGCATTTCTGGAAATACACATGGAAATTCAATAGCCAGAGGACTGCCACTGCATTTCACAGGGCTGCAGTTTCAATTCAAAATTGTTGTTGTTCCATTGAAAGAAAACTTCCTCAGAAATGCCTTCATGCCACCAGGAGGAATACTTAGGCATGTTTTGTCATGCACCAAACTTGACTTCTTAATGGAGAGAGCCACTATGTAAAGGTACACTACGCTTATGAATCCATAGTCCCAGGGGCATAGCAAATGGGGGCGTAGGGGGCGGTTCGCCCCATGTTCCATAATGGAGGGGGTGACAAATTATCAAGGAACAATTACTGCCCTAATAGGGCGGTTCATAAAAAAAACTTTATTTTTTTTTTTAAAAAAAACCAATGTCTGCTCCAAAGGTCTTATCTTACTATACTAGGGATTATATAGCTATATATGAAATTTCATGCATATCGGTTAATATATTGACTCTCCTCCACCAAAATAGCTGTTTACTTGGCTGTTTTCCTATGTCGCGAAGGCTGAAATTTCAGTTCATTGGAGCACTTACTGTTCCCAACCCTAACCCTGTGGAAAGCCATCTAATTAGACTTTAATTTGATTTTTGAGATGTTTTTAGGAGGTAATTTAATTATTGTTTGATTTTATACCAAATTAGCCACCCTGAGCCCGACTTCGGCCGGGGAGGGCGGGATATAAATAAAAGTATTTTTATTATTATTACTTGTTATTATTCCTTTGTAAGAAAATATGAAATAACGTAAAAACATTTTTTGCAGGGGGGGGGGAAATCAATGGGGGGGGGTTTGACAAGAAATTTTCCACACTGGGTACCACCTGACCTTTCTACGCCTCTGCATAGTCCAATGGCTGTGCACACTTGTATGCACTGTGTAATAAGCCTCAGATTTCTGCTATACAGTGGTACTTCTGGTTACAAACTTAATTTTTTCCAGAGGTCCGTTCTTAACCTGAAACCATTCTTAACCTGAGGTACCAGTTTAGCTAATGGGGCTTCCCGCTGCTGCCACACTGCCGGCACGTGATTTCCGTTCTCATCCTGAGGTGAAGTTCTTAACCCAAGGTACTACTTCCGTGTTAGCGGAGTCTGTAACCTGAAGTGTTTGTTACCTGAGGAGTCTGTAATCCGAGGTACCACTGTATATATATTTAAAGCAAAGCGGGCTACACAGAAAGGTACAATACATTATGAAAGAAATGGCAACAATTTCTAAAAGCCTCTGCGTGAAACAGACTATGTGAGAAAACTGAATTGAACAACTTCAGTTTTGTAGTAGAAGTTTGTATTTCAGAATGCTGGGTTAACTTGTATGCTCTCCTCAGAGCAAGGACTGCCTCTCCTCAGGTGGTCCTGAGCTGACTCTGCAATCATCATCTGCTGCTCTTCTTTGTGTGCCTCCTCCACGACAGGCGGCAGCATGAGAACGGGCCTTTTCCACAGTGGCTTCTCATTTGTGGAATGCTCTCCCCAGAGAGGTTCAGCTGGTGTCTCCCTGTGCCTGCAAATATTTTGGGGGCAGTCTTAGTGGTTTGTTTTCAACTGGTGCATGTCCCATAGCAGGCATAGGCAAACTCCGGCCCTCCAGATGTTTGGGACTACAGTTCCTATAATCCCTGACCACTGGTCCTTTTAGCTAGGGATGATGGGAATTGTAGTCCGAAACATCTGGAGGGCCGGAGTTTGCCTTTGCCTGTCCCATAGCTTCCTGCTGAAACCTTGCAAATTTTAATGCCACAACTGTTTTGGGGAGGGGGTCTGTTTGACATTTGTTGTGCTATAATGCAAGAGTGCCACTCCACATGGCAATCATGGTATTCAATGAAATTGTTTTTGTTAGTGCAAGGATTAGCACAAGTACATTGTGATTTCCCCCCTCGCTTGCCCCATGCCTAACTTCAAATCCTCTCTGGAGGGTTGGGAGAACTCCCAGAACAGATTTAGAGGGTGCACAGGGGAGGAAACGGAGAAAACTTTGGGTTCCATATGGGATTTTCACCTTCGCACTACACTAACTATAACCTAGAATAACTAATAAAGCAGAATAATGCATGGATGGTACAGTATTAATCCACCACTAGTTAGCTATTATTGTGTTGCAGAATACATCCACAAAAAACCTACAACAGTCTAGAGAGGCCCTTGATCTCCAAGATCTCTGTAGTTAAGGAAAAAACTGAGAATACCTTTCCCAGTGACCCAAAAATGAAGATATAAATATAGTCAGTGCTTTAAAATGGTTCATCACTCTTATATGGCCACAACACACTGGCTGTATCTTAAGTCTTGCTTTGTATCTTACTTACATGCCTTTCTATAGACATTTTGTTATTTAATGTGTGCAAGACTTCTGGGCATTGTTTCACTCTACAAATGTTTCTGCTAAAGTAAAATGCTGCAAATTTGTTTGAGAACTAGCTGGTGGGTGGGAGGAAAAGATTTGTCATAATTAAATCTCCATAATCCTTGTCTTTGAATTATAACCTCCATTCCAGTTGTTCTTGTTGCTATGTACTTCATTATCCACTAGTTATAGTCATTATCCATAATTTAAATCCAATTAATTTTCATCGAAGCCTAATTATAAAATTTATTTTCTTTTTTCTTCCAAAGCATTTTTCTGCGGTAAAATTAAAGGTACACTTCAGTTTAGTGAGTCACTGCAGGTCCAGGAGTCCAGAATGAGATGTTTTCATGTCCACAAAATGTACTCAATTCATTTCAATGTGCACACTTTTCTTTGCATTGAAGTCAGCATGGGAGATCATATGTAGACACTGTCATGTGTGCTGTAATTCACATGAGGTAGGGATGCTGGTGGCGCTGTGGTCTAAACCACTGAGCCTCTTGGGCTTGCCAATCAGAAAGTCAGCGGTTCGAATCCACACAACGGAGTGAGCTCCCGTTGCTCTGTCCCAGCTTCTGCCAACCTAGCAGTTCTAAAGCACACCAGTGCAAGTAGATAAACAGGTACCACTGCGACGGGAAGATAAATGGTGTTTCCGTGTGCTCTAGTTTCCATCATGGTGTTCCATTGCGCCAGAAGCGGTTTAGTCATGCTGGCCACATGACCCAGAAAGCTGTCTGTGGACAAACACCGGCTCTCTTGGCCTGAAAGTGAGATGAGCGCCACAACCCCATAGTCGCCTAGTTCACATGAAGATTTTAACTGCGCTGAAAAGCCTCTGATTATTTGTGGGCTCAATCCTATAGTCCAGATGGGGGTGGGGTGGGGGAATGCATAGAAGTTTAGCCTCCTTGAAAAGAAGTGTAAAACCGTCCAGATTTCTTCTGAGGCCACCAAAGGAGGGAGAGCAGTTATCAAAAATGAGATGGCTTAGCTAAAATAAGTTTGTCCCTCTCCCCCTGTTCTTAGTATTGTCATATATATATTTGTTGTCTTTCTCCATGCAGTTTTCTTGGTAGGGATACTGGATTTGTTGTAAATGTAGTAGATGAAATTTCATGCTTTCCATCTGCCAGGGGAATGGACACTGTTAGTAGAAAAAACTCCTCCTTTCCACTGCAGCACCTCACCCCAAATCTGCTGCAGAAGTTTTTGGAGACCTTTTGGGCTCAGGTCAAAGTTGTTGAGTCATTTTTAGGGAGTAAAGTCCTGCTTTTTGTGGGGTTCAGGACAAACTTGTTGAGCTTCTCTTTGGGAGGAAAGTCCCGTGTTTCAGAGGAAAATTTAGTAAAGGGGAAAGCGGGAAAGGCGATCACCAAAAGATCATGAAATAAACAATCTACCTCACAGCGAAAACTACGTCTTCCGTTCCAGCGATCATGCGAAAATGGAGGACAGGGCAAGGGGGTGGGGCTGGATGCTATTATGACAACGCAAAGGAAAAGGAGCCCGCGATCAACAGCGATCCACCAGAACCTCCTGGGGATTGACCAGCCGATGCCGATCGACCTGTTGGACATCTCTGCATTAGTGGAATACTGGGTGTCAGCCCATGTTGTCTTCCAGTGAGTGTAACTCAAATGTTTATGTGAAATGGATCTTTATGTGAATATATATGTAGCTTGGAAGGGACAGGAAGCTTGAGTGACCTGTATGCTTCCAGGTCTTGGTGCTTGTTTGTAAAGGGAAAAGGACCCCTGAATGGTTAAGTCAAGTCAAAGGCGACAATGGGGTGTGGCACTCATCTCACTTTTCAGGCCAAGGGAACTGGTGTTTGTCCACAGACAGCTTTCCTGGACATGTGGCCAGCATGACTAAACTGCTTCTGGTGCAACGGGACACAGTGACGAGTGCCAGAGTGCATGGAAACACCATTTACCTTCCTGCCACAGCTGTACCTATTTATCTATTCACACTGCTAGGTTGGCAGAAGCTGGGGCAGAGCAATGGGAGCTGGAACAGAGCAATGGGAGCTCACCTCATCTCACGGATCGGCAAGCCCAAGAGGCTCAGTGGTTTAGACCACAGTGCCACCCATGTCCCTGTCCCTTGTTTGTAACGTGTCTTGTATTTATATTAGATTTTTTAAAAAAATGTTTTCATAAATGAATTTTTTTTTTAAAAAAACATTTTTTATATGTGAAATCAGTGTACGGTAATTGTTTTCATTGTTATGCCACATTGAAATATTCCACCTATGTCAAGATGTGCTACCCGTTCTTGCATTAAAATATGGCCAATAAGAATCCTCTTAGTATTGCTCACCACCACCCACCCCCCCAAAAAAGTTTGTTGGAAATACAACTATAAGTCAAAAGAGAGAGATGCTCATCAAGCGGGGTCAAAAAGTTTCCATGCTGGATATAAATTTCCAAAATATCTACGTTAAATTAAAATAAAACCAAAGCTCAGCCTCTGGGTGCCATCATCAATTTTGGGTGCAAGTGGCATTGAGAAGTCTACCCAAGAAGCTGTGCTGGATGGAAGTTGTGCAGGAGGACTGATTTATCAAGCAACCATTCCGGAATCCATTCTAACCTTTGGGCTGAGATACAAAAATATTTTGAATCTGCAAGTCTAGCTACATATTCAAGAAGATTGCCTTGTAACAAGCATGGATGCTCATATTCTATTGTAAGCACCCTTGTTTCCTATTCAGAGCCCCTACTCTCCTAGCGACTCTCTTGCATTATGCAGGCATTGGCCTACTTTTTCTTTTTCATTGTACACGACTGTTTCTGGCTGTGCCGAAATATACAATGTGCACAGCTTACAAAGCAGTAGGGCAGCAGATGGACTGAATGCTGCTTTCATTTGGCAGGATAGCATTTTTATGTGATTTTATGGTCTTTTGCGTACATGCAAGGCAACTTCTACGAAGCTCTTGCAGAAATACTATATAGAAATATAATCCAGTCCATTAGCCAAGTTATACGATCTGTACTGTAGAATAATTTTAAATTTGGAACTCCAAGTCCTGCTCTTTCCTTTCTCATCATGTAGAATTGTCATTTATAGCCTTGATCTTTTATTATTCCATATGAATTTCAATATTCACTGTTGCCTTATATTCAGCCGTGTTGTTAATTCAATTGTTAGATGTTGGAATGTTGTTGGTTTTTTGGTGTTATCCTTTTAACTTTTTCGAAATAATGCTGTTGTTTTTCCTTCTTGCTTCTTGTTTGGTCCAGAGTGGCAGCAAACATTGGAATGCCAACACAGGTGCCATTTATTCCTAGAGAAAAATAATCATTATCATCATTCAGAATGCTAATGACAGTAGGTATGTTTGAATATTCCACCAGTGAAAGACTCTTTACACCTAGTAGATCAGGTATAAAGTTGGAGCAGAATCTATTTAACAGGGAAGGAACTTTTGATATTAGGGAATGCTCAGATATGTTGAATGTGACCTTCTGCTGCCCCAGAAAGTTTGCATCTTATGATAGCTCTCAACATGTAGACTTGTTTGGATGCTACAAACTTGGATCACTTCACCAAACATGGTTGGCTGCCCTGTCTCCAGCAACAGAGAGTGTCTATGTGAGGAAGCAGCAATATAATAGGATGTATGTGCATAGCAGCTACTTTCATGGGTTATTCACTCTGTACTAAATTGCCACATGATAACCACCTGTGATTGCCTCAGTGTTCTAAATAGTATATTTTGTTATTAAATGTCAAAGCAATAGCAGCTGCACTATTGAACAAATCGTTGTCTTGTCAAATATCTCCTTGGTTATTGGATCAGATGAATCTGGACTTTGTAGGAAAATATACATTCCACTTCCATTGTTCTTTTTTTTTAACCAGGTGAATGAAGAATGACATACTTTTAGAATTACGATTATTATCAAAGGAAGTAATAGGTGCCTTTTTAATGAGGAACCGTCAACTTCTTAATGAGATCCTTTCACTAGCATCATTAGAGATCCAATATGGTATAATGTTGTGAAAGTACTTCCCCGAAGAAAGGTTGTTGTTTTCAATTCAAGGGAATAGCATTTTAACTAATTACAGTACCGTAATGAAATTATTAGTTTCGCAGAAACGCAGGATACAAATTTAACAAACAAACAAACAAACAAACAAACAAACACAAATGGATAGTGTTGCATAGTACTTCCAAATGAAAATCCATGCAATCAGGTTGTAGGTACACCAAACCATTCCTCATTTTTAAGATATTGATTGTACTCTGTGGTAATTTAAAAGGAGAAAGGTTACTCCTTATAATCTGCAGCAAAACAGCTTTAAACACTGATCGGAAGGTTCACATTGCTGAAGATGGATCATTGGGAACTTTCTGTATGACATATAATTCAATAAGGCCCTTCCAAATCATATATTCCATTCATACACAGTTTATCCTACATTTCCCCCCAGTGCAGTTCCTGCTGGGATTTTAAGATTCAATCCAGTCCCACCCCCCAATGCAGTTTAAGACAGTCCAGATAAATCTGAGGAAAACCCCAGTAAGTTTTGAAACATCAAAATACATACCATGCTGTGCCTATTTAAGAATCAGCAATCAGTACAACTGTTGTCATAATACAGCTTTCCTTTTAAGAAACAGACTCTTTTAAAGCATTTGTTATTACTTTGTCATGCCTGTGATATTCCACCCTTAGCAGGTAACTTTTTCCATCTCCAAACATTTCTCATTTCATCTGGTGGTTCCTTTGATTTGGATTGTAGAAAGAAACTTAAAATCTATTTGGTATTATATTCATTTATCTGGGAGCTATTCCCCCCCATAACTGTAGCATATATGTTTATTAAATTTATATCCCACCCTCTCTACCAAAGGGGCCCAGGGCAGCAAAAACACATGTTAACAACAACAACAACAACAACAACAACAACAACAACAACAATTCTGTTACAGATGCAGACTGGTAAACTGCTCTACCAGTTAAAAGAGGAAGGTCTTTAGCAGGCAATGAAAGATAGCAGAGATGGTGACTGATATTAAATCGGAGGGAATTCTGAAACATAGGTGCCATGACAGTTAAAGCCCACTTCTCATATTGTGTGGAACAGATCTCCTGATAAGAGGGCATCTGCAGAAGGACCTGATCATTTGTGTATATAAAACAATATTTTAGGTGTGCTGGTCCCAAGCTATATAAGCCTTATACACCAGAACTAGCACCTTGAACTTAGTCCTGTAGCTAATTGGCTGCCAGCGCAACTCGAAAGAACTTTCACTTCTATACTTTCACTTCTATAAATACAGTGGAACATAGCACAAGTTTCCATGTAATTTGCAAACAGATATTTTTTTCAGGGAAAAAGTGACCTCGCCACATTTCAAGCCACTAATGTGTATGTAGCCTGGGTGCAAAACTTCAGCCATATACACTAATTAAATGAAACCTCTATCCGTAGCATACTCATGAAAGTCAAATGTATGTCAACACAGCAGATTTCAAAATGTTCTGATTGCTATTTTTATTTATTTACTGCCTCTTGGATGTTTTACGTTAACTCAGCCTTAATGCTAATCAGTGGGTAATTTTAATTTGCACATATACGAATGAATTAAAATAACCAAATGAAACGTAGCTGTTTATCCCCATTTGGGGGAGAGAGAGGGAGAGAGCAACCCCAGGGTACTGCAACTTCAGCTCCAAGTTAATGCTGCTTTCCCATTCACTTTCTACTGCTGGATGTTAACTTAGTGGAAACGTAACAACGAAAACAGCAAGCAAAAGGAAGAATGACCAAATGCTTAGAGGCGTTATACCAATGTTTTCCATCTCTATCAGTGTGCCTGAATATTCATAAAGTGCCATGTCATGCAAACGACTCATCTAAGTACATGCACATATTTTGTTTGGGGCTATCCCTTGTTCTTTTTGTATAAGTTACAGAATTCCCAGTGATGTGAAGATGCCCGAAACAGAATGATGATGGTGCAGGGAATTGCTACAAAATGTGGAGAACTGAATTTATGACCGGGAAAATGAGAAACTGAAATAACTGAAAGTGACAAAACCATCCCTGAGTGTGCCTGGGGACAGCACACTTGTAGTGCTGAGTTAAATTTAGGTGTAAAAGATATATATATATATATATATATATATATATACACAAACACAACTATCAGGATATAGTACTTGGGTAGTTAGAACAAATGGTGAAGTATTGTAATACAGTGTAGTTCCCATGCTGTTATAGTACAGTGTCCTTAGATGAACTGCTGCTTATACTCAAGTCTCTTCTTTCTGTCTGTGGTGACAGGCCCTCTGGTCCTTCTGTTCAAACTTATGTCCATTCTTCAGGCCCAAACGAAATGCCTTTCTCCTGTGAAGGCCAAATTCCTACATAAACACCATCTCAAATAAGGCACAGCCTCATTTTTACTCTACAAAATGAAGCACATCTGAATTTTTATACATTTAAAAACAAATTTTTATACATTTAAAAACAAACGTGCATAAGTGCATATATTCTTATAAAAGCATTATTTTCAATTGTAGGGCTTTGTAGTAGTAGTAGTAGTAATCATAATATTAATAATATTGTCTGCTGCCTTTGCATATTTACTTCCACATTCACTTCTAAACGAAGGTATAATCTACCGGTAATTTATTTACTTGTCATTGTTTCCTGTGTATGGTTTTTAAAGTTATACAATAAAGGGTTTCCCTTCCCATATGGAATTTGTTCATTTAGGATTCTTTCATAATAACATCCTTTAAAATGCATGTTATATGAGCTGTAAATGATTAATCTTCTACCAAGCGTCCAATTTGTGTTTACGGCAACCTTTTAATAGTGTGCAAATGTCCATATTAAAAATGTAACCTCTGTATTGCAAATTGATTCAGTGTGTGATGCCGCTCCGACATGTTGTGCAAAATCCATTTAATGGCTTCAGCTAACTGCTATTATGGCTCTTTTAAAAAAATATCCTGTTTATTTATTTTGGTTGCATTCCTGTGCCCACTTACACGGGAGAAAACCACATTATCCACAAGACCTCTCTTGCATGCCCTCCCACTTGCATAAGCCCCTACCTACTAGTAGCACTGCCACTCCTGCTCCACTTATAAACCCAGGAAATTATATACCTGTACTGAAGTTCCCACAGAATCCTAAAATGAAAAAAAAAGTAAGATACCCTCAGTCCTCCAAATGCCTGGTTCTTAGTCTTTCTTGAGATCTGTAAATACAGATCCACACCCAGTGTGGTGTAGTGGTTAAGAGCGGTAGTCTCGTAATCTGGGGAACTGGGTTCGTGTCTCCACTCCTCCACATGCAGCTGCTGGGTGACCTTGGGCTAGTCACACTTCTCTGAAGTCTCTCAGCCCCACTCACCTCACAGAGTGTTTGTTGTGGGGGAGGAAGGGAAAGGAGAATGTTAGCCGCTTTGAGACTCCTTCGGGTAGTGAAAAGCGGGATATCAAATCCAAACTCTTCTATTCACACACACACACAAAAGCTATTTATATGGATGCTGTTGCACATAACTTGCTTCTCTCAAGGTATCCTGGCTCAGGAGAAGCCAGCACCTTGGTTAAGCACCTAAGGCCTAGCTAAGCACAAAGGGTGTGATGGAGTTCTGATGCTAGTGGTGGTCTAAACTAAGGGACAAATGACAGTGGTAGTTATCCAAATCTAGAATCTGTTCCCTTGTCCGAGTCACTCTCATTGGATCAAAGTTATTGACTATGGGTAGCAGGCATGGCATAGAGTGCCTGGAAATTTTGAAAGGCTCTCCGATAACCATTTGATAGAAACTGTTAACAACATTTTTATAAGTAGTTATGCCTCATGGAATTTGCAGCCACAGGAAGCTCTAGAATGAGATGCCACAGCTGGATGTTCTGGATTGAGTCAGTTGGACACCATATGTTTAATATGTTGAAGTTTTTATAAGACAATTCTGTTTTTTACAGGTATATATTTGATGAACGCTTGATCTCTCTTTGTAGAGTATTTGTTGTTTTTGTTGTTTTTTAAAGTTAAGAGGGTATTTCCTGGGGTTCTGCACTGGCCTCAGAAAAATCCCAAAACCCAAGCCAAAATTTGGTCTGATTCTGAGAGCTCTGGCAATTTTTCCTGGAAAGGGGGGGGGGTCACTTCAAATTGCTCCCTGCTTAATCTTGTGGTCTGCCAGCACCCACAGTGCTTCTTCAGGTTGTCTCCGTCCTCTCTCTTTGAAGCTCTCCAGTTCATTGGATTCTTTACACTTCTTGATTGACAGAGGAGCAAAACCCCACAATAGGCTTTCCTTTCCATACTTTTGTTTCCAGGGATAATTGCACTTTGCCAATCCTTTCCATTAAACTAGGTTTCTGATATGCTCATTGTGCCTGTGATTTATTTTTTTTCCTTTTGGCATAAGCACCGTAGCTCAGTTCATCTTGGCTCAGAGGCTTTTATCATTACCAAAACCTCCTTCCCCCTCTTTATGTGGTTCGGTCATTATAATAAGGCTAATGTAAAATGTGAGAAGTGGTCAGCAGATAGGAGCATACCAGCTCCCTCCGCACCCAACATACACCTTTGATTTGCAGTTGTGTTTTAGCATGGAGAAAGGCTTCTTCTTTCTGGGCCTAATTCAATTTCATAATGTAGATTGTCTGTGTAGATAGGTTGATTGTTAGTGCCCCAATCCAATAAGTGCTTACTTGAAAATAAACCCTTCTGAAATAATTAGTACAAAAACATGCATAGGACAGGGCTGCAGGTTGTATCATTAGGGCAAATCAGAGCCCGCATTTCACTAGGAATCATGCTGGCTTAGAAACATGCTTTTTGGGCAATATTGTAAACTGGAGTTCACAAATAAATGTTTTATTTCTGCAAATTTATACAAATCCTAATCTACTTTACCCCACTTTATGAAAAGCAATAGTGAAGGAGTAGAATGAATTTGTTTCCACAGAGAGATGCAATAAGAAGAGGGGAAGGGTTACTGGTTGCCCACAGGAGATTTATTTTAGAAATTAAAATATCCAGAGAGTTTGAACATTAATTTGTTTGAGATTGTTATTATAAAAAGAGTATCTTTTGAAATGAATTGTCCAATTTATAACGGGCTACCTCGAGGACAAGGCAGCAATAAATTCTCTCTATGGAACTGTAGAGTTTCATTAAAAATGCTATCCATATGCTTTAGCTACAGTCGGAAGAGATAGTAAGAAAGATTAAACATGTTGTCACCGTATCTGCTTACTATGAAAAATTGCAGCAGAAAGGAAAGAGAACCACTTTATCAATGTATACGTCATACTATTTCATATCTAAAATTATTGCAGGTGTTATTGTATTTGTAATATGCTTCTCATGAATATTTGTGAGATGGTCAGATCTTAACTGGACCAATCAATTCATATTTAACACATAAGCAAATCTGTGTAGATTTGAAAAACTTATAGAATAGTGTAAGCATTGTGCTTGGAGAACAAGAAAGGAAACATCTGTCTTCTACAACCCTACACAAGGACATTTGCACGTGAGAGACCGATTCTGATGGATTGTTACATGATTTTGGGCTTTTTTTTTCATCCAAAGAAACTGCAGATGCAGTGTGCTTGGAGAACAAATAAGGAAATATTTGTTTTCTGCAATCCCGCACAAGGACACTTGCACATGGGGGACTGATTCTGATGGATTGTTCCACGAATTTGCTTTTTTTCATCCAAAGAAACTGAAGACATTCAAAGAAACTGAAGATGCAGAACAGACAAAAGAAAGCACTCCTTCAAAAAGCACATAGTTAACACCTGAATTTCATTCCTAGAAATAGTAGTGGTGACCACCAACCTGGATGGCTTCAAAAAAGGATTAGAGAAACTCATGGAGGATGAGGTTCCACTGTCAGAGGAAGTACCGGTATGCCTTTGAATACCAGTTGCTGGAAGTCACAGATGGGTTGAGTACTGTTGTCCTTAGATTCTGTTCAGGTGCTTTCCATAGACATCCGTTGGCCACTGTTAGAACAAGAGATTGGACCAGTTGGATCAGTGACCTGATCCAGCAGACCATTCTTATGCTCTTATTTGATATTCAGATATGTATAAACAAAGACTGAGAAGTATAAAATCAATTCATTTCAGTTAACTTTTAAAATATCATTTTGAATCAATAAAATAAAATCACCAGTGGTCAAGATTCAAAGGGCTACATTAGGAATGACCAAGCAGTTGGACATGCCTTGGGAGGGGGAGTTCAGCTGTCTCCTACCTACCTGACTGACAGCTGCATTTTCTTGGGAGAAGGTATGAGCCCAGTGCCGCCTGACTTTCCATCTCGCATGACAGTCAGCCCCACAGAATGAATGCCTCCTCTCAACAGCTGTTGCACCTATCCTGTTTGGTGAAGACTACTCTTTTGCAGAAGGGATGTGGATGGCACTGTGGTCTAAACCACTGAGACTCTTGGGCTTGTCGATCAAAAGGTCAGCCATTTGAATCGGCTTGATGGTGGTGAGCTCTTGTTGCTCTGTCCCAGCTTCTACCAACCTGGCAGTTTGAAAAAAACCATAGGTACCGCTGCAGCAGGGACGCAAGTGGCACTGTAGTCTAAACCACTGAGCCTAGGGCTTGTCGATCAGAAGTCGGCGGTTCCAATCCCCGTGATGGGGTGAGCTCCCGTTGCTCGGTCCCAGCTCCTGCCAACCTAGCAGTTCAAAAGCATGTCAAAGTGCAAATAGATAAATAGGTACTGCTCCGGCGGGAAGGTAAACAGCATTTCAGTCATGCTGGCTACATGACCTGGAAAAACTGCGGACAAACGTCAGCTCCCTCAGCCAGTAAAGCGAGATGAGTGCCGCAACCCCAGAGTCATTTGCGACTGGACTTAACTGTCAGGGGTCCTTTACCTTTACCTTTTACCGCTGTGGCAGGAAGATAAACTGTGTTTATGTGCTCTCTGGTTTCTGTCACAGTGTTCCATTGCACCAGAAGCAGTTTAGTCATGCTGTTCACATGACCCGGAAAGCTGTCTGTGGACAAACGCCAGCTCCCTTGGCCTGAAGAGCAAGATGAGTGCCACAGCCCATAGTCACCTTTGACGGGACTTAACTGTCCAGGGGTCCTTCACCTTTACCTTTTTTTTCTTTTTTCTTTTTACTCTTTAGCAGGCGGCTTATCTGCAGATAATTCTCTTGTGGAGCAGCACTGCACAGAACGATATCTGCTGCCAAATAATTGATCCCTGGAATTTCAGCCTTTTTTTTTGAAAAATTGTATACAGGCACACAGTTGCTGCTGGTCTATACATACGCTGTTGGATTGTATACAGGTAGAAGTCACGTGGAAGAAACAGGAAACTCTGAGGTCATCAGGAAGTGGGTAAATCACCCACTTTAGTCCTAGCATATAATGAATAACCTAGTGTTTAGCTTCAGGTCTAGTAGCAGTACCAGGCCATACATAGGTAGAGAAAATGCATATAGTTTCTGTAGCTGAATCTTATGAACTTCAGGCCAGCCACTTTCAAGAGCTGCAGCAGAGCTCAAATAAATACCCATTCCCACCAAATAATGTCCAGTTATTAATATGCTTAGAGTGCAGTCCTTTACATGCTTACTTGGGAACATTGGTAGTTGGCAGGGTCCCTACCTGAGTGCTTGGCAGTGCTTACCTGAGAGCTTACCAGAAGGGAGAGGAGGGGCAGTGAGGGTGGCATGGTGCAAACACACCTGTGAGAGTGCTGGAATAGTTGCACTGGTGCTTTTGCACCACACCAACCTTACCACCAGTAAGCTGCAGAGATGCTGGCGGTGGGTGTTCAGGTAAGCACCACTATACTGCTGACTGCCTGGGAGTAAATCCTATGGAACTCATTTGGATTTACTTCTGAGTAGACATGCATAGAAGCCCACTACAAGGATGCAATTCACATATAAGTTTGCAGGTGCTTTGAAATATTTCAACTATGGCATCTGAACTATATTTCAAATGCCATAATTGGAAAAAATAGCTCTCTTTTCTTGTAGCCACGTAGTCCAGCAAAGATGTTCTTCTGGTGGACTTTGGAGCTGCTAGCAGGGCTTGGTAATTGCACGCGACATGTGCACAAGGCTAAGCCGGATGATAAAGAACATTCTCAAACATAATGTGCCCTGAGTACATTTGCAAAGTGTTAGCCTAATGAGAAACTCTATTTACTTAATTAAAATACAGCATCATTTTGCTAATACAAATGAAGATGGTCAATATGTAGCTGGTGGGCATAAACAAAAGGGATTTACCCTAACCTAGAAAGACAAAAAAACCCAAAAAACATAGTTGCCTTAATTACAGAACTCACATCCTGTAAATCTGCTCCCAGTGAAAATGAGAAGGCTTAGTGCAAAGAAAATGAGATTAGCGTATTATTTATGAGAGTCATTAAAAATTATATTTCACATACAATGCATGTAAATTTCTCTCCGTGCTTCTCAAGAAAGTTTAGTAGTGTTTTATTGCACTTAAGCTTTAACTTTGATCTAATTTCCTTGCACAGCTACCTTTAGTAAGACTCAGGGGACAAGAGAGATGGTCCAGTAATTTATACTAATGAAGCTGGTAACGGAATGATCAGTTGCTCTGAAGCAGAAAAGCCCATCTGAATGAAGATTCCCCACAGCCAGGAATCATGCAGGAAATGTGCCTGAGCGTCGCCAGGCAAAAAGCAGAAGCTGCAAAGCAAAATGTCATAAGAACAAGAAAATAAACTGGTTTCTTTGGCGCATGTGCATTGTGTAAGGGGTTTGGGGAGGAAGAGGGGAAATGCCCCTAATAGGCAACCATGACCATTACTGAAAATCTTTCCTAGTATGACAAAAATGCTAGAACTAATCAACCTAGTTCAGGACATGGTGCTCATATTCGTATTGTAGGGGATTCCCGGTAGCCCTGTTGTTAGGTATTTGCCCTTTTAGGCTGATACACAGTGGCTAAAAAGTCATTAGTGTATTGGAGGTATAATTGGTGTCAAAACTCTACTGTTTTCTCCCCCACTCCATCGAGGGCAGCTTCTCCTCATTCATCCAGGTTGGCCTTAGAGCTTGGTGGGGAACCTGTGGCCCTCAAGATGTTCTTGGGCTATAAATTTCCATCACCCCTGATGATAGGCTGTGCTGGTTGGGTCTGATTGAAGTTGTAGTCCAACATATGGAGGGCCACAGGTCCCCTGTCTCTGCTTTGAAGTTTCCTTGATCCTCAGTGGAGCTATTCTCTTCCTCCCAGTGTGGGAGAGCCAGTGTGGTGTAGTGGTTAAGAGCGGTAGACTTGTTATCTGGGGAACCGGGTTCGCGTCTCCGCTCCTCCACATGCAGCTGCTGGGTGACCTTGGGCTAGTCACACTTCTTGGAAGTCTCTCAGCCCCACTCACCTCACAGAGTGTTTGTTGTGGGGGAGGAAGGGAAAGGAGAATGTTAGCCGCTTTGAGACTCCTTCGGGTAGTGAAAAGCGGGATATCAAATCCAAACTCTTCTTCTTCTCCCACCAGATAATGCACTAACTTCACTTTTCAATATAACTTCAACAAAATAATAAAGATATCAGATGGCAAATTTAATCAATGGAATCCTAAGGGCACTTGCATTTCAAACCCCTGGAGCTGTGGAATTGGCTTCCTCACCCAACAGAGCAGCCTGTCCCAACTTGGTGCTCTCTGGACATTTCAGACTGCAAATCCCATCAGACTCAGTCATTATGGCCAATGGTCAAGGATGATGGGATATGTAGTCCAAACCATTGGGAGGGCATGAGATTGGAGAAGGCTGCCATGGAGAATTATACACACAGAGATGTAGCAGTTGGATCAGGCTGCAGAAATGTATACAAACCACCCACTTGTGTATGATATTCCCCATCCAGTTGAGAATATTTCATAGGAGCCTGCTTTCAGTTGTGAATTACCCTTAACGAATTAAGGCGTAGCTCTAGGTGAGCCAGCAGAATCATGTGAAACAACCATCCCTTGCTCTCCTAGTAATTTTCTTTGCACATAATTTGACCTACTGTATCATGCACATAATATAGGATAATATAATGGTAATTTTTATTATTATAAAAAAACCATTAAAGAAAATGATGTGGATATCTCATGCCTTTCTACTTAGCCTGGTCATGGTACCATTATTTATTAAATCTCTCTTTTAAAAAAACAACCTGTTTTCAGTTCCTTTTTATAGGATAGGTTCTCCTTGTCCCATCCAATTTTGTTCATGAGGTGTCACTCATCGAGCTGATAGCAAGCCATGCCCCAGAGAGAACTAAGCAAGGGGAAACAAGCGTTAAAATATATTATCCAGCCTAAGCACATTGAGCAAGGTACATTTTCCCTGCGTCTGCTGTGAAGCAAGTCATTTCCTGATTTGTGCAGCTTGCAGAGTCCACAGTTTTAGGTGTTTATCAGTTGCAGCACTCACTCTAAGCCAGTAGGCTGTCCCTTTGATCACTTGCTGGAAGTTTCAAAGTATCACTGCACACAGCCCAGAGGTATTCTAGTTGGATCACATTGCCAGTTTCTAAATATCTCTGGCACTTTCCTCATTGGTGGCACTTTACTTCAGTAATAAGCAAGAAGTATGACAAATACTTGTGTTGGCGCAGACAGGCACAGCTAAATAATGTGCGTGCCTGCCTCCACAAACTTTGCAGGCTGTTATCTGCCTTCTGTTACCTATAATTTTAGAGGTAGCAGTCAGGCATCAGGAGAGGAAGAAGAAAAGAAAGTAATGGCATTGTCGCCAGTATGCAATATTGTGTAGTGTGAAACAAACATACAGTAGCAACACGGTCATCGTGGGCAGAGGAATAATTGAAATGAAGTTTGTTGTCCCCTTCCTCAATAGCAGGAAGCTGATGTCCACTTGATGGCAGCAGAGACAAGAATTGTGAAGGCCGGATTTGGGCATCTTTCTCATCTGCTGTTCCCCGTGGGAACAAACCAAAGGTCCATCTAGTCAACATTCTGTTCTCACAGTGGCCAACCAGATGCTCATGGGAGTGTGCAATAGCTCTCCCTTTCTCTGATACTGGAGATAATATAACCATCGTAGCTAGTAGTCATTGATAGTCTTAGCCTCCATGAAACACATTTTGCCTCGTCGGTAGCACCTCAGTAGGTGAAGTGATAATGTTGTGATCTTGGGTTATCTTGGGCAGGCTACACTGATTTCCTTCTGCTGTGACTGGGCTTCCTTGCTGCAGAATGGCTTCCAATGGGACTGTTGCAATATCCTTTTACGATGGTCCCTGGGACACAGCACCATGCAAACGACTGTTCCCAGTGAAAAATAGCAAGAGATAATATAGCTCTTTTCAGTTAGGCTTTTTAAGGGTCTTCCTTCTTTTGTGACTGCGAGGAAGTATTCTACATGTAAAAGATTTTAAAAACAACAGCAAGAAAACCCCTGCATTTCAGATGCTGAACATAACTTTTTCTCTATTTTTATTTTCTACAATTCATTCCACAGAAGAGTGCTTGTCTCTTGTACTGCAGGAAGCTGACACTTCAAAGATCATTAAAAACAAAAAAGGCATTCAAAATGTTTTTAAAATCCTTATTTGGAAGAGGGTTTTCCTTCCCCACAGAAAATGTACATGTTTCTTGGATATTATTGTTTCTTTCCAGATGGCCAGAGTGGATGTTGTTGTTTAGTCATTTAGTCGTGTCCAACTCTTCGTGACCCCATGGACCAGAGCATGCCAGGTACTCCTGTCTTCCACTGCCTCCCGCAGTTTGGTCAGACTCATGTTGGTAGCTTCGAGAACACTGTCCAATTATCTCATCCTCTGTCGTCCCCTTCTCCTTGTGCCCTCTACTCACCACAAACACATATGACTGAGAGGAAATAAAATATCATTACTTCATGCTTGTTGTTTAAGTCATTTAGTCATGTCCAATTCTTCGTGACCCCATGGACCAGAGCACGCCAGGCACTCCTGTCCTCCACTGCCTCCCGCAGTTTGGTCAGACTCATGTTGGTAGCTTCGAGAACACTGTCCAATTATCTCATCCTCTGTCGTCCCCTTCTCCTTGTGCCCTCTATCTTTCCCAACATCAGGGTCTTTTCCAGGGAGTCTTCTCTTCTCATGAGGTGGCCAAAGTATTGGAGCCTCAGCTTCAGGATCTGTCCTTCCAGTGAGCACTCAGGGTTGATTTCCTTAACAATGGATAGGTTTGATCTTCTTGCAGTCCATGGGATTCTCCAGAGTCTCCTCCAGCACCATAATTCAAAAGCATCAATTCTTCGGTGATAAGCCTTCTTTTTGGTTCTAATAAGTGGATATGGTTGCCTTTACAAATACCCCTTTCCACTTTTCTTTCTATTTCATATAAGAGTCAAGTTAATAGATTTTCCATTTTTCCTTATGTCACATAAGTGGTCCAGGTTTTACTCAGTACAGGGCAAATTTTGTGAGAGATACATTCTGAAAGAAAATGTACTTGATTGATCTGGTCATCAGACAGACACACAGCAAATTCCATAGTCCACCAGTCAGGTGTCATCTTCTGGCTTGCTGACAAACAAGTACAACAAGAATTAACAACTCGAGACCTAGGAAGCAGAATGGAGTTTGCGTTCTATGAGGATCCATCTACATCTAGTTTGTATCACTGCAATGCACTTTGTATTTTTTAAAAAAGTCTTTGGAAGCTTCTATTCCTGCAGAATGCAGCAGCAAGAATGAAACAATAAAATAGAGAAAGGAGGTTCTTTTTATCATATGTGGTGGTCTTGTAGTAAGGTTAAAGTTTACTTGGAAATTATGTATAATGAATTGAAAAGGATGTTCAAAATAACCTTTGCAAAAAAAAACAACCCAAAACAAAAACAAAACCCCAGAAGTTTTTGTTTTGGGAATTCTAGGGACAGAACTATCTAAATTGTATAGAAATGTATTTATGTATGCTACTACAGCAGCAAGAATGCTACTTACCCCAAAATGGAAAGAAGCAGAAGTCCCAGCAAAGGAAGAATGGATACAAAAACTTATGGAATATGCAGAAATGGCAAAACGTACCAGGAGAATAAGAAATAAAATATTTTTTTTAAATAAAAGATTGGAAATTGTTTATTGAATATTTACAGATAAATTGCATACATTGGCAGGGTTATTGTAATAACCTGCAGTATCATAAGAGTTAATATTTAAAGTAGATAATTAAATGAGCAAATTAAGTGAATTTAGATATGTAGAAGAAATTAAAATAATAAATTTAAGGACCCACAGAAAGAGGGGGAAGGAAGTCAAACTTTGAAATGAGAAAATGAGTGTGAAATTAATGAAATGTATAAATTTGAAAAGTATAAATAAAACGTTTTTTTTAAAAAACAACAATAAAATCATACAAAGTCATCCAAATACATTAATAATGCAGAAACATGCAATATACAAAAGCCACTATATATATTTCATAGTTATGGCTTCCTCTGAAGAATCCTGGGAACTGTAGATTGTTATGGGTGCTGAGAATTAAGGAGACCCCTATTTTCCCCACAGACCTGCAGCTGAACATCAGACTCTCACTTCAGGGAACTCTGGGAATTGTAACCCTTTTGACCATTTCTTCCTGCGCACTCTGCCAGGAGAGAGCAGGTGAACGATGCATTCAGAGAGCAACAGGGAAGAAACGGGAATAGACTCAACTCTCTACTTCCTACTGTAATAAATGGTTTGTCACCACGATTAGTTGCTGAGTGAGCAATACGGTGTCTCACAAGCTGTTATGGGAAGATGAGGAAGCTTTTGCTATTATTTCGGCCAAATATTTGTAGTTGCAGAGAAGTATCCTTTTGTTCTAGCACTCCACAGAGCAAGAAATCACATGCCCGAGGATTCGTATGCCACCTAAGGCACAGGATAAATCAGCATAATTACAAAGTTAAATTAGCTATTTTTACATGCTTCACATATTCTAGTGGAAATGAGTGATATTTGGCTTGATTCAGAAAAAAAAATATTCTGGCAAGATTAGATTTTTTATTTCCATACACGAGATAGCTTTCTGAAATTTCATAAATCATTATGTAAAACTTGTCCAGATTTCTGCATTTCCCCAATAGCAAAATGCAATGGGTCTGGAGGAATAACCAAGATGGGCTTGTTCATGGGACACAGGATGTTTCCTTGTGTCATCATTTCTTCTTTAGTCAACAAACCTAGTGGTGCAGCCAGCAGAATTATGGTGAAATCTACATACATATAAAAACCGTTCTGCTTTAAAAAAAAAAAAGAACCAACAACAACAAAACTTTTTATTATTATTTAAAAAATACATTGAATTTCCCATAAGACTCACCACAGCAATCTAGTGTCACATTGTATATTGCACTTAAAACACACTTAAAACATTTTATTTGCAACTGTATAGCTGAGTCCAAACCAAATTTTAAAAACTGCCTATGTCTGTTGACTTACAGGCAGAACAATCCTATGGTTTGGCGGGCAGGAAATAATCCATTGTGGAGCAACCATAACTCACACCACCATGTTGTATGTTGCATAGCTACCATAGCCCACATTGCTTCCTTTCCCCTGCTAGGCTCACACCCAACCAGAGCAAAAGGCATAGGAAGCTGGAGGTGAAATAACTGCAGCAGCTCCAGGACTGGTACATTTCCCCTTCCTTGCTGTGCACATGCCATGGGATGGGGAGAGCTTTAGCTTCTACAGATCCAATGTTTCCTTGTTCTATCCTTGTTGCAGCAGCCAAAGCACCATCTGTCTAGAAGGGATGGCTGTGGCTGTTTCCATGGTCACGAGGAAGCCTTCAAGGGCATGAGCCCATAAGCCTGCCTTTCAATCCACAATCCATCTACAGGCCCTGGAATGCCCAGAATCATATGATGACGATGACGATATAATAATAATAATAATAATAATAATAATAATAATAATAATAATAATAATAATTTATTTATACCCCACCCATCTGGCTGGGCCTCCCCAGCCACTCTGGGCGGCTTCCAACACAATATTAAAATACAATAATTCATCAGATATTAAAAGCTTCCCTAAACAATGAGTTTTTCATTGCTAGCCATTACTTTGTTAAAAAAACAAACAAACCATTGACTTGGTCCCCAAATTTCCTTCTGAGAATGGAATAAGAAATCTAGATAACAAACTTTTTATAAAAGAATGGAAATGGTTTATTGAATACTTACAGATAAATTGCAAACAGATAAAAAAACATTAGCAGGATTATTGTAATAACCTGCAGTTCCATATTTTAAGCAGATAATTAAATGAGCTAATTAAATGAATTTGGATATGCAGAAGATATTAAAAATAAAAATTTAAGGAACCACAGAACGAAAGGGAAGGAAGTCACATTTTGAAATGTTAAATTGATTGTAAAACTAATGAAATGTATAAACTTGAAAAATATAAATAAAAATTTAAAAAAGAAAAGAACAGAGTTCATGTTCATAGGGGGTGAACTACCTCCCTCTTCCCTCTGAACCCCCTGCTTCCTCTGAAATGCTGCTCCGAAGAGCTGGGTGACCCTTTGGAGATGGTATGGGATATAGTGCAGGGGTCTGCATATTACAGTTAGAAAAAAATGCATCCATATATATAGTGCTAGTATTTAAATTTATATACTAGCTATGCCAAAATGTCACAACCATTAAAATATATACATCCATAATTAAAATATGCCATATGAAAATATTAACATTAAATATACATTAAATATACATGAATATACATCCAATATTAAAATGCACACATTAAAATATAAAAATCCATAATTAGACTATTCAAAACCCCAGTCCCATTAATTGTGAAAGGAAGGGACAGCTTAGTGTTTGGAAGGTTCCAACCCACTATAGTGCTACAAACCACCCAAATCACCACTGCAGTGTGAGATTCCATGGGTCCCAGGTGTGCTAACCCAGAGTCTGTGTTTTAGTTTGGAAAAATGAGGCACAGCGGAGACTGCAGTGTCTTTATGATATATGGTTTATTTACACATATATACAATCTGGAGCCTAGACAGAGCTGGAATTCAGAGCACCACATTCCACAAGGTTTCTGTTTCTCCCCTCATTGCAGCCTTGCAGCTCAGCAGCGAATCAGTCATGTCTCTCTGACCCTTAACTTCCTCCTGTCAGCTTACATCACCCTGTTCTTTCCTTGTCTCTGCCTTTTCCAACTGAGGGAGAGCCCCCACCTTTTTGATGTGCTAATGGATCATTATCCCCAGGCCATCATCTCAAAGGAAATTTGTTGTTGTTCAGTCGTTCAGTCGTGTCCGACTCTTCGTGACCCCATGGACCAGAGTACGCCAGGCACGCCTATCCTTCACTGCCTCTCGCAGTTTGGCCAAACTCATGTTAGTAGCTTCAAGAACACTGTCCAACCATCTCATCCTCTGTCGTCCCCTTCTCCTTGTGCCCTCCATCTTTCCCAACATCAGGGTCTTTTCTAGGGATTCTTCTCTTCTCATGAGGTGGCCAAAGTACTGGAGCCTCAACTTCAGGATCTGTCCTTCTAGTGAGTACTCAGGGCTGATTTCTTTGAGAATGGATAGGTTTGATCTTCTTGCAGTCCATGGGACTCTCAAGAGTCTCCTCCAGCACCATAATTCAAAAGCATCAATTCTACGGCGATCAGCCTTCTTTATGGTCCAGCTCTCACTTCCGTACATTACTACTGGGAAAACCATAGCTTTAACTATACGGACTTTTGTCGGCAAGGTGATGTCTTTGCTTTTTAAGATGCTGTCTAGGTTTGTCATTGCTTTTCTCCCAAGAAGCAGGCGTCTTCTGATTTCGTGACTGCTGTCACCATCTGCAGTGATCATGGAACCCAAGAAAGTGAAATCTCTCACTGCCTCCATTTCTTCCCCTTCTATTTGCCAGGAGGTGATGGGACCAGTGGCCATGATCTTAGTTTTTTTGATGTTGAGCTTCAGACCATATTTTGCGCTCTCTTCTTTCACCCTCATTAAAAGGTTCTTCAATTCTTCCTCACTTTCTGCCATCAAGGTAGTATCATCAGCATATCTGAGGTTGTTGATATTTTTTCCGGCAATCTTAATTCCGGTTGGGGATTCATCCAGTCCAGCCTTTCGCATGATGTATTCTGCATATAAGTTAAATAAGCAGGGAGACAATATACAGCCTTGTCGTACTCCTTTCCCAATTTTGAACCAATCAGTTGTTCCATATCCAGTTCTAACTGTAGCTTCTTGTCCCACATAGAGATTTCTCAGGAGGCAAATGAGGTGATCCGGCACTCCCATTTCTTTAAGAACTTGCCATAGTTTGCTGTGGTCGACACAGTCAAATGCTTTTGCATAATCAATGAAGCAGAAGTAGATGTTTTTCTGGAACTCTCTGGCTTTCTCCATAATCCAGCGCATGTTTGCAATTTGGTCTCTGGTTCCTCTGCCCCTTCGAAATCCAGCTTGCACTTCTGGGAGTTCTCGGTCCATATACTGCTTAAGCCTGCCTTGTAGAATTTTAAGCATAACCTTGCTAGCGTGTGAAATGAGTGCAATTGTGCGGTAGTTGGAGCATTCTTTGGCACTGCCCTTCTTTGGGATTGGGATGTAGACTGATCTTCTCCAATCCTCTGGCCACTGCTGAGTTTTCCAAACTTGCTGGCATATTGAGTGCAGCACCTTAACAGCATCCTCTTTTAAAATTTTAAATAGTTCAGCTGGAATATCATCACTTCCACTGGCCTTGTTGTTAGCAAGGCTTTCTAAGGCCCATTTGACTTCACTCTCCAGGATGTCTGGCTCAAGGTCAGCAACCACATTTCCTGGGGTGTGTGAGACCTCCATATCTTTCTGGTATAATTCCTCTGTGTATTCTTGCCACCTCTTCTTGATGTCTTCTGCTTCTGTTAGGTCCTTTCCACTTTTGTCCTTAATTGTGGTAATCTTTGTACGAAATGTTCCTTTCATATCTCCAATTTTCTTGAATAAATCTCTGGTTTTTCCCATTCTGTTATTTTCCTCTATTTCTTTGCATTGCTCGTTTAGAAAGGCCCTCTTGTCTCTCCTTGCTATTCTTTGGAAATCTGCATTCAATTTCCTGTATCTTTCACGATCTCCTTCGCATTTTGCTTGTCTTCTCTCCCCCGCTATTTGTAAGGCCTCATTGGTCAGCTACTTTGCTTTCTTGCATTTCTTTTTCATTGGGATGGTTTTCGTTGCTGTCTCCTGTATAATGTTACGAGCCTCCATCCACAGTTCTTCAGGTACTCTATCCACCAAATCTAAATCCTTGAACCTGTTCTTCACTTCAACTGTGTATTCATAAGGAATTTGATTTAGATTGAATCTTACTGGCCCAGTGGTTTTTCCTACTTTCTTCAGTTTAAGCTGGAATTTTGCTATAAGAAGCTGATGATCTGAGCCACAGTCAGCTCCAGGTCTTGTTTTTGCTAAGTGTATAGAGCTTCTCCATCTTTGGCTGCAGAGAATATAATCAATCTGATTTCGATGTTGCCCATCTGGTGATGTCCATGTGTAGAGTCGTCTCTTGTGTTGTTGGAAAAGAGTGTTTGTGATGACCAGCTTGTTCTCTTGACAGAACTCTATTAGCCTTTGCCCTGCTTCATTTTGATCTCCAAGGCCAAACTTGCCAGTTGTTCCTTTTATCTCTTGACTTCCTACTTTAGCATTCCAATCCCCTATAATGAGAAGAACATCCTTCTTTGGTGTCATTTCTATAAGGTGTTGTAAGTCTTCATAGAATTGATCAATTTCGGTTTCTTCAGCACTGGTAGTTGGTGCATAAACTTGGATTACTGTGATGTTAAAAGGACTGCCTTGGATTCGTATCGAGATCATTCTATCATTTTTGAAGTTGCATCCCAGTACAGCTTTCGCCACTCTTTTGTTGACTATGAGGGCCACTCCATTTCTTTTACGGGATTCCTGCCCACAGTAGTAGATATGATAGTCATCCGAACTGAATTCGCCCATTCCTGTCCATTTTAGTTCACTGATGCCTAGGATGTCAATGTTTATTCTTGCCATCTCATTTTTTACCACATCCAGCTTACCAAGGTTCATGGTTCTTACATTCCAGGTTCCTATGCAATACTTTTCTTTACAGCATTGGACTTTCCTTTCGCTTCCAGGCATATCCGCAACTGAGCGTCCTTTCGGCTTTGGCCCAGCCGCTTCATCAGCTCTGGATCTACTTGTACTTGTCCTCCGCTCTTCCCCAGTAGCAAGTTGGACGCCTTCCGACCTGAGGGGCTCATCTTCCAGCGTCATATCTTTTATATGCCTGTTGTCTTTGTCCATGGAGTTTTCTTGGCAGGGATACTGGAGCGGCTTGCCAGTTCCTTCTCCAGGTGGATCACGTTTGGTCCAAACTCTCCGCTATGACCTGTCCATCTTGACCTGTCCATAGCTTGCCTGAGTAATTCAAGCCCCTTCGCCACGACAAGGCAGTGATCCATGAAGGGGCAAAGGAAATTAGGCTGAGTCAATTAGCTTTTATACTTGTCTTACATTTGTTGATTCCACGGGATTAGGAATAGCTGGCTCCCTGCTCAGCACACAGAGTCTGACTTAATTAGCCGTCACACATGCTAATTTCAGGGGCTTTGAAGTGGGTCTACACAACCTATTACACACACACACACACACACACACAACCCCACACAGGTTTGACATCCCACATAAGCGCTAATGAAATTCTAACATTTATTGAGCCCAGCCATTTAGCACCTACAGACCTATAAAATTACCATGTAACAATATTGATTAAGTTTTATTATGGATACATGTGAATAGGTATAGTTGTATCAAGAAAAAACAATGAACCAATAAACAAACCATGCAACCTATTCATCTCCCAAAAAAACCCATAACCAACTCAGGGGAATAACCCAGAATATACAAGTACTGAATATCAGGAAATTAAAAGTTTCAGTGAATAGCTCTTCAGTCACCAAACAGATCAATGAAGTATTAGCTTCTCTCAGTCAACACCCTCAGTGTCCTCTACTTATGAAGATACTTACACAAACTTGACCCATCAATGATGACTTACGCATTTAAAGCCTCTGTATATTTTTCTTGTTACAGTGTGACATCACAGTGCACGTTATAATACAAATCACAGAATACATACACAACAAAAAAGGATTTCTTCACCATTTCCAACACTTTGGACTACTTTATATATGCATTCTGTGAATTCTGCTAGGTCTCAAATACCAGCAACTATTTCTATAACAGTACTTTAAGGTGGTTACCCTTTTTTGCTTATTGCTAGTTTATGGAGAAACCAGTTATCCTAACTAATTTCTGCTGTAGTTCTGTAGAAAAAGCAACAAAATTCGCTAATGTCGTAAGATATGCTTTGGAAAAGCCTTTGCTAGCCTGCGCTGGCTAGGGCTGATGGGTGTTCTAGTCCAAATCATCTCGAGGGCATCAGATTGGGAAAGGCTGCCTTGGAATTATCTGGCGCAGTTATTGAACGGAATATTTTCATTTGTTTCTGATGAGGGAATTCTTGTACATATAGTGGTAGAAAACCATGCACATCACACTCTGTTAAGTAGTCAAGTTCATGGCAAAAATTCATTATCTGCACCCGCCTCCTTTCCCCAAGTACAGCTGCTAATGTGCTTTCTGCATCTGATGGCTCAAATCATATGTCACAGCCTGACTCCTTGCAAGGAGAGGAAATCAAATTATTGTGAGTAATGAAAGAGAGTGAATGTTTGTGTACAAGGTCCCACACAGCAGTTTAGGAATGAAGCACTCTTTCTTTATCACACTTTAAAGTGAATTTAGTGCTCGCAAAAGCCGCCAGATTGATTTCTTAAAGCCCAGGCAAGGGAGTTATCTCTTGAGCACACAGAGGTGCATTCATTACACTACTCTGCCCTGCTCCTACATTCTTGACCCCTCCAGTCTAACAACCCGCAAAATTTTATTTTTTTAGCATTGATTGGATTGTATAATTTGCTCGCCATACTACTCTTAGCAGGTTGGCATATTGAACCCTGGCTCCGAAAGGCTATAGCCTCTGAAAGGAATGCGACACAGGGTGAAACAGCAGCTATGTCCTTGCTGAAAGAAACTGATTTTGTGGCAAGGATATTAGAGATCCCTAGTCATAGGGGCGCAAAAGCATTTGACTGGGTCGACCACAGCAAACTATGGCGGTGTTCTTAAAGAAATGGGAGTGCCTGATCACCTCATCTGTCTCCTGAGAAATCTGTATGTGGGACAAGAAGCTACAGTTAGAACTGGATATGGAATAACTGATTGGTTCAAAATTGGGAAAGGAGTACGACAAGGCTGTACAGTGGTACCTCGACTTACGAGCAACTCGACTTCCGCATTTTTCGACTTCCGAATGACCTCCAGAAGCGAAAAAATGGCTGCCGCTTCCGAAATTTTCGACTTCCGAAGGGAAAGCGGTGGCACGATACCTCAACCTACGAAAATTTGAATGCGGTTTTTTCGACTACCGAATTTTTTCCTGTTCCGAGATGGCAGCTTCGACTTGTGAAGATTTCGACTTACAAGCGCGCCTTCGGAACGGCTTACTTTCGTAAGTCGAGGTACCACTGTATATTGTCTCCCTGCTTATTTAACTTACATGCAGAATTCATCATGCGAAAGGCTGGACTGGATGAATCCCAGGCTGGAATTAAGATTGCTGGAGGAAATACCAGCAACCTCAGATATGCTGATGGCACAACCTTGATGGCAGAAAGTGAGGAGGAATTAAAGAACCTTTTAATGAGGGTGAAAGAGGAGAGCGCAAAATATGGTCTGAAGCTCAACATCAAAAAAACTAAGATCATGGTCACTGGTCCCATCACCTCCTGGCAAATAGAAGGGGAAGAAATGGAGGCAGTGAGAGATTTTACTTTTTTGGATTCCATGATAACTGCAGATGGTGACAGCAGTCACGAAATTAGAAGACACCTGCTTCTTGGGAGAAAAGCAATGACAAACCTAGACAGCATCTTAAAAAACAGAGACATCACCTTGCCGACAAAGGTCCGTAAATTTAAAGCTATGGTTTTCCCAGTAGTGATGTATGGAAGTGAGAGCTGGACCATAAAGAAGGCTGATCACTGACGAATTGATGCTTTTGAATTATGGTGCTGGAGGAGACTCTTGAGAGTCCCATGGACTGCAAGAAGACCAAACCTATCCATTCTTAAGGAAATCAGCCCTGAGTGCTCACTGGAAAGACAGGTCCTGAAGCTGAGGCTCCAGTACTTTGGCCACCTCATGAGAAGAGAAGACTCCCTGGAAAAGACCCTGATGTTGGGAATGATGGAGGGCACCAGGAGAAGGGGGTGACAGAGGACAAGATGGTTGGACTGTGTTCTCAAAGCTACCAACATGAGTCTGACCCAACTGCAGGAGGCAGTGGAAGACAGGAGTGCCTGGCGTGCTCTGGTCCATGGGGTCATGAAGAGTCAGACATGACTAAATGACTAAACAACAAGTCATAGTGGAGCAGCTTGACATTCAAATGTTACTGCTGGAACCTTGCTGTTGCTTGCTACGTGGTTAGTTGGGATGTAACTGGCTTTGTTCATGGACTTATGACTTAAGAGTGTCTTAACATGTTCACTCATGATGTTCAGTGACAAATGCAGAATCCTCAATATGTTGTGAGGGGGCATTTGCAGAGGGGGAAAAAACAGTTGAGCAGAGGAGACACTTGACTGTCCCCCACCCACCCCCACTTTTCTTCTGCAACCAGGACTTTGGACTCCTTTCCACCACAACCAATGAACTCATCTTGGAACCCTGGTAGGACGAAAAAACTAGAAAGGGAAATTGACTGGCAGAAGAAAGGGTTTAACAACTCTCCCATGCATCACATTCGTCCTGTAAATGCCCTTTCCAATTTGGTCATTTGTGTATCAGCAGCAAACACGTTGTTGATAGTCCCATGCCTGTTGTCCAACATACAGTTCTAACCTGTAAAGCAGGGGAGAGGGACCTGTGGCCCTCCATAAGTTTTTGGACCCTTAATCCTTGATCACTGGCCATGCTGGCTGGGGGACTAATAAGAACTGGAGTTCCACAACATCTGAAGGGACACAAATTCCCAATCATAAGCATCAACTGTGCTATGCTACTGTTTTGTTCTTTGCAGAGAATAAACGACAGCAAGAAACAGCATGTCTTCTTCTGGCTTGTTTACAGCACGGTATCAAGACTGTATTCTTTTTCGCATTTCTTGAGTACTGCTGCTTTTCAGTGTTTGTACCTTATGGAATTTATATACTGAGCCACTTTGCAACTGTGATCCCATTTTGTTTTCCTTTAGATTTGTGTTTGCAGAATAAAAATTGAAGTCAGTGAGGTTGATGTTTCACCCACTGAGACCTACATTTGGCCTGTTCAACTTGGAAGTGCACTCTGAACAAACAAATACAAATGGATGGGAAAATGTCTCTTTCCACCACAGAACCTCAACTTGTAATCTGGCAAGGTCTTCTTCATTCATCAGTGATTTTACCCTGTTGTAGGGAAAAGGAGAGACGATTCTCCTGCTTCCAGTGATAATATTTCATCATTCTCAGATGTCATTTTGTATATGCTCTCCCCAAATGGTTTTCAATTTCATTTCCATTTCCCCCTTCTGTGTTGTATTTGGAAAATGGTGAGAAGTGCTGAGAATCCATTTGGTCTGGCACCACTCTCCATTCCACAGCAAGCTGTTTTAAACATAAATGACATTTAAGTATGTCAAGAGGTATAAGTTGAACATAAGGTAGCAATTTCTCATTTAAATTTTTCATTTTGCTGGCTGAAAAGTTTCCATATGCAAAGTCAGTTCCATCAAGAGTACATGACCTACTTTGTGTTTGATTCTGCATGACAAACGCTGCTTCTAAGGGTCAACCACCATATTGACTATCACTGCTGTTAAGCCACTGGATCCTAGGGCACCATATCCTCTTTTTGGGCCGCTTTGGGTCAACAGATTTGACTCCTAGTGAAGACCCTTTCCTACCATAACGTGGCAACAGCAACATGACTCCAGGAACAAACTTGGAAGGACTCTGATATATTATCAACTGAACTCAGGATTGCTCAGTTGATAGAGCATGAGAGTTGGGCAAAATATTCCTGATTTGCAGGAGGTTGGAGTAGACAACCCTCGTGCTCCCTTCCAACTCTACAATTCTATGAAAGCTTCATGGGTTCTTATAACTTGATGGATGTAATGCTATTGCCTGGCATAGAGCTACATCATAACCACAGAATCTCCTGCTTAATCAGAGCTTGAAGAACTGTAGTGGTACCTGATTGTGATCAAGCCGTTCCACTTTGGAAGAGGCACCTTCTACTCAACTCCTTTCCCCTTCCTAGTACTCCACAATGTCCTATATGTCCCCTTCAGGTCTGGCCAGTGGTGACTGGTGTCTATTGAGACTGATAAGGTGGAAGGCAGGGAACCCAATAGTTGATGGAGCCAGAGCCAATAACAGGCAGAACTATCTGTTTCTAGTTTTGCCCCCATTGTCCTCCCTAATGCATACCATGGGCAACGTGAGACTAAGGAGGAGGAAGCTGCCAGGTAGTAAGAAATCAGGTAGGTGGGTGTAAGCTGAGCACAGATTGAGGTTAGTGTCCCATTTGCCCTAATATATCAGCCTCCACTAGGTGTGGCCAAGGGGGAAAGACATCTCCCCTGCCCCATAATATCATTGGTGGTCTGTTGGGTCCCAGATCCAGCATAAGCTCCTTGTTCACCATGGTTTGGCATGCTCCTGATCTCTCCACTTTTATGTCCTGCTACAACCCTGCCCATAATTTCTGTTCTTCCAGCTCCACCACTCTCAGCCACCTGAAGGTATGGATGGGGGAGGCATCCAGTAAACTGGATTCACCTGATTCAATCTAGGCTGATCATCACGACCCTGAAATATGAACCCACTTCTGAATCCACCGTCTGGCTGATCCACAGTCTGGCCGATTCCTTTATGAGGCAATCTGAGGGCTGCCTCACTTCCTGTAACACATTTTCCTGCTTTTTAAAATAGGTAAACCAATTGGGAAGGGCCAGCTCACAAGGCTCCTAGAATGCAAATGCAGCATTTGTCCCCCTAGGAGCGACAGGGTTTGAGGATGTTCTCTCATTCTTGGGGGGAATTGTTTGGGGAAAACCCAACAAGAATGTAGCAGGAGGAATGCTTAATGCCATAGGATTTTGCATCATAGCTAAGAGAGCCAGTGAGGTCACACCTTCTTAGCAATGCAAGGAGCAGAACGTCCCCGGCATGTTGCCCGCCTTAGAGTAAGGACTGTGTGTGGATTTCTGTTTGCAGTTGAAATAATGTTGTAGCTCCACTTCAGTTCCCTTCATGTGGTTTCCCCCCTTTCCTTTTCTTTTTGTTCCTTATCCATTTAAAATTTGGCAAGATTACTTTTAATTAACTGTGCCCCTTTCTTTAATGAATGGGATTGGGTTGCTTCCAAGGCCAGTGCTAATCTTTTGGTGCCTGCCTGCCATTTCTTTGTCGTTTTTGTCACAGAATTGTTTCACATTTATTTCAAGCGGGTGTAAGGATTTGATTAAGACCCAGCCTATTCAGGGACAGAGCTCAAGAGGTGCCTTATTCTTCTGCAAAAGTGCGGGTGCTTTATTGAATCGGGGACTTGCAGCAGCATGCCTCAACATTTCATTTCGTTTCCAGGATTGGAATTGCGGGCTTAGACTCGCTTCATTGTTGGCTTCTTTTCTTGGTGGCATATATGCTTCCTTAAATAACATTGCAGGTAAAAATTTAATTGCAGGAGGAAAAAGAAATGCATTGTAACACTGAAGGAAAGGTAGCAGGAACTTTAAAAACATTTATTATGAATGTTTATTTATTTATTTATTTATTATATCCCAAATCTGCAGTGATGGAACTAGACCTGCTTACATGCAGTTCTGCTGTTCTTTTTTCCTCCAGGGTCTCTCTTTTATCAGGTAAGGCAGCTGCAGATGGCATTAGATTCAGAGGGCCAGTGGGAGGATGACAGGGAGCGCAAGCTCCTTAACTCTTTATTTCCCAGAAGTTTGTCTGCTTAAAATTGCCTTCCCTCTCATCGCAGCTGCTTTCCTCTCTGAGCCGGAAAACATACAGAGGCAGTGAACCTTGGTTTGTGGGCCTAATTAGCTGTTCCAGGCCTCCAAGTTTTGGTCCGCAAGACCATTTTGGCTAATCCAAACCCAAATGCCAATCACGTGATGTCATATAGGATGTCAGGCATTGGCAGCTGTAAAAAGCAGCTGTTCTGAGCAGAAAGGGGCTTCTGAAGTCCTACCGAACAGCTGATTGGTAGTGCTCATCACATTGGTGGGCTTTGAAAGCATAGCACGAGAATCTTTGCAAGCTTTTGTGGAGAACTAGCCCAAAGCCAGGACTAAGCAAGGTAGGGGTTAAATTTTGTGTCAGTTAGAACCCAAAGGGGCGGGCTCAGCCTAGGTATAAAAAAACCCCTCCCTGTGGTCAGTTAGAGGGAGTTGGTGGGAGAAGTAAGTTGAGCAGGGATTGAGTCAGGAGTGAGAGCTGGGTCAAGAGTCTGAGGTGTAGCATTGGTGGAAGTTAGCAGCGAGGATAAACAGTTATTGTGAAATGGGTTGTTGTCATTAATTAGTTGACTGTTAGAGGTAATAGGCCGGTATCACCTAGCGGTAATAGGCCAGTATAGGACCATCTTTATAAGCTTATTGAACACTGTTTATTTATCAGAAACCACAAGCTTTTGTACACAATAAACAACTTCTTTATTCACATAATCCTCGTCTGTGGTAAATCAAGCAAGCAGGTTCCGGTTAGCAGTCTGGTGGGTTGCAACTGGGGACCGTTTGCCGTTGGTGCAGCACTCATAGACCGTGAAACGTCCGGGGGTGCTGTACAGGGTTGAAGTGCCCGCGACAGCTTTTTCAAAGCACAGTGTCACCTGACATCACTGTGGCATCCAGTGACTGACAGGTGGTTTGATTACAGTGATCAGAGAATCTGTGCAGACAGTTCCAGGTTCAACACCTAGCATCACCAGGTAGGACTAGGAGTATTCCTCTACCTGAAAAGCTGGAGAGTTGCTGCTGACCAGTGTAGATATTACTAAACTAGAGGCAGCTTCCTATATTACTTTGGGACATCCTTGGAGATTAAAACTGATTGTGAAGGGCAATGTTAAGCAGTCAAACAGCTGAGAAGGAAAGGGCAAAATAGACCCTTCACCTTGACCAGTCCTCAACATTCTGAAATAAATGCAGGGAAAACAATGAGAATTTCACTGAAATGCTCCTCTCCGCTTGGCAATTTTTGAATACAGTTTATTGATGGAGAACAGTTGGGGGAAATGCAGGTGTTTTTCAGCATAGCACTATGCAATTCCCTCCATGAAGCCTGTGTTGCATGATCCAAACATGCAATCCTCACTAAAGTGAAATTTAGGAACAGTTTTACCACACACCAAGTGGCTTGTCAAGGGGTGGGCATCAGTTCTCAGGCAGGAATCAAGCTTCACACTACCTTCTTCAGCAGCCTTTTCAACAGACCTGTCATATGAGCACAGCCACAGGTCAAATGCTGTTTCAAGTCCTTTTGTCTTGCCCCTCTTTACTCGTGACTGCCACTGCTTTCTGTCAGGAGGAAGGTAAGAAAGTGCCTTGCAGCTGAGTGGCGTCTGACAGAGAAAAGGCTCAACCTCCTTCCATCTCAGGAAATTGATTGTGGAACACTGGCACCCATAAAGACACAGAATTAACCCCGTTAAATCACCGCCAACTATAGTTATATATCAGCTAGATTTCAAACCACAAAAGGTTTTGTCCCTCTGTAAATTATGGAGAATGTATTTACTTTTCAGATATAAAGATCTCATCTGAGAAAACTTAGGTCTTACTTTTTTTAAAGTCTTATAATAACATAAAAGTCTGAGACAGGAAATCAAAATCCACCTTGGTTTGAATTTACACAGTTGAGACGTTATACACAGATATATTAAGAAGCCCAAATTTTAATTATGTGAACTAGCATCTTCTGAGACTTCAGTTGCTACATAGGTCAAGAAGAAAGAAGTGGGAAGGGGAACATGGAATCTGGTATATAACATAACATTTTATTAAATTATGAAAATGAGCTAAAGCCAAACTACACACTTGGGAGTAATATACCACCTGGTCATTCCTTTAATGTAATTTCCCCTTAAATTAGTACACAGTGAGAAATTATGATCTTATTTCCACATTGGCACCAATGGTTTTTTTGTTTGTTTTTATTTTTACCTAAATCCCCTAACTGCATGAGGGATGGGGCTTTCCTGTTCATAGCTAGGGAGGGGTAAAAGCTACCCTCCATATTACTGGGATATAATAATTCTGTCATTGGGCTTATACTGGAAAATAAATAAAAAATAATTTACAGTCCCTTGATGTTTTATTGTGTTTTTTATTATTCTTTTTGGGAGCCACCCAGAGTGGCTGGGGCAACCCAGTCAGATGGGCAGCATATAAATAATAAAATTATTATTAATAATAATTAATTAAGGAAAAATAGAAGATGTAGCCGAGTATGTTGGTCTAGCGCAACATGTTGTTCGGCCCTTAGAAATGATCAAGTAAGTTCTTGATTTGGGAAAGCCCAACGTTGGGAGAGCCAAACTTCGATCAAGGGGAAATGTGGCAATAATATCTAGCCGGATACCAATTTAAGGCCAAATTGCAGTCAGTGGCTGGCCATTTGATATAATACTTGCCAAAGCCTTCAGAAGATGACTGCAAGCTACAACCTTGTCTCTTAGAATTTTATTTTATGGCGATTCTGCCTTAAAGAACTATTAGAATTATAAGACACTATAAATGGGGTTACAAGACCACAACTAGAATTAGATCATTTCCTCATTTTGCTGACGTATACAAATTCTTTGCAGGGTAGTGGTTGGGAAGAAGGGGGTAGCTGCACGCCCATCCACTGGCTTATGGCAGTGTCAAGTTTATCCCTCAGAGCATGTCTGGAGGTGTGTGTATTTTAAAACAAAGAGATTCTAGGAGTACAATATCTGCGATTTATTTTGCAGTATGAATGGATGCAATGTACGCCGAACGAAATGACATAAATGACAGATTTATTGAGTCCGCTTGGGATGTGTGTATGAGAGGGAGTCACATTTACAAGCCACCTAGAGGTTTCAACTGGAAAAGAAAATAATTAACATCAGGCATCTAAGGAATTTCATTGTCCATATCATTCTTCTTAATTAGATGAACAATGACAGAGTTAATTGGTTTGTGGTAGCTATAGGCAATGCCATATGCATCCTGGCTGGTTGTTAAAGCAGTTCATAGTTCTGTTATGTACTCTGACACAAGGATTTCTAGTTTTCTTCAGGGATGAAAAGAAAAAGGAAGTGGGGGGGGGAGCTGGGACATTTTAGACTAATATGATTGAATACTGTTGGCTTCACTACAATTTCAGGGATAGGGGAAGATGCATTTGGAGCTATAAGGTAACTGAATCCAATAGTGTGCCATTTATTGCTCTCACTTGAATAAATGTGTAGCGCCACAATTTCCAGAGTGGTTTAACAGTCTCTTTTCACATGGAACTCTGCGAATTGTAGCTCAGTGTGTGTGCATGTGAGCGAATAGAGGGTCTCTTAACAGCTCTCAGTACCCTTAACAAACCACAGTATCCACATTTCTTTAGAGAAAGCCCTGGGTGCTTAATGTGGCAACATAGTGCTTTTAATGTATGTTGAGAATGTGGCCTAAGTCTCTCTTCTACCGTCATTCTGAAGTTTCTGTCCTCCTCCTTCCAGTTATTGCCTTCTGCATCTTGCTGCACACCTGTTTCTGCACGGTGTCGTGGCATTTCCAATGTTTTAGAGACGTTGTCTTCACTTAGATTCGGCATTACGTCTCGCAGCATTTTTAGTGCAACTTTACCGAAACACTTTTTCTCCTCCTCCTCCTCCTCTTTTTTTTTTTTAAACTTCACGGTCAGTGAAAACTCTGCTTTCCAAACAGCTGGACTATCAGGGCATAGCTTGAGGCAAAGAGTGGATCTAAAGTGTTCTTGCTCTTTTGTGTGTGTGTGTGTCCTTGGTTATCTGTTAAGCTAGGGGGAACCGAGGGCATACATGTGATGAATGCCTTACCTGTACTTCTGTGTGACAGAAATTTGGCATCGATCACTGATAAATGTTCTGGCCCTCAGCCTCCAGTGAACATTGTCAAATTAGCATGAGCCATTGTATCAGCTGTCAACTTAGTCTTGGTTCCAGCTAATGACAAGTGTGAACAGCTACTCATATTTCTCTTCCCTCACCCCAAGAGAATGTGACGAGTGCTCACAAAGAATCCTACTGGGTATAGATGGTAGTGGGTTAAAAATCTGTCACAAACATGATAAGCCAGCATGGCTTCATAGTTTTATGTCTGTCGAGTGCTTTGGGAAATGGGAATAAGCGGATGGGTACCCAGGTACAAGTAAAACCGCACATCATTGTCTCCTTGTGACACCTTCCACATGTTAATTCGCTTCACTTGAAATAAGTTCTTTAAAGTGAAGAATAAAAACAAAGACTCAAACTCTGATGATCATGAATATTTCTGAGGCAACTTAAAAACAAAGAAGGCCCGTCATTTAGGATATTGATATTTTTGTATGATAATCCAGGAATTATTTTCCAGGTGTTTCGTGGACATCGAGTATAACCTTGGGATAAAAGATGTAGGCTGCAATCCTGTACTCGCTTACCTGAGAATAAGCCTAAATGGGGCTTACTTCTGAGTAGAGATGCACAGATTTTGAGAGCAGAGATTTTGCTCCCTGAAGAAGACAGAATAATATTCAGTAATGGCGATTCTGTGAGTAGTGAACTGTTCTCAACACCCTCACATTGTGCTCTTAATATGTACCTCAGAAATTGTTACTACTTGGTTTTTTTAATTTTTTTAAAGGCACATTTCAGACTATTCACAAAAAAATGAATTGTTGGCTTTTGACTGAGTCCAGGAGAAAGCAAACGACAAGTACAGGCTGTGTTATTATTCGACATAGCACGTACAAAACCTCCTTTGAGTTCCTAATTTACCTTGGGCTGACGAGATCCTTTAGGCTCAGCTCTAAATTTGAGAGGTGCAGCTGCATCGCTCCAGGAGAAGCTGTAGAAGGGAGATTATTATGCTTCAGATAACCACTTCACTGTTCAGTGTCATTTTCACTGAGGGGAGCTGTGCTGCCTCAGTATATTCAAGATGCTTCCTGCTTCTGTTTTGCATCCTGCCAGTTCTGCAGGCAGACCCAGTGCCTCTGTCTAAAACCTGTCCCCCTGTGACAATTTGCTTCTCAAAGGGATGCTTGCAGAATATCCGTCCCATTCTTTCTCTTGAGCTGGGTTAGTTTGTGCAGAACTGGATCATCAACATTTGCCCCCTTTCTCTCCTGTTGAGTCACATAAGAACAGGGCACGTTCCCATCTTCTATTGAGGGAAAGGAACATTTTTATTTGTGGCATTGTTGTCCTGTGCTATACAAACCTGTCAACAGTGTATGTTAGACATTCGTTAAGAGGAAGACAGTCCAATTTTCCTCTCTAGGGAATCCCTGACAAGTGGAACCTGTAACAAAACATTGCAGCGTGGAGTGCTCTTGTTCGGTGTTCCAGCCAGTCAGCCATGCTCTTCTATATAAAAACTCTGTTCCATTTCCCTTCCCATCTGGTGGTTCATCAGTCACTATTTTGTAGTCAGTCAGCACTCTCAGTCCATATTGGACCAGTTTTGGGTTTTGCTTAGGGTCCTCCTTCCAAAATTATTTGTACATCTGCAAGCCTCAGGATTTCAAACCCCAGTCTGCTGATTTTTCTCCAGTGAGTGAACAGTGCCATTCGGGCTACATGAGAATTCATGCTATCCTCTGAACTTCAGAATGTTGATCAAGATGAGCAGCTGAGTAATGACTTGCAGTGTGTTCTATAATTCACTTTGAAAGGCTTGATTGGGATTGTCATTTCAGAAAAGTGGGCCTGCTAATGTGCCTTTAACAATAACCTGAGCGACAGCAATTAAGAAGAGGGAAGTTTGTCAAATTTGGCTTTTCTCACCTTTGTAGTACTATAATAAGGCAAGCTGCATCTGCTGAAGCTTCTCCTAGTGAGGAACATAACATTGACTTAGCTGTGCACAGTGGTAATCTTCATGGTCTGCTAAATGAGTGGAATATCATTTTTTAAAAGGACAGAAGGGGCATTCTCCTGTTTCAGCTGGAACCCACTGCAACATCTTTGGACATTGTCATTGGAATTCAGAACACTCCCTAAATTTACATGCACCTTTCTAATATTGCCATGTTGCAAATCTAATTCAAAGTACTTCAATCAAAGTGGACTGTGGACCAGGCTTTAAGTCATATGGTATAATAAACTGTCGTTTATTTTTCTTTATATACTGTTTTGGCTTCGTTCTGAAATGAGTATTTTTTCATTGTTGCTTGTATAAATAGATTTAAGAAAATATTAATCGGATGATGCCTGGTAATAAAAAGCTAGTTTCTTTGATTCTTCAAATCAGTTTGCATTCTCTCATCATTTCCTCAGTCTCTTTCAAAGCAAAAGTAAAACCTCTCAAATGTTTTCACTAGAACAATTGGACTTTTCCTTGTTGAAATCACGTGATTCAAAGTTAGCTTTTCAGATTTTTCCACCACACAAGAAACTTGGGAGTTGTTCATATGGACATGCACAGCACTTCAAGTATTTTAACAGAGAATCTACTAAGAAATGTTATAAAAGACTAGTGTGCTTGGTGTGATCTGGTCATTAGAGATGTATGGATTTAAATTCTCTTGCCACTTTTTCATATTATATTTGGTATTAAACATCTCCCGCCTTCAATTGCATTTGAAGCCAAAAGATTCTAGATTTGCTTCCTGAAAGACTTTCTGGAGGCTTCTGTCGAACACACAATGTGTATTGTCTGTTATAATAAAAAATTACTGAAGTTAAACTTGTATCAAGTTGGATGACATGTTACTGTCTCCTAAAGAGAAATTAATCTTGTTCTTGCCTTCCTACCAAGACATGATGAAGCTGCTGGTTGAAAAACTGGGACATGTGAACTGAGGACCAAACAAAATGTATGCTAAGCATTTCATTTAAATGGCTAAGGGGAGAGCTGTTAGACCGGAAACAAAGCAAGAGACGTAAGACGTGAAAGTTATCCATCTTCTGCAGAAACTGGAATGAATCTTCAGAAGGGTCATCTTGATTGATGATGTCAGAGGCTGTGTTAGAGCCATCCGGAGCTATCTGTTTGTTTTGGCAATAAATCATCCTTTTTAAATTAACTATGCTTACTGTGTTATCAAGCTGGGAACCTGGACTCCTGACAGTTCAGTGCCACCTAAACTATATAATTACCCTATCCATCCACACACCCACACCTTCTTTTTATTCAAAGAAACAATAATTCAATAGATCAGAATTACAAAAATGCCTTGTGGTCCAAGTAATCAGCCATTCATCTCTAAATCTCTAAAGTTTCTGATTAACTTGACTGGTGCAAGTTACAAACTTACTTGTAACATCAGTCTTACAAGTTGGCTCAGGTGGAATTTCAGAAGATGAACATGTTTTTTCCCCCAGGTACTACTTGTGCATTTGGCAATTGCATAGGGAGAAGATGTCATTGTATTCCACATTCGGTCTCCACAGAATATGACCTGCGTGTTTTACATTTTCCTTGTACAGTAGCAAGAGTCTGCCATGTCTTTTCTCCATCATGTTTGGTATATATTCTTTCTCCTGGCTCTAACTGTGCTTCATGGCAGCTCTCACACTGAACTGCATTGGCTATACAAATGTTCATAAGCTCTTTTACAGAGCAATCCAAACTCCCAGCTTCCGCCACCAAGGCTTTGCAGTGGTGGAGCCAACACATTATCTTTAGCCCAGTCACTCACGGTGCTGCAGGGAACTCTGAGATCGGCAACTCTGTGAGAGGAAAAGGGGCTGCCTAACCATTCTTTGGGGGAAGCCATGACTTTTTCAGGTGATACATAATGGTTTGAATCAGTGTTTCCCAAACTTGGGTCTCCAGCTATTTTTGGACTACAACCCCCATCATCCTTGATCACTGGTCCTGCTAGCTAGAAATGATGGGAGTTGTTGTCCAAAATCAGATGGAGGCCCAAGTTTAGGAAACCCTGGTGTGAATGTAGCATCTGTTTGCTCTGCCCTGTGTTTCATTACTGTTGCATTCTGGTTTAACCAGGATGCCAAACACAGTTTGCCACAGGTTTCAGTTCCTTCTCTTTATATGCCTGTTCCCCTCACACCTCAATGATGTCTATGTGCACACTGATAAAATACTGCATGAAAGCAATCTTGATGTGGTCATATATATTTCCATATATTCAATATATTCATGCCTTGCCCCTCCCCTCCCTGCCTGCCCCTTCCTCCTCTTGGGTAGTGTCCATGATGTTGGGAAACCAGGTAAGCTGTGCAGCTCCACTGCACTCCGTACATAAGCATGGTGCAGTTCAATAAGCATGGTGCATTTATGTGTGTGAGTGAAATAAGACTAAAAAATTGTATTGGTACATTCCTATATAAAAATGTTGGGTTGGGTTGTCAGTTTGCTTGTTTGTTTTTGAGTACTTTATCAATGCAGGCACACTGGTAAAGAGAAAAAAAATGAAATAAAAGGAGGAGTTGAAAATGCATGCATAATGCTCACTACAATATCGGGGAGGAAATTATTCAGAAGCATCCCATGGAAGAGCCTGGAACACATTATGGAACCCCTTGCTCTTTGAAGAAGAGGAGGAGGAGGAGTAGGAGGAGGAGTTTGGATTTGATATCCCACTTTATCACTACCCTAAGGAGTCCCAAAGCAGCTAACAATCTCCTTTCCCTTCCTCCCTCATAACAAACACTCTGTGAGGTGAGTGGGGCTGAGAGACTTCAAAGAAGTGTGACTAGCCCAAGGTCACCCAGCAGCTGCATGTGGAAGAGCAGGGAAGTAAACCCGGTTCACCAGATTACTAGTTTACCACTCTTAACCACTACATCACACTGGCTTCTCAATCCTTGAGGACTGAATGTCCCCCTTGCAATTTTTTTATTGATTAGTGGAAACTTTTCTAACTGGGTAGGATTTTCCTGCATGTTGGGGAATATTTTCACTTGTCTTTTTATACTTTTTGTATTCTATTTATATTTTTTATTTGGATGGTGATTTTCTTTTCTGTGAGCTACCTTGATCATAAAATCTGTGAAAGAATCAGAAAAGTGGGCTAGAACTCTTCTAAATGAATAAAGAACATTCAACACTCCTCATGAGCTTCACCGTACAGGGCAAGCTCAATATTGGTGGACAAATAACCTTTCAGAGAAGTTTGTTGGCTATTCCTGAACTTTGCCCTGAGGAGCCCCTAATAAGCAGCTTCCAAGAAAAGGCAGGGTCCCCCAGTACACGGTTCAATATACCATTCCTTTAGGGGAGAAATCCCATCCTGTTTAAACTTTCTACTCCAACACACTGCTCTTTGCTTTCTGCAGCACCTAAAAGGTTATGGTGCCAGGGGCTATGAGAGATGACAGTCTATGAAATCTGCAGGTTGTTTCTAGATCTTCAGGGGATTTGCTTGCTTTGCAAACTACACCAGACATCTTGCCTGAAGCTTAAATATTAGCTCATATCACTGCAAAATGAAATGGGCGGGTGTCCCTTGTGTGATTGTGCCAGCTTGCTCTACAGCTGCAAGTTCTGAATTATAAATTTGCTTTGTATTTTTAGAATCACGTCTTGGTTTTGTTATGTAGGTGCCTGATGTGAAGATGCAAGAATGTATTATGAGCTGAGCTCTTCCGTCTTCAACAATTGCATGCACGTAGGCTGGATGCTGTGCTGAGCCTGGGACAAAATGCAGAATGGTGTGTGACACAGCACAAGATTCTCTGTGGTAGTCTGGAATTCATTTCTGCAGTGGTGAAGCTCAGGTTAACCCCAGTTAGGATGAATAGGGATAGGAGAAAAATATCAATTCAGTTTTCATTTAAAACTGAACCTACAAAATTCACACTTTCTGAAACAATACAGGAACCAAAACACAACCATCCTTCAAAATTTGCACTTCTCTGAGTTTTGTGATGCATTCTCCAGCCAAATATTGTGTACATAAGTGCATTATATTCAGAAAAGTTGCATTGCAAAAACATATATATAAGGCAAAACTGCATATGAACATGTGTAAATTGGGAGAAATTTGCACTGAAATGCTGATGATTATTTGTGAAACTTGCTTTAAAAAGTTAGCAAACTGATGTTGAAATGTGGGGAATTGAGTTTAAGATTGGAAAAGTAAGAAACTGAGAGAAACCGGAATTGGAAGATTCGCCCGTGCCTTGTTATGATTAAATCTGGCCAGGTGAGGTCAGGTGAGAGTTAAGCAGGCACATTCAGTTGCATAGGAAGTGAGAAATATCTCCACACACCCTTAACAAAGAATATAGGATTGGGAGGGGGCTTGTCAAACTGGAAAAGAAGGAAGTGAAACTGTTATCTGAATTTTGAAGCAGCTAATCTCTACAGAGTTGCTTTTCTAGAATCAGAGAATTGTAGAGTTGGAAGGGGTCACGGGGGTCAGCTAGTCCAACCCTCTGCAATGAAGGAATCTTCTGCGCTACATGGAGCTCGAACCCATGAACCGTGAGATGAAGAGTCTCATGCTCAACTGACTGAACTACCAAGGGTGCTTTGTCCAAATGCATCACAAGTCAAGGCTGACTAGACCTTAGCTAACCCTCCAGAGTTAGGATTGCCAATCATTCACCCAAACAACAACCAATATGATTCTTTAAAGCCAGAAAACATCAGAAAGGTCACCATCAAATAACCTCATGACCAGGTTCACAAGTATGGCCAGAACCAATAGTGAATTGTGTTTCCATCAAAATAATCCAGTATTCTGTTTTCTAATTTTGCTGTTTCTCAAGAAAAGAAACCCAACCATTTGTGACCCACATCATGAATAGGGAACCATTTTTAGCCTGAAGGCTGTATTCCTATGCTATTGGTGGGGAGGGCTGGAGGCAAAGGTGGTCATCACAACAAATGTGAACTTTCCTTTGTCTAGTTGGCTACTTTGTACAAACACAAGCTCCTGTCAATCCTCCATACAGACAAGCACAAGTCCTTTCCAACAACACAAAAACACCCAGGGGAGTGCACAGCAGGGCCGATGAGAGCTGTGTCCTTGAGAGAAGATGTGTGACTGGGGAGAGTCTCAAAGGACAGAGACAACAGTTCACCCCTGTGCTTGAAGTTCCTGATATGTGGTCTACGTGGCGACTTTTTGACCTCAACATGGAAAGCAACCATACCAATGAATTATTCAATAGTAGTGATAAAAATAAACCCAATATTTATAAAGCTGAAGGCTGATAACGGAGAGGACCTGCTCTTCTTGCCGTCATAAAGCAAGTCTCTCTCCGCTTTTGGCTGCCATGACATTTTCAAGTGGAGATTCAGAACAAATAGCCCACTGGAGAACATCTCATCAACGTCCTCCATAATGGCACTTATGGCTCTGACATTTCTTTTTAGGGTCTGCCTGGAGTACAGTAGAATCTTTGAAATGCTCACTTAAAGCAATGTTTGAAACTCTTTCAGTGTGTGTGCTTAGCAAAGTTCAAACATCAGCAAAATGTCTGAGAGTCCCATGTCAAGGTACTAGATTGTAACAGAACATTTCTCTAATAACTAACATACAGTGTGGGATCAGTCAGAGATTGACTCTTGTTTGTCTTCCTTGTCCCGCCCTCCGCAAGAGCTGTTGCGGGAAAAGGAAGACAAACAATCTCTTGACTGGTCCCACACTGTATGTTAGTGGGTTTCCACAGGTTTTAGGAGACATTGTCCATCAAGTACTTTGTCCATCAAGTACTTTAAGCTCTTTTTATTAATCTGAAGAAATAATTTTTTAAATGACATCTATGCTTTGCTTTTCCTCCATGGAGCTCAACGCGGTGTACAGGGTTTTCTCTCCCATATGATGTTCACAACAACCCTATAAGACAGGTTTAGCCTCACAGATTAGTCCAAGTTCACCAAGCGAGCTCCATGGCTGAGTGAGGATTTCAACATGAATCTTCTCAGTTTTAGTCCGATGCACTTCCCATTATACTGCCCTAAACACTTCACATGGAAAGGGTTTGCAGGTGGCCTCTTGAAATGAAATCAGTTATTGTACACTGTTTTAATTTGCTACCCTGTAGCTTCTACACTACACCAGCTTTTGTCACATTAAAAACTCATTCAGTTACTTCTAGGAGTCGGGAAGCTCTTTAGCTACATTTGATTTCTATTCTATTTTTGTTTGAGGTTCACAGTGTGCCACGGCAGATATTTCCTGTGTGAAATGGGCATTGTTTGAGACTTACAATATTGACTTTCATCAAATCACTTTCACATTTCACAGGGAAGGTGTGCTTCATTATCTGTTCATCCTTCTCCATCCCAAGTGGGCCGTCAGTTTCCACTTGGTGTATTTTTTTATTTTTATTTTTTAAAAACCACAAGTATACCACTTCGCTGAAGTGCAATGGTTGCATTTTTGCAGCACATTATTAAAATAAACTAACTGCTGCTCATTTGATTCAGCTGAAAGTGTGGAGTACATTGTTCAACAGCTATTCATACTGTACTAGAGATAATAATTACTAGCATTATTGGGCAGAAAATTGCTGCAATGAAGAATTCACTAATCTGGTATGATGAACTCCCTCAGAGAGTTACTGTACTTTTTCAGAATCACAATCGCAGTATTACGAGCTGCCAAAGTGTGGTTTTGGCAGTGTACTCTCAGTGAATATTCTCCAAAGTGCCCTTTGGTGGACAGTAAAAAAAATGGAAATAGCAATTCACTCATTGAGTAATGATTGCACTGGAAAAACCTTATAGCACAGAGTATTGTAAACAGGAGCCTATCCATTTTATTTATAGACCCCTGCTCACCCCAGCTCATCAGCTATTCAAATGGGTTATGGGATGTTTGACATTTCTGCTTTTTTTTAATTGAATGCTACTGCTTGAAAAGAATGCTTTTTTAAAAAATCTGAAATTTTAGCACCACTATTATACACAGGAAAATGTGTGATTTATACCCAACCCCCACTCTGCCCTAAAGGATGCTGGAATGTTTCAGGAGCCTGTCCAACATTTGAGAAAGGATGTAAGCATTTACCTTATGCTTGAAATATACATTTAACATTCAAAGTGACACTGAAAATGTAAAAAGAAAAAGAAAAAAAGCAAACAGCTCCACCAAACCATTGCAAGCTTGGCATGGTGAGTGCTTATGGTGTTGAGTCCACCATAGGCTTATCTTGCAAGCTCCATTTCAAGCTAGGGCATCTGAAATGCATTGAAATAAATGAATGTGCTACTTGTCAGCCAACTGGCCCAAATTGAGCAGCTGACATCTCTAATAGTGACACCTTCTAAAGGAACATTCATTAAAAAATTATCTTTCTATGACTATTGTTTTTCTTTCAGTCATAACTGATTTATGTTCCCAAGGTTCCTTGCAGAAATACATCTACTTTGCATGGAATGTGTCTTAAATGTATGTTATGGGTCTGGCTATTGCTGCACCTTCTTTGCAGTCAATGATGAATTTAAGAGACTTACAAGAACATGGCAGATCTACATGGCAAATAGTTATATATGTTATGACCAAAACGAGATTCATTCAGCCATAGAGAGACTGTTCGTGCATATACATACCACCCAACAGCCCAGCTTTGCATATACATACCACCCAACAGCCCATGGCTTCACAGAATCCATGTCGGCTTCTGTTTGAAATCCTGGGTGTCCCACTACAGCCTCCTCGCCTCCTCTGGGGTTGCCGGGATAGCCTCCGCCTCTGCGGCTCTGCTACCACCATACCCCTGGAAGCAGATGCAGCACATCCAGAAGCACAGTTCCATAAGTAGGAGGCTGTGAGAAGGTTGAGGAGGCTGAGGTCTAGCTGCTGCCGTGGTGGTGGTAGTGGAAGCAGAGGAGAGAAAGCTGGTGAAAGCAAGGTGGCAGTGGGTGGTTGTGGAGGCAGCTACGGCATGAAGGTTAGATGAGGGGAGAAGAAGATGAAGATCAGGCAGCGAGGAGCAGGGGCGGAGAAGGAGCCTGAAGAGTGTGTGAGTGAGATGGTGGTGTGGTGTGTCCCAATTTGCCCTCCCAAAATGTTGGAGCTTATGTGTATACCCCCATGGCAACTCTATATATGTGTTTTAGCCCAAATACCAGCCAGGCTTCTCGTAGAAAGGTTGGATGTTATGCTGTACATATGCACATTTTAGAACGGCAACTATGAGATCACTTTTTTTGGGGGGGGGGCTACTAAAAATGAGATCTGCTCTCCCCAAAATTATACATAACAGAGGTGTCAGATGGGTGTCAGGGTAGTGCAGAGAACAGCAGTACTGTGATCAGAGTAACTTCACTGGGAAATTTGCCAATGTTTCTTATGGAAATCATGTGTGGCCTTTGGGGGCACTGCTTAGTTTGTGGACATTATCCTAGAAACAGATTCTTTCCTAAAATGAAGAGGAACAAATCCAGCCTCTTCTAAGCCAATTCATTTCATATACAGTAGATAGGAAATTCTAAAAAAAAGCTCTTCTGCTCCTGCAGAGGTTGGAATTGAAATCTCTCTCCACAATTACTGAACGGCAGGCAAGGCATCAGTCCTTCACCCCGAAAGTCTGAGAGATCAGCATGGAACTGGCTCAATGCAACTAGGTATAGATTTCCTTTCTGCAAATTAAAATCCAGATCTTCTAAAGAAAACAAAAGGTTTTTTGTTTTTATTAAGTACCATGCACTTGGAAGAATCCCATTTTATCTACACTTCAAAACTAAAAATGTTTTTTCCATCTTTTATTTTCCTTCAAACAGAGCCAGATAAAGTATTAAAGGGTCTATGAATAAGAACCAGCTGCACAAATGTAAGGTGGGGGACACCTGGATTGTCAGTAGTATTTCTGAACACGAGTCAACATCATGATGCAGCAGCAAAAAGAAGAAAGGAAAAAAGCTAATGCTATTCTAAGATGCATCAACAGAAATATAGTGTCCCACACCTGGAATTTTGTGTTCAGTTCTGGGCCCCACCATTTAAGAACGATATTGTCAAGCTGGAACATGTGCAGAGGAGGGCAACCAAGATGATCAAGGGTCTGGAAACCAAGCCTTATGAGAAATGATTGCGGGGATTGGCTACATTTAGCCTGGTTAAGATGAGATATTATAGCCATATTCAAATATCTAAAAGGCTGGCACATGGAAGGTGGAGCGAGTTTGTTTTCTCCTGCTCCAGAGGCTAGGACCTGAACCAATGGCTTCAAGTTCCAAGAAAGGAAATTCTGATTAAACATCAGGAAGAACCTTCTGCCAGTAAGAGCTGTTCAACAGTGGGATGGACTCCCACAAGAGATGGTGGACTCTCCTTCCTTGGAGGTTTTTAAGCAGAGATTGGATGGCCATCTGTCATGTATGATCTAGTTGAGATTCCTGCATCGCAGGAGGTTGGATTAGATTACCCTTGGGACCCCTTCCAATTCTACAATTCTATGATTTATGTTGGTTGTTTTATTTACATGGATTTTGGAGGTGACGGTAAATAACTTGGCAGTTCCTCATTTAAGGAAAGTAGGATAGACTGCTTTTCTCCCAAGAAGCAGGCGTCTTCTAATTTCGTGACTGCTGTGACAAACCTAGACAGCATCTTAAAAAGCAGAGATATCACCTTGCTGACAAAGGTCCGTATAGTTAAAGCTATGGTTTTCCCAGTAGTAATGTACGGTAGTGAGAGCTGGACCATAAAGAAGGCTGATCGCCGAAGAATTGATGCTTTTGAATTATGGTGCTGGAGGAGACTCTTGAGAGTCGCATGGACTGCAAGAAGATCAAACCTATCCATTCTCAAAGAAATCAGCCCTGAGTGCTCACTAGAAGGACAGATTCTGAAGTTGAGGCTCCAGTACTTTGGCCACCTCATGAGAAGAGAAGACTCCCTGGAAAAGACTCTGATGTTGGGAAAGATGGAGGGCACAAGGAGAATGGGATGACAGAGGATGAGATGGTTGGACAGTGTTCTCAAAGCTACTAACATGAGTTTGGCCAAACTGCGAGAGGCAGTGAAGGATAGGCGTGCTTGGCGTGCTCTGGTCCATGGGGTCACGAAGAGTCGGACACGACTGAACGACTGAACAACAACAACAATAAGGATAGACCGCCACTATAAGAGATGTGCTGGCAGAATGTCTTACATATACTCATGTAACAAGCTGCTGGGGGAACGACTGAGACTGTGGTAGCATGGGCTCTGGTCTCCACTATGAGAAACGAGGGTAACAAGTAAATGCCCCCCCCCCGCATTGCCTACATTAAAGAGGCCTCTATGAACGCAGCCTACTTCCAATACTGAGTAGAGTGGTATACACTTAGGCAGCGTGTTTATTTTATTAAATAAATAAATGCTTTTACATAAAGTTCATTAAGGCAAAAAAAATTATTTAAATTATTTAAATATTTTTAATGGGGTAGACTTGATTTTGCAGTTTGAATAGTTATCCATCAAATGAAAGAAAAATAAGTAGAAATAAATGCATCCAGTGATACCCATTCTATACTGTTTCCTTAACCACACCGACTGATACATAACCATTTTTATCCCTTGGTTTGACTCCTGGATTTTTTGGTAGCCTTTCCCTTTGCTCCATTCTGTTACAGGGCCTTAACCATCAAATAAATCCAGAATAAGACATCACTGGAGAAAGCAAAAAACGCCGAATGGCTAAACAATTTATCATACTAAGACTGGCCGTACTATTATTGTTAACAATCTGTAAGATAATTCTCCCAAATGAGCAAATGCATGGCTCTGTGAAGACTGTGGGACTATTCTGAATATGAGACTTTGAGGACCAAAATCATTAGCACCTACCAGCCTCATTTGCCACTCGCAAGATAGTAATCTCTTCCTGAGTCATTACCATGGTGGAAATTGTTTAACCGCCTATTTGTAGGCCAGATTTGTAAAACAGACTCTGGCACCAGCTTGGATGCTTTGTAACATGTGGGATAATTTCCTATATGAATACTTGATTGAATTACTTTCAAATTGCCACTTTGTAGGGGAAATGATACCAGAGATTGGCAGGTGGTCCCCATTCTGATTGACTAGCAGGTTCTATCTGAATTTGTGGGTTGATTGCCTCCTTAGTTATTTGCCAGTGCTGACAGCTACGTGTTTCAAAATGTGATAAATCATAGTAATAAAAGTTTTAAGGATAAACTCTTGCTGCTACAAGAAATCACATTTACCAGTTACTTATTGCAAATAACTGGGTGGATGAAACGATAATGTATTCATTTGCTCCTAACAGCAGCTATCATTTTATTGCTTCATGTAGCTACAGTTTCTAATGGCTTTCCTCACCTTTAATGAGAATTTTTATTTCTTTATCCTTGCGGGGTTTGATGAGTTGAGCAGACCTTGGGGGAATATCTTTTTGCCCAATGAGATAAACATATGAAAATGATGCTTCTTTAATGAGATACTTTCTGTTTTGGAGCTGCCTTCCCACTATTATTGCATCTGGGATCTACAATACATTTTGAACCTAAGTTCAGAATACATGCGCAAGATACAGAGGTATCAACGATAGTTGACTCATGAATTGGGATGTTTTCCTTTAAAAGACATATTCCATGAGAGCTGATTTAGGCCCCATTTGCAGTATACAGTGGTACCTCGACTTACGAATTTAATCCGTTCCAAATGCATATTCGTAGGTCGAAAAATTCGTAAGTCGAAAAAAGCGATTTCCCCATAGGAATGCATTGGAAACGAAAAATTCCTAAGTCGAGTAAACCGCATCTAAAATTCGTAAGTTGAGTAAACCCCATCTAAAATCGCCAACGGATGTCCATTCATAAGTCGAAAAATTCATATGTCGAGTAATTCGTAAGTCGAGGTACCACTGTATATTTAACGCTCCCCTGAAGAATATAGGAAAGTGTAGTTTGTTAAGGGTGCAGAGAGCTGTTAGGAGACCTGTGTTCCACTCATAGAGCTACAATTCTCTGAGTTCCCTGAGAAGAGGCATTGATTGTTGAATCACTCTGGTGCACCCATGAGGCAAGGTGAGGTGATCGCATCAGGCGGCAGGATCCACAGGGGCAGCAGATTCTGGTGTAGATATTTATTCTCCCCTTGTTCCTGATGCAGATCTTTACTCACCCCTTCCTCTCTGATGTGAATGGGAAACTCCATTTAGGTGCCAAAATATCTTGGGCCAGCCTTGCTGGAAATTGTAGCTCTGTGGGGAGGATAGGGGTCTCCTAGCAACTCTCAGCACCCTTAGCAAAGTACAAATCTCCAGGATTCTTTGGAGGAAACCACAACTGTTTAAAGTGGTATGATACTACTTTAAGTATACAGTGCAGATCAGGCATCCCCAAAATCGGTCCTCCAGATGTTTTGGGACTACAATTCCTATCATCTCTGACCACTAGCCCTGTTAGCTAGGGATGATAGGAGTTGTATTCCCAAAACATCTGGAGGGCTGAGTTTGGGGACGCCTGGTGTAGATGAAGCCTGTGATCCTGCAGATGCTATTAAACTCCAACTCCTCTTATCCTAAACCACCTTGGCCAATGATCAAGAGGTTATGGGACTCCAGCAATGTCTGGAGGTCCACACATCCTCCCTATTTCTTCCTCTGCAATATGTGTTTCATGCACAACATTTTCTTGTGGAAAGATATGCACTGCAGTGCGCACAATGAATGCTTGGACCAAGTATTATATATATAGCAAAGCAGAATCGTATTTCCCACTTTCCTCTCAGATGCAATCTTTTATCACTGCAGTATGAAATAGTGATGCACTTTCATAACGTGCTACTTCTGTGTAATGTTCTCACTCAGTAGGGTAACTCTCTATTGATTATTTATTCTTGGAAGGACCTTGTCACAGCCCCACAGGCCACTGTCGCTTGAAGAATGGGTGTATGAAGACTATGACACCTGTGCAATACTTCACAAAGGAACATAGTCCCTGCGGATAAATTGCCATTTGAATTGTGGAGCAGATAATGGCTTTACAATCTGTGACGGTGGATGTTTTCACAGAATGCACAGTATACTTTTATTAACGTTGCTTTTCTCTGAAAGCCACAGGTCAAACTCTCAACCTCGCACTAAGGGGAAGCAGTTGCAAGGCAGGTGAATTTATCTTTGGAGATTGTCAGGTATTGTATTACCAGAACCATGATTCATGTGGCATAGGCCATTTTGCTTCTCAGCCAATGGGATGAGAGAAATGTCCAGAAAGAAAAATTTAAAAAGAGGAAGGATAACAGTTCCCTGCAAGCGTTTAGAGCATGTTGATGATGAAGCTTCAGATGAAGACTTTGATATGTACGCAGGCTCACAAGATCCTCTTTGAAAAACACAATCCTAAGTATATATATATATATATATATATATATATATATATATATAATCACATAGCACTTTTCAAAATCTTGGTCCTTTATCAGCTTTCCTTCCTGTCTAGCTTGCATGCTATAATGACATACTATGGCATACTAAAGAAGTAGGTCCTAACTGGCCCATCTTAAGCTATAGTCTAGGGAGCAAGGTTTGGAGAGGCATGGACTCATGTTTGCCTTCTTTCTCTTTTAAAAGAAGCATTGAGGTCTCTCTGCTATTGGCAGAAATGTGTAACATAACGTCAGTGGTTTCTGTAATTTAGGGCCCCAATTTCTGGGAACATTATTTTGGGGAGGGACTTTCAAATCATAGTAGCCTTTCTGTCTACCATATGCTTTCTGCCAAGTGAGCAAATATAGCCTTAGGCTACATGCCTAAGACTTCCTCTGTATGTGAAGACAGACTCCAGTGGATTGAGTGGACAAGACCGATAATGGGTCCAAGGTCAAGAAGGTGGCTTCTGCACATGCTGTAGAAGGAAGCGAGGGACAGATGGGGCTCATCAACCTGGGAGGTAGCCCATCTAGGAGAAGGAAAACTCTGATCCTAAACCTATGCTGCCTTGGGGGGGGTATCTTTAGGGGAAGGAAAGGCTAAGGAATAAACCCTATATAAATTTGGAGTGCAGTCCCTAAGACAGTTGCACGGCATCTTGTATGTCTCCTCCCGGTAACTCCTGTAGCCAAGCTGGTGCCAAACATATTTCCTTGGGATCACATTAGTGAGGTTGAGAGAGGGGCCTTGTAGTCAGGGCAGCTTGGGACCTCCATACTCACTGCCCAGACTGGCATCCCGGAGATGTCACTTTGGTGCTTCTAATGCAGCTGTTTGACTTCAACTCGGAGGCCCCAGAGTTAGAATTTGAAATTCAAACGCAATTGATGTATGCACTCACTAGCAGAATTGTAGTACAAACCTAGGAACTGATCATTTACAGTGTAGCTAGTGATTCCTGATCATGCCACATACTTCCTTCCTTGGATTTCTATCCACTGCCTACCCCCATATCTTGTCCAGACAAGGCGAGAGTGAAGGTGGAAACATTTCTCAATAAGCTGTACTTTATCACATTCACTCATTGCTGGTTGAACACAGCTGGAAACTCTCAAAGGTTATACAGCACTGAACTGTGTGCAGGAACTGCCACACTGCAGGGAGAGTAATGTAAGTGAACACAGCTGTGAAGCTCTGGAAAATCCATCTTTGTCTTCCAACTTGCACTCCATGAGCGCTGATCTAATCTGGACAGCACCACAGTATAATAGAATAATGACACATCAAAGAGCACGTAACGATGTCAGAGGTCACATCATCGGACTACTTCTCATTATGCAGCTGCCACTTAACGCATGTCTACATCACAGATTGAAACTTGTTTAATAGTTGATCCCTCTCCCCAGAGGATACTGGGAACAGTTGTTCCATGGTGAGGATTGGTAGTGACCTTCACTGAGACCTCCTTCACTAATCTACAATTCATGGGATTCTGCGGGGAAGTGAAAACATAAAGGTTTATTTTGTTAGAGTTTTTGTAGTTGTTTTAAATCCTACTCAACCCAATTTCTCAAAGGGGCAAACCGGATAGCAACAGTATTCAAAACTAATCAACACCCGCAGATGAAACCCAACCAGAAAATCAAAATGCAAACATGAAAAAGAAACCAAAAATTCAGAAAGCCAAGAACATCAGAACAGCCATTTGAAACGATAAACAAGGACGCAAAGGATCATTCAGCCAAAAGCCTTTTCAAAATGGCAGGGGAGAGATCCAATGTAGCAGAGCTCTGCTTGGACAACAGGTCTTCTCCTTCATTTTCTTCCCCCTGGAGTAATCTATGTTTCCTTGTGAAAACCAAGACTTTGGTTTTCTCATGGTTTACCACCAGCTGCTCTTTCTTACAATAGTCCGAGAATTTTCCCAGCAGCTTTTTTAGGCCTATTTTGGTTCTGGACAGTAAAACTGCTTCATCTGCGTAGAGGAGCACTGAGATTGGTTTGATAGCCAGCTTTGGGGCATGGAACTCTGAAGATGTTAAAAATTTGACCATGTCATTGATCTAAAGATTAAATAAAGCTGGGGCTAGGATGCAGCCTTGTTTGACCCCCCTAGAAGCTGATAAAGGCCCCGTAAGTTGGCCATTTGTGGAGGATCTTACATACAGCACAGTTTCTTTGTATAGCCCATTGATCAAGAATAATAGTTGTTTGTCCATGCTGTATGTATTTAGTTTGGTCCAGAGTCTAACTCAAGAGATAGAATCAAAGGCGGCCTTCAGATCTATGAAGGCTGCGTATAAGACCCCACAGGATTTCTTGGCATATTTATCGATGAGGTGAGCGAGAGCAAAGCAGTGGTCTATGGTAGATCTGCCCTGCCTGAATCCAGCTTGCTCCTCGGCCAAAATGGCCTCCTCGTCCATCCAGCTAGTTAATTTGACGTAAAGATGTTTTGCATATAATTTGCTGGGGATGGATAGAAGACACTTCCCCCTAGAGCATGTGCACAGGGGCTGGAGAGAGGAAGAAGAGAAACTGAATGGCCCACCATGCAAGCAGATTTCCATTGCAAAAGCAAGCCTACATCACTGAGTGCCACCACAGGTCTTCACCAGCCACCTGAAGCAATGGAACAATGGGGACTGAGGTACTTGATTCCATAAGACATTCTGCAAGATGGGCACCACAACATAATACACATACATGTTTGGATACTGCTTGAAACGGTTTCTCTGTGACGCAGCTATTAGACATAGGGAGTCACATCCTGTGCACTGGCTCCCCGTGAGGATTGGCTCCCACCATGTATCTTGACAATAAACAGTCCTATCAAAGGCAGAGATGCTTGGGATTTTTGCTCCTGTGGACCTCCCGCCCTAGTGAGGTTTGGTTTCTCCTTCTCTTTTAAGCTTCAGGACTTTAAAAACTTTTATGTGGTTTTTTTTCATTTGGATTAAAGCTTATCTCCCCTTCTTTTATTCCCCAAATGTTTTATCCTGCCCTTGGTCTTACAGTAGTAGTTCTGATTTGTTTTTGTGTTTGATATGTTTGTTCGTGTGCATGTAATCTTATAAGCTGCTTTGACGGTGGTTTTTTTTTTTTAATAAAGAAAAAACATTGTAAATCAATGTAAAAAAGAAAACAAGCCATATGATAGAGGCTGATCTGTATGGCAATCTGGTTCACACAAATCAGGTTTTTTTTTCAGCTACATGGCACCTGCAATGTAGAGGCAGTTTCCAGAATAAATGAGGAGTGTGTGTTTGTCCCATTTTTCATGCATTATGAAACAATGGGGCTGAAACAAATGCAATCAGAATGAATGATTTCAGATTGGGTGACTAAGGTTCCCCTCCCTGGTTGTTTCATTTGCTATCATTTTGTCGACAAGAAACAGCCAGGTTGGATGGAGGTTACCAAGGGGAAAGAGTGAGTGCAGAGGAAATTGAGATTGTAAACTGTCCAATCTTTAACTGAAACAGTTTCTAGCAAAGGTGTACAAAAATCTGATATGTCTTCTCTCCAGTGAGAAACACAGTGGCAATGGGAGGGAGTTGTGGAAACATAAAAGGTAGTCACAGATATTTGCACTTATCTTGTGTGGCTTATATGTTCTTTGGAGACAGAATGTCTGCAGGTTTCTGTGCACTTTGCTTTGCTTTCATCCTTCCTACCCCTCAAAAAGGGCAAAAAAAGTCCATTCTGATTTCTTAGTTGCCTTATAGTTTAGGTATTTAAACTATAAGTGTTTCCTCCCTTTTGGTCCCTTTCCCTAATGCTTATTTTTAGTTTGGGGCTTAAAGAGGGAATTGTAGTCTGATCTTGGTGAATCTATCTGTATGCTTTTAAAATTGCCTGTAAAGTAGGGATCACTTTTCTATCTGTTTAAAGTCTGGCATGTCTGCTTAGAAGATAGTAGACTGCCTGCAAAGTGTCATGTCAATAGGATGGAAAATACTGAAGATACAGGCAGTAGAAGAGAAGTAAAGTCTCCCACTGAAACCATTGGGAAGTGACAATGGATAAAATTAGATACAAAACATATGTAGAGCCAGTGTGGTGTAGTGGTTAAGAGTGGTGGACTCATAATCTGGTGAACCGGGTTCACGTCTCCGCTCCTCCACATGCAGCTGCTGGGTGACTGTGGGCTAGTCACACTTCTTTGAAGTCTCTCAGTCCCACTCACCTCACAGAGTGTTTGTTGTGGAGGAGGAAGGGAAAGGAGAATGTTAGCTGCTTTGAGACTCCTTAGGCTAGTGATAAAGCGGGATATCAAATCCAAACTCCTCCTCCTCCTCCTCCTCCTCCTCCTCCTCCTCCTCCTCCTCCTCCTCTTCTTCACTAATGAAAAATTAAATCATAGAATCATAGAGTTGGAAGAGACCACAAGGGCCATCCAGTCCAACCCCCTGCCAAGCAGGAAACACCATCAAAGCATTCCTGACAGATGGCTGTCAAGCCTCCGCTTAAAGACCTCCAAAGAAGGAGACTCCACCACACTCCTTGGCAGCAAATTCCACTGTCGAACAGCTCTTACTGTCAGGAAGTTCTTCCTAATGTTTAGGTGGAATCTTCTTTCTTGTAGTTTGAATCCATTGCCCTGTGTCCGCTTCTCTAGAGCAGCAGTAAACAACCTTTCTCCCTCCTCTATATGACATCCAGTCTAAACATACCCAGCTCCCTAAGCCGTTCCTCATAAGGCATCGTTTCCAGGCCTTTGACCATTTTGGTTGCCCCCCTCTGGACATGTTCCAGCTTGTCAGTATCCTTCTTGAACTGTGGTGCCCAGAACTGGACACAGTATTTCAGGTGAGGTCTGACCAGAGCGGAACACAGTGGTACTATTACTTCCCTTGATCTAGATGCTAATGAATGAACAACAGTTTTAACACAAACAGAATAACAAAAATGGACGGATGTATTTGGACAATCTTAGAATTAACCAAACTGCCAGAGGTTTTACAACCACTCCTCCCAACATATAGGTGTAATTTCCATTTAAGTTTTATTTTTTAATGGCTGAGATGACTCCTATCCTTGCTTATAAGGTGTACCGAATACTGTAATATAAACAATAGTTAAATTATTTGTGCTTTGGGGGTCAAAGTGAAACAACAGGTCTGCATCTAAGTTATAAACCAACTAGAAGTAGAGCTTTGTCAATTTCAGCATGTACTGTAATGCATAGGAGGTAGCTGCCTTTTATTACTGACAATTTCATTTTCATCATTTCTGACTGTGAGAGCAGCAAGTTTGAAATGAGTGTCTTGCTGAGAATATTAAGCTGACTGAAACAGAAGGGAGAAGAGAAAGGGAGAATGAAAAGAGGGTGAGGTTTGCGCCATACACAGAAACGCACAACATATATTTCAAAGAGCATGATTATGTATTTATTATTTTCATTTCCACATCACTCTTCTATGTCACTGGAGCCCGGGGGTGAGGGGGGTGGGGTTTAAACATTATATACAAAAACAACAACCAGCCATATAAAAATACATTTCTGAAACCCCCACCCCCACTCAAACCCAAAAAGAACAAAAGCAAAGCACAGCAATACCTGCCAGTAAAGTTTTAGTAGGAATTCATGTCTCAGAGACATATGTCTTTACTTGGCATCTAAACGCCATCAACATTAGGAATTGAAATACCTCCTTGGGGAAAGAGTTACACAAACAGACACTGCCAACAGGGTATTCCCTGTTACAAGTCACTGTCCCATGGCTCATGACATCAGCACCGCTAAGGCTGTGGTGGCAGGCATTGGGCAAGGTATAAATACTTAGATCCATTTAGGGATTTGTAAACCAATACCAATACCTTGGGCTGGGCATGTTAGCTCACATTAAAATTTACATGTGCCCTACATGGAAGCCACTGGGTGTCTCTTCCTAAAATTTGTCAGGCGTGATCTGCTCTGGAGGGGCTCTGTGCCTGTAAATTTTATCCACTTTGGCCAAAGGGGGAGAAAGTGTTTTATTATGAATGCAGCCTTATTTTATACAGAGAGACTTGGAAATCAGAGCACACACTGAAGTGGAGAGAGCACAGAGCAACACAGAAACAGATCAGATTTTTTTTTAAAAAAACATGCAAAGACACAACTGTTGAGAGATGTGTACACCCCTAGCATATAGATACTATAAATAAATGATTGAAATAATTTTCTTTTAACCGGAAAATCTTTGACTAGAAGAGTTGGCAAGGAGACAAGCTGTTTTTCTATTTCCCATCTGAATTGCTTACGAGTGTCATCAGTGTACTGTATACTTCTCGTTTTCTAGCAGTAATAAAAGTATACCGATAAAACCAGTATTTTATGATTCTAGTATTTCTAGTCTATTATGCCAACTTCTAATCACAAAAAGCCTTTTTAAAATGTGATAGAAAATTCAGCATTGAGATGAATGGCTTGAAAGTGTTGTTGTTGTTGTTGTTGTTGTTGTTGTTGAATTGTTCTTCGTGACAGCTGAGAATTGGGCACAGAACTAGTGTAAGGGAAATTACAGTCTTGTACCAGAGCAATCTATTTTTTTATTTGGCCCATTTATATCCCACCCTTCTTTTATTATAGAGCTCAAGGCAGCTTAAATGGGTTTCTCATAAGCCAGTCATGGTATCCAGACTTATTGACTGTATCGTGTTTTGTCTCACGATGCTCTGGACACACCCACAGAGGATGGCAGCTGTAGTGACTGGGGACCACAACTTTCTGGACACCACAACTTTTCCCCAAAGACGTATGGAAGGTGTGAGAGAGCAAGTCTGTCCCCTCTGGCCTCTCAAACATGGCACCTTAAAGGGTATGGAAATGGCCCCATGAAGCAAAACTGTGCACTGAACAGGAATAGCCAGAGTTTGAGAAACAAGAGTGGGGAGACAACCAGAGTGCAACTTGCATTTCCTTGATCCAAGTCTGATACTCTACACCATACTGACTTTAATACCCCACATTAATCTGCAGTTACAGGTAGGTAGCCATGTTGGTCTGCCGTAGTCGAAACAAAATTAAAAAAAAATAAATCCTTCCAGTAGCACCTTAGAGACCAACTAAGTTTGTTATTGGTATGAGCTTTCGTGTGCATGCACACTTCTTCAGATACCTGCAGGGCCGTTATAAGAAGAATTTGGCACATGCAAGTCACAAACTTAAACCTTGGTGTTTTTAGTCCTATAAAAAGGTAGTAGAGATCTCTTAACAGAAAAATCCCTAAGCTTTCTCAGCAATTCTTCAGTATCCAAGGCCCTTTAGTGTAAATGAAAGCAGCAGAAGTGATTTACAAGTTATACTAGTCTTTGCACCAAAGGCTTGGAAAATGCTTTGAATGCTGAAAGAATCACTGGTAAGAAATAACCTTGATTCTGAAAAGATTTACAAGACCAACAACAACAAAAAGAGACACTGTGGTTTAATTTTCATTTGAAACAAAGTTCCTCTAGTAGGTTAAATCGCCAAATTATCTATTCAGCTCTCTTGGGCTGGAAATAGGTACTGAATATAGTTTGAAAGAGGCATCACGGCATGATATTGATATATGTAAGTTCATCCCAGTTTGAACTCTGGCAAATAAGTTTCTGGGTTATAGTATTGTTTCAAAAACCTACAAAGCCTATTTGACTAGGGCACAAAGGGAATAATGGCATGAAAAAAGAAGAAGTATACATGAACACTAAGCTAGACCTCACTCAAACCACCCTCAACTCCTGCCTGTCTCCATTTTAAAGCTGGAGTCAAATGCTTTCATAAAGGGCACATTAAGAAACCATTACTGTTGCTCCTTGCTTATTCTCCTTCTGTAATTGCTGGCTAGACATTTCATTAAGCAAGAAGTCTAATTTTCCTATTAGGCGGGTGCTCAAAAGCGCATCTAAATTGGCCCAGAAATGTAAGGCAACAGCTATAATTCAGCAATAATTGCTGCTTTCGAAGTCAGCACTTTACATATCACATGAATATCCATTATTCATAACAGCTCCATTTTCTGTGTGATAAAGCCATACTATTTTGTTGTTATCCAACTTCCGTTATGAAATAAATGCAGAAAGCTCCTAGCTTTTGTTTATCTTAAAGAAAAGAAGTAATAGGATTCTGGTTGGTTTGTTTTCATTCCGCTATTTATTAGGACATAAAAACCTGTTGCTATTTTTGGGAGAAACATGTCAGTAGAAGGGTCCCCAGGGTAGAATTAGTGACTGCAATATCAACTGATGACTTGCATGTGGGAAACGTTGGAGATTTTGTATCTTTTTCTAGGAAAAGAGGTGCCAGAGCTCACCATTAATTTCTCCCTTGTTCTTTGAGAATGGCAATGGCTCCCACCTGAGAGGTGCCAGAACTGAGCCCTGGTGAGCTTCGGCTAAAAAAAAAGCCCAGCCCATAGTTCTGGCTGCTCTAAACAAACACACCATGATGAGGAATGCCACAAAATTAATCCTGCTACAAATATAAGATAATGTATAGAGTGGCCCATACTGCAATTTATTACATCTTTATTACATTTTATCTTGTACTTCTTTCAATGAGCTTTTCTTTATCCAGTGAGGGGGTGGTCGGCCCAATATCAACCAGTGGGCTTCATAGCTGAACAGGGATTTCAGTCTCAGTCCTACCAGGAATGCAGTGTTTATTCTACCACTCTGCTTTGGGTCTCTTTATCATTTTCATGCATGTCCCATTGCTAACAGCTTAACAGCCAAATTCTATTTTCCCAAAAGGCCAATGTGCTTCTGGCACCAGGATAAAAAGCAGCATTATTTACAATTTCAGCATTTCAAATAGTTGCTAACATTGACTCCTTCTACCTCTCCTTCCCACCCACCCCCCAAAAAATATCTTTTTGAAAATGGGAGTTTATCTGTCATTAAGTGGTGAAGATTGACGATTCGAGGCCTTTTTGTCAGTTCTGCTAACAAAGGCCTTGTCTCCTTGACACAGAGCTTCAGATTTGCTACAATAGCTCTCAATCAAGTCTTATTATTCACAAACATGTATTCACTTTACCCATATTGCTTCTCGTTCATCTGCTTGAGAAATGCCAATGCTAAAAAGGAAACATATTTTATTCATATTAAATATGTGTAAGTTGGGGCAAGTCCCTCTGGTACATGCCATATTTGTCTCAGTTTTTTTTTGTGATGCACATCATAGCAGCTTTCAAAGTCTCCTTCAGTCAGGTATCATCAATTTAGTTAGGTTTGTTTTGCTGGATCTGTCAGATGAAATACTCTGTGTTAGAATCTCCAGAGAGAAGCATAATATTTTATTAATTATGTACTCTGTCACACACTTTTGTAGCAGGGATGGGGAACCAGGGTCATTTGAGATGACCACTGGCCATGCTGGCTGAAGCTGATAGGGGTTTGCTCTGCTCTTAAGGCAGAGCATACAACTTGCTGAATTGTTCCAGAGTCCTGTACCTGTACCTCTCTCTGTCCCTTAACATTTATCCTCAGCAATTAGGACTGGACTTTATGTCTCTGTGTGATCATTTTTGCCAATCCCAGGGAAGAGAATGGGGCACTGCCACCCTTTGTTCTGTGGCCTCTGTTCAGCTCAGCTATAAGATAGGCAGCAGAAGCCAGAGGCTGGCTGAGCCTCTACTAGGCCACCAAACATTGCTGTGTATCAGCTGTATGTACAGTCATACCTCATGTTACGGGTGCTGCGGGTTGCGTTTTGCGCGGGTTACGAACGCGCCGAACCCGGAAGTTCCGGAATGGGTTACTTCTGGGTTCGGCGGTTTGTGCATGTGCAGACGCTTGAAATGATGCCATGCACATGTGCCAAATCGCAGAATCGCATTGCGCACATCCGCAGATGCGACACTTCATGATGCATTCTGCTCATGATGCAAACGGGGCTCTGGAACGGATCCCATTCGCATACAGAGGTACCACTGTACTTCGGTGGGTTATAAGTTGTACAGGGCTGGCATACATTGTTGTTGTTCAGTCGTTCAGTCGTGTCCGACTCTTCATGACCCCATGGACCAGAGCACGCCAGGCACGCCTGTCTTCCACTGCCTCCCACAGTTTGGTCATACTCATGTTGGTAGCTTCAAGAACACTGTCCAACCATCTCATCCTCTGTCGTCCCCTTCTCCTTGTGCCCTCCATCTTTCCCAACATCAGGGTCTTTTCCAGGGAGTCTTCTCTTCTCATGAGGTGGCCAAAGTACTGGAGCCTCAACTTCAGGATCTGTCCTTCTAGTGAGCACTCAGGGCCGATTTCCTTGAGAATGGATAGATTTGATCTTCTTGCAGTCCATGGGACTCTCAAGAGTCTCCTCCAGCAGCATACATTACTGCAGGAGAATTAGCTTATCCACAGTGTGCTAAGGCAATGGCCCATTATTAGTAAAATATTTCTCTATGCTTCCTTTTTCCTGTGCGCTTCTATTTTTTTTTTAAAAAAACCCTTCACCTTTCTTCCATTGCATTATATCAATTTGCATTGCAAACTATTTGTAGCATTGCTCATGTGTTCTCAGATTGACTGCCCTCTTTCTGTGCCCAGCTCAAGTGTATTTCAAATTCTGATTAGGGCCTTCATACTTCCCCACAGTACAAATAATAAGTATGGTGAAGTGGAGGGGGGGGGGTTGTGCTGAATGACATGCCGTTCCAACTCACATCCAAAATGACTAAAACAAAATGATTGTCTTAAATGAATGAAGTACATTTTGCAACTCCTCCTCCTCTCCTCTTCTTCCTTACTTGTTCAATTGTCCCAAAAATTTAATGCTATATAAATCTATAATGGGAAGACATTTGCTTTATTTCCTTCTTCCTCCCTCTGATCATTAGGTCCTGTTGATATATTGCATTTTCTCAGGTTTCCAATTTACCATTAAATGCTAGTTAAGTATTTAAGTGTTCCATCAAGGTATGCTTTAGGTTTCAAAATTATAGTGCTTGTTGTTTCAGTCTGTATGCACTGATATGACTGGAATCAGGCGTGTACTAGTTCTCACTAAAATGCTAATAAATTTTCATGAGAACTTCTTCTTCTTCTTCTTCTTCTTCTTCTTCTTCTTCTTCTTCTTCTTCTTCTTCTTCACAAACTGATGTGGAAAAGTGGAGAATTGAACTTAAGATTGGAAAAGATGAGAATCCAGAATTGATAGATTCTTCTGAGATTGTTTCCTCCCCGTGACCGACTAACTAATTAACTAGTTAGTGCTGAGCAATATCCATAATCAGGAGCTTTGCAACGAACATATCACTTTGGCTCTTGAGTAATAATGCCAAGTTGTTGTTGGGTTTTTTTTTTTTTAATGACATGGTTTTCCTTCAAGCTCAGCTGCTGTTCCCTTGGCCTCTGGAGCAATTTCTCACTAGAACACTACTTGGTAATAATGAAACGGTTTGTTTTCAGCAACTGGCTGTCCGAAGAGCAGTTGCGGTGGAAACACTGGCGCCAGTCCTTTGCCTTTAGCCACTTCACAGGAAATCACTTTTGTCAACCTCCAAATTTCCCAGAATTAATGAGAAATTCACCAGGAGCCAAGAGGGTCTGGAGATGATGTACAACAAGCTGTTTTCTTCCACATGTCATGCTGCCTTACATACTATTCTCTCATCTATCAGTAAGTATCGGTGCATCATGGAATCATAGAATTGTAGAGTCATAAGGGGCCCCCAAGGGTCATCTAGTCCAACCTTCTGCAATGCAGGAATCTCAGCACATGCTGGTATCCCATTCAATTTGAAACCATACTGGACCCTGCTAGAAGTTTTAATGCTGTACAGGTGGAACAAAGTGAGAAAGTTAGGAAAGTTGGATGTCGGAACAACCAACAGTACAAGGTGGCTGAATCCAACTAAGCCATAATCTTGAATAGGCAAAAAAAAAAAAAAAGGAAAACTGGATCTGGCTAGCAGGCCAGGTCTTTCTTCTTTGGCAATCCCTCATAGCCGAGTAAGATTGTGTGTCCGTAAGTGACTGTGGAGGCCAATTCTGGGTCTACACACCCTTCCATAGTGGAGGCATAGGTTTCTTTGTGGGAGTTGATCATCATGAGGGTTTGCCAAATGTGCCTTCCTCTTAACACGTTTCTCCCTTTTGTCCTGAGTTCGAGTGTCTTCAGAGTCCATGACACCTTTGGTAAAGGCTGTTTAATAAAACAGCACCTAGAGGCCTACAGCAGCTCAACTGCCAGGATTAGGAATGTCGCTACAGACTCTTGGATGCTGTCTGCTACAATGGGGGAATCTGCCAAAAAAGAGCTCACACTAGAGCAGAGCTTTCCAAAAAAATTCATGTTGGTGACACACTTTTTCGACCTGCATCATTTCATGACACAGTAACTCAGTTTTACTAGCAAAGCAGAGGCTCAACTAACCCCTTTACAGCCCCAGGAAGAGCGCAGGGAGCATCCGCGCGACACACCTACACACTGCAGCCGGCACACTAACATGTCACAACACACAATTTGGAAAGCTCTGCACTAGAGAGATGAGTACGGGATTAGGGATAATACATCCTTGCAAGTAAGTCCACAGGTGTTTCCATATCACAACATTTTTAGTAGCTGTCTGCCCTCGCAAATAATCATACCATATGGCACAACAATGTCATGAATTCTTTCCTGAAAGGAAGAAAACTGGCTTACATTTTATACATGCTAACTGCCTGATTACCTGGAAGTAATTCTTATTTATTCACCACAGGCATGTAAAGTGGGTGTACATACAAACTCAGGGCAACATCTTGTTCAAAACGAGGGAAAACTGTGTGACTCCAAGGACCTGCGCAGGGACTAAAATGTAAAAACTGTCAACGGGAATGACTACTTGATAGAATGTTTTGCTTCCCTGTCACTGTGCAGTCTTACTTAAGAGTATTTTGACAGTGCCACTGTAGATTTATATTCAATTGACTTATATAAAATAGTGGTACAGCAACTTTTGCAAAGTGTTCTCTCGCTTTTGTATTCTCAGAAACAAATGCTTGCCTACAATGCCCTCTTTTTTCTAATTAGGAACAGGATGAGTATCTCTGAAGGGTATTAGCATTTTGTCAGATAGAAAACGTCATTTCTGTATCCAATATCCCAAGTGCCTTCACTGCGATCACCATGTATAAGAAATTGGCTGCTTGAACATCATGATAAACTATTAGAATGAACTGACCTCCCACAGACTTCTGTATTTTCCTTCTCCCTTCTCCTCTGCTGGTGCTGAACCACAGTTTAGCTTCATGTCCAAACCCTAAACCAGACATCACCAAACTCGGCCCTCCAGCTGTTTTGGGACTACAACTCCCATCATCCCTAGCTAACAGGACCAGTGGTCAGGGATGATGGGAATTGTAGTCCCAAATCATCTGGAGAGCTGAGTTTGGGGGTGCCTGCCCTAAACTGTGGTTAACTACTGTTAGTTGAAACAAACCAACATCACAAACCATATTAGAAGTTGTTTTGTTTAAACTATTTTTCTCCAGACAACTGTCCCAGCATCTCAACATCATCTCTAGAGGTATAGTGCAAGGACGTAAAGCACATTTTAGCCACATTGATTTAAAATAAGAGATTCAAGCACCTGCTTAATTTCATGTCTTAATCATGCACTTAATTTTTCATGATATCAGCTTTCAAAGAGGTAGCCCTGTTAGTCCTGCATCTAGTGAAGTGGACTCCAACCCACTTGAAAGCTTATGTCACTATAAATATGTTAGTATTTAAAGAGCTCAAAATATGCTTTGCCGTTTTTATTTTTTCATGAAATTGGTTGCCCATTCTCGCAACTTTCACAGTGCATGTCACTTTTCAACCTATTCATGCATAGTGCCACATGTGGAGAGGATTGTGTGCATTCTAGCATCACCTGAACAATTCAGAACAAATCAGGTTTCCTGAGGTGGAAATTAGCGTGCATTGCCTCAAAATGAGCTATTCTACAGACTCTGAAACTTGGGTCACATCTGCCTATTTCAGTGCTCTGGAAATGGACCAGGTTGCTGCTGACACTTGGTGTTGCTCTAGTTGACTCTAATGAGTCCTGGGCTGTGCAAACCTACATCAGGTGTGTGTGTGAGGGGGGGGGGCATCCAGTACATTGATTGGGTCAGGACTCATTTGTGTGGTTACCATATCCCAGTTTAAATAGTTGCTCAGATTGTATGTTATGCACATTGTTTGCTAGGTATGCAAATCAAGCATATTGATGTGTACAATGTCAACAAAGCTGCCTTGTGCTTTTGCCTTGCTGTTCTGGAGCTATTTCCTGTGAGCCGAAACAGTGGGATTTCAGGACCACGGATAGCATCTAGTGAGCAATTTGTTTCAACAAAAGTCTGGAGGTGCTGTGAGTTACTGCCTGCCAACTCCAGGTGAAATGGGCTTCCAACCATCAGCCTCAGTGTCAGGAACATGGCCCATTTCCCGAGACAGCAGCCCAGCAGCTTCAGACATGTCCAGTTTGTCATTCCCCTCTTACTCTGAGCTCGAAGCTGGGACCATGGCAAAACTGGGGAAGGAGCAATGTGAAATGTTCTTATCTGTTTGCTCATGTCAGGAAAGAGTGGCCTTTCACATTTGTTCTGCCTGCCCTGCCTCTACAGGAGGCATGATAGGGAGAGACCAAATGCAGAATTCAGTTTGGATTCGACAAGAAGAGAGTTTTGGAGTTGATATGAAACATTTTATTCTGCCACACAATGAGATGATGATAAGAAGGGTTGCTGAAATCTATGCCAGATGCAGTGCTCTAAGCTCATATGCAGCCACCACAGAAAGCATGCAGCACAGATAGATCAAATCAAATGTGCCTCTCACAGTACATTGCAAATTCCTTCCAAGTTAGCCTATTGCTTCTGTCATGCAACACCAGCCACAACCATATCTCAGTATTGTGAAACTGCTTCCCTATAGAGGTGGATCTCAGCTGCATAGCTTCTGCTGTATGCTGAGGATGCACCTCTTGACCCGAACCTTTGACAGCTGTTACATGTGTCTCTGGGAATTCATACAGATGTGCTCTTCACACATTACCCTTGCAAAAGGAGGGGGTTATTTTACATGGGTTGGTCATGCACCCTCTTGGCAATGTGGCTAAGGGCATCCAGGACCCAGGAATTCACAACCATGCCAAGACCTCAAGTTGAATGCCAAAGCACCATGTTTATTTCAGAGGTGAGTCTCAACGAAGTGGGACAGGTGGGAAGCCAGGCAAAAAGAACTTGCTCCTTTGGCTGGAGTGAGCAACTGCATGTTAAGCAAACACTGTCCCTCAGGGGCTCCTGAACAAAACTGGGGTGGGTGCCTTAGAAAGAGAGAGAACAAAGGTGGGAGGGAAGGGGGAAAGTAAATGATCAATGGACCAAGATTTCTGTTAAAATAATGGTAAATTAAATCTCCTGTTGCACATCACAAGTGGAAATTAAGCACCACCACAAAGAGGAGCCCTCATCCCAGAGAGACAGAACTCACAATCAGGGAGAGGGGCAGGAGCAGCAGGGTAAACATCCCCCCCCCGGGCAAAATTTGCAGATCCCACACTGCCCCACTTCTTTTTAGCTCCCTTTCTTGCTTTCCACCTCAGCTTTTGTGTCTCATTTCCACAATGTTTTGTTCTTCAATCACCTAGTTCATTAAAATCATTTTCAGCCTGACCTGATGTCTGATTGACCTTCTCACGTGTAATTGGATACTTCAAGGGGCTCTGTTTCCTGAGGGGCAGAGTTGTTTAAAGCTTCCCCTACTTCTAGTTTTAGAAAGGAAGAATAACCTTCACCTGCTAAAAGACACAGTTAATCTATAAATGCAACTGCTAAGGCCAAGGCCATTTATGTGTCTGGGGAAACAATTACTTTTCTGGTACTCTGTATTCTCTCTGTGTACATACACACATACACATCTCAAGTAAAGATGGTAGAGACTGAAGGGTAGAAGCTGTTTACACTCCTTGCAACTTTTAGGGGGCGGGGGGGATGGACAAGTGGGTCGATGTTTCAAAAGCAGGGCAATTCTAAATTTCCTTTAGCTAGGTGTTAAATTAGGTGCATATGGGTGCAAGGTCATACACTAGCTCTGGTAATACTCACACCTGTTTTGCCTTTCTTCTCTGAGGCAGAAAGCATAGCTAATATGGCGCCCTGTGCAAGACCAAAAATTGATGCCCCCTCACCTCTCGTGGTGCCTTCCCAAAGCCAGCTAAGGGAGGCACCAGGTGTGAGAAGGAGGTGTGAGTCTTTGGAAGTGTCCTAGAGCCCTCCCATCTCCTTCCCAAAGCTGGGAAAGCACTAAGTAGGAATGGGCAAGGAGTTGGGATGACTCTAGGACTCTGTCAGAGCCCTCACACCTCTTTCCCAAAGCACAGAACTTACAAGGATTTGGGAAGGAGACAGGAAGGTCCCCTGTGCAGGGGAACCAGTGGCACTCCTCTAAATCTGCCTCTGGCATTGCCTCACATTTTGGGAAGAGATGTGGTCATATGCTGTGTGCTTTATTGTCCCTAGTTTTCAATCACAGTTTGGGATCAAAACAGCCCTGGACAGTCTGCCTTTGGGGAGAGTTACAGGGGGAATGTGACCCTTGGGTTCTTTCAGAGGTCTTTGATACCATCAGCCATGGTATCCTATTGGAATGGCTTTGTGGGTGGAGAGTGGAGAGCATAGAGTTATGATGGGGTCAGACCGAGAGGGGAGAGCATAAATTTGAGGAACATGTGCATAAAAATGAATATATCAGTGAAGGGAGCATACAAAATTCATTATATTAGAAGAAATTTCTTTGAAAAAAGTTTACATTAGTCAAAACTATGCACAAAAATGGGCTCACTTGGAGAAATTTGTGCAAAGATGCTGAATAATTTCATGAGCATTTTTTTTTTTTTTGAAATGCAAATTTCTGCAGAAATGTGGGGACTGCATTTCAGGTTGGAAAAATGAGAAACCGAGAGAACCAACAATGACAGGCCCTTCCATTCCTAGTGATGACATCATAGGACCAATCAGATTTAGCTACATAGTTATATCACTGCAAGGTCAAATGAAGCTGCACTGCCTTTCCTCTGAGGCCCCAATCCAGCCCTATTTGCACCAGAATGGGTGCTGGAATGAACATGTTAGATTGCTCATTCAAGTGTGTACCCTACTGAGAGAAAAAATAAATCAATACATACATGCTGGAAGTAGAGTTGGGGATTTTTCAGTGGGAATAATGAAGTTTGTAAAACTCTTTCCGTCCTCAGCAATTCCTAGAGAAACACTGTTCATACAGAGAAGCCTAGGATGACTCCCGTTTAATACCCCATGCAAAATAAATAAATAAATAAATATTATAAGATGTATCAGCCAAAATTTAACACCAATGGGGACAGGAATGCATGGTTTATTTTTACATGCATGCGAAACACTGAAAATGGAGGTACTTCCAGAGGCTAAGTTCTTCCAACTAGGCTATGTTCTAACAGGGAACATTGGCCCACAAGTTGCTCAACCATTTCAACCACCAGGAAGACATAGCCTGGGTAGAGATGTGAAATTTCTGGAAATTTTTGAATCTAGCCACCCCTCACCCCTTGCTTTTTTGTTTGTTTGGGGCAATGAAAATGTATGTAATACTTGTTTTCTTTTTGGAACAGTATTTCTTGAAGAATATAAATGCATTATGTATAACTTAGCACATAATTGTACAGTTTGATATATTTATGAAATTTACAAGTATAATTGCCTTAGGTTTATGCAAACAATAATTACAAACGCACCCAGTATTAGAAGCAAGTAGCTGCAGGTATCCAGGCATATCTTAGTTTTTGTGAGTTAGGGAAATGAGGGGGGAAATAAAATAAGAGTCAAAAGTAAAAAACAAAAACAAAAAAACAACCCATCAACACTGCAATAAACTAAACAAAGTTTTTTTTTTTTGTTATCTGGAATTAGGCACAGTCACCTCTCCTTCCTGTCAGCATTATCCTGAAAGGATGCTGGTGGTGGAAAACTTGCAATGAATGTTTACAAGGAGAAACAGGGGGATGCGTGTTCACACCACAGGCGATGCTCCCTCAGCACGGTGTAGTGGTTAAGCATGGTGGACTCGTAATCTGGTGAACTGGGTTTGCTTCCCTGCTCCTCCACATGCAGCTGCTGGGTGACCTTGGGCTAGTCACACTTCTCTGAAGTCTCTCAGCCTCACAGAGTGTTGTGGGGGAGGAAGGGAAAGGAGATGGTTAGCCGCTTTGAGACTCCTTAAGGGGAATGAAAGGTGGGATATCAAGTCCAAACTCTTCTTCTTCTTCTTCTTCTTCTTCTTCTTCTTCTTCTTCTTCTTCTTCTTCTTCTTCTTCTTCTTCTTCTCCTCACCCCCAAAAATGTTCACAGTCTTAAGTATGAACAGAACACAGGACTGAGGACTATGAGAGCATCTGGTTATTGAGTTAATCTTCATAATAACATTGGGCTCATCATTATCATGTGATCACACACAAGCCAGTATCACAGAAATGGCAGACAAAATTACATAAAGCCCACCACCATGTCATTTACACAGTGACTGAGATATCCTATTATAATCATCTCAAATTTCTCTCCATATTGAGATAATCCATTTCTGAAAGATGGAATAATTTCCCAAAACTGAGCTTTCATGGGCTGGGCTACTCGACTTGTTCCTTCTGATTTGATTGCGTTTCCCACCACTTGAAGTAACATCACAAATCAGAGACCCTGATAAAGCTATCACAAAGGTCTCTGAGCTGAGCCTGGTTAGATCATCATGCAAGATGAGAAGAAAAAGCCAATTCCAATTTCGCATCCTTCATCAAGTAATTATCTTACATGAGATGGACTTGCATAGAGGGAAAGGATTCAGTTGCAGTTCTAAGTTAAGAATGGAGAAGTGACTTCCATGGTGTCAACTAGAGAGAAGACTGACTAGGCCTTATTAGGCTTGTCTAAATTTGTTGAGAGATTGGCACTGGAGTTAAGAAAAAAAACCCATAAAGGTGTATAATATGATTGGTCAACTGTTTCCTATAAAACCAGGGAAGGAAAATCTATCCTCCTTTTTATGTTGTTTTATCATAAATCATGTAGCAGGGATAGCCAATGTGGCACCTCCCGGGTGTTGTTGAACTACAAGTCCTATCACTCAATGATGGCCAATCACTGGAGATGATGGGAGTTGTAGTCCAACAATATCTAGATGGCACATTAGCTATCCTTGGTGTATGGTCACTTAAATGAAAAGCAAAGTCAGTATATCAGTATTCTCGAAGTGGAAAAAAGAGTGGAAAGCAATTATTTTATCCCTGAATGAGTTGGCAGTTATCTATCTGAAGATGAAGTACTGCACAAATATGGGCACAAAGAGAGAATGGGAAAAGCTAGACAACAGACAATTCAGACCTCATGCTAAATTCATTTCAGTCACTCTGGAGTCGGCTAGATGGCCAGACTATTATGTGTATTTAGCAGGAGCCTTTTATAATGGAGTTGATAAGCGCTATTGCAGGGTGGACCTGGTGCAAGTCATATATCTTTATTTTAAATGACTTCTAAGTCCCTTTTTCCTGGGTGCTCATAATAGCTTCCAGAATAATTAAGGCAATAAACAAAATCATATTGATGTAAATTAAAATAGCTGGTAAACTGATGGATTGATGTGGGAAGTCAGCAATCTCCCAGAAGGTGTAGAGTCTTGACAACCAATGTGACTTCTTCAAGTCATCTGTAGCCACACATACTACCTTCTTAAAAAGCAGCTCTAGGTGCAGGAGCACCAGTAGACTCCTCATGTGGTCAGACATAGAGATAACTACGCCACCTTTCACAATCATATTGTCCCCTGTAAACACTCAGCATACCTGACAAGCATAACCTCCATCTTGTCTGGATTCACATGTAATCTGGAAAAATCCAGTGTTGGTGCTGACCTTTAAAGCCCTAAACTGCCTCGGTCCTGTATACTTGAAGGAGCGTCTCCACCCCCATCATTCGGCCCGGACACTGAGATCCAGCGCCAAGGGCCTTCTGGCGGTTCCCTCACTGTGAGAAGCAAAACTACAGGGAACCAGGCAGAGGGCCTTCTCGGTAGTGGCGCCCACCCTGTGGAACTCCCTCCCTTCATATGTCAAAGAGATAGACAACTGCCAGACATTTAGAGGACATCTGAAGGCAGCCCTGTTTAGGGAAGCTTTTAATGTGTGATATTTTAATGTATTTGATTTTTGTTGGAAGCCGCCCAGAGTGGCTGGGGAAATCCAGCCAGATGGGCGGGGTACAAATAATAATAATAATAATAATAATAATAATAATAATAATAATAATAATAATCCTCTGAAAAGTATCGTAAAGACTAATAGTTATTATGGCAGGAACAGGAATCTACTTCATCAAATCGATGAAGGGTGTTCCTAAGTTGGCACGTAACAGTGGGGCCAGAGGGCAATGAAATGAAAAAGATCAGACAGTGATATCTACATGGAAAATTAAAATTTACAAAAAAACAAACAAACCCATGACCAATTTACAAAAAAGTGTTACCACTGCCAGCCTAGAATCATAGCAAGGTCTAGATGGTTTACCTGCCAGCTCACTATGGAGGGGTTATAAATGAAACAACAATCCTTAGAGATTTGGGTAATGAGAGACCTGTGTTCTTTCACTTGTTGCTGGACTCCAATTCTCATCAGTCTTAGCCAGCATAGCCTATACTCAAGAGCAGGTGATGGAAGCTTTAGTCCAGGAACTTCTGGAGGGCCTTAAGGGGCAACCTGGAAGGGCTCATGACTCCTGGGTATGGCCAGGCTGACCCAATGAAGGCAGAAAAGGAAGATTCGTTTATTGCCATCACTACCACCCCACAGGTTTGCAAATGATCTTCATAGTTCCCTTTTGAAGTACATATAACAGTAGGATCAGAGTGTTCGTATACTTTGATGATAAATATGGTGCACGCTAAGGAATTAAGCTTTTAGAAAATATACTAAGCTCTTTCATCTTGTTAAACAAAGGGTGATTATCTGAAGGTTTATCGCAGCAAGGGAACAAGGGCCCTCACTTTGTCTTAATCAAGAATATATATTGTAATGGGAAACTTAAAATGAGGGCAGAGTGCATTAGAATGCTCCTGTTAGAGAAATCATTCATTGAATTCAGTTTGGATAATTTCAAGTGGACATCCCATGGGAGAATAAGTCACCTGCTGATTCAGTTTGTATGTTGCGGAGAAAGAATGTGTGATACTTGACCTGGCTGAACGGCAAACAATGTGTGATTCCATGTATGCTTTGCTTGTAAGTTCTACTGAATTCCATAGAGCTTCCTCCCAAATAAGTGTGCATAGGAATGCAGACAGGGGATTAGACTGAAATTTACATTTCTCTCTCTCTCTCTCTCTCTCTCTCTCTCTCTCTCTCTCTCTCAAAAGGAAAATGTAGCTTTTAGCATTTATATTAGGTTGTATTTAATGGTGGCTTTGCCTTAGTTGGAAGCACTTCTGCTTTCACCTATTGTAGTTGCATCATATCCCATTTTGTTCTGGAGGATCCTCCAGCCTTTAAGATAAGCTTTTTTTTTTTTTTTGCATGTGGTGGTAGTGTTTTAAGTTGGGGGAATAGTGAAAACTGGATGCCTCAACTTGCATGAAGGGAAGTTATTTCTGCTAAAGCGGGTTTGAGGAACCATTGGCCCACCAGATATTGCTAAACTACAACTCCCGTAATCTTTGACCATTGGCTTGCTGGCACTGATGGGGGGGTCAAAGTGGAAAGCTGGAGGTGTCCCACAATGGTGATAAAGAAAAGACACCACTGAAAAAAACAACCCAGTGGTTCCCAAGCATTGTCCCCACCCCATGGACCACATGAATGGTTTTCTGCCTGTTGTGCCTATTGTAAATCGGATCCTCCTATCCAAGGGTCCGCGTTGCGCATGGGCCCAAGGCACCCCCCACTAACCCTTGAGGGGGTGGGGGTTGAGCACAGCTCACTTGGTGGCCCAACGATTGAGCCACGGCCTATTGGCCAATCAGGAAGAGGGTGTGATTGTGCGGCATATAAAAGCAGTGGCACATTACTGGAGGCTTTACCTGGCTCCGCTCAGCTGAACACCTGCCCCCCGCCCCCACTTTTATGTTTCTGCTTGGCCTTGCTCTGGACTTCGGTTGGTCGCCTGTTTTTGGGACAGGGGCCGGGTAGGAATTTTTCCATTTGGCAGAATTGGCACTGGCCATTGTGTTTTCGCCTACCTCCTAGCAAACATCACAACTTTGTAAGATTGGGCGGTAAGGCATTGGCTTATTGTGATGTGAGGGAAGGGAGGGGCAGTCACCACCTGCCCCTCCAGGTACAAGGGTATTCCAGCAGAGTGGTACCTCAGGTTACAAACGCTTTGTGTTACAGACTCCGCTAACGCAGAAGCAGTACCTCGGGTTAAGAACTTTGCTTCAGGATGAGAACAGAAATTGTGTGGCGGCGTGGCGGCAGTGGGAGGCCCCATTAGCTAAAGTTAAGAACGATTTCAGAATGGTTAAGAACGGTTTCAGGTTAAGAATGGACCTCTGGAACAAATTAAGTTCTTAACCATAGGTACCAATGTAAAGGAATCCGTGGGCCTGGATTTCATCCGAACATGAGGGGCTAGGGCCATACCAGGACCCAGTGGGAACCCCGGGGTGAGCTTCAGTTGGTTGTCTTCGACGGAGCTCCCTCTTGTGCTTGTTTACCCACCCAGACTTCCTGCAAGGCAGGCAGGTGTCAGATACAGTGGTACCTCTGGTTACGAACTTAATTCGTTCCGGAGGTCTGTTCTTAACCTGAAACCATTCTTAACCTGAGGTACCACTTTAGCTAATGGGGCCTCCTGCTGCCGCCGCCACATGATTTCTGTTCTCATCGTGAGGTAAAGTTATTAACCCGAGTGGTAGGGAAAATACATTCTTCCAATGTGCATCCCCCCCCCCCCGCATTTCCTAAGAATGTGTAGTCACCTGGCTGTGTACTGCTCTCTGTTTTAATGTGTTTTGCTCCTGTGCCGATGCTGCTGTTTCTAATGCTGTTATACTCTTTTATTGTACCTTTTGCAAATCACACTCACAAAAGAAGACATCTATTCTGCCCTTTGGCACCCAAGGCATCTTCTAGATTAAAAACACCAAAATTCAACTAAGATAATGTGATAAAAAATAAAAAATATAAATTATATATTGAACGATCATAAATTACAATTCGGCCAGGGGCTGGGGAGATGCAGCTCCACCACACTGGCAGGGCCAGCACCATATTCAGACCAGGCATGAGGAGGAAAACAAACAGCCAGAAAAAAGAAGCAATGTCTGCTTTAATTATTTTCTTTTTGTTCCTTTTGTTCCCCCCTCTCATCTTACAAATTTCCCTTAGAATGTGACCCTGCATATCAGGGCATGTGTGTGTGTGTGTGTTCCTTTTTATTATTTACCCTTTTGTTTTTTCTCTCTCTCTCTCCTGGTTTTTGTTTGCTTGTTCAAAGTTTCATCCTTCTCTCTTCAGTTTATACAAAATCAAAAATTCTTTCCAGTAGCACCTTAGAGACCAACTGAGTTTGTTCCTGGTATGAGCTTTCGTGTGCATGCACACTTCTTCAGATACCTTCAGTTTATGACTTCCCCCCCAAAGAATCGGTGGAATTGTAGTTTGCCCCTCGCAGAGCTGCAATTCCCAGCAACCTTAACAAAATATATTTCCCAGGGTTCTTTGGAGGAAGCTTTAAATGTGCTTTATGGTTTGTACACAGCCACAATATCTTTGTTCAAGTTCCTAGACTTTACTCAACCAGCATCAAACTATTTCTTCAGAAATGTAAGTTCTTTCAAATATTTGCCACTGGTATCCTAGCTGCTACCAGGGGAGTTCCAGTACAGTCACTAAAAAGACTTTGGAGGAAAAAAAATATTTTAAGAAACCAACAGTATACTCAAAGGGTCATCTGGTAATGCAAGTTCAATTTTAGGTTATTTTTTAAAAACCCCTCCAGCATAACTAATGACCCTTTTAAAAATAAATCTCTGCAATCTTTAAAAGTGTTAAATACTATATAACCCCCCCCCCCAAATGTGACTATTTCAGATTAATGGAAGGTGAAGCAGCAATATCTCTGTGAATATTCACAGCAGTGTGAATATCAAATATCAAATGGTTTCTGCAGATAAAGATCTTTCATGCCTATAGCCTAAAGAGATAATTTTATAGTGGTTTTGACTAAGTCAAACTTTTCACAGTCTCGTAAGAGGGTGATTAACTTCCAAAATATATACCTTGCTTTTCAAAGGAATTCTGTATGCCATTCATGGTCAAAATTCCAGGCAAAGTTAAGATTCACCCCTTTTAGCTGCATTTGTAAAGCCAATCCAACTTAAAGTTGTAGGAATGAATTTAGGCACCAGGAGAGGATATATTAGGTATTATCCTTCCTTACTCAAGTGAGAGAGGTCAGCAGAGTACCAACCATCCTTTGTCATTTTATACATGGAAGTTAAGACAAGGTTGATCTAACCTTCTAGAAACAATAATCCAGGATGCTTTAAGGCAGACTGGGTTTTCCCTGGAATTACCCCTTTTCTCCCCCTTAAAAATAACACACACACACACACACACACACACACACACACTGTTTTGTGAAAAAGTAAAAGCAGTATTTACTTACATAATGTAGGTCTTGAAACAGCAATTACAGCAGAAAAATGAAGGCAGCTTTATAACTATTATCAAAGTTACCAAATCTGAATTCAAGATGGATTGTGGCCCACTTGGAGGCATGATGGAAAAAGAGGCAGATGCCCAGCCAGGAAGGAAATATATACTGTTACAGCTTCCTGCCAAGGCAGACAAAGCAAGTGATCTCACAAAGTTCTTTCTTGCAAATTTCACAGGAATGCTCTGTAGTCTCAGCCCCTTCATGCACCTATCTGGCAAAACATGAATTGTTAGTTTGAGTGCAATGATGTCCCACAAAAGTAGATCCTGAAATTGGGGGTGAAATGGGGCCTGTTCTTTCATTCAATACTTTATGAACCTTTAAACCTCCACTGCCCTACCCACACGAACCAACCAACCAACCAACCAACCACCAGTCTTCAACCTGGTACCATGTATGATGATGGTGGTGGTTTTATTACAACAAAGTGGTATATAAATGTTGTGAAATAAATAAGATTAATTATTATTTCATTTATAATTACTTCCTATAAAGCAACTTAAAGCCATTTCACAATACAGTAGTAAAATACATGGAACTCTTTCCTTGCAGCTTTCTACTTGTGGTCTAGTCTATCATTCTTTCTCCAAACATGACCATGGGTGGGCAACCCTTCAATATATTTTGGCTTCTGCCTCTGTTAATGTTTGGTTATTTGATACAAATAATTTAAATGCCACATATAAGTTTCTTGGTCCTCTATTTTATACTCACTGGTGTAACAAATATTACATCCCGCAGTCTTGGTATTGCCTAACTCCCCTGTTTATGAATGGCTTGGCTGTTCAGATTTATTTTTCCTCCGCATGTAATATTAGCATTCATAGGTGCACTGGTGGGAGTGGGGAAACCCAACAACTCAAGGGCAGCCAGGTTTTGGCTTAAGAAGTAACAGCAGGAACAAAAGTCTTTTCTTTTCAAAAAGAAAACTTGCCCTGGAGCTCACTGCCCACTGGGACCCAACTCAGAGTTTGGAAACACAGCAGATGTTTCTAAATTCATCAATCAGCTTTGTGAATACAAAGCAACCTTTGCTATTAATCTCAAAGAGATTGAGCATTTAGTGAAATCTGCACGGACTTTACATTGGTCCAACAAACCCTTCAAACAAGGCACTGCTGGCAACCAATTCAGGTCACCAGGCACCATCAGTTCCCAAAACAAATCTTTGTGGCAACAGCAGAAAAATGAGATGTGCTTCTGAAGCCCACCTCGGCTTCCCAATCTTCATCTCCACTCATTGAACACCAAAATGCCATCATCAATTTCATTGATGAAACTCAAAGAAAGAAATGGAACCTGTGAACAACATATTTCAGACACATATTTCAGAGAGTGATAACAAGAATTAGGAGAGGGGAAGAAGGTAGCAGAGGTAATATTACAAATAGTATCATACATCCAGAGAGCACTCTATGTTCAGGATGGGTGAGTCTGTCAATTTTGGTTTCTCCCAGTTTCAAATCTTTCATGTCCTAACGAAAACCGACCAGCATTTTAGTTTGGAGTTCCTCTAATTTACACATTCCTGTATGCAATTTTGCTGGATTTCCTCCCAAAGCCACTGTCCCGAATGTAATGCATTTTTGCATTTGTTTTCACCAATATATGCATTTTAATGCACATTTTGCCCAACATACATATGAATGCTTGCATGCATTATTTGGCTGGAGAACTACAGTGCAGAATTCAAATATGTGCAAATTCCAAAGGGTAGCTGTGATTTATTTTGCGTAATGTTTAGAAAAAGTTTGAATTTTGTACCTTCACCTTTAAATATAAAGTGAATTGAATTTCCTCCCTACCCGACTCCAAGCTCTAGTATCATGCTAATCAGGGGGTGTCATCATGGTGCCTGAGAGTGGTCTTCCTTGACTCCTTCTCCTTGTTTCTCCCCCCCACTGAAATCAGGCTGGACAGAATAGAACAGCCAATAGAAATGGCTTTGGTGTGTGCTCGGCTATGGTCTGTGCTGTTCCCAATAGTTTGTCTGGTTTGCACAAAGGCTCGAAAAGGTTGGCAACCCCTGAATTACTGTGTCACCTCTGCTTCAAGATGGATATAGATAAAGTGGAAAAAGTATCTGCCAACATGACTTTTTCAGTTAGCTCCATAGAGTCAAAGTTGATTTCTCAAAGGATAGGTGAGAGTATTTCCTTCAGCTGGCAGAAACATTTCAGAAGAAAATGAGGTAGTGACTGGTGACTAGTAATAGGGGCTTTTGCAGAAGTTGCAAGGAAAGAAACTTTTTTTTGCAATTGCTTCCTGGTGGTCTGTATGAGACTCATTAACCCTCCTGTACACTGAGCTTTGGCAAGGATACAAATATGAGTAATAAATAATAAAAAGGAGGTTTCAAGCACTTGGCATTTCCCAATATATTACTAGAGAGGGTTCTGTTTGGGTTGGGTGGGTCAGGAATTCTTCAGCCTTGAATCTCTTGTTGAATCTCTTTGGTTTCTTCAGTTCCCAAACACAATACCTGTCTCTCATTCACTGCTTTGCCTATGAAGTATATTCTTGAAAGTCGGCATTACAATTTGGAGATCTATCTGCTCCAATAAAAGGTGATTATCTTCTTTGTCAAAACAAAATAAAAAATAAAAAATCCTTCCAGTAGCACCTTAGAGACCAACTAAGTTTGTTCTTGGTGTGAGCTTTCGTGTGCATGCACACTTCTTCAGATATCTTCTTCGTGTTATGTTTCTTCAGCTTCACTCAGCCAAATGAATTGAGGTAAAATGTACAGAGGATATGAAATGTGGTTAAACTGGATTGCCACAAAGACAAAGGGCTTACACACACACACACACACACACACACACACTTCTTCTTCTTCTTCTTCTTCTTCTTCTTCTTCTTCTTCACAAAAGCATGTTCTCAGGTATGCAACCATGTGGATAAATGTACTGTGAATCAGCTAGATACTCAGTCGACAATCACAGCCTTGTGTCACCGTGTAGCTAGATGCTTCACACTAATATTCACCCATGTGGTTGTGCATTTGAGTCTATCATCCTGTTGATAAAACAAATGCCATTTGCTTGTGTTTAGAGTTACACAGGAATGCGACTCAAGTGTGGAAAAGCTATGGATTTCAACCAAGTGTTTGGATGAGAATTCCACTTCACATCACATGTTATGCCATGAGGGACCCCATTTCCCTTTAATTTCAAAGAAAAGCAGGACACTTATCTGCTTCTCATGGGAAAGTGAGAAACTATGCATCATTTGTGTGTGTGGGGGGGGGGGGGCTGGGTGTGTAGGATCCTTCATGGTAAAGTCCATTAGGAAGATTAATACCTGCATGGCAGAACTTAGTGTTCAACCATATTAGCCCCACTATCATTGTGATGTGGGCTTGATTCAGCTGTTTTGTCAAATGGAAAGACTCCCAGGAGCCATGCTGGTAGTTTCCACTGTCAGTGTTAGTCTTGTGAATGACTGTGAAATAAGCTATTATCTATAAATCCATTTTACAACAGAAAACACTAGTGACACTATTGCAAAGAAATCTTGAAAACATAAGCAAAGTGTGTATTCACGCCTCACTGTAAACTGTGAAGAAGGATGCTCCCCTTACAATAGGAGATGTTTGAAAACATCTTGTACTCAGAATCTAAATCTGCAAGATTTACTTAATAATAATGCTTGAGTAGGAGTAAAATTTTACCATGTCACTGTACAATAGCATTGTACTGAATTAGGTGCTATTGTATTGTGCATGTACGGTATCAAAAAGCAGGTGAATAAATGGGCAAATTTAGTTATTTCAGATATGCAGAAAATGTTAAAAATAAAATTAAGGAACCGCATTAAGAGGGGGAAGGAAGTGAAGTTTTGAAATGTTAACATGAATGTAAAATTACCTTTCAATAATTTTAACAACTCAAAACTTGATTCCTTCCCCCTCTTTCTGCGGTTCCTTAAATTTATTTTTAATATTTTCTGCATATCGGAATTAACTTAATTTGCTCATTTATTCATCTGCTTTAAATATATGCTCTTATAAACCTGCAGGTAATTACAATAATCCTTACAATGTTTTTTATCTGTTTACAGTTTGTTTGTAAATATTCATTAAACCATTTCAATTCTTTTATAAAAAGTTTCTTATTTTTCCAGTATAGCAGGCAGAGGTGTGGATGAACCAGTCAGTGTCTGATTAATTAATATAAACATAAACTTTGTTTTGTGGCAGAACAACTCAGAACTCTTCAAGGTTCAAGTGAAACCAGCATCGTACTGGTAACACAGATGAACTTCTATGAGCAGGAACAGAAGGGACCACTGTCTGAATGGGATGGAGAATGGCAACAGCGGAGATAAAGGAGCAGGAAGGCCAGACTCTGCCCCTGGACTTCTTCACATTCACTGTTGTTCCTGTCCAAATTCTGCCTTGAGCTGCAGTGAGCTAGGCTCTGAATGAGCAAGAGAACTTTAGTAAACACAGAGAAACCAGCAGGGTAATCACAACTCCCTTCTCTCCATTGGCGACACTAATAATCTAATTTGAATTTAGCCAGCAATCCAGATTTAAAGGAACCTGAAAACCATTTTTTGAATTATCCCTCCTTTAATTCAGTGGTGGTGGAAAAGAAGGATTCAATTCCAATAAACAAGAGGAGACATAACTGTTTTCATATCTTTCAGTAACAGTTCCCACATGTTGAAAGCAACCAGGGCCGTCTTAAGCATATCCAGCACCATGGTGCAAATATCTCTCCGGCGCCCACCCCACCCCCTGTTTCCCAGAGTTGTCGACCTTTTTAAAGGGGGGGGGCACTTTGGTCTGGCTCATTTACATTGCGTGATCCGACGCGCGCTCAGTGCTGTACATAAGTAAGAGGTGCCTGGATCGCAACCCAGATGGCCTCTCACGAAGCCTCCCTCTAAGTGCCCAATGCCCCTTACCTGCCCCCGTCTGGGGAAGTCTGCGACACAGGAGGGCCAGCAAGCAGATCAGGTGGCTTGCCGGCTGTGCCATCCTCGCTCAGCGCCAGAATCGCACAGGGCACTTCCCTGCTCTGCTCACAGACTCCGCAGGGAGGCACACAGGCAGCGACGCGGCCATAAAGAGGCACCCTGCGCCCACCCCCGATCGCACCCGTCAGGTACCCAGGCAGCCCTGGTGGGAGGGGACGTGAAGGGGCTTCCCCGAGCCAGACGCAGCGTGCTCCGATGGGTGGCTGAGAGGAGAGGAGTGGCCTGCCCCATAGCAGGGAAGGGAGCGCGCCCTGACTCTCCTTTCCTGACACTCAGCCTGTGGCACCCTCCAAAATCTGGCGCCCTGGCACCCAGCGCCACCAACATCTATGGGTAAGACGCCCCTGACAGCAGCAGCAACAACAGCAGCAGCAACAACATATTCTTGCTGTCTGAAGGCTAGCACATTAAAATAGTTAATTGAGCTTAATCAGCTACTCACATTATTAAAACACAGCCACTACTTTACATAGTGGCCTTTTTTGACATTTCAGAAGAGAGGTTACAAAGTGAAAGAACTATTGAGAGTGGCCTATAATTCATCCCCAAGCTCTTTCCTTTCATTGAATATTAGAAAACGCATTTCACTAGCTGCACTGAATATTTATTAATGTGCCTGTTTACAAGCTTGCCTGTTGCATTTTCTGTTCCTTTGAAGGAAAGGTGCATACATATTAATTTACTGTTTATTAAATGGACTCAGCCAAAATTTTGCATACGGCTGCTGGTTTATTATAATCCACCTACAGTGTATCGCTAGAATGTTCTTGCTGTTGTTTGCTTGGCAGTGTTCCCTGAAAACATAAACAGACCAACGTGAAGTCAAGTGAAATTTTCACATGATTTCATTGCATGTAAAAGCAAAAACAGACATGGCATGGAAGATCTGGGATCAAATCTCTTACCTTTTAATAAACAAACAAACAAACAAACAAACAAACAAACAAACAAACAAATGACACATTTTTTATACCTTCAGATTTATGATCAGTCTCAAGATTTATTTGGATTTGCTTCATAAAGCATCACAATAAAATGTTGACAGGATGAAAGTGTCTCATTCCATTTTTTTAAATATAAAAAATTAATTCATTACATTTGGGTTTTTTTGTTTTAAGTCATAAGGTATGTCCAGCAGATTTGCTTGACAAATACTTACAAAGATTCTGTTTGTGAAACTGTTCAGCTGAAGCAGAGATGCTGTCAGGTATAGATTTGAGTTGCTCTAAGCATAGATAGGGACGCAGGTGGCGCTGTGGGTTAAACCACAGAGCCTAGGGCTTGCTGATCAGAAGGTCAGCGGTTCGAATCCCCGTGACGGGATGAGCTCCCATTGCTCAGTCCCAGCTCCTGCCCACCTAGCAGTTCAAAAGCACGTCAAAGTGCAAGTAGATAAATAGGTACCGCTCTGGCGGGAAGGTAAACGCCGTTTCCGTGCACTGCTCCGGTTTGACAGAAGTGGCTTTGTCATGCTGGCCACATGACCCGGAAGCTATACGCCAGCTCCATTGGTCAGGAATGCGAGATGAGAGCCGCAACTCCAGAGTCAGACACGACTGGACCTAATGATCAGGGGTCCCTTTACCCTTTTAAGCATAGATAAGAATATCTCCATGAATAAAAAGCTCATAATATATTGGGACGGCCAAAGCCCCAGACTCTCTGAGCCCCAGACCATAGCCTTGAAAATTATGAGAATGCCACTAGTCATGCAAGTCCTTTACATGCATATTAAATATTATTTTTACATTAATAGCATAATAGTAACACAATGGCTTCAGTTGTTGTGTCAGCTTCTCTAGTGAAGGCAGAATGTAATATTTGTAGACTACTTAGATACAATTTGAAGCTATTTAGTTTATTTTTCCTACTCTAGGAGGGTATTCATTCAGACAAACGGTTTCTGTGATTTGTTTCAAAGTGGCATTTCAAGTTGCTTGCTCCGTATTGAGCAAGCAACGCATTGCAGACAAAACACAGGAGGCTGCCTCCTTTAACAGCAAGTGCAATATCTTCCTCCCACTTTGACATAACAGCTTGGGACCAGTTTACTTGAAGGATTGCCTACTTGACCGCTTCGATCTGTGGAGTTTGCACTTTTACAAGTGCCATGTAATGTTTGTTCCGCATCTGTTAGAAGTCAATCTTTCAGTGTGCCAACACCTATGCGTTGGGACTCCCTTCCTATTAACCCTTGCTATACCGTTGTAGACACTTGCTAAACATGCCTATCCATACAGATAGATTAATATAGGTAATTTAGTACTGGCTTTTCAATTTTGCTGATTTTTATCTGTGTATTATGGGAATTATTTTATATTGTTTTATGTACTCTACTTAAGTGTATTTTGCCAATAATAATAATAAGTTTCTAGAATAAATAAAAATAAAAGTTTGATTTTCTTCTCCATCCTTGCATGTCTTCTGACTTGGTGTGGCTATGCTTCTGCAAGACCATTTCATCAACAGAAAATAGAATTGGATGTGGGATGAAAAGCCACAGCAAACTCCAGACTACAAAGGTGAGCTGCAGGGTCGGTGGTGAGAGGTACAACTTTGCACTTGCACAAATATGCCTCATAAATTCCTTTCTGAATGTTACAAACGACCGTTATCAGGGGCTCAGCTGGAGACGGCTGATTCTCCCTCCCTCCCTCCCTCTCTCTCTCTCTCTCTCTCTCTCTCTCTCCCCCCCCCCTCTCTCTTCATAGGTGAGGCCTGCAGAGTGGAAGGAGAGCTCTGGGCAAAGTGCCCTGTGAAAACAGAAAAGATTCAGCTAGAAGAAGCCTTCAGAGCAGGCGCAGAGGAGAAAAGGGGGGAAGGTGCTGCAGCCTAGGACTAAGTCCTGCAAGCTGGCTAAAGGAGGCAGCACTGATTAGCCTCTCCTCCTTCTCCAGGCCTTGATAGCTTCCCCTTTTCCTTCTGCTCCAAGCTTGGGCCTGTCTGTCTCTTCTCTCCAATGCTTGTTCACAACTTCTAAGGAATCCTCACATCTCTTTATGTCACTGCCATTCTGCTTTGTTCCCCACTAGGCTCCTGACCTACATCTTGGCCTTGCCTCCAATTACTTTTCTCTCTCTCCTTCATGCCAGATTCTTCCCTTTGTTTTCAGTGGCACCTGAGTCCAGAGGGACATCTATCAAACCTTTGATAGACGAAGAGCTGCAGTTGAACTGATGTCGGTTCCCAAGTTTCAATTTGGTCATCCCCATAGTACACCTTTAGACTTATAATAAGTGGGACATGATGGGTTGTTGTAGGTTCAACTAGGCTTCAGGGGCTGCCCTACCATTAGGCAGAGTGAGGCAATTGCCTCAGGTGGCAGAGGTTGAGGGACAGTGGTGGCAGCCCTCAGGTTATTCCTCTTAATGCGCCTTGTCAATTTCTCTCTACTGAAGTCCAGAACTATCTCTGCTACAGTCCTGTCATGTACTGCTTAACTTAGTCTGCTGTCCATGAGTACACTAAAAGGATCCTATTGACATTGCTGAAGTAAGATTCAACTTCCAGTACAATCAGCTTTGATACATGGACTTGGCAGTGGAAGGGCACACACCATCTTGTTGTTTGTCTCGGGTAACAGTAATGTATTGGGCCAGCCCTACTATGCAGCCATGAGTGGTACGGGAATTATTTCTCCATTGGTAATTCCTAGGCATCTTCCTCCACTGGTCCTGCTGGCTGTTGTATTCCAACAACTTCTGAAAGAATACAGATTCCTTATTCCAGCCTGCCACCCTCACAAAGCAGAATGAGCTCTATCTCCTACGCAAAGGTTGGGGCAATTGGCAGACATGGGTTGGAAGCAAGCCTGTTTTGAGCTGTATCTATACTTGAGTGTTCAGGGCCCAACGTGAAACATGGTGTTCATCTTTCAGCGGCAAATATCTGCTTTTTTTTCTTTGGGGGGGGGTCTGTCCTCCTGAACTTTTTAACCACTTTTTTCAGTGCAAGTCTCCAGCCCTGTAGAAGAAGCATGAAAACTTGGCAAGATCTCAGACTTCGTGGAAGTGGAGGGAGAAGGCAGAAATAATTGCCTCAGTGCTCTGCCTGGCTCCTCCTAGTGACTTGCAGAAACTGAATGAATTATGCAAAATAAGAAAATGGTGCCATTTATACTTATCGCAGAAGTCTAATCTTCTTCGTGCAAAATTTGAGTTGGCTCAGAATTTCGATGTATGGCTTTTTCCTGCGGAAGATACAAAGCCCCAGCTTGTAGAAGCTCATTGGTGGAGCAAGTCTTCAGATACATAAATTAATATTTGTCAGCCATAGCACAGGGACCTCTGTTTAGAAATGAGCCCTGAAATAATGCACAATACTCAACGTGTTACTCAGCTACACATGGACTTCAGTGGCGCTGAGGTGCGTAGGTGCAAATACAAGCAATTGATATGCTCATTTTAAATGAGCAAACTGCAGCACCGAAATAGCTAAAGGGATGTGGGAAATCCTTCCTGCAACACGGCAACATTTTGTATGTGATTCTTCTCTTGTTTTGCTTCCAATAACAAGGCGTCATTGGCTTCCTTTGAGCTGCCAGTGGAAGAAATGGAATGCACCACTTTACCTGATAGTCATGAAGAAAAGAATCCTTAATCACTTTTTAAAAAACCTTCTTGGACAAAGTGTACCTACACTTATATACTAAACAAAATGAAACCTGGAACAGGGACAATAGCTCTGAGCTGCAAATGGCCATTTTTATGCCAGCAATCCCTTGGAGACGGTCCTTATTAGACAATGATAGATGGCAGGAACCATGCTTACAATAAATGAAAGGTTACAAAACACAATTCAAAACAACTATTTAACAATCGTAAGTTGTTCAGAGAATAACAAGAACTACTGGAGAAAGGCAGGCTCTTTCCAGAAAGAAACAGATGCTTGTTGGCTTAGGATATTCAAAGTATTGATTTGGTTTAGTCTCAGAGTTTACTCCCGCCCCCATTAGTCATTGAAATGGATAAAAATGATTTCCTACAAATTTCAGAAGTTGCTCATAGAGGTTTGCTTTGCTTTACTTTTAGCATGTGTCGTGCATGAATATTGCATTTTAAATATGTATTCATATAGATATGCATTTAAATACTATTTCTAAATGTACTTTCTCTCAAAAACTCAAATGTCTTCTTTCGATGCATACTTCTGGTTTCCTTTCAAGACCCAGGTAATTAAGGCAATAAGCTCTGTTTCATCTAAGTAATATTTAAGGTCAGATAGAGTGGCAAAGAAAAGAAACTTTGCTTTGCTTATGTCCAAGCTTAAGGGGGAATTGCAGTTTGGCAGACCTACAAGCAGTGATTTTTTTCAGAGGATCCTCAAGGGCATGCAGTCCTGGCACCTCCTTTTGTTGCTGTTAAAAAGTGTGGCACTAACTGTAACAACTTCATGATGAGTACCGGCACCTATTTTTCTAGTAAAAAAGCACTGCCTACGACCTCCTTCTTAAGTGATCAAAAAAGTAGCTATTAAAATACTTGTATTACCTGTTCAATGAGCCACCTAATATTATACTATCTGGCTGTCAAAAGATTCTGGACAGATTGATTTGGGGAAATAAGAAGCATAGGAGTAACGAGGCTACCATTCACAGGTTAGCCAACTGGTGGACTTGTGGGTCCTGATTTTATATTCTTTGCTGCTCAGAAAAGCCACCTTGTTTGTTTAATTAGAGCTCTAGAAAACAAATACCAGGTGAAACCAGGAAATATTGGTGTTCGCCACTCATTATCCCCAACACCATTTATCTTGGAAGAATGGGATAAATGAAAACAGATGGTGTCCATTTGTGGCTTCATAAAACATGGTTTATCAAGCTGAGAAGAACATGCATCAAGGCTGAGCATTTCTCCTTCCCACCATCCTGTTGTGCTCTGGGTTGTATTAGGACACAATTTCCTGTTGTGTCCAGTTCAGAACTCTGTCTGGAAGAAAATAAGCCAGGATCACAAAGGCAGCATAGAATAGGAAGAGTGGAGGGGCAAGGAAAGAGTGCTCAGTCTTGGATGCTTCTTCCTGCCATGATAAACCATGGTTTATGAAGCTTGGTACAGTAATCTGAACCGGGCCATTAGTTCCAGTTGTCTCTTCCCTTGATTTCTTTATACTTCATACCAGCTTTATTGGGGGATTAATGCATATGGATTTCAAGCCTGGGTGAAAAAGGAAATATGCAAGTTTATGTTTAGGATAATGCAATGTTTTGGACAATGGGCAAACTCTGTCTATAACACAGCTGAAAGAGAAATGAATTACTCAGTGAACACAAGTTTCCATAAGGTTGTAGCAAACTAAATTCTACTCAGACCCATTAAAACTCATGGAACTAAGTTAATCAAGTCTAGTAATGAGTTTATCCTGACTACGTTTCTTCGGCCAGTAATGGATACAACCTATACTTTCTGTTAAATGAGAGGGCCTCAGAGATAATTTCTAGGAAATTAACTATATCTGAAAAAATTCTTTATGCACATATTATCTTGGGTAGATGATTTATGTCTGTAATTTACCAACTTATTTTCTCAGATCCTCCAGAGATGTGACAGCACCCATTTGGGACTTGGCAGACTCATTTAACTATAGTACTCATTTTTCCAATCATAAGTTCAGTTTCCCACATCAGTTTACTATTCTTTTAAAGGATTTTTTTTAACTTTTGTGCACATTTATGCCATTTTTTTGCAGGTAATTTTATGCAGGATACACATTTTTGCAAGCCATTTTCCTGAACCAAATGGATATCTATGTTATTTTACCCAATATATGCATTGTTGTGCATAGTTCCTCTGAAAACATACCTTTTAGTGCATTTTTTGGTTGGAGAACTGCACCACAAAATTCAGAGATGTGCAAAATGATTAGCTGTGCTTTGGTTTCCACTTTGGCTCCGGAAGTGTGAATCAGGTGGGTTCCCAGTAAAATAAAATGTGAATGAATTTCTCCTACACCCCAGCTCCTGATCTACCTGTTCATGTTGGTATGAATAGAATCATAAGAGTTCCTTACTATGTGCTAAAGGAACAGAGATGGTAGTCAAGGTCATATAGAAATTCACAATGATCCCTTCCCCTCTGAAATCCTTTCATTAAAATATAACTCTTTATGTTTCTTTACAAGACAGGAAGAGTGGAATGAGCCATGGCCCACTTTCTTGCAATCTGACAACTTTCCATGCTCCTTATTCTTGGCACTATAAAATTATGCAAATCATAGAATAAAGCTTTTGGAAACCCACTGAGACGCCGTATGAGACTTTTACCTTTCATTTACCAGATTACACTGTAGTGGTTCTGGTTCTCTTTAAGCTGTCACACTCCAAATATAATTATAATATAACATTTCAGTCATGCTCAGAACATTTATCCAAATTCCCAAATGCCGGCACACACAGCCTCATCCCTTTGAGGTATGAAATAGTCTTTATATATTGATACAGTCACAAACAGTAACACTGTGGGGAGTGATAAGCAGTCACTGGACCCAGAGAGGAAAGAATTATTTTAGTTTTTACCTAGTCCTGCCAGAGAAATTAAAGACTTTCTAAAGGAGGATTGAGAATGAAGCTCTTTAGTCGTTTACAAGTTTAGAGGACTTGTGGGGAACAATGAGGCATATCCATTGAAAGAAAAACATAACTAAACCAAACCAGGAACCTAGTAAGCAGCAATAAGTTTACTTCCACAAGTATAGCGCTATCTCAATATGCCTGCCAAATAGTGTGTGTGAAATGGGAACATTTGCCATCCCTGCAATCTGTACTAACAACCTAGACCACAGTTAGTCAGCTCACATTACAATCCCCATGCATATCCTCGCAGAAGCAAGGGGTCTTATTTTTGAGTAGGCTGCTTTGCTCATTAGGCCTTTGAAGATCTGAGCTAAACTAGTTTTTTCCCCCCACATATTTTTTATTGATTTTATATGCATACAAACCATAAATACACAAATTGTTTACAAAAACTATACATTGAAGAATAAGCTTGAAAAATAAAAAGTCATATCACAAATAATCTTGCTGAATCTTGAGTCTTGGACTTCCCTTCTTTCTTGTTATGCCTTCTTTATATCACATCATTATTTACACGATTTTTATTACATTACCTCATACCTTGCTCACCCTTCTACACCTCTTTCCCTTTCACCCTTTACAACTTATGAAATCCCAACTTCCATTTAATCACTTCTTTGTCATTTCATTGACTTATTTAATTTGTTAAGTCTTCTTCTTTCTGTTTCTTTATACGCCTTGAGTTAAATGTCAAAATTTCACAATTTGCAAACCTTATCAAGATAGTCAACATATTTTCCCCATTCTTTCTTAAACGTTTCCTCCCCCTGTTGTCTGACTCTCATGGTTAGTTTAGCAACTTCCATATATTCGGTGACTTTTTGCTGCCACTGCTGCGTCGTTGGTATCGTTTTTTGCTTCCAAACCTGGGCTAAACTAGTTTTACTGGTGCAATAAAGCTATGAAGTGCATTGCTCTGAATCTTGGTCCTTAGGCTTTCAAGGTGCCGCATAACATTTTGCAAAACAGTGATGGATCTGCCATGTGGCAAGCTCCCAGTTAAAAGGCTGGAACCAAAGGTGCCTTTCTCCTTGCAAAAGGTGTTTTCCACTCACAGAAGAACTATAGTGGTGCTGCACAAGAACAGTTACCGGTAACATCAATCCAATAATGTTCTATTGCTTGTACATGGGCTCAAACAACCTCCTGCCCCAGCGAAAGAATGAGAATCGCTGTACTACCTACCTACTGCACAGTGTCATGAATTCTTGAAGAAGCTCTTCCTCAATCATCCCAGTGGCTATTTCCCATCTTGCCATGTTTTTTTGGAACTAGCCCGATGCTTCTGGAAAAACTCCAGGCTTAATATTAGCTCACACTCAGCCACAGAATCCTGTTTGCAGACCCTCCAAGTGTCCCTGTTTTCCAGGGACAGTCCCGGATTTACAAAAGCCATTCTGGTTTCTGATTTGATTTTGGATGTCCCGCTTTTCCTTAGGCCATCCCTATTTCCATCGGAGAAAAGTTGGAGGGGATGGAGTTATGTGACCCACCATCCGAGGAAATAAGTAACTATTGAACCTTTTTAAGACATCTGGAGGCAGCCCTGTATAGGAATGTTTTTTAATGTTTAGTGGGCGGCAGATAAATAATAAAAGTTGTTGTTGTTGTTGAATGGGATGGCCCTATTTCCATTGGAAAAACGTTGGAGGGTATGTGTTTGGGATGAATGGCTCATCCTAACATAGGCGCACCATGAATAAGGAGTAAAGTCCCTGAGAGAGTTTGCAGGTAAACAGAACCAGCTCACAAATGTGTTTGACGTTGTGACACAGTCATGTTTCCAGTCTAGCTTCTAAAGAGGCTTGAGCACATTAAGATTAAATGAAATATGTGAACAAACAAAGAAAGGAAAGGAAGCAAAATGAAGCTTCAGTCTAGGCCCTATCGAAAGGATTTATTTCCCCCTAGCCCATGTTGCATAGTAGGCTAAGGTATGAAACTAATTTTAAATATTACAAAGCCGGCACTTGTGTGTGCATTAATGGGCTGCATTTTAAATATAGCTTCCCCTTCTTCCACAGTCTAGAGATAATGCAGAATGCATTTCATTATCCCTCCCCTTCAGATATTTTCATGGTTAAAACAAGCTGGCTGCAGGCCACCTGGAGTGTGTAATTCAAAGCTGCAGCATTTCCTGGAACAGTCATGCTATCAGCAATACATTTATGCCAATGATATCATATACAGTAGGGCAGCCCAAGGCCTTCTGTCAGCTGCAGATAGTAGCAAACTCTTTGGCAATTGTTATGCTCTGTACATTTGTGAGAAGAGGGAGTACATCCATAGTGACAGATCCTTGTATGTCAGGGAAGTCCTTTCTTCATCTTAGAAGGAGACTGTCTACCACAGAAAATGAATCATTCATAAAAGGCATTGTTTGGGTCCTTGACTGACCATGCACTTCTTCAAGGGATGTGGAGTGCTGTGGTCCAGCACCAAAGATAAATGAAACTTTGCCATTTGTAACCAAAATAGCCAAAAATAAATGACAATTGAATCACGTCAGATAAGAGAGGTACACACATGTATAAATCCTTTTCTCCCCTTTGAAATACAGCTGAGCAGGTGTGTGTGTGTGTGATAAAGAGAGAGAGGGAGAGACTGTGGGAACAAGCTACGACCTAGGCTCCTGTCATTCATACATAAACACACATACACAGTTGTTTAATTTAAAACAATTGCGTGCAGAGGTCCTCAAGCCCACCCCAAATGATTCACACCGGACACAGAAATTTTGTTTAAAGTTATTGGCATAATTTTGGCCACAACTTTTTTATTAAATTACAACATGTGAGTGGTTGCTTAGGCATTAGTTTGACTATAAGTTTGACTAGGGGACAGGCTGACTTCCAACCGCTTGGTGGAAGACAGCAAAGGGGAAAACACTTTGAGGAGAGGATTTGGGGTCAGGGTGGCCAGGACCCTCCCTCTCCCTTAATGTTCCCAGGGGCTCTTGTGTGGCCCTAACCCATGACCAAGGGACGGACAAGCATGGAGAGCCCCTGGATTCCTTTAACGGAATTCCCCGCGCAGCAGCAGCATTGGAGGGGCAGGCACGGCCAACCACTTCCCCTCCATGAACCAAATTGAATAACCAATGCCTAACCACCAACCTTACAAGTTGTGACTAATTGCTACGCAGTAGGCAAAACCCAATGGCCACAGCCAATCAGCCAATTGGGAAAATTCCTACCAGGCCCCTGCCACATAGCAGACGACCCCATGACAGGCATAGCAAGGTCAAAGCACACACCTACAACAAGGGGGGGACGGGGGGGAGATCCAGTGCACGCAGCAAAGAGGGGCTGGTGCTGCGAGCACCCAGAATATATAACCCCTGAGCTGTCTATCAAACTTTGCAACATACAATTCTCCCCAACAACCCCTATCAGCATCCTTGGCTAGCTAATTAAGTCCCGCCCCACAACTCCAGCAGGGTGTCTTGCTAGGCCCCAACCGCAACATGTGCTCTCCAGGAAAGAGAACACGCTTAATCATATAACAATATTCAATAAAATTCCCTTAAGAACTAGCTGAAAAATGAGATAAAAATACCACCATATAGCAAAAAAAAAAGCAAAACTTTATTGTACAAAGCAAAACTATTGAAAATAAGAACTGAAGTCCCGGGTAACCTGCGCAAACACAAACATTTTAAAGAGGCCTTTAAAGGTCATAAGTATTTCCACCTCACAAATCACACAAGAGGGTAATTATTATCTCTGAGGCGGCATCTTTTTTGTATTTTCATCCAGTAGAGGCTCCTCTGGGTGGGGCATAGCCCTTCCAAGATTTTGAGCACCCACAAACCCCCAAAGCCATAGTCCAGTATTTCTCCTGTCGCCCACAGTGATTATTAATATATTTCCACTGACTGAGAGGCTTCCTAGAAGCTCTGCTCATCTCCTCTGCTTAGCCAATCAAAAATAATCACTACCAGCAGGTCCCACCCCTGTCTACAGCAACTGTCTCCCACTGAAATGGCTTTGGTAGGGCAGTGGATTATTTTGCTCATTCCCCTTCGCTTTAAGTAAGTTACGGTGGTTTGGGGAAAATATTTTCCCATAGGGCTGAAAGTTCTGCGTGGCCCCTTTATGACTAATCACTTCAGGCTCTAGTTCTATTTTTTGAATAAAGAAATGTTTAATCGAGTTCCTGGAATTTGCATTGATATGTAACTTTCTGTACTGCTTCCAAGTTTCTGGAACGAAAGCTGTACATATGAGGATGTTTGAATGCAAGGCCTGCATAAGTCTCTCCTCACTCTTTCAAATCTTTGTCTGGAACCGACAAGCCAGTACATCTGACAGCCGTAAGATTCCAGGTAGTGACGATGCGCCTTGCACATCTGTTTCCCCTGCACACTTCTTTTGAGGACAGCTCTCTGTTATTCATGCGCCTGCTCAAGCATTGCGCATACCAAGTGGAGTCCCAGTGATTTAGAGCCATATGCTTAAGGTTTCACTTTGACAAGCTGTTCTGCTGCTGCAGATCTCCAGGGCTATTCAAATTCCTACCAAATAACTACTGAGAGCCTCTAACCACACTCAGGGGCGACCTTCATCAAATAACCAGCTCATCTCTAAGGAGGTTCATGGAAATTAAGTAGAAGGAGCGATGGACAAGGGATTAGATGAGACTACAGGAGTAGTAAGTTTGTTGGTGGTTCTACTGGAAATCCTATTCTTGTTCATGTTCTATAGAACTTTTAATTTTTCTATTTGTTTCTATTTGTTTTAAAAGATATTATTTGGAACTTCTCTGCTTACTATATCTTTAACCAAAACAAAGAAAACTCTTGTTTCTAGGGCTGCAATCCTAAACAAACGTATCCATGTAGAACTTAATCCTGCTTTGATGTACATCTTTGTCATGGGTGTGTGGTTACAGTCCTACATCCACACATCTGGGGCTCAGCCTCATTGAAATAAACCAGATTTAGCTCAGAGTTACATTGCATTTTAAGAGTATAAAAGACTTCCTGCATTCTGGTTGTTGTTGTTTTTGTGTGTGTGAAAAGCATGATCTTATTTCACGGAACTCTGCATGCAAAGCTGTGAGACTTTTTGTCCAATGCTTGAAAAAATCCCAAGCAATCCATATGAAAGCTGCCACTGGGATAAACAGTGAAGAGAGCTTGCTGCTCACACCCTTAGTAACGCAAGTGAGAAGCAGCTGCAGGTTTATTCAGTAAGAGCAAGCACCCTATAATAGGTGTGGAATGTGTTTCATCCACCCTGAAGGGTTTCAGATTTAGAAGGCACCTGGGATTGTAGAAATGGGCACAGGTCAATGCCAAGTTGATAAAAAGGAAGAAGAAGATAAACTAAGCCCTGGTCAGCAGAAGCAGGGAAAGTATAAATAAAATTAATTCTTCCAAGAAAAGCTCACTGTGTCCCTCAAAAAATGTAAGCCACGAAGGGTTGCTTAATTCTGATAATCTGTATGTGAGTAAGTAAATGCTTGCTTCTGAAGAGAGCATCTCCAGAGAAGATATTTTGATAGAAGAACCACACATTGTACGCATATGGTTAAAAGCTGACAGCTAAAAACAAAAATCCATACTCATGAAACCTTGCCCCAAACTGTTATCAGATCTGCTGCTGCATCTGAATGCAAAGGTTCACAAAGAAACACATTCATGGAAAAAGCTCATTTTGATGAATGGGGATACTGCTCTTGGGTTTTTTTTACTGCACACTACAACAGAACTGCATTGGCTCACTTTACAAATACCCTGTTTATTTGGGTGATTTTTTTTTTGTTTTTGCACTGACCAACAAAGAATCAATATTAGTGTGCTTGCTCCAGAGAGCTAGCAATAACAACACTGTCATTGCAACTATAATATTTATATAAAATATATGAAATTAAAGTTTTAGAGGCAAGAATGTACCAATATACAGCAATTTAGAAGCAATGATAATGGCTTTTGCAGCTTGAAATCCCTCTACAGAAACATATAGAGTAGAGAGTCTTAATCATATGCTACAATGACTAACCCACCCTCCCATTGCCTGGATCATAGGCTTGTTTACTATTGTAGAGAGTTGTCCAATATGGAGTTATGAGTTGGAGTCCCTCCTACAGTGAAAGAGAAGGGATCAGGAAGGGGAGAAGTTTGCATGCCTGTCCTAAAATCATGAGTTCAGGGAGTGGATGAAATCAGAAAAATACAGGAGACAGAAAGAAGTAAGAGGAGTGAGCATAACAGTTACCTAGTTTACCACAGAAGGAAAAAGAGGAATCATTTTGAATCATGGTCTCTGGGCTAGTTACTATATCAATAGGGCAGAAATTCACAGTTAGGGTTGGATGCTTAACCAGGGGTAGAGTAGTTTCAGTGGCCAAATACATCTGGCATCTATAACCAGGATAGCTGGTCATCCAACCCCAGGGCAATTCCCCCTTTTCACAATTGTTAGTCCCTAAGTTCCTGTGAAACCAAAACTTGATTGAAATTTAAATATACAAATAAACAAAAACCACCCACCCCCTGTAGTAAAACACTGGTGGATGCCTCTTCACAGAGGGATCTTGACCAATTCCAAGGAAAACGACAAACTTAGTTCAGAAGCAATGAATATAAGGAAATAAGAAGTAAGGAAGGGATCTAATTAAAATTTAAGCAGAAGAGAAAGAAATCAGTTCCAATGGCTGCTCGTGGGAACAGAGCATCATCAGGACAGGAGCGTGAATCAGCTTTCTCAGTGCATCCCCAAAAGCAGAACAAAATGGGAATTCCTTGTGCACCCAGTTATGGGAAAACTTACTACTCAACCTCATCCTGAATTTGAAAAGGTCTGGACTTAGACCTGTGCATGATTAAACAGGAAATGAAGCAGTTTCCTCAGACATACTGAGTCATACCAACTAAGCAGTATATGGCAAGATGGGAAAACAATCACAGGGGTGTCTCACCCCTCAAATCTTATTGTAACAAGGTGGAAAATCTATCTATCATCTATATATATATATATATTATCTATATCTATCTATCTGTCTGTCTGTCTGTCTGTCTTTCTGTCTATCCATCCATCCATCCATCCATCTACCTACCTACCTACACACACACACACACACACACAGAGAGAGAGAGAGAGAGAGAGGGAGGGAGGGAGGGAGGGAGGGAGGGAGAGAGAGCTATTTTTCATCCCTCCCACCCAGACATATGTGTGTGCATATATGTCTGCCAGTTTAGGATTACACCATAGATCTGAAGTGGTCAATGAAAGCTTTTGTCATCATAAATTTGTTAGTCTTTAAGGAGTCTCTTCATTTTTAATCAACATTAATAATGGCTGATCTACAGATATTGCTTGTTCGGTGTAGAGACAAGTTGGTGGGTCTGATCTGTATATGGGTCATTTATGTGTGCTGGCTTATCATGCAGCTTCATTCTCCCTCTATGGTTTGTTTCCATAGTACCACTAACCACATGCTTTGGGCAGTCTGCAGCGTGAACCGGTAAATGTGAATGCCTTGCCATGTGCCATGTTCAGCACATGGAGGCAAATTCATGTGGCCTCCGCATGGTAAGGAAATGGCTCTTTATCCTTCCTTCCACCTTACCCTCTTCTGTTCATTTCTAATTTAATGAGTACACACTCAGTTGTGTGAAAGTAACTTGCTATGCCATGACCATTAGTTGATATGTTGAAATGATTGATTTCTGCTGGAAATGAAATTTTCTAGAACTAATCATGTACTTGCGGGTGACATCACATGGCAACAATGAGAAAGCATTGAGCAGATCGTAAGTTCCTTTATACTGAAATATAATTGTGCATAGTGTATGGAGGAGTTTTCATATCCTTTTTGGTCTTCTCATTCTAGTTTGATTTCTTTCTTTTTAAAAAAAAAAAAAAAACCTGACTCCATTTCAAAATCTCTTTCATCTCTTTCCATCCTAGGTGTGTATGATGAGCAAAGTTCTTATCCTATTTTCAGTGTTTGACAATAACTTCCTTTGTTATCACCACATTGGGTCAGAATAAAGATGGAATGAAGCCATACAAAAATGTTCCCATTAATTTTGGGATTAAATGCGTTCATTTGGTTCCTCTGGAGGTCATACGTATTTAGAGACTCTAAATTTACACAAAATCTAACTAATTGGCTGTACAACTGCAGGCTCCCCTGACCATTTTTGTAGCATTGTGTAGCCAATCATCAAAGCATAGTGGTGTGTGTGTGTGTGTGTGTGTGTGTGTAGGTTAGAAAACTAATTTAGGGGCAATTCGTTCAATATGTGCACTCTTATTCACCATCAAGATCCCAGTACCTTGCAAAATCAGGGCTTTGTGTCATAGAAACTGAACAATATGAGCTTTGACAGTTCATTTATATATAAATCTTAATGAATCATCTAGCATAGAAGGAACTAAAACATTGGGGTGAGGCTCCACTCTTCAAGGGATTAAAATTGAAAACTTTCAAGAAAAGAGACAAAGGCGTTCACTGTGTAGCAAGAAGAGAAGGCATGGGGAGCAGTAGAATTGGTTATTTAGTGATATGTCAGGCCCCTATTAGCAATAGTCCCAGCATGTCCACCGGCTTGAGAACTCAGTGTAAATGTCTTCTGTTATACCTTCTCATGCTCTCTGTGGTTGTTATCTCACAGTATCCCAGTGAGGTAGATAGACCAAGAGATGGCAAGCTTTCCTTCCTATAATTATCAACTTCATAAGCAGCGATTTGAGCCTTGATTTCCTAGTCTCAAATGAAATGCTCTAACCCTCAACATCCATGATGATTGGCCACACTGTCTGGGGCAGAAGTGAGTTGGAGTCCAACAATATTGGAAGGGCACCATGCTAGCTACTTAGCCAATGTTATTTAAACTGCCTAGAATAGCCTTTCTCAACCTTGGGTCGCCCAATCTTGTTGGACTATAATTCCCATAATCCCTGACTGCTGGTCTTGTAGCTAAGGATGATGGGAGTTGCAGTCCAGCAACATCTGGGGACCCAAGGTTGAGAAAGGTCCCTGGACCTCTTTCTGTCTTCAGTCCAAAACTTCATCTCAAGCTTTTCCTATATTCAACTTCTCCTTCCTTTCATTGTCCTCTGCTATGGATTGCATCCCTGGCTACTGAGCATTCCTTATCTCAGTGTTCTTCAACCTTAGGTCCCCAGGTTGGGGGAGTGTTGTCATTGTGTGTTTGTGTGTCTGTACACCCACCCACCCACACTGTACCTTTTACTCTGATGGGACTCAATGAGGCTTATATATAAAAATGAGAACTGCTAAAAACATAACAAAAATAATAATAATTTAAAACCAGATAGACATTGATAGAAGTAAAACTAAATACTTTTATAAAATCTGTTACAACCTTACAAATGATTACGATAAAAACAACATGGCACCAGCCTTTTCATTAAAAGCAGTCAGTTCCCAAAAACCTGTTGGAACAAAAAGTCTTCACTTGCTGATGGTAGGAAAACAAGGACGGAGGCAGTCTAGCTTTTTTGGGTGGGGAGTTCTAATGTCTGGAAGCAACCATCGAGAAGACACTCTCCCATGTCCCTACCAAGCATGCCTGTGAGGGAAGCAGGACTGAGAAAAAGGCCACAATCAGCACTTTCAATTGTACCTGGAAACAGACCAGTAGGCAGGGGAGCTGTTGTAGGAAGGAAATCGTATGCCCCTGTAGGTAAAAATAGATAAAGCATCCCTGGGTGGTTAAGTCCAGTCAAAGGTGACTATGGGGTTGCAGCGCTCATCTCACTTTCAGACCGAGGCAGCTGGCGTTTGTCCACAGATAGCTTTCCGGGTCATGTGGCCAGCATGACTAAACCACTTCTGGCACAACAGAACACCGTAACAGAAACCAGAGTGCACAGAAATGCCGTTTACCTTCACGCCGCTGCGGTACCTATTTATCTACTTGCACTGGTGTGCTTTTGAACTGCTAGGTTGGCAGGAGCTGGAACAGAGCAACGGGAGCACACCCCGTTGCAGGATTCGAATTGCTGACCTTCCGAATGGCAAGCCCAAGAGGCTCAGTGGTTTAGACCACTGTTTCCACTGGGCTTCATAGTTGTTGGCATGTTTTATTACTTTTATATTGGTTGTGTTTTTTTCTAAAGAAACAAAAAAACCAAAAATCCCTAAGATATTTAAGTCACCTTCAGTGTGTGTTCCATCCCCCTGTAAAAAGGGAGATATAAATTTTTAATGTAAAATCAATAAAATGCTGTTTCTGAACATGGGGATTTGATGTAGCCATCATGACAAATAGACACTGACAGACTGATTCTCTCTGAACTTGCCTAATCCCCCTTTTTAGTCATCAAAGCTACTGTCCCCCTTGCCACAGCTTGTCTCAGCAAACAACAAAAATCACTTTTGGAACTAGTACTGTACAAAACTTGTACAAGCAGGAAATATTGGGTTGGATGCAGACTACACCTCAAGTGGGCGAAAAGGCTCTCTTTCAATCCATGGGAAGTGTTGTGTCCAGCAGAGGGATCTTGCTGGCGGAGGAGAACAAATGACATTTGCTGATTCCCCTCTTCCTGAATCCCCAACTCCTACATTGTGGCCCTCCAATGATTCCTTGGCTATGCTGGCTGGGGCTGTTGCAGATAATAAATACTGCACAGTTTGAAGCAACAGGAAGCATAGGAACCGACCTCTTTGGAAATGAAATGTTGTCGAGGCCCATGGAAATATTATTTAAACTTTTAATAGCAGAATTTTCTTGAAAACAGAAATAAAACCTCAAAAATATCCATACAACATTGTGTGCTGTCCAGCCCAGGCTCAGCATCTTACAAAATATGAAATAATCCCATCAGACCTATAAGCAAAGGTAAGGTAAAAAAGGTAAAGGACCCCTGGACAGTTAAGTCCAGTCAAAGGCGACTATGGGGTTGCGGCGCTCATCTCGCTTTCAGGCCGAGGGAGCCAGCGATTGTCCACAGGCAGCTTTCCGGGTCATGTGAACAGCATGACTAAACCGCTACTGGTGCACGGAGGACTGCGATGAGTGCCAGAGAGCACGGAAATGCCGTTTACCTTCCCGCCACAGTGGTACCTATTTATCTACTTGCACTGGCATGCTTTCGAACTGCTAGGTTGGTCAGGAGCAGGGACAGAGCAATGGGAGCTCACCCCGTTGCGGGGATTCGAACCGCTGACTTTCTGATAGCAAACCCAAGAGGCTCAGTGGTTTAGACCACAGCGCCACTGCGTCTCTCTCTCTCTCTCTCTCCAGCCTCCAGCCTGTTTGCTCTCATTTCAGAAGAATCATTTACGTGCATTGTTCTCCCTGTACCGTTCAGAGAGAAACTCTACTTGCATCTTCACTCCATTGGGTTTAGAAGACCAACACTGAAAGCAACTCCTTTCAAAATGGAGATTACAACCCAATACCTCTCACATGATCTAAGTTTACAACCCTCACATGTTAGCTACCAGAGAACGATCATCAGTGAGTTAATTAGTAAAAGTTCCTCCACGTGAACTCACAAATGATACATTTCCTCGGAAAATGTAAGTCAAATGAACAGCAACAAAACAAGATCCTGGCTAAGGAACATCAAACCAAGCTCTGACTGAAATCAATTGAGGTTGTATTGATTCCCCACACCCTCCCATTGCTGAAGAAGATCCTTGAGCTATATTCCAAAACCAAGTACCAAAATGTGGCAAAAAAGCAGCCACAGTTTTCTGACATTTCCCCCACTCAGTCTTCTTCTCTTCGTGACTGAGAGAGATCCTCATTTTTGCACTGAGAGAAGCCTCAAATTAGCAATTCTCCCTATAATGCACCCACACTGCTTTACCATGCCCAGCTAATGAACAGCCCTGTCCCCAAATGGAATTAAATCTCTAGCACTTAAACTTTAAGTGCTAATTGCCTAGTAATGAAACCTTTAATCATCAGGTGATTAAAATTTTAATCTCCAAGGGACTGGAGCAGATCAGCTATATAATGATGAAGATTAATTGCCAACTTTTGCGGGGTGGGATCCAAATGGCACTTCTATTCTTCCATAGGAATTCCTCTGTGTTCTTGGCATTTATAGCGTGTAGCGTGTGAAATTTCAGCAAAAAGGAAGATGAAATCATAAAGCCCAGCAGCTAGAGTTTCAGGGAAGCCAGATCACCATGCTGTGATGTGTACAAAAATCCATTTGAGTCAAAGTGAAAACCAGGTGCAGAAGCCACCCGCACCTCTATTTTGTATTGAATCCAAATATGCCAAGGCAGATTTACTAAACGTCTTCGGCATTTGGAATTCCTGTAAACTGGGCACCTTCAGACTACAAATGGTGTGATGATTTGTAGCATGAATAGTGAACTCTTTTGTCTTGCTTTTATAAATTGTCGTATTCGTTATTAATGGCATGACAGATAACGTCAAATAGGTGTCCATCATTTATAGTATTCTTGATGTTCAGGTGTGAGTGCCAATGCCTATGCAGCCAAAACCGCAGCCAAACTCACCCTGAATTTTCCAGATTTGGAAGAAGTGGCAGAACTGTATTTCCCCAATATGTTCACCTCTATGTTTACCTGGTGTAAAGGATACTACATTACAAAAGGGCAGTTTAAAGTAGGAAATTAGGGAATGTTTCGCATGTGGTTTTTTTTTTTTTAATGTGGTATCTGCTATTCGGGAACAGCTTCAGCCTTGTCCTCACAAGAAACTCACCAAAGTTAGTGAAACATTCCAAGTTAAGATGCAAAGCATTGCGCTACACATCTTATTTTGTCTTAATATAGAAGATTTCCGAAGCGGAGAGCTGAAAAGCCACCTGCAGTAAGTAAAGGGACTGAACAAGGAAGTGTATAAAACAAGCATAATACACATTCCTGGGGCCTGCCTGAGACAATGTGAGGCGAATGCAGCTATTCCAACTTCAGCTATTGAGTAAGAATGATTTGATTCTCCCCCTTGTTCCCTGTATAGACCTTCATTCCCTGCTGCTGCTTCTTCATACAGAGCTTCACTCACCCCTGCCATTTTCATCACCATCATTTTATTTTGTGGCTTGCCTCAGGTCCTAAAATGACTTGGGCCAGATTCCCTTCAACTATAGTATTCCACAAGCTCTTTGGCATGTGGCAGGAACATATCCTGACACTGCAAAAGCAGATTGGCCTACTTCTACCCATGAGCAGTGCTGAATTAGTGAAAGTAATCTCTGGACCAGTGCAGCAAGCAAGCAACAAGTACACAGCTATTTCATACCAACATGCTTCATGCAGAAAGGCCCCGAGTGAAGGGAGAGTTGTGTGGCTCCTGTGCTTATCTTATAACAACATACAGCCACATATATAACCACACACCTAATAGTTCCCTTCACAAGTTCCCTCATTTTTGATGAACAATTGCATGAGTGGACAGCAGAGCCTCCTATTGGTTCCCTCCATTGCCCACCCGTTCGGGGGTGGGGGTGGGAATGTCTGGACACAACCAGGGTTCCAGATCAGGGGGAAAGCCTATGTGCATTCAGTAGACCCCCACTGCAGACATTTCTCCAGTGTATGAACAGTGGGGAAGAGGCATCAGGGACACAAAGGGGAAGTGGGAGGCTAGCTGGTGCAGTCCCAGCCTCTCATGTGAGCCAGGAAGATACAGTGGTACCTCTGGTTATGAACGGGATCCGTTCCAGAGCCCTGTTTGTAACCTGAAAGGTCCGCATCCTGAAGTGCCGCGTCTGTGCATGTGCGCAACGTGATTCGACACTTCTGCACGTGCGTGTGACATCATTTTGCCTGTGCACATGCATGAACCACCAAACCCGGAAGTAACCCATTCCAGTACTTCCGGGTTCGGCGCGTTCGTAACCCATGACGAACGCAACACGCAGCGTTCGTAACACGAGGTACGACTGTACTGGAAGAGGGCGAATGTTACATGGAATTCCCTTCTTTATAGTGGAATTACTATTGCAGGCATGCCAGTGGCAGCTTTGTGAATAGCATAATAACCACCTGGTAATATTTTGCAATAAAGTATAGCACGTGGATTCCTAATTATCATGTTAAACTGTAATGGGTGATTGTTCTTCAATGAACCACGAACAAAGAAGGATTTCAGGATATGGAATGAGCCATCTGCTTAAACTACAGGGACTTCAATATTTAAGAAATCACTTAGTGTTTGCTAGGTGTGGCGATGGATTCTGCTGTGCCGTGCTATAAATCCCTGCTCATCAAAGCTAATGTCTGAGGGGCCTTTTCCAAAGTACTGAGGCCTGCATACAAACTTTCAAATAGAAATCTTGATTACACCCTGCATTTTAGCCTTCTCTTGGTAACATTTTAACACATCGCTGGCTTGTTGTTCTCAGTACATAACCTTAGAAAGAAATAAGCCAAGAAAACGAGGTGTTTGTCCCAGGTACCAGTATTGCAGAGTGGCAAACGATAGATCCACAAGCATTGCAGAATGAGGCACTAGGGTGCACTGTACTATCAAAAGAGGTGGATGCTTTCCCACACTATAAAAATAAACTCCTATCGAGCAGCAAATTTTACAAAGGGGAACATCCAAAATTATGATCTCTACCTAAAGTGGCATAGCCCATGCATTTTGTATCAATATTAAATGCTTAAAGAAACCCAGATGTGTAACCTTCCCTGCCCTCCACTTTTGCACGGTCCAATTATCTCCCCATCAGGGCTGTGTATACCCCAAACATTTTAAGACCCACTGCTCCCCTCCCCAAGAATCCCGGGAATTGTAGTTTGCCACTCATAGAGCAACAGTGGCCCAGCACTTTTAACAAACTGCTGTTCCCATTATTCATTTTGTCTGTTCTGTGTGTAGCTGCTTTGGGGGTAAATTGGGGGCAGAAGTGCCCACCCCTAGGGACGGAACTAGGCCTTATTTCATTCAGGCAATGGAAGTGGGTCTAACTAGCTAACTACTGCAATCAGTTTGTCCCTGTGTGTTCAAACCATACAATGTTCTTTCTTAGCCCTTCCAGTGATAATGGACTGTACCACTTTAACCTGCAGGTGAAGGATAGGATGTTCGAATGTTCTCCTTCATACAAATGAAGCACACTGGGCTTTAATCTAGCCTTCTCTCCAAAATGAGAACATTCCAATTTATAGTGTCCCCACCCCGCCCCTAACCTACAGTCTGAAGTGATATGGCCTTATTATTGTGTCATTTTTATTAGATTTTTTTGCAACCAGTAACACACTTACTGTTTTTTTTAAAAAAATATTTTTATTAAGGATTTTCTTGTTTTACAAAGGTATATGTAATGTCTCTCTCGTATTTTTCCATGTAACGCTCACTTACTGCTTTTAAACATCAAAATCAATCCCCTACCAGTTAAAATATGACATAAAGACATACACTTTAAAAGGTGCATCACAAAGAGTTTTTATCCTGGCATGGCATCATAGTAAGTGTTCTTTTTGATAAATGCACTGTTTTCTCGAGATTCCATTTACCTACTAATGAACTATGTTCTGGGATCCACAACTTTTATTGGAACAATTTTGCTGCAAAGATTATGCCAAAGGGCAGTGCCATGGTGACTGTTTTAAAACTCTGGTTTTCCTTCATTTTCAGCTACTCTAGCTGCACCTACAAAGCGTGTTTTCTTTCATGTGGAGAGCACGTGTTGCGGTTGGGGCCTAGCAAGACACCCCTCTGTCGCTGGGCGGGACTCAGATAGCTAGCCAGGACAGGCGATAGGGTCTCTTGGGTCGTTGGGGAGATTTGTATGTAGCAAATTTTGATAGACAGTTCAGGGGTTGTATATTCTTGGTGCTCGCATCGTCAGCCCCTCTTTGCTGCGTGCACCGGATCACCCGCCCTCCCCCCGTTAATTAGGCGTGTGCGTTGACCTTGCTATGCCTGTCATGGGGTCATCTGCTTTGGGGCAGGGGCCTGGTAGGAATTTTTCCATCTGGCTAATTGGCTGTGGCCATTTGGTTTTCACCTACTGCGTAGCAATTAGTCACAACTTGTAAGGTTGTGGTTAGGGATTGGTTATTACGTTGGTTGGGGAAGGGGAAGTGGTTGGCTGTGCCTGTCCCTCCAATGCTGCTGCTGCGCAGGGAACTCCGTTAAAGGAATCCAGGGGCTCTCAATGCTTTTGTCCGTTCCCCTGGTCAGGGGCTAGGGCCACGCAAGAGCCCCTGGGAACATTAGGGGAGAGGCGAAGGTCCTGGGCCCCCTGACCCCATTCTCTCCCCAATGTGTTTTCCCTTTGCTGACTTCCGCTAAGCGGGCGGATGTCAGTCTGTCCCCAGGAGGGGACAGATAGTCGAACCAATGCCTAAGCAACCACTCACATTTTGTAATTTAATAAAAAAAGTTGTGGCCAAAATTATGCCAATAACCTTAAACAAAATTCCTGTATGTGGTGTGAGTTATTTGGGGGGGGGGGTGACCTTCAGGACCTCTACATGCAACTGACAGGGTTGTAGAAAGAAAATATCGGAGCAGCATTCAGTACGGCCACCTCATTTACCTTCAAAGTTTCTGTTTGCACCCTAAACATCCTTTCCACTTTTCATCTGGTTCAACAGATTTCCCCTGTTGCTCCATACAGTGAATATCAGAATTGTTCTGCAGTTTCCCAAAGCCCTTCCTTGATTTGTGGTTTACTTTTGCTGAGAGCTGATATATGGCCTCAGCATAGCTATGCTGACTCGCTATTTCAATTTAAACCCATTGCCTTCTCCCTTTCTGCAAAAAGCCAAAAATCTCTCCATTCTTTTATTCATAATCTCTTTTTTTGTTGCTGTTGTTCTCTGCTTTTTTTCCTTCTCATTCTTTTAAATTGCTCCTTTCGGGGTTCTTGTTGTTTACTACTTGTTGGATAAGTTGAACATAACCTTTAACCGTCCTGTATTTACTTGCTCCCAGTAGCTATATGATGTCTAACTTAAAAACGTCTCTTTTCCATTGATTTCATTTGTTTGGCAAAGATTCCCCTCCCCGCTACTACACACACACATCCGTTGCCTTTCATAGACAGTGACAAAGTGCCAGAGAGTGCAAATCTTTTAACAAGCAATGAACAGGCCATTCAAGCAAATTGTGGATTGGAAACTTGGTTTTACTACCTAGCATTCATCTCTTATCCCGGGACAAACATTTTGCCCAGAATGCCATGCACCAGGTATATTATGGGGAATTAAGAGAGAGTTCCTACAATCATATTGGTGAGCTGGTTCAAGGGAGAAGTGATAGAATCTGGGAAGTGGTTTTGGCCTGTAGATAGAGTATTTCATTTTTTGAATGACACTCCTTTAAGCGGAATGAAGGAGAGTAAAGTTGAGACAATATGCGACAACGAGGGAAGGGAAGTATACTGCATGAAATGTTTTGTCTGTTTAGTTTTGTTCTCAGGAAGCTGGTGATGGACTGGAGGAAAAACTAAAACTAAAATGAAATTGTAAACAGTGCCTGAATTGGCTGAGCTTTGAAAGTCAAATCCAAATTTGATTAGAAAATATTCTGTTCTTCATTTCCCCCCTGTTTCCCCCCCTTTAAAGTAAACCCCCCAGGCTGAAATTCTAATTGCTTGGAAGTAACGACAGAGGACGAGATGGCTGGACAGTGTTCTTGAAGCTACTAACATGAGTTTGACCAAACTGCGGGAGGCAGTGGAAGACAGGAGTGCCTGTCGTGCTCTGGTCCATGGGGTCACGAAGAGTCGGACAAGACTAAACGTCTAAACAACAACAACTTTCATTGAAATAAATGGAAAATTATTTCCATGTAACTATGCAGAGGGTCAGACCACCTCCCCATCCTGATCCTTCCAGGGAAGAGGAATAGGAAGACAGTACTGTAGATTTACAACAGGGGTTTGAGGGAGGTTGCACCTCAGAGGCAGATGAGAGGAGAAGTTGGGAAATTGTGGGAGAGCCAGAGCAGCTGGCTGACATGTTGTCATTAGAAAGCATTCCATTCCCCTCCTCTCCCAGAACCCGGTGGGCCTTAAAAGTAGGAGAGCAAAGAGCTCGAAGACAGAGGATACTTAGTGGCACCCATAGAAGAAAGGATGGTGATGACAAATGAGGAAGTGGGAGAGATGGGGAGGGGTGGAGATTCACTTGGGACAATGCCATTATCCCAAGAGGCTGGGTTCTCTAGCCACTCTCTGTAAAGTCTGAAATAAAAAAGGATTGTAAGAAACTTTTCCTTGTCTTTATACTTTCCTGGGCAACCAACCGGAAGCCGCCGACAGCTTCTTGACAGACGTTTAGCTGATCATTTTTAAAGCAATACTAAGTATCAAGACATTAAATTCAAGCATAATTGAACCCAAAATTAGAATTTTCATAGGAAATTTATATCTGGCAGATATCAATTGACAGTTTTGCAAGCAAATGTGAATTCTTTTCTCAATTTAATTGTCTCAGAATAAAACAAACATGAAATCCCCCCCTCAAAAAAAGAATGGGCCGGAGACATATTGGGTCAGAAGATGAAAAATAGCTTTTGGCAACCAGGGCTCTCTAAGCCTTTTCAGATTGCAACTATGCTGCTGATAAATTTTAAAAACAGCAGCAGCACTTCATTTTTTCCTGAAAACTCCTACAAATTGTGATTTGACAATATACTTTGTATGACCCCCACACTAAAAAAATCTAATAAGTGCTGCTCATTAATGAGCTTTGCTCCATTCCTGAAGGCAACTGGACTCACTTGTGCTAAGAATTTGGCTTGTATGGATTGGTAGATACAGAATGAAACTGACAGAGATAATGGCTTCCAAAGGGAAATATATTTAAAACCAAGACATCAATGCAATAATGGTGTTCTGCTAGCTGCTTAATAGGCAGATTTCCTGCTTGGTTGATAGAGTGAAAAAGGGAGGTGTTAATTTCTATGGTGAATTATGGCCAGGCATTGGGGTTATTCTGGACTTGGAAATATGCAGTCTTTTGCGTGGTGGTGATCTGCAGATGTGTTGGGATATTTCAGTTCTCCGAACATACTGGCTGACACTTATGCAAATTAGCATCTTTCTCACACCTATGGGTGTCTTCCGTTAGGATCTGTCAGTTCCAGCTCAAGCAGTTTCAGGCATACGGTTACATATATCTCTGTGCAATCCCCATATGCTCCTATTATCAAGTTAGCAGGGAAATTTCAGTGCATCTGGCCAAAGCATCCTCTTAATTCACATGCAGGAAGGAATTAAAAGCAGAATTAATTCAAGCTACTCTGAGGGTCATTTAATCTTACAACAGTTTCCCACTAGGTTTTGTGAGTGTAATCCTACACAATACCAAAATACAGGGTCTATCCCACTTAGATAATATTACATCTTTGCAATTTCAACATTTTGCTGAGGAACCACTCACAGATAAATTTGAGAGGCTTGCTGTTGTTGTTATTTTTTAGTTGTTTAGTCGTGTCCGACTCTTCGTGGCCCCAAGGACCAGAGCACGCCACTGCCTCCCGCAGTTTGGTCAGACTCATGTTGGTGGCTTCGAGAACACTGTCCAACCATCTTGTCCGCTGTCGTCCCCTTCTCCTTGTGCCCTCCATCTTCCCCAACATCAGGGTCTTTCCCAGGGAATCTTCTCTTCTCATGAGGTGGCCAAAGTATTGGAGCCTCAGCTTCAGGATCTGTCTTTCCAGTGAGCACTCAGGGCTGATTTCCTCCAGAATGGATAGGTTTGATCTTCTTGCAGTCCATGGGACTCTCAAGATTCTCCTCCAGCACCATAATTCAAAAGCATCAATTCTTCAGCAATCAGCCTTCTTTAAGGTCCAACTCTCACTTCCATACATCACTACTGGGAAAACCATAGCTTTAACTATATGGACCTTTGTTGGCAAGGTGATGTCTCTGCTTACAAATGACAGTTTAAGTGGTAAAAATATTGGTGGTCTGTTGATTCCCACCATTGAAGATCCCAGGGATAGCTGATGTGATGGAAGGCACTCTGCACCACTGAGGCCGTTTGAGCCTCAAGTGACAGAAAAGGATCCAAGAGTACCCCAAGAGCAGGCAACATCCTAGCCAGCCAGTCTAGGGAACCACCCACTTAAAGTGCCTCAGTCTTATCTAGATTGAGCTTCGGTTTATTGACTCTCATCCAGATCATTACTGAGACAAGACAACGGTCCAGCACATTCACTGCCACTCCTGCAGATGTAAAAGAGAAGTAGAGCTGTGTGCCGCCAGCAAATCTTTGGATTACCCCACTCAGTGGGGTTAAGCAGCATAGGATAAAACTAAACCCTGACGAATCCCACATTGAAGGCTCTGTGGGACCGAGGAACACTCCCTAAGCATCACCCTCTGGAAACGTCCATCCATGCAGGACTAGGAACAAACCCTAACTCATACAGCTGCTTCAGAAGGATACCTTGGTCGATGGTATCGAAAGCTGCTGAGAGGTCGAGAAGAATTAACAGGGACACATTTCCCCTGTCTCTGAGAGCCAGTGTGGTGTAGGGGTTAAGAGCAGTGGACTTGTAATCTGGTGAACCGAGTTTGATTCCCTGCTCCTCCACATGCAGCTGCTGGGTGACCTTGGGCTAGTCAAGCTTCTTTGAAGTCTCTCAGCCTCACTCACCTCACAGAGTGTTGGTTGTGGGGGAGGAAGGGAAAGGAGATTGTTAGCCGCTTTGAGACTCCATAGGGTAGTGATAAAACGGGATATCAAATCCAAATTCTTCTTCTTTTCTTCTTCTTCTTCTTCTCTCTCCCGACAGAGGTCATCATACAGGGCAACCAAAACTGGGCCTAAACCCAAATTGAAATGGATCTATAAAATCAGTTCCCTCCAAGAGTGCCTGGATCTGACCATGCTCACTCAAGAACCTTCCCCAAGGAGAACTGGCTGGTAATGATTTTGTTTTTCCAAACCCAGAGAGGAATTCTTTAGTAATGGTTTTACCACTGCTTCCTTCAACCAGGTAGGGACCACCTCCTCTTTAATCATGTCCCTGGCCCAGTCAGCTGTCCCCTCCCTGCTAATTTTTATCAGCCAAGAGGGGCAAGGGCCCAGAGCACAAGTGATTGCCCTGACCAAACCAAGCACCTTGTCCACATCCTTGAGCCTTACTAATTGAAACTTATCCAACATAACAGTATTAGACAGTGTTCTGGGCATCTCTTGAGGTTCATCTGCTGTAATGATGGAGTCAAGGTCCCACTGGATGCAAGCAATTTTATCCTCAAAGTGCTTCGCAAACGTGTCACAGCGAGCAAACGTTGGTTCTGCAACCTCTTTGGGTCCAGACTTTTGATTTGTGCTTATTGAGTCCATACAGTTCTTGATCTAAGTTTCAGAACAAATCTTGGTTATACTGCTATATTGTGAATGAACCAATGGCACAATGATAATTGGTTGGTTGTATCCCAGATTTCAACCGGAGTGTATCTACTTGCTCTCGCATACAACCCGTTCATATCCGTTTTACTGTTTGATTGCCACCAGATGGCAGCATATCAAAACAATACAGTTGAGCATGTTGTGCAATGTGCTCTTATTTGGATAAGTCACAATTTGTGGTGTGGAGATTGAGTTTAAAGGGAATGAGGTTCACTGGGCAGAGATTAACAAATGAAGGAAATGCAAAAATGAATTTACAGACTGGGAAAGGAAAAAAAAAAATACTTACTTCACATTTGTGAAGACTGGGATTAATTAATTTGGAATGAAAGCAAAGAAGATGATGCAATGAAGGTATTCCAGTAAATGGACAACATAGATAAAACATGTGTTCTTTTCATGTCGTTCAAATTAACTTTAAACATGGTAGTTGTGGAATGGTGGGGGGGGGTTGTTCTATAAAAAAGCCTACATTTTGATAAATACAGAATGGATATTCCTGGTCTCCTGAGTGATTGCTGATCAGAAATATTCTCTGGGGGTAATCCACTGAATGTTAGTTGTAACCAAATCTGATTTAAATTAGCAAGACTTATAGCCTCATTGATGCAGTTTTACTAATTTCAGTGGGACTTATTCCCAGATGAGTGTGTGCCTGGAGTGCTATGCATGCTTATTTCAGAGCAGATCACATGGGATCACTAAGAATTGGTTCTAAATAAATTTATGTAACGTTGCCTCATTTTACAGTCCCTGTGGCAACCAGGGCAGGCCACTATTCATGTTAAACAGTGGAAGAGAACAGAAAAGCTAATAAGAGATCAACATAAGCATGCAGAGAATAATGTTGCATTAAGAAAGAATAATGTACGTCTAACCTAACTGGTATTATTTTTATTATTATCATTACAAGTTTCCGCTTCTTGCAAACATTTTGTTAATATTAATTATGTGCTGTTGTACATGAATTTTTGACTAAGTGCCGCGTGGCTAGTCCCCTTTTAGAACTGGGTCCACCAGCGGCTATTCCACTCGGCTCCATCTGAATAAGAACAGGAAGGGCACTCTAATAAGCTTTACAGGTTGCAACTTCCATGTGGCTTCCTTCCCCACCCCCAGAACTGCCCACATCACAGCCATTCTACATGGTTACATCTTAGGGAGAGGAGACCCAATGAGGCCACTTGGTTGGCTGAGATGGGACCAACCGCCATTATTATTGATCCTTATTTATTAGATTTACATCTTCATCACAAGGTCTCAGGGCGGTTCACGGGATAGAAGTAAAAACACAAGTAAATAGTTAAAACAAAAAAGAAACAAAGCAATAACTCCCTTTCCGCAAACACCTGGCACCTTCATTATACACCTTTAGGCGCAGGGGGAAAAACGTTCCCTTTTAACCAGGCCTTTGGTTGATCCGATTTACATCATATGCCCTTGGGGGGGGGGTTATTGGGTTGTTGTTTTTATTCTCATTGTGTATTTTGTGGTTTTATATCTTGATTTTATTCTGTGAACCGCCCTGAGACCCCCGCTATAGGGCGGTATATAAATAATAATAATAATAATAATAATAATAATAATAATAATAATACATTGTAGAATATTAATCAGCCTTATAAAGCTAAATAAAAAACCCCAACACAAAATACAAATTAACATACAACGCTTAAGAAGAATTCAAAACAACCTCCCCACCCTAAACTACACCCACCCAAGTTCTTTTCACTCCACCCTCCTAGTCCCACCCATGGCATTTTCACCTGGGGATAATGTAACTGATAGCTGTTGTAATCTGTCCAGGGAAACGGGAACAACTGATAGCTGTTGTAATCTGTCCAGGGAAACGGGAACAACGGGCATGCTCCCTGCTGGCCCAAACACCCCCCGGCCGAACTGCCGGTCAGACTTCGAAGCCCTGGAACAGCAGCAGAAACCAGAGACCTAGCTTCAGAAAGCCAGGCACTCTTTCTGTCCATTCAGCAGCAGAAGATGCACCACAGAGGCTGGCATGAGCATTATATATAAGCTTTTATTAGGCGAACATGAGGACAAAAGAAAGCACACGTACAGTCACCTCCATGTTCGTAAAACGAAAGAGAAAGTACAGACTGAGGAACGGAAGTTCCCAGCAGCACACTGGAACACTATACAGACATGTGACAAGCTCCCATCCTCAGTCTGGAATGGGGAATTAAGGTGGAATGGGGATACTGTAACTGATAGCACCATCCTCTGCATGCCTACATAAACAATAAATTCAATTGGGTCTTGCTCCAATTGAAGTCCAAGTTCCAGCTGGGCAGCAGCCAGGCTTAACAGATTGGCTAGGACCATTGACACATCTGCTTGGGGGCAGGGGGAGCTGGTAAACAGCAACCAGGCCTGCATTGGGCCCCATCGCATCATATGATAGCACGGTGTGTGTGTGTGTGTGTGTGTGTGTGTGTGATAGCTCAAAGTCCAGAGGACCACCCCCCCCAGCCCTGAAATTCTCCATTTCAGAATGTCCCATGGGCTGCTGCCAGTGGGGATCCTGCTAAAGTCACTTCTGCCCACCTGCATGTTCAGTGGGCAGAATGGGGAATTTTGCACTAATGGAGTGTCACAGGCATCACTCCATGGAAGAAGCTGGGACAAAATCACAGGGCTGGGTTGAGGGGCATGTCTGCCCAAGGCAACTACCCCTAGCCCAGCATAAAGGGAGTTTCCAGTGTGAATTATATAAGAATGCGAAAGCGTCGGCTCCTGGGTTTGCTTATTCTCTCCCACCTCCTCTTTTTTTTTGCTGTGATTATTGTGCTGTGCCTATTACAACACGTAAACAGTCTTGAGTGCTTGGGCTGAGTACAGTAAATAAATAAATAGGTACCATTAATTTTGCCATTCATTAGTTTTCCATTTCACCTCTGTTGATTCATTTGGAATTCTGGACTGCAGAAGTATCACATAATTGCTTAGGCAAAAATAATAGCTAATTTCACAGAACGTACTGTTGATCTTCTATTTTGCTAAGTGCTTAATAAAAAATAAAAACATTTTTGTGGATTGCTTCAAACACCCATGGATCTTAAACGCGTTAAGACATGTTCTAAAATATAGGTGTGACTGACGGCACAAACATGGGTATGTCCCTGCCTGAGAGGTGGAGAACTTGTAGCTCTCTAGATGTTGTGGACTGCAACTCTGACTCTTCCTGATCATTGGTCATGCTGTTGGAGACTGATAGCCAGTGCAGCCTAGCAACTTCAGGAGGGTCATAGATTCCCACCCCAGGCATATAGGATTACAGCCTAAACCCCTGTTTTCATGAACAATTCATCTCCCCACATTGTGACACTACTGGTAAAGGTAAAGGTAAAGGACCGCTGGATGGTTAAGTCCAGTCAAAGGCGACTATGGGATTGCTGCGCTCATCTCGCTTTTAGGCTGAGGGAGCCAGCGTTTGTCCACAGACAGTTTTCCAGGTCATGTGGCCAGCATGACTAAACCACTTCTGGTGCAACAGAACATGGTGATGGAAACCAGAGTGCACAGAAATGCTGTTTACCTTCCCGCTGCAGTGGTACCTATTTATCTACTTGTTCTGCCATGCTTTCGAACTGCTAGGTTGGCAGGAGCTGGGACAGAGCAATGAGAGCTCACCCTGTTGCGGGGGTTCGAACCGCTGACTTTCTGATTGGCAACTCCAAGAGGCTTGGTGGTTCAGACCACAGCGCCACCCATGTCCTGCGGGTGACACTACTGGGGAGGAAAGGTGGGATATGAATTTATTGAAGAATAGAATAGATCATAATAATTAAGGGGAAACTGCCCCTGACATCTACACACTGAGCACAGACATCTGAAGGGGGAAGTCCTGTGTGGGAAGACTTCTGCGTGATCTGAATCCGTCTGAACAGGGTTCCAGATCATGTAGGCCCCTAGAGTTCCCTCTTCAGATGTCTAAGCTCAGCATGCAGGTGTTGAGGGTAGTGACATCAATGAGGAGTTCAATGTTGGGGAATTCAGCCACACTTCCCATTTGTCACACTAAGCTCCTTCTCAAATACAATGCATGAAGGGGCCTATAATTGTCCTACCATATATTGCCCTTTCTGGACATTCTGAGTGTGTGTGGATTATGGTAGCAGGAATGCAGCAAGATTTCCCAGTTATACGGATGAGTTTAGGCACAGGCTAAGGACTTAGCAGACAAGTGTATATGAACACATACTGAGCAGGGGCAAGATCAATATGGACATTTCCCTTCTCCACTTAATGTTGCTGGAACATCTAAAGAGTATTAAGGTGGCCCAAATATACCTCTGCATCTGAAGAGTATGAAGCAGTTGGCGGTGTGCTGCAAGTTGCCTTAGCATTCACCCAATGCTAGTCAACATGGTGCCATGTGGACACTGCTGGAGTCCAGTACCCAAAAGCCCCTGCCAGCATGGCCAGTGGTCAGGAATGATGGGTTTTGTAGTCCAGCAACATCTGGAGGGCACCACATTGGCTGCCCCTAATCATGCCATGCATTGACATTCCCTCAGAGATTTAGGCTGCAATCCTATATGCACATGGCAGGGAATAAGGGACTCCTCCTTAGGACTTGCTTATGAGGAGACACATGCAGGACCACAACATTAACTTCTTGAAGCCACAGGGACAGAGGTGAAGTCTTAAGAAAGATGACTCTGGCATCTCCTACTAACTAAATTTTCAAAAGCCGCACCCCCCAAAATTCACATGGGACCAGCGTTTTTAAGAAAATAGGGGGTGCCCAGGGAGGCAGAGACAAAGATGGTGAGAGAGGTGTGAGCCCAAAACTAACTTCCCTCTCATCCCAAGGATGCAAGGGGATAAAAAATAATGTTAATGCAAACACATTGCAAGAAGGAAGCATCTTAGACCAGAGCTAGCCAATGTGATGTCTTCCAGATGTTTTGAAGTACAATTCCAACAAACCCTACCACCCTGGCCGATGATCAGGGATTATGGGAGATGCAGTCGAGCAATTTCTGGAGCACCATGTTGGGTATCTTTGCTTTAGGCAGTGGTATGTACACAGTCTGATGGCATAGTTTGTAGCTTGCACGCTTTTTTTTACCTTACATGGAAGTTTTTTCAAAGAGAAAGATTGTAGATAGAGCAAATTGCACCCCTCAGTGCATTAAAACCCATAATAATGCCTCTAATATAAGCTTTTATAATGGCACTGCATATCTAGCACTGTGATAGCCATTTAAACAAAAGATCCAGGGAAGAACTTGCAAAACAGGCCTGGAAGAAAGGAAAACACATTTCAGCACTCTCATTATTCCTTTCTAAAACCATTTCTTCCAGACAGTGATTTCAGCAGGCTGCTTAATAGCCTGCCGGATAGAATATCATTTGATCAGCCCTGCCACCCCAACCCCAATGCAATTTGCAGCAAGCAGTTCATATATGGCAAAAGGGATGGTGGAGAAACAGCCACCCAGTCATCAGTGTAATGTAATAATGGGATGCAAAGCTGGGGGTGGGGGTGGGGGTGGGGGGTGGGAATGCCCTCTGCGTATTCAGAATATTCTCTTACCCATTCCCGAAGTTATATCAATAATTAATTGTTAACACCTGGCAGAATCCATCCGGCAATATCCGTTCATTATTGGTTAAGTGTTAGCTGATATTGTTCAACAAACTTCTGATGTGCTGGTGGCAATCTATTGAAAATGTAAAGACTTGTGTCTCCATATATCAGCATCAAAAGCCAGGTGTGTTCTCTCTCTCTCTCTCTCTCTCTCTCCTATTTTTCTTCTTTGCAGCCAGAGAAAGATGTGTTTTTCAATAAACATTGAGTTTAAACATTTGTAGGTTTCTTTTTTGTTTTTTGTTTTTTTTAAAAAAGCATGCAATTAAAAAAAAAAAACCCTAAACCCCGTTCTTTCATTGCCATGATAGATCTTCGGCAAGTATATATTAGAATGTTAAGAGTCAAAGGATGCCAAAGCTTTCTTTCTAAAGAAATAATTATTAAACTTCACGAAGTGCTATATTTATTTAATGGATCGGCCATCACAAAAGAATACAAAAATGTGAATCAGTAAACAAATAACATATACTGAACAGCTCAAAAGAAGAGGAGGAGAAGAAGAAGAAGAGTTTGGATTTGATATCCCACTTTATCACTACCCGAAGGAGTCTCAAAGCGCCTAACATTCTCCTTCCCCTTCCTCCCCCACAACAAACACTCTGTGAGGTGAGTGGGGCTGAGAGACTTGAAAGAAGTGTGACTAGCCCAAGGTCACCCAGCAGCTGCATGTGGAGGAGTGGAGACACGAACCCGGTTCCCCAGATTACGAGTCTACCGCTCTTAACCACTACATCACACTGGCTCTCACAAAGACAGTATAACATATTTTGCTAAAAAAAAAAAAAAAGGCAGTAGCGCTCGCTAGCAGCTGCAAAATTCAATATTGCTTCAAGACTCCTTTCGACTGTGTGAAGCGATAAATAAATTTAATAAACTGGAACATTTAATGCACTCTCACCCCAGAATCCTGGGAAATGTAGTTTTTCCCATATAATGCTACAATTCCCAGTACCCCTAACAAATGACAATTCCCATTTCTCTGTGGGAAGGGTGTGTGGTTCAAAATGTGCCTTGAAAACCCTTTCAACTACATTCTGTCATCTCATAATTGGGTAAGAAACCTTTTTTATCCTGAGGCCCACGTTCGGCCAGGATTAAACTTCTAATTATCTCTACTTTTTAAAGTCCTTCAACCACTTCTTGGATAATATGGCTAAAATAAACAGAATGGGGGAAGCTATACTCCACCAATAGCACCAGTAGACTCAACCCACTCAATTCATAGTGGGGCCAAATGCCCATTTCTCTGTAATCCTTCCTGCTCTACAGAGACACCCAAATAATGGGTGGGAAGTGATATAGGGAGCCAATAGATGCCCTGATGGCTTTTTGAAATAGCTGCCCTGGGATCTAAGCAACTCTGTAGCTGGAGTAGTTGTTCCACTGCAGATGTTGCCAACATGACACTCTCCAAATGTTCTGGAGTTTAACTCCCATCAGATACAACCATCATCTCGGGAGACTTGCCCTGCCTTGCTAAGCTTCTACTGCATCTCTGCTCCTTTCCCTTGTATTGCTGAGATTAGGAACCTGATTACCTATGCAGTCTCCAGGGCTTGATTTGGGGTGGGAGGTTGGTGATGGAAGTCTTTGGGCAAGAAGCCATCAAAAATCCCTTCCCTATCTGTGAAATTGGTGGAGAGCCTACATTGACCATTAATGTTTTAAGACTATGCAAAATGTTACTATGTCAGGGATTGTGCTAAAGAGGGCTGCACTGAGGAGGAATGGGGGGACCCTCCCCCTGCTCCTGATTAGGATCCTGAATCTTCCCAGGAGCAGGGGGACAGTATAGATTTGGAACAGTGGTTTGCAGAGGGACATAGTTGAGAAGGCAGAAGCTGGGAAATACTGGATGGGGAACAGCTAGGAGAAGATGCACTGGGAGAGAGAGAGTTAACAGATTCACTGTCTCTGGAAATCATTCATCCGCTCAGCTCAAGGTCAAGAAGAGCTGATAAGGTGGCAGCACAGTGGTTATGAGCTCAGGGTACAAGACGCAATAGTGATGTGGGTGATTAGGAAAGAAGTGGGTGGTACCCTTAATTGGGAGCACCACCATTCCTAGGAAGGGATTCTTTGTTCTCTCACTGTGATCATTAAAGTTTCTAACTGGTAAGAAGAAGACGCCTTTCCTTTGTTCTGCTTATCTACTGCCAGAGGGGGGAGGAAGCCAATTCCCTGAAGCCTGATATGCTATAGATTCAATGCCATTATTATTATTATTATTATTGTTGTTGTTGTTGTTGTTGTTGACTGTATTAAATCTTATTTTGAATAAATTTGTGAAAGAAAAGCCCTTCCCTGAATAGGCCCAACCCCTCTTCACTAGGGCTGCCACTGCTCATTCTCTCTCCTTCTCCTCTTGCCGTCCAAACCACACAGGCAGAGCTGTCCCCTTACCAGAGCTGTTCCCTCAAATGTTGTCCTGCTTGCTTGCTTGCTAAGAGGGGATGGATGTGAACAGGGAACGACTGGAAGCAGGAGGAGCTCCAGGACGTGGCAGAGGGTCCCCTGACATGGTGTGGCCCTGAAATAAACCAGTGAACGTGCAAAATGAAAGGACATTGTACTAATAAGGGAGGTTTCCAAATAAGTGTTTTCTCTCTACCATTTTCTCTATGTTTTTTTGCATCTCTTTCTGGTTTACTGCAACAAATCTGGGAAGAAGAAAAAAAGACACATGAACAAAAACCAGCTGAAGAACAGAATGACAAAGCAATAACATCATGCTACTAGCCAGAGGGGGAATAGCCTGCAGGAAATCATTAAAAATGGCATCGTTATGCAGGTTCTCCCATTCTAATTAACTGTTAACGCTGAGAAGCTGAGAGTTCTTATCCTACAGCAAAACAAGTTGGTGAGGAAGCTGGTCAATTTTCCAATTTTGCTTGGTAATCAATGACATTTTTACCAGCTTTGTGAGAGTTTGCAATATTCTAACTGCCTGTCAAAGCCTTTTGAAAAACATACCAACAACTACAACAAAATCCCTCCTGATCTTGCTTGTTTTTTTTATTATTATTATTCCACTTGGGACTCACTGTTGCTTCAATAGTTGATTTGCTTGGCATTCTGGGAAAGTAGTTTTTAATCATTATTTGGAAAGGTGTATCAGAAAAATAAAAGCGAATGGTTCAGTCAAACCATTGTTGTCTGTAGGATAAGCAGTGCAGATTTTACATAGCTGTGCAGTTTTTCCAGATGAGAGCCAAGTGCAGTGGCCGGGGACCAATGGTGGATGAGCTACCCAGAAGGAGCATGTTATGTTCCCCTCCAGATATGATGCCTCTCTTCTAACACCTCATTGAGCATGCTGCTTTATGGAAGTGAGTTGTGGGTAACTTGCAACTGTCAGGACGACGCCTCGACGCTTTCCACATGCACTGCATCAGGAGAATTTTGGGTATCAGGTGGCAGGACAGAATTTCAAAGAAAGTTGTGCTCTCTGAAGCCCACATTCCCAGCATGTTTGCACTCAATGACATCCACAATGGATTGTTCATGTCTGCAGAATGGAAGATGGCAGCATCCCCAAGGGTGTGCTCTATGGGGAGCTGGCTTCAGGCATAATAAAAAGGTAAAGGTAAAGGACCCCTGACTGTTAAGTCCAGTCGCGAACGACTCTGGGGTTGCAGCGCTCATCTCGCTTTACTGGCCGAGGGAGCTGACATTTGTCTGCAGACAGTTTTTCCGGGTCATGTGGCGAACATGACTAAGCCGCTTCTGGTGAAACCAGAGCAGCGCACGAAAACTCTGTTTACTTTCCCGCTGGAGCGGTACCTATTTATCTACTTGCACTTTGACGTGCTTTCGAACTGCTAGGTTGAAAGGAGCAGGGACCGAGCAACGGGAGCTCACCCCGTTGCAGGGATTCGAACTGCCGACCTTCCGATAGGCAAGCCCTAGGCTCAGTGGTTTAGACCACAGCACCACCTGCGTCCCTTCAGGCATAATAGGCTTCAGCAAAGCATCCTCTTGTAGCCAGTGAAATATGCACTGGAGTGTGCCTGATTTTGGAATGTGTGTGATGCTTGCACTAGTTTCTCTTATTTGCAAATGTGTCTATGGGCCCTGAAAGGTTGGCAACCTCCACCCCAATAATCAACTGGTGGTGATTTGGGTGCTTAAGCTTTTTCAGTACACAAAAGGTTGTTAACAGATAACATCTAGCAAACATTTTAGGCAGGATAACACACTTTCATCATTAAACAGTTGTAGGTCAGAGACACACAATGGACAAAACAGTCCTGCTTGAAAACGTTTAGCAGATCACTGTGAAATGTTATTATAAATAATCAAGTTACTCCTTTCCCACTACTTGGGGACTGAAGCCAATTAATTTGACTAGTAATCTCATCCAAAAAGGGGAATTAAACTTATGTCAGGGTATGCATGATTATTAACCTCTCTTCTAATGCAGCTGGCAAACCTATCGAGTATTTTCTGAGCTCCAAATATTAATTTTCTTTGAACAGTGGTTTTTTTTTTAACAAAGTGCTGCCTTTGGGGCTGTACTTAAAGTTAGATGGATTGAGTTCAGTGGTTTTAATTAAAATTATTCAATTAACCCAAACAAAGCTGACGCCAGAAACTAACAACACTTTCAAAACTCTAGTAAATAATTACTAAGTAAATAAATCCTGAATCAAGACGGACTGATTCTTCTTTCCTTCCAGAAATCTTGTTCACAGCAACAAAAATCCTTTTACCCATTTGCATATTCAAGTAATTAGGCACTTAAGAGGCCACTTAGTTCCTGGAGGGACATTGCCATGGGGTGGCAAGAACACAAGACTCTTAGGAAGGTTGTGCTGCTCCAGACCAATGGTCAGTTGAGTCTACAGTCCTAGTCAAGATCAAGCTGCATAGTTTTTATACCATCCATAGACTCAAAAGTATATCTTATATATTAGAATTTGGCTGACCATTAATAGTATATTTGCACACCACAAATACAGAAGTTAAAAATTCTGTTATTGCCAACTTCACTCAAAACTTCTTTAAAAAAAAAATTATCAACAACCCAGCTCTTTCACTTTCATATAGATTTGTCAGACACTGTTAAAGCAACAGCAGCTTCCCATGAAATAACTGGAAGAAGTACACTGGCCAAGATCCAGGAAAGTGGGCAGCCAAAGTGTGAGAGATCATTTCCAAGCAGCTAGAGGCTTCCAAGAATCATCTGTTTGCCTTCAACACTCTACCAACCAACTTCCCAGAGTTTCCAAACTGGTTTAGGAGGGGCACATAGGAAGAAGCGCTGAAGCAAAAGCATCTGTATTTGCTGACAAGAATTCTGACCAAGCTGTTTGGCTGCTTGCATCTAGCCAATGTTGTTGTTGTTGTTTAGTTGTTTAGTCGTGGCCGACTCTTCGTGACCCCATGGACCAGAGCACGCCAGGCACTCATGTCTTCCACTGCCTCCCGCAGTTTGGTCAGACTCATGTTGGTAGCTTCAAGAACACTGTCCAACCATCTTGTCCTCTGTCGTCCCCTTCTCCTTGTGCCCTCCATCTTTCCCAACATCAGGGTCTTTTCCAGGGAGTCTTCTCTTCTCATGAGGTGGCCAAAGTATTGGAGCCTCAGCTTCAGGATCTGTCTTTCCAATGAGCACTCAGGGCTGATTTCCTCCAGAATGGATATGTTTTATCTTCTTGCAGTCCAGTGGACTCTCAAGAGTCTCCTCCAGCACCATAATTCAAAAGCATCAATTCTTCGGCGATCAGCCTTCTTTATGGTCCAGCTCTCATTTCCATACATTACTACTGGGAAAACCATAGCTTTAACTATACGGACCTTTGTCAGCAAGGTGATGTCTCTGCTTTTTAAGATGCTGTCTAGGTTTGCCATTGCTTTCCTCTCACATTTCTAGCCAATGTAGTGCCCTCCAAATGTTTTGGCCAACAATTCCCATCAACCCCAGCTAGCCTGGCCATGTTGGCAGGAGTGTCCTACTCTCATGTAGGACCCTGGCAGAGACACATGCCCAGCTGGCATGTTCTCTCCCTCGTGGTCATTCGTTCGGGAGCTTCAAAAGCTTTCTTCTGCCTGAACATCACAGCGACTGATACCAAGAAGCATCAGAACCCTTAGGGATCCACAGGGTCTTCGCAGCATGTGTAAACAGACCTCAGCAACTCAGCATTGTTGCTAATCTACTTTATTTACATATAAACACACACAGAGCACTGCAACATGGCTCCCTCTCTCTGGCATCAGACAGCAAAGAGAAAGAACAATAGTCCCACTTCACAGAACACAATAACACAAACATCCTGTCTCTGTCACTTCCCGTTCTGTGGAATGAAATCATACACTGTCATGTGATAGACAACAATCCCATGACTGTAGACATGGGGATGAATCTCCAACAGGCTAATGGTCAGGGCCAGTGGAAATTGAAGTCCAAAAAATATGAAGGGATAACTCTGCATTACAACATTCACTTTGCTTAAACTTCATTTCTGGCTAATTGTCTCATCCCCTGACTCTTTGTCCATTACAGAGCTCCTCATGTTCCATCTCTCTATTACACAAGGCCTTGCACCTTCTGAGAAAAACTGACTGTCCTCCCAGGTATACCTCAGTGGCTTAGCTTGGCTTCTGTTGTCTAAGGAGACACCTCAAGTCTCTCAAAGTATGAGGGCTTCCACAGTCTTTCCTGGGCTCACTTAGATAAGAAACATTGCCAAAAGATGGGTTTTAGAACTTGCTGTGTTAAACCAGCCTAGAGGACTTGCTCCAGGAAGGTATTTCTGTTGAGAATACAAAAAACACAGGTTCTGTCAACAAATGCAGGACATACATTATTGCGATAAATAAAAATGAAACAAACAGAAGTGTAGGAAAGCTTCCTAGGCAAGTGTAGGAAGTGAAATCAAAATGTAAAATTTAGGAAGCTCCCACACACCAAAATGGCTATACAGTCAAAGCTAGCTATAAGGAATAATGGTCACAACTTCAGAGACCACAATTCCCCCAGAACAGATCTGACATCTCTCCTAGGTAGTATTCTTTCCCTGCCACCCAAAGAAGCCTAGGGAAGGCAGAGTTTAGCTACTGAGGAGCTGGCCCAATCTGCTTCAAAATGGTCAAACTAATTTAAGATGCTAATTTAGGATCAGCCAATGTTAACCACATTTTTTGAAGACTCAAATGGGGTTGCATTGACAGTAATTCCTTTGAAGTTGGATTTCACTTAATATGCTAAAAAGATTCTCCAACTTCAGTTCCTTATAATACTGACGGTGCAATCCTAGTCATGTCTACCCAACAGTAAGTCCCACCAAGTCCCACCAAGTTCAATGAGACTTACTCCCAGGCAGGGCAAGCTGGTCCACTGGGGGCTACTGAGCACAGTCCTCTCACTGAATCATAGAATTGCAGCACTGGAAGGGTACGCCTAGGGTCATCTAGTCCAACCCTCTGCAATGCAGAAATTTCAGCTAGAGCCTGAATATGGATATGTCAAGCTTTTTATATTTCTGTCGTTGGAATTTTTATCTGTGAACTCTCTGAATGACTCTGCCAATCCTAATAATAAAAAATATAGCTATGAAAAAGAGGCCCCTTCCATGTGTCTCCAAGAAGAAAAAATATGTGACTGATCTGGATTCTGGAAAGTCAACCCCCATATGAAAGTCATATGGGGGAAAGTCAACCCCCATATGAAGGCTCTTATGGTTAAGAGGTCTGCCCAGAATAGCCACTATAGCAGATAAGGGAGGAGTTAGCAGGACTGCTTAAAAAAGAAAGAAAGAAGAAGCCCTATTTAGTAGCATTAGCCTATCAGAATCATAAATTGTCTACCTGCTTCCCTGAAGGCCAAGGAAACAAACAACAGGGAGTTTTCCCTCCCTGAAGCTCCCCCCCCTTAGTTTAGCTTGTTACGAAGATGAGATTATGTCAGGAAAGGCTTTTCCATTATAGTAAATATATCTGTTCACTCAAGTAGTCTACCCTTATGCCACAGTGGAGGAGAGAACATGTGGGAGATAGCACCTTGCTCCTCTTTCTATGAACATGAAATTTCAAGTTGGAATGTATGTGTCACACTATCGCTTTAGAGAAGCTACAATCACGTGCAGTCGCCTTCCTTGAGCATGTGAAGAAGAAGTGTTTGGATTTGATATCCCGCTTTATCACTACCCGAAGGAGTCTCAAAGCGGCTAACATTCTCCTTTCCCTTCCTCCCCCACAACAAACACTCTGTGAGGGGAGTGGGGCTGAGAGACTTCAAAGAAGTGTGACTAGCCCAAGGTCACCCAGCAGCTGCATGTGGAGGAGTGGAGACACGAACCCGGTTCCCCAGATTACGAGTCTACCGCTCTTAACCACTACACCACACTGGCTCTCAGTGAGCAAATCACATTGGTTCCCAGTACATTTTCGAGCACAATTCAAAGTGTTTGTGCTGACCTTTAAATCTTGGGATGGCCTTGGCCCTGTATGCCTGAAGGAACGCCTCTACCCCCATTGTTCAGCCTGGACATTAAATCCAGCTCTGTGGGCGTTCTGGTGTTTTTTTAAGTGAAGAGAAGTGAAGCTACAGGGAGCGAGGCAGAGCGCCTTATTTGGTAGTGGCACCCACCCTATGGGATGCCCTCCTAAGGATGTCAAAGAGATGAGTAACTATATAACTGCTTGACCAGATGGGCCTTTGGACTGATCCCACAAGATCAGTCCTGCTTCTTATGAGCAGTAATGGCACATGGCCAGGAAAGACAGTATATGAACTGACACCCCCCCTTAACTTGTTGCTGTATTTAGATGTTTAAACATAAAATGTCAAGTGTCAGGAGACAATCACACACATGTGGCCATTGTCCAGGAGCTTGTGGTCTCCTGCATAGTCGTTGCATAAGAATAAACACAATTATTCGTTGCTTTATCTCAAAACGACTTTGCCAGTTTTCCAAGACACAAACGAAAAACCAGTGCTTAATTGGTCTCCAGTGGGAAGCCAGTGTTTATAATGTGAAAGGACATTAACTTATACATATATATATATATATATATATATATATATATATAGAGAGAGAGAGAGAGAGAGAATGACAGTCCTAGGCTATTGAATGACTTACCCTCACCATTAAAAGCCAATGTTGACCTTAATTGCCTTTATATACTTCACCGAGACAGTAAAAGTTTGTAATGAGAATACATTGTAACATACTAAATTGTTTCTTGCTTATTCCCCACCACCACAACTCTTTTTTTAAAAAACATCCTTGTAAGAATGTAACATTTACGGAGATGTCTGCAGAATAAATCCCATTTATTGGTAACAGGTATTCATCCTCCTTAAACTATTGATTTATTGACTCTGTTTAGCTTGCTATGCATTTTCTTGTAATCCACACAAAAGAAGTAACAAAGAGAAATTGCCGTGAGGACTTCCATTTTTACAGGCCCTAGCCTCTAGGGGGGCACAAAAAACTCTTTATTAACTCTGCTGTGCTGTAACTGCTGTATTACCTTTTAAGATCCAGGGTCACATTCCTGCTGAACCATTGCCGTAAAATGCCAGCATATAAAAATCTCAACCACTCCCTCTACACTTCTGCTTAAGTTGTAACGTTTTATGCAGCTGCGCAAATTGAGTTAAAGAAAGTATTTAGTAAGCATAATTCGATGCTTTGAAAAAATGCATGCCCTTTCTGATATTGGGACTTGGGCTTTCTGGAAAACTGTATGTCATTAAGACAGAAGAATATATATTTAGCAGCCTTTTTATTCCTCCCTTGAAAGCAACATCTTTAGCAAAAGCTGGGCAAAGAGAGGTTAGAAGTTAAAGCTTTGGGAATCACTTTATGCTAATTCAGACATTAGTCTGAAATTCAGTTCCTTTCATATGACAATCTGGCTCTTTAAAATCTTAGTAATAATGAGCCTGTGATAAGTAAGGATCCTTCTGGCGTTTCCCGCCCCCTCCCCATTTTAAATATTATTTCTCGGAAGCCAGGCCGGATCCAGGTTTTTTTTTGTGCCTCTAGGTGCCCTGAGTGATCTATGGTAGATGTGGTGGATAAAAGGAGAGCTATGCAGTGGTACCTTGGTTCTCAAACTTAATCCGTTCTGGAAGTCCGTTCCAAAACCAAAGCGTTCCAAAACCAAGGCGCGCTTTCCCACAGAAAGTAATGCAAAATGGATTAATCCGTATCAGACTTTTAAAAACAACCCCTAAAACAGCAATTTAACATGAATTTTGCTATCTAACGAGACCATTGATCCATAAAATGAAAGCAATAAACAATGTGTTGCAGTCACACAATCAAACAATCAGTAACTGAACTGGGTTCCACACAGTCACAAGAAGAAAACAAAAAAGCCGCAAAAACAAAAAACGCAAAATAAATAGCAGAAAACAGACCGACCTCAGCATAACACTTAAAAACGGAAGCGTAACACTCAAATCGGAAGTGTAACACTCAAAATGGAGCACGTTCGGCTTCCGAAGAAAGTTCACAAACCGGAACACTTACTTCCAGGTTTGCAGTGTCTGGGTTCCAAGTTGTTTGAGTACCAAGTTGTTTGAGAACCAAGGTACCACTGTACATACAAGCAGAGCATTTCTCAGAGCCTTGAGAGGCATGGAATCGTTTTGGTATGTGGTTTGCCCAGGTCAGAAGTCATTCATTCTGCTTTTTACCGAGTGAGAACATGCCCCATTGTCCACTTCTGCCATGAAAACTGAGACATTTATTTATTTATGTCCACATTTATATCTTACTTTTCCTCCAAGAGTCTCAGGGTTCTCTCCATACCTCAGAATCTTCCTCACAACAGCCCTGTAAAGGTAGGTTAGGCTGAGAATCAGTGACTGGCCTAACAACACCCAGTGAGCGCCATAGCTGATTAGGAGTTTGAACCCTCATCTCCAAGGTCCCAGGCCATGGGGAGGGGAGAGAATGTTCAGAACTAAATGTGCAGCAAATGATGTGCTTTTGTTGTGGCATGAGGGTGGTTTTTAGCTAGAGGATAGGAAGCACGATTTGAACTTTCCTCTCTCTCTTTGTTGTAAAGTGCTTAGTTTTACTTCACGTATTGATTCAATGTTTTATATTTTATATCCTGCCATTCCTATATTCAGGACTGCTTACAATATGAATAAAACAAACTCTTAAGTGTAAAGCAATATATTTTGCAAATAAAAAACACACAATTAAAATGCTATTTATAGAAACAGGAGAGTGAATAAAATACAACAAGAATAAATACATAAGCCGCAATAAAAGCGCTCCTGAAAATGAAATACGAGGCAGCTAAATCAAATGTTGTTGTTGTTGTTGTTTTTAACAGAAGATCCTTTAAGAATGGCATTTGTATATTTCTACAGCAGTGTTGGGGAACCTGTGGTCCTCCAGATCAGAACACAGGGACAGACCACAGAGGAAACAGACTATAGCTATAGGCAAAGTCAAGCTTTGGAGTCTGGTATTCCTAGTGAACTCAAAAAAGGGAAAAAAGAAAAAGAAAATAGGGTGAGACAATACAACTGATTAAACGTCATTCATTCTCAAAGACTGAGGGTCAAAATTTCTGATAAGAATGGTTTTGGGCAGTGCTATTTTTCTAGAAAAGAGGTGCCGGAGCTCACCACTAACTTCTCCCTTGTTTTCTTAGACTGGCAATGGCGCCCACCTGAGAATTGCTGGAGCTAAGCTCCAGTGAGCTCCTTGCCCTGGTTTTGGAAAACTGAATGGTTTGAGTGTTGTCTATCAGCTGATGAAAAATTCTGCTCTGCTTCTTGGAAATTCCAATCAAATATGTCAAAACAAGGCGTCTTTGCTTTAAGCGGTTTCAAGGTCAAGCACTGGAAACATCAAGATTTCATAAACATGCTACATCTATGGTTCATATGGTTCAGCGGTGTCTGTGTGGCATGAAAAAGGAAGCTTTGGGTATCCCCTCATTCACTGTATGTTTCACATACTTTCTTCCTAGCAACCAAAAAAAATTCTTGGTTTCCGTACTTGATATTCTATTAACTTACACAATGGGCTCTATAAAAGTCAAGTTAACATGCGCTCTGCATGGAGAAGGAGTGAGGAGGAAGGTTACTGCCCTTTCCTTCCTCTGGCCTTACCATCACATCCTCTCCACCAGTGAGTGGAGGGTGGCATTGACTGCCAATATTTGTCTGTCCCCCAAGCATGCCCCACCTAGAAAGATCCGGATAGGACTACAGCACAATCCATGTAATGTGGAGTCTACAGGTCACAGGGCACACCATTTACCTCTTATTATGGCAAATGAATGGACACACATGACTTAGGCCCTTGGAGGAGAGTGGGGAAAACTGATTGTTATGTATTCAGTGGTCTGTGTTTGCCTGAGCTTGAGTCTGGACTAAGGATTCTGAGCCTCTGTGTTTGATACATGCTATCCAATCACAGAACATTTCAGGATTTGGGCCTCTGCCATTAGCCCTTAAGCTTGATTCGCAGCTTGGAAGTTTAGACAGCCAATCACGTTGGGAATGGGAGTGGCCCAGGCCAGCAGAAATGTATATAAGCAGCTGCTTTGCCCCTGTTGTCCAGTTCTGTTAGTTCAATAAAGGTTTTTGCTGTTATCACTGTCTCTTGCCTCGTGGGAACCCACCTACACTTCACTGATTAAGGAAGATGTTGTAACAAAGCTGCAGAATTACATTGATTCATTTAGAGACATGCCTGTTCTGTAAAGCAGTTGATGCAGTCATAAAAGCTTTGCAGTGTTGGGACATGAGTCCCATATCAAACATTTCCTTTTGTTTACTACAGGTACAGGCACAGTGGAACAGGACACAAATGTTCACTAATGCAATACACTGTTGGAATTCATGTTCCCTCCTCCCGCCCCAACATTATTCAGCTCTCTTTGAATTACAGTTCTACATATGAAAACAGCACCTGTTATCATTTCAAAAACTGGTAGATATTATTGGAATATGTACTGGACAACCCACATTACATTGTTAAGTTTCGTGTTAAAATGATAACTAATGCCATTTCACATGAAATCATTTGAACACAGGATTTCACATGGAATGGATGTTATCTCCATTCTGGGGATATGTTGTCTAAATGGCATTTCCCACAGGCGCAGTTGCCCAGGAACTGAGTTGCATTTCATTAAATCATCAAACAGCAATTCACATGATACATCCACACACATATCCAGCCTTAAAATCTCCCATGCATGTTTATTTAAAGTGAGGGAAATTGTAAGATTCTAGCCCTTATGTTGGGCAGAATTCTCTCTCCCCACCCCCTGCTTTCCTTACTCTACTTATTAAGACAAAAGTTTGCTATTAAGAAACAACCAGTGTTGAAAAGTAGTTTTCTTGGTTAACTTTCCATTTATCTTCTCAGTATAGACCCCATTGCCACCCTAATTCCACACCTATATTTTGATTCCTTATTGACATTTTAGAAACCTCACTAGACCAATAACAAAAACTCTTGGTTTATAAAAAATAAACCAACCTTCAGCCAGCTGCTGATGATACAGAGTAATCTGCCAACCAGTCACACGCTGTGAAATTTAGCTCTGGAACCTTTTCTGTATGTGTGACTTCTAGTATAATTCTAATGTAATATGGATGTGTGGTTGACAGCACAAATGGTCTTCACTAAGTAGTTTATTGCCAGTATAAAGGGCGAAAGAAGCATAGGGACCACTTAAAAATATTTATTATTGAGCACAGTGTTATCAATAAGTAATCAGGAATGTTTCAGGAGTAAAAGAAACAACACAGCTTCCATGCAGGGATAGTAGGAAATAGCTCAATACGTTAGATTAAAAACAGACATTAGGGAACTGTTAGAAATAATATATTTGTCTGCTTCGTGGTTTGGTATGTAAATAAATAATTAGGTAGTTCCTAACACTAGATTAGTGCGTAGTCCCTGGTCTCTGCTTCCTATTATTAAATCATATTTAATCTGAGGGACAAGGATGTCACAGCTATAGTTATTTCACGCTACTATTGAAACAAATGTGTGTTCCCAATATGGCATTTTTATAGTAATTATTCATGGTTTAGCAAAGAGCCTTCTGTGCGAAATTTTCCACCAGTGAAAGTTTGCAATTCCAAAGAAAAAGTGCACATGATCTTTTTAAAAAAAAAAAACCTGTTGATTATTTTTCTACTGAGATGCTTTCCTAGCTAACTTATTGGGATAAAAATAAAGTTCCATTAACCAAACAGGTATTAGAAGTCACCCCAGAACTGGCCCTATTAAACATTCTCCAAGATAATAATGCCCACTCACATTATAAAGAGCTTATAACACACTTATTCTCAGCAGCCAGAAGCACCATAGCCAGACACTGGAGAGTCCTGTCAGGAGTGAATATGGATCAATGGTACCAAATCCTATGGGAAGCAGCCTTACTAGAAAAGCTAACCAACAGACTGAAACTGACACAGGGACAAATGGAAGAGGATGCCTTCACCCTGGCACGGCTCCCCTTTATTACATATACAGCCCAACAAGACAACAACAAGAATCCACCAACAGCATACGAATCAATCTGGCTTACCTGACCCAACAAGCCTTCGTCCCTCACAAATGCAAACAAACCTCCCTGCAGCCAACCACAGACAACCAAGCGTGCTCTGCCTGCCCAATCCCTCTCACTACCAAGGACATGTAATAAGCAAATATAAAGAGAACCTACCCAGTTCATGCAGTCACAAAACCCCACATGTAAACTACATAAAATAATTTAAGCTTCACAACCCTACCCTCTCTCCCCCCACTCTTCTACCCCAGCCTTACACTGTTGTTGTTGTTGTTGTTCAGTCGTTCAGTCGTGTCCGACTCTTCGTGACCCCATGGACCAGAGCACGCCAGGCATGCCTATCCTTCACTGCCTCTTGCAGTTTGGCCAAACTCATGTTAGTAGCTTCGAGAACGTGCCTTCGAGAACTGTACACAACCCTAATGTCTCATATTAAATGTAACTGATTTGCAGAAAAGACTCTACAACCTGAAAAAGAGACAATGCACATACTTTTGTAAACCAAGAAAATATTTAATAAAAAAATATTTTTTTTAAAAAAACAACAACATGAAAAAGTTCCATATTTTGCAACAAAACTAGTCTAGTGAAACAGACTTGACACACATTATTATCATTATGCTTTTGTTCGGGAACATTTTACTGTCCTGAAATACATCGGGATTTAGCTTGGGGTAGGATATAATGTCCCCTGAGAACCATATGCAGGATAGCTTCTAAAGTTCATACTAGATGTGCATAGTTTTTTTTATATTTTACCATCTGTCACCTGTGCAGTGGGCGGAAAATCTATTATTTACATGAAAGACAGTTGGGAGAGTGAACCAACCTGCTCCCTAACTTACTTTATAGCACTGTGTCACTTCAAGTGATTTTCTTCCACTTTGGGAGAAAACCAGTTAAAACACTTTGCAGGGAAGCAAAGTGAGGGAAGGCAATATATTTGACTCCTCTCCCCCTGCCCTTCCTTTCATATAAACAATAGATGTTTTTCCCATCTTCACATCCTAATGCAAACAGGGCAAGGGGGTGAGTGTCTATCTGCAGTGCTCATTGTGCCTGGTAGGGTGGACTTTAGGGAGGCCAATGGTAGGTGGAGCCAGAGCCAATGGCAGACAGTGCCAACTCATTCTTCCTCATCCTTCTGCCTCCTGGCAACACTGAAACTAAGGAAGAGGAAGCTGCCACGGTCAGTGCCACCCTCTGGACTGGTTGTAAGGAGAAAAGGCAGCCAGGGATTACTAGGCCAAACTGAAGTTTGGTGGTTCTCTGCATTGAACAAGTCTCTATTGACTGACCCATCATGTCTAGTTTGTCCTTTAAAAAGGTAAAAGGTAAAGGACCCCTGGGCGGTTAAGTCCAGTCAAAGGCGACTATGACATTGCAGCAATCATCTCGCTTTTCAGGCCGAGGGAGCAGGTGTTTGTCCACAGACAGCTTTCCGGGCCATGTGGCCAGCAAGACTAAACCACTTCTGGCGCAACGGGACACCATGATGGAAACTGGAGCGCATGGAAGCACAGTTTACCTTCCCGCCGCAGCAGTACCTATTTATCTACTTGCACTGGCGTGCTTTCGAACTGCTAGGTTGGCAGGAGCTGGGGCAGAACAACGGGAGCTCACCCCATTACAGGGAATTGAACCGCCGACCTTCTGATTGACAAGCCCAGGAGGCTCAGTGGTTTAGACCACAGCGCCACCTGTGCTTAATAAGCATGTAGTTGTTCCATCTGGGGTAAATTTAAATATCTGAAATGGCATGGTAGCCCTAGATATGGAAAAAGGATAGCCGGCTTGGTGGTGGTGGTGGTGGGAGAGATTTAATTGGGCTATGTCAAAGAAAGTGTAATGCATTTATGAAAGCATTCAGTATGGAAGATATTGAAGCTTTTTGGTGGGGGTGGGGAGTGGGGGTGGAAAGGGAACTTTGACCAAGAGGAATATCTATTAATAATCTATTATGATTATTATAAAGGTGCCTGACTCATACCTGTACACCTAACAATTCACCTCCGCTTTCCCCCCCCAGCAGTAAAGCATAGTCTATTAATGCAGTTTTTGTTGCTAAAGTCAGCAAAGAGCCCTTTGTACACTACAATTGAAGGGCATAACGTTGTGGTATGAAGACAGAAGTGCAGATGATGCAGATGTTATTCTTGGAGGTAGAGAATATTAGGATGATCGCTATACCTTGTAAGTGAATTCAGTGTTGCTGTAGCGGGAAAGCTATAAGCAGGACATTGTATAGGGAATATTTTAAGGAAATATATTCATGGGCATAATCAGAAGATCTATCACTATAATCATAATTTGAAACGTTGATATTGTTGCATACCACCCCAATCTCTCTTCAGTTTGTAGTCGGAACAAACAAAATTAAATTAATGTAATAAGCTAGTGATATCTTTTATATCATGGTATATGGCACTGGTGTATAAAATGAATGATGATAAAATTATCATTCATCACTCACAAATTTCAAGAATTGTACCAGTTGCCTAGCTGCCCCATTGCAATCTCTTCAGTTATGGAAGAAAGCTATATTTAACACACACACACACACACACACCCGGCCTGGGGTCTTTTTCTAAGATACTATATATATGAGAACAGTGTTGGAATCAGTGTTTTTTCGCTGGGAATTTTGTCATTCAGAACAGTATTCCCCTTGTAAATATGTGGCCGTAATTGGCATCCTCAAATGTTTACCCTTCTGCCCTTGACTGAACCTGAGAAGCAGATGGCAGAAACAGTTCAACAAATACTTGCTGGGTCATTGAAAAAAAACCTGCCAGACTGCTAAATTCATTGGCAAAGTGCCTTGTGGCATCAATGGCTGTTTCAAAGGAAAACTGCTGTGGTCGTTTGATGTAGCTTTTAAAGGGAAATATGCAACATTGCTTATTATTTTAGTCTTTTCCTTTTTAACAGCCATTGTCATAACCTGCCAAACCCCCTGAATTAGAAACTTTGCTAAATGTGTTTTTTGCTTCTTTCCCAGAGTTACCTACTTAGATGTAGGTCAGAGGGGGTATAGGCCAGCCACAAATCTCTCCTGTGAGGCTATGTTTTCTTGTTGTCAGCGGCTACTACAGTAGCATACAAAATGGGAAGCAATAAGCCCAGAGCCTGCAGACTTTCAGAGCGTCATTGCTGTGCTTACAGAGGGCTTCCCATTAAGACACACTGTGGTGCAACTAGCACAAATCTCTATGTTAGTTCTAACCCCCCCCCCCCTGTGTTTTTCTGGGTGATAAATCAGTTCATTGACATGCCTCTATTTCTTGAATTGTAAGACGGTGGCAGTGACATTTAAACCTTTTGCTGTGTCAGGGATGTAGTTCAGAGACAAAACAAGCACAAATCAAAGAAGCAAACAAAGAACTATAGGCAGCCAGGTCATCTCACAATGGAACCTTGTCAGAGTTTGAGGCTTTATAAAGCATGATAGAACCCTACTGGCGCCCTTGTGCCACCTGATGTAACAACAGAGAGGCTACTGGTATTCAGGCTGAGAGTCTGGGGCCTGAGAGTTGAGTCCAGGGAAGAGCCTGCCTTTCAGACGGAGAGCTGTGGTGGACTCTTATACTGCAGGTGGCTCTGTGAAGCTAGTTTGGGGGTCACCAAGCCAGTGAGACGCTGAGGTGGTGGGCCAGCTCTGCCCTCCTGCATGCCTGGGACTGGGCAACCTGGGGGGGGGGGGAGGTGCCGGGCGGATCTTTGCACCCCGGCGCTGCATATGCTTAAGACAGCCCTGCTGGTATCTCATAGAATCATAGAGTTGGAAGAGACCACAAGGGCCATCCAGTCCAACCCCCCTGCCAAGCAGGAAACACCATCAAAACATTCCTGACAGATGGCTGTCAAGCCTGCGCTTAAAGACCTCCAAAGAAGGAGACTCCACCACACTCCTTGGCAGAAAGTTCCACTGTCAAACAGCTCTTACTGTCAGGAAGTTCTTCCTAATGTTTAGGTGGAATCTCTCTTCTGGCAAGTAAGGAACCAGGGTCCCTGGTTCATGCACCTTATGTGTACTAGATTTCTCAACATAGAATCATAGAGTTAGAAGGGACCCCGGGGATCATCTAGTCCAACCCCCTGCAATGCAGGAACTTCAGCTAAAGCATCCATGACAGATGGCCATCCGACCTCTGCTTTAAAAACCTCCAAGGAAGGAGAGCATTCCATTGTCGAAAGGGGATCATTCCATTGTCAAACAGCTCTTAGCATCAGAAAGTTTTTCCTAATGTTAGCTGGAATCTCATGTCTTGTGATTGAAGCCATTGGTTTGAGTCCTCCCCTCTAAAGCAGGAGAAAACAAGCCTGTTCCCTCTTCCATGTGACAGCCCTTGAGATATTTGAAGACAGCTATCATGTCTCCTCTTTTTCACCTTACACATGGAGGTATGGTTACCATGTAATTTCCTTTTCACAAAAACGTACAGAGAGCCCTACTGGATCGTATCAAGGGTTTATTTAGTCCAGAGGGATTTTCACCAATATTGGGCAATCTGGTGCCGCAGGAAGTCCACAAGCAAGTGTGAATGCAACAATTATTCCCATTAAGTTTTAGCAGTTGTAGCACGGGTCTGTATGTGTAAAGTGAAGTTTCTTTCACTTATGTAGGGACCCTGACCATTAGGTCCAATTGCGGATGACTCTGGGGTTGCAGCGCTCATCTCGCTTTACCGGCCGAGGGAGCCGGTGTACAGCTTCCGGGTCATGTGGCTAGCATGACTAAGCCGCTTCAGGCAAACCTGAGCAGCACACGGAAACACCATTTACCTTCCCACCAGAGTGGTACCTATTTATCTACTTGCACTTTGAAGTGCTTTTGAACTGCTAGGTTGGCAGGAGTAGGGACCAAGCAATAGGAGCTCACCCCATTGCAGGGATTCGAACCACTGACCTTCTGATCGGCAAGCCCTAGGCTCTGTGGTTTAACCCACAGTGCCACCCACACCCCTTCCCCTTTAAGTAGAGTGTATTTAATGCTAAACTTTCCAGCTTCAAAATTCTCACTCCACCAGTTCAGTTCAGATGAAAATAATAATAATACGTGCCTTTTTGCCATTCTGCTCATGAGTTTTCTAAGGAGGAACAGAAAACAGAACTGAAAAATACAGAGCCGCTTCTTTGATACATGTTCCCCATTTCCTTCAGACAACATGATAAAAGCACAATTTCTCAGCTTCCTGCAATATGAGGTGAGGAGACTTGGAGGAAGCAGAGCTGGCTCATTTATAAAGCGAGTTTACTGACTGCCACTTAGGCCAGAGGTGCCAGGCTATTTTTGTTCTGGGATCCAAAGCTACATAGCCACGGGTGGGGCCAATGAGTGTAATACCACACCAAGAGTAAAACATCTGGGCTGGGGGGGATTCATGGTGCCTGAAGCCTCTCAAAATATTGATTATTTTTATACTAGATTATCCACTTTTACCCCACCTTTTAGCCATGTCAATCCCAAAGCAGCTTACATTAATAAAATAAATAAATAACATTTAAATTCACCGGTTAAAACAATTAAGAAACAGAAAGGCAGTGGGCAACGGGAGTAAAATGAAACAGAATAGCCGGCGTTTGTCCACAGACAGCTTCTGGGTCAAAGCTGCTTCTGGCGAACCAGAGCAGCTCACAGAAACGCTGTTTACCTTCCCACTGGAGCGGTCCCTATTTATCTACTTGCACTTTGATGTGCTTTCGAACTGCTAGGTGGGCAGAAGCTGGGACCGAGCAACGGGAGCTCACCCTGTGGCAGGGATTCGAACCTTCTGATCAGCAAGCCCTAGACTCTGTGGTTTAACCCACAGCACCACCTGGGTCCAGTCTACTGTCTCCTAATTCAAGTGAGCCACACAATGTCAAATTTAGTTTCACTTGGATTGCACTTCAGTCTAAGCTATTAATATAGTCGAACGGAAGTTGAACGAAATCCGTTCCGGAAGTCCGTTCGACTTCCAAAACATTCAAAAACCAAGGTGCAGCTTCCGATTGGCTGCAGGAAGCTCCTTCAGCCAACCGGAAGCCGTGGAAGTTGCATTGAACGTTCAGGTTCCAAAGAACGTTCTCAAACCGGAACATTCACTTCCGGGTTTGCGATGTTCAGGAGCCAAAACGTTTGACTCGCAAGGCGTTCAGGATCCAAGGTACAACTGTACTTCCAAATATTGGTGAAGAGATTCTATCACCAGAGACATTTCAGCAAAGGCATATTTTTTCATCCCTGCATGGTAATCTACACCTGCTAAAAAGAAAAAGAAAATCATTAAATGTACACTGACCACACAGAACAAGTCAGACACTTCTGGCCAATGGATCAGTAAATTCATACTTACCAAAATGCCAAGCAGCCTAATAAAGTTTGAAGTGTATTTTCAGTCCTCATCATATGCACATTACTCTTAACAAGAGTTTATTCTGCTTTCTGTAGCCAAAATCTAATTTGATCAGGAGCTTTATTAATAATATCAACAGGCACATATATTAATTGAATTCTAGCGATTGTAATGAGTGAGATAATTAAATGTTCTTGTTAGCTTCCTCCCCTGGAAATTTGTGAATTGTGTCTTGCTAATAATGCAGCACACATATTGGATAGTTAAAAGTTTTTCAAAGTTATTTATATGTTTATTTCATAATAAACTCTAGACTTTGTGAACACCATTAAGAACATTAAAAAGTGCAATTCTCAGTGGTCCCTTTGGTTTATTATAGAGTAAATGAAAATTCCAAAGTAAGTGGTCTGAGAATTACACTATAAACGTTAATTTAAAAGCCAGAGAATTCAGATGCCTTCTCTGGGTATACTATTAAAATTCTGTCCAAGTGAGTTAAAAAGTTTGCTCATTCTTATAGACCATTTGTTAGTCACCTGTTGAACAACCTAGTGCTCAAGGCAATGCACAACTTTCCAAAACCATCAGTATTTTATTTTCTAAATTGCCCTTCATCCGGATGGGTTGTAAAAAGAAGACAACAACATATGATGTTCTGCCAATGGACAGAGAGGTTCTTTTGGGATTTGGAACACAATGAACACACAAATGGGGTGGAGACGCAAGATTTTATTTAATAACTAGCAGAAAGCTAGAACACTGCAATTATTTTGTGCCCCTTCTTTTGTTCGTTGAGAATCCTGTTAGTGACAGACATGAATCCTGAGGCAGGAGCTGGAGTAGGAGCTAGAGTCATGGCCAGTAGCCTACGCAGCACTTTCTAAACCTATCCTGAGATAAGGTTCTGACCAGCAGAAGTGTTCATGGAACTTATGTATTACTGGGGTTGCACAAAGCACATCTGGTACTATTATCAGTAGCCTTGCTTGCTAGACCGAAGGGTTACTTAATGCTTGGCAGGCATTGGGCATAAATCAGGTGCCAACCTGGGACCCTTTCCCCACACAGTACCATCTCAGCATATAGCTACCTTTCAGAAACTATTATTTTATGTAATCATAAGAGAGAGAGAGAATTAATCACTTGAAGGGCCAAGGTCCTCCAGGATGAGAGGAGCACCACCAAAAACTCCTCAAAATCGCCACGGTCTTCTGTGATTTTCCATTACATCTGAGAAAGGCAAAACAAAGTCCATCAAGACAACAGAAACTTTAAAAAATATATCTAAAGATTTTTTTTTGAAAAATACCAGGACACAAAAAATTGTAGCTACTTTAAAATGCCTGGGCAAAACAAAATTTTAACCTGGTACTGAGGAGGTTGTAATGTTCAACACCAGTCAGGCCTGTCTAGGGGAGGGTTTGGAGACCCCACCACAGAAAGTCTCTCTTCTCCCTATAAGCATAAAAGTGACAAGACTTTGAGAAAGTAACAAAAAATAATTATTTTCACACAAAAATATTGCAAGTCACTAAGTTGTTGGTAGAATTTTTATAATGAGGAGGGTGTGTGTGTGAAATCGTCTCATGAGAGAGGGATATTCACAGAGTGGGTGCCAGAGCAAACCATCTCAATTCTTACTGAGTAAATGACAGAATGTACAACAAGGCCCCTTGAGATTATCTTAACGAGCAAGGAGAAAGCATAAATGGGAGATGCTGAAGGCTGTAGGTTTTTTTGCTCAGTTACCTACTCAAAGTAAATCACAGCGAAGAAGTGGGATTTGTGTCTGAGGAAACATGCATAGAACCAGGTAGCACCTGCACTTTTTAAGCTGGGTGTGAGGTGTAATCCTGTAAAAGTTGAACAACGTTGCCCATTTTCTTCCTCTCGAACAAAAGAGATTTATGCCAGCTCTTTAGTGCCTTATTGAAATCAGTGTGGCTGCAAAGTGCTCAGTTTTGCTTAGATCGTTATCTGTTCAGGTTTTAATTATGACAGTACAGTACTGTTATTGCTTGGATCTAGGTGTCTTGAATGGACACCTATTTGTCCTGGACAGAACTAAGAGATTCAGTGGAGGATCCCCATGTTAGAAGGGAGCAGAGAGAGAGAGAATGTTTATTTGTTCTTTATGTAAATCCCCTGTGATGCCTTTCATCCTGTCCTGGAGGGTCCTTCACCCCTCTGGAATATATTAGAGGTGGGTGGGTGGGGGAGACAAAGGGCTTCACGGGGAGGGAAAATCAAGCAAAGGGAGGAGCATCCTTTGAGCTAAACTCTGCTCAGGGAATGCTCCCACCAATGGAAGTCCAAATATGCAAAAAAAAAAATTAAAAAAATGTCCAGTAGCACCTTAGAGCCAACTAAGTTTGTTCTTGGTATAAGCTTTCATGTGCATGCACACTTCTTCAGATACACTGAAACAGAAGTCGAGTTCCTCCTTTATTTGCTTCTGTTTAGAGTACAGAACGCTGATAAGATGTTTGAGCAGCTTCTTGGAGAAAGTGTGGCATGGTTTCTTTGCATATTCAGTAGGATAGGTGGATTCTAGAGGGTTCTTAATTCTAAGACCCTCAGGTATAATGTCCAGGTTCTTGCATTTAGTCAGAAAGGAGATATAAGTCTGTACCTGTGCAAGTTTCTTTGTGAGGTTGATGGACTTCCATTTCATGTGGCTCAATGTGATGCCTTCCATGGTTCTAGATTCAGGTAGGTAGCTGTGTTGGTCTGACGTAGTCGAAATATACAAAATAAAAATAAAAATCGTCCAGTAGCACCTTAGAGACCAACTAAGTTTGTTCTTGGTTTAAGCTTTCGTGTGCATGCAAACTTCTTCAGATACACTGAAACAGAAGTCCAGTTACTTCCATCAATGGAAGTCCAGTTAGTATCCAAGCCACAACACACACACACACACCCTGCAAATATATGAGTACTAGCAGTCGATTCCTATGAATGTTTACTCAGAAGTAAATCTCTTAGTCTTCAGTGGGGCTCACTTTCAGGTAAGCATGCATAAGACTGTAGCATTAGACTTCCACAACATATATGTGTACAATATCACTTCAAATCTAAAACTCTAGCAGTCATATGTTAGTGGAGGAACAAAAGGAAAATGAAATGTTAAAAAGGGAAGCACTATATTTTCAGTGGAATATTTATCTCACAATTACTGAATACAGCTTTCTTCTTGTTGCCACGTTGCAATGAAAAGAGCCACCGTAACCAAATGTGGTGTGTGTGTGTGTGTGTGTGTGAGAGAGAGAGAGATGATAATTAATATTTTTTATTTATTTCTAGAGTGCCTTATTTCATTTCGCAATAAATAAATACTTAAGTCAGTATGTGGGGGTGGGAATGAAACAACCTCTTGCTACGATACTTAAAACACCCCTTGCCAAAATTATAAACTATAAGATTCCATCTAATATATGTACTCTTGTCTTAAGTATTGAGGGGAAAGGGTCTAGCTTTTAATTATTACAGAAAGAAAAAGTGTTGCATTTCCTGGAATTTCATTCTGTGCATGAAGCACAAAGAAGGTTCCTAATGTTCAGTAAGACTTGGGCTGCAGTTAGCTACCTGAGAGGAGAGAGAGAGAGAGAGAATGAAATGAACTGCTGAGAACAGATTTGACATTACCTTAGCCTTAATGCATATTTTTCATGCCACTTGCCAAAATACATTTTGCTTCAAACAGCAGAATTTCTTCAAAAGCAAGATGATGATCTTTTGCCCATTAAAAAAAAAAGAAAGAAACCTACACAAATTGTTTATTTCATGCTCATGTTGCCTTGGGCTGATTAGCAAAATTAGATTTCATGCCAACCTGCCCAAGCAGTTAGTGCCCAATTAGGATCTTGATGACATGGGCTGATGGATTGAAAATAAATTCACACAGGCTACTGAGTGCATGTCAGCCTAACACATTTACCATAATTTTTGAAGGATCCACTTTACTCTAACAGACCTCATTTTTTTTCCTTTAAAAGTCTTCAACATATGACATCACAACAAAAGTGAATGTGTTCACATACTGTATCAGAACATTGATTTCCCATAAAGTTAGCAAATAACAATATACTATTTTATTAATTTTGGTGCAGAAGAAAAGGCATTGGTGAAGGATAGAAAAAACCCCTCTACAGTACAGGTTGTCCTTTAGAGGGCTGTACTAATGCTCTGGAGATATATATTTCCACCTGTTTATTATGCAATTGCACTCACTGCTGCTGTACAAAATCATGGGCATGATTTGGCCAAAGTTAAAAACTATGAAGCCTAACCCTATGCATGCCTATTCTCAAACAAGTCATACAGAGATCAATGCAGTGTATACCCAAATAAGCACTGACATAATTTCAGTCTTAGAATTCTATTGATTTCTGCACATGATCAGTCCTCTAACACTGAAAGCAATGTGACTAACTTTCACTGGATTTTGTGCCCAAAACAAATAGCAGGATGAATTAAGTTACAGCTTTAAAAACAGATCCTATTCAGTTTTGTCCATTTGAGAAGTGAACAGGAACAGACCCTCCGAGAGTACCTATTTTCTGGTTTCTGATTTGATCCTGGAATGTCCGCTTTTCCTTAGGAAGTCCCTATTTTCATCGGAGAAATGTTGGAGGGTACAGAGCTATGCGACCCCCAAGCCAAGGAGATAAGTAACTATACAACCTTTAGAAGACATCTGAAGGCAGCCCTATATAGTGAAGGTTTTTAATGTTTAATGTTTTATTATGTTTTTATATATGTTGGAAGCCTCCCAGAGTGGCTGGGGCAACCCAGTCAGATGGGTGGGGTATGATTATGATTATGATTATGATTATGATTATGATTATGATTATGATTATGATTATGATTAAATAGGACATCTCTATTTTCGTCAGAAAAAATGTTGGAGGGTATGGGACAGCAGTGACTTACATACATATAAAGGTAAAGCTAAAGGGACCCCTGGCCGTTAGGTCCAGTCACAGAAGACTCTGGGGTTGCGGCGCTCATCTCACTTTACTGGTTTACTGGCCGAGGGAGCAGGCATACAGCTTCCAGGTCATGTAGCCAGCATGACTAAGCTGCTTCTGTTGAACCAGAGCAGCGCATGGAAACGCCGTTTACCTTCCCGCCAGAGCAGTACCTATTTATCTCCTTGCACTTTGATGTGCTTTCGAACTGCTAGGTTGGCAGCAGCTGGGACCGAACAACGGGAGCTCACCCCGTTGCAGTGATTCAAACCGCCGACCTCCTGACCAGCAAGCCCTAGGCTCAGTGGTTTAGACCACAGCGCCACCCATGTCCCACTACATACTTATAGGTTATAGTTAAAATTTGTTAATGGGAACAGTGGTTGTAATTAAAATAGATATTTTCGGTTGCCTCACTTTCCTGTATCTACTGTAGGAGTGGAACTTTTTTCCAGCCTGAAGGCCACATTCCTTCATGAGAACCTTCTGAGGGTCACATGCCAGGGGTGGGAAAGGCCATGGGCAAATTTGAGTGAAGCCACACACTCACTTCTTCTCCAGGACAGCAAGAGGCATCATCACAGTTCAGGTATACTTTCCAGCCAGGCAACAAAAACTCTCAAGGAGGGCCTGCTACGGGGATGGAGGCATGGCTTAGGGAGGATTGTGGCCTGGATAGTGAAGCTTGGATGGAATATAGAATATAGTCAGCAGTTTTCAGCAGGGGGCCGGTCCACTATCCCTCAGACCTTGTGGGGGGCCGGACTATATTTTGGAAAAAATAATAATGAACGAATTCCTATGCCCCACAAATAACCCAGAGATGCATTTTAAATAAAAGCACACATTCTACTCATGTAAAAACACGCTGATTCCCGAACCTTCCGCGGGCCGGATTTAGAAGGCGATTGGGCCAGATCCAGCCCCCGGGCCCTAGTTTGCCTACCCATGATATAGTGCAAGTCTAGAGCTCATTTCTGTGTTACTTGTTTCCAGAAAAAAATCCATTTGCAAATAATAAGGGAATTATTGTTAAACTTGCATTACTTTCCACTATTGTTCCACGACATTCCACTATTTTCTGGAAGTGGCTTTTAGGTCATGCGAAAGCTCAGATATAATGTGGAAATTAACAGTTGTGAAACTGGAATAAACTGTCTTGTGAATGCAGCCTTACCTCTTACCGCTTGCACACTGAAAGATTGTTATACGTAGCCTGTTCTTCTGCTTTAAAAATCAATGAAAAGGACAAGGAAAGCTCTATTTATGTTCTGCTTATAGGGAACACTGCCAAGCATGCTTTTAGGTTCTCAAATCAACATTTTATCTACTGGGTGTCAATGAAAGGGCAAGGTGATAGCCTCAAAAGCAAAATAACATGGCCTTAATTTCATCAATAATGAACACTTCTGTTCTTCAGAATTAAAATTTAATAAGGTTTTGTTCCGCAGATGGAAGCAATATTTGCTTATACATAAGTGAGGCATTATAGGAAAACTAGTTCACCAGTTACAGTCATGAAGAAAATGTGACAGGGAGAATGGTCAAGGGGTATTGTTGGGGCGGATAGTTGTTGTTTTTGTATCTTTATTTTAGATTTTGTTGTGATTTATGTGGAAATTGTTCAGCTCGGCTGTGTATTTTTAATGTTTAATGTACTGTTTATGACTACTTTTGTTACCTTGCAGTTATGCATTTTGTTCATCTTATAAGCTGCCTCGAGCATGGCTTGAACTGCGAAATGGAGGCACACAAATAAAATTATGTATGTATGCATCTGCATGGAAAGTTCAAAATGTAACTTAGCACTCTTAAATCACACAAATCCTACTGAGTTCAGAAGCTGGTCCTGTTGAGTGAGTGTGCTCAGGATTTCCACATTATTATTTATGGCAATCTGGCTTTCCTTCCTATGAATAAAAGGTGCCATGTCCCTTGGAAGGTCAAATGTAAAGTCTTACTTACTGTTGTGTATTAAGCAATAACACAGTCTGGATGTTAGCATAACGTATTGTGTTGTATTACAGTCTTTATTTGAATGTACTAGTTACAGCGGGAACAGCAACCATTTGCTGAGGCAGGGAGCAGAATTTGGATCCTCTGTTGGATTGGCTCCCACAGGAGGGAAGCCGTGCCATTGGCTCCCGCCAAAATGTATCTCTCTCCACTAGATAACTGTTTCTATATAAACCCCAGTTTTCCCCATTCCCTTGAGTTCTTCCAGCACCAGAAATAAAGAAATGTTGTACCTACTTCTTGCCTCCAGTCATTGACGACACTACACTTACTATTTCAGTAAACGCCATACTTCAGCCACTTACCTATTCAGCCCCCAAAATGCTGAGATGCAAAATGCGTCACACGCTGAAAAAGTTTTATTCTCTGGAATTATCACCTGCTGTTTGGTACCCTTCTCCCTCTATTATATTGGCAGCTTTAATGCTGCTTTATTTTTGTACTGCATGATTTTGAATTCTTTGTGTTCTGTAGGTTGCCCAGAAAGCACCAGGAACTGGGCTTCTAACAAGAGTTGGGTGCTGGCAGTAGCATCCTCAAAGCAGAGTGTCACTCAGGACATTTCCCTTCTCCCTTGCAGCTCCCAGGCTCACCTCCTGCATTGTTCCAGAGGCTCTTCCCATTCACCTGGGGCAGATTTTTAGGGGACATAGGAGGCTTCACGGGGAGAGGGGAATAAGCAAAAATAGTTTCCTCTCTCAGTCTGCCAGAATGTTGCCTTCACTGAATCAAAGGCCTTCCACAGACAGAAGAAGGACGTCCCTTTGTGATCAGCTTAAATCCAGACTTGCCTAAGTAAATAAATAACCTTGACTTTGCTTAGATAGGGCAGCATTATCACACAGTAGCCACTTGAAATCTTGTTGCATAGTAACTCCAACCTGCTTGAGCATTGGATTACATTCCAATTCTCCGATCTGCAAGTTTTCCAAATGGTGGCATGTACCACGAGAATACTAAGCTTTACTGCGTGGCTTGAGAATGGTCTGGAGTGAAGGCGCATAATGCAGTTAAATTTAAACAGGTCTGACTCTATCAGCTAGCTGGATGAAAGACTGCTTGGAAACTTTATGCAAGCCACGCTGCCTTCTTTGAAAGAAGGTCGGCGTATAGATATGATAAGCAAAACACATGACTGCTGGAGACAAAGAATGACCATGTCAATCTGGTTAGAGACATCTGCTTCATTGTTCTTGGATTTGAAACACCAACTATATTATTTCATTAATAGCTATCTGAACCCTTTAGGATCGGGGTGGTGAAATTGAGGGCCGCATTGTCCTGCGGACATCCTTCTGGGGATTGTATTCCACTAGTGGGCAGGAACAGAGGGAAGTGGGAAAAACAATCAAGTGCGATTTTTACCTTTGCACAGCAGGCTCCATCTCAACTGTGCAAGAGTCGGAGAGTTCTATACATTGATACCGCTCTCATCACCCTCTACCCATTGATCAAGGGCAAAAGCCCTAAAGGAGAGTGGATAAGGGGGGAAGGGATATGTTCTGAGGACAGGAGGTGTGACCCACAGTGGGACATGGCCTGGGACGAGTCCCAGTGGCTTGATAGGGAAGGACAGGAGGGTCTCATGTGGCCATGGGCCTGAGGTTTCCTATCCCACCTTGATGAAACAAACAAGTGTGTTCACATCAAGTATGGATTAGAAAGGAGAAACACAGGCTGGTTGAAAAATGACTTGGGCCCTTGGTAGGACAACCCTCATCATCTTGTACCATACTTTAAATCTCATGACTGCCATCCAACCCGGCCCCTTTTTGGTCAATTCATCAGGCTGTTGCCAGCTTCAATTCCAGGCAAATCAAGGGTTTTGGTCTGGGCCCAGCCAGATTGTTTTCAACATTCTTACTTGGTGAAGTAAATATTTCAGGTAGCAACATTTGCTTCAGATGCTCACTGTGATGTCAACACTATACTTTCCTTTCATTGTGTACTTCCTAGAGTATAAGCTTTTTGAGGAGAAAACAAAAACAAAGTTAAAATTGCAACCTAAATCTATGTGTTTCCGTGCTCCACTGTGGAATATCTATTAATTCATATATATTTATTAGTAGTTGGGTTTTAAAAAAACAAACAAAAACAAAACAAAACAAAACACCATACTCCTGATGGACCTCAGAGTTATTTTAATGGCAACACTTCATTTTCTGTCATGTACAGTATATACCAAACATCTAGGTTAACCAAGAAAAGCCATGGGCATGGCTCAAATATGACAGGAAAACATGGTTTCCTTTCACTACACCAGGGCAGCCAATTCAGTACCCTCCAGATGTTGTGCTTCAGTGAAACTCAACTCGAATCATTCCTGCTCATTGGCCGTGCTGACTGGGATTGATAACCTGAACAATCATGTATAAAAGGCATGCTATTTAACAGGAAAGGAAAAAACAGAACAAGCAACATGTCAGAAATATATTTAAATGGAAATCTCCAATCTCCTCTTCTATTGCTTGCCAGCACAGCACTTGGATGGAGCCTACAAAATGACACCACATCTTGAAATGACAACGTTATACTTTAGGAAAAATGAAAATTGATGCCTTGCTGAAAAATGCTTTTGCCACTCATTAGAACCACCATTATAATGTACTTCAGGTAATCGCAAACAGGCAAGGAAATGTTTGGTATGCCCAACAGGGGAGGAGACATGTTATCAATACATGCCTAAGCTTTCCTAATTGGCCAGTTAGGTGCTGGCTTTAGGAGTTGAATTTCCCTCCTAAAAACCCAATTGGTTCTCCAAGTCATCTTCCACAATCTTTCTGCAATGTATCTTCCTGTTTGCCTAACAAAGCAGCGGAGATCCCAATTTAGCATCTATACAACTAGGAAACATTCTTCAATTGTAATTATAACTATGCTTATGTATCCAAAAATCCCTCAGCACAATACCCATGTATGCTGTTTTAAAGCTTTGTACTTATTCTGTCTTTGCTCTGCGTTCTAAATAAAGGATGAAATGAGAAAAAATCTGGCCCGCAAACAGAGAGAATATTTATTCTGTGCTCACTGTCAAACTGCAGTGTGGTATATTATTAACTATATAAGTCACACAAGTCAAATAAACTCTATGAGTTACAGATATAGGGTTTAAAAAATAGTCCTGAATTATTATTTTTCTTTTCATCTCTGCCTAATTGCTTCTTTTATCTATTGTTTCTAGTTCAATGCTAAAGCTTTGGGGACCCTTTCCCCCCTAAACAACAACACTATATGTTTATTTCAGGCTGCATTCTTTCCTATCCCAGAGGCTTTGTGTGTGTTTATTTTGGTTTTGAAAAATATTAAAGATTTAAGGAATTCTTGATTTTTCTCCCACACTCACTTGCTACAATCACAGCATCCGCCGTTCCTCCCTGTTAAAAGGGAATTATAAAAGGCACTCATCCTTGTACAAGGACCTGACAGACTTTCTTTATGGTTGTCTTTTTCTCTGGAGCATACCTCTGCTGAAAACATAAGAAAGGATCCAGCTGGTGGACTCTGACTACTGGCAAAGTCCCTGACCTGCAGTAGGGGCCCACATCCTGTCAGTCACCTGAAGTACTGATGACATCGGATGACCAATTTCCCCTTTGTAGCATGACACATGCTATGCAACAATGGGAAATGCAACCAGAGTGAAGCTGATAGGTGGCATTGACAAACCTGGCTTTCTGCAGGAGTCATCTGCACTTCCAGGTATCCCATAGGGGACTTGGTAGTGCAGCCAATCCAGTGGGCTGAAAGCCACCACTTATTTAGGTGGTGATTGCAAGTTGCTCTCTCAGCAGCACATCCGATTCCAGTCGGCTTGAAGTCATAGCCTATCCACTAACAGGTGGTGCTTTCAAGCTCCTCTTTGGGTAGAAGTCAGCTTCTACACAGTGGAGTTTCCTACAGGTAACTCTGTGTTGCAGCCAATCCCAGCAGGATTGCTGTCACCACCAATCAGCTGATTGGCAGGGGTAGCAAGCTGGCCTAGCCAATGGACAATCGGGAGTGTACTTGAAGTTCTCACTTTAAGGTTCTCAATAGTGGGTGTTCCAACCTATTGCCACTCATGCCAAGCTGAGCTCTCATAATGATGGCAGCTCATGACCATTTCGCTACCACATGGCAGCCATCTTAAGTTTGCCACAGAGTCTACTTCCAGAATGGTAGTTGACATCAGGCAGGTGCCTTCACTGTGCTTTTTTCAGCATCTGGAAAACACGTTTTTGTGTAGACAAGCCTGCCCAGATATTTAGAACGCTGATGCATGTTTTAACCTGCATTTAGTTTATTGCTGATCATAATCTTTTGAACGTTTTATGAAAATAAATTTCCGTCAGCAAGACTTTGTTCCCAGTTGAGTCTATCAGTATGATATGCATACAGTATTTGCAGTTGTAGCATTCCCACTTTGTGTGGGAAGGTAATGAGTCAAGAGGCCCTTTCTCGGCTCCCACGGTCAATAAAGGGTTCCACTATTTGGAACCCAGTTAATAGACTTCTGGCACAGTGATGTGCATCCCTATTTAGAGCCAAGCTGTGCAGAGCTCTGTGGGCTTTACTCTCAGGTAAGTTTTTATAAGATTGCAGCCTTAAGCTGATGGTTTCCACTTCAGACTGGTTTATATTAAGATATGGATAGATCTGTTTTATCTGTATGCATTGCTTTCTCTCTACTCTCCTCTTTGCTCCCTGTGCTCATCAAATACTAATCCTCCTCCTAAACCTCCACTCCCTTGTGTTATTTCTCATCTTCATGATTTCTTTTTTTGCAGATCCTTATGCATAGAACTCTCTCCCTTTGGATATTCTTCAGGCCTTTTCTTTGTCCTCTTTTAAGAAATTATTAAAAACCCATCTTCCCCTCTTTTCCTTCTCCCTGGCATTTCCCTCTTGATGTTGTTCTGTTTTGATCCTCTGTGGGTTCCCCCCCTTTAACTTTGAGTTAGCTATTGTATATACTTCCTTTTATTCTCTTTTCAATGCTATTTCTAACTTTGCCCAATGTGTGCAAAATAACTGTTGCCCCTTCAAGTCCCGTTCTGTTTAGCTTCATGTTTGTGTTTAGATTGCAAACATATCACAATGCAGTGTCTACCACAATTCAGGCACTTTTACAATATTAAATAATGATGCTTGGATGGCAATATGGTAAATCCCATCGAGTTCAAGGGATTTTACTAAATATAGGATAAGGATGCAAACTTATAGCCACTTACCTGGGAGTTAGCCCCATTGAACTCAACAGAAATCACTTATCAGTTGACGATTAAGAATTGCCCTGTAAAATGCTCAGAAGGTGGGAACATCTTTCTGCAACAAAAATCTGAAGAGGCCAAGGCATTTTAGTTTGTAGGAAATATTATTAATAGGCACAATCAAAACTGTTACTTACTTACTTACTTACTTACTTACTTACTTACTTACTTACAAAATATGAGTTGCTTCTCCCCTGCACCAAAATGTTTGTGTATATATGTACACCCCCACACACCCCACTGAAAACAATATGGGCTACATATTCAACATATATGTAAAGCATATTATTATTATTTTTTAAAAAACAACTTTTATCCCCTAAAGAATTTTGGGGTCTTGTCTAAGGTACTTGGAGCTGTAGGGGGAAACTACAGTTCCCATGATTCTTGAGGGGCTGGAGTTGCTTTAAATGTATTGTGTTTTCAGCCATTTTAAAAACAAAACCATGATAACTTCAAAACAGCAACAGTTGAAAGCACTATTTCAGTATCAGTTATTTCTGTATTTTAAAAATACATCCTAAATAATCAGTGTACACAATATACAAGTAGAAAGACAGTGCTGTCTCCCGAAACAGTAAAACATATGGGCATCAATGATTGCCAGTAGTTCATACTTCTAAATTTGCACCTATAAATCAGCATGTTCAAGTTCCATGCAATCTCTGTCCTCTTCTTTCCTTCTTGGTGATGCATCAAATGCCACTCCCCCCCAACACACAATGCTGTTGCCCCAAACAAGAAGTCCCTTCCTTAACTTTCCTAATCTTTAGATTAATCTTTACAAAATCTTTATGAAAAGGTGGGATGTGATTTGATGAGCCCACTGTGAACTCCCTCCCCCCAACTCCACAAATGGCAGCCGGTGGAAAGGGACTTGCGACACAGTGAGGATGTACAGATTGCAGGCTTAAATTGCAGGTAGGTTGTTCATTTTCTCAATTTCAGATGGAAGCCAGTTTGAAGAAAAAAACACCAAAGTGCATTTTTCACAGGAAAGAAAGAAGATATACAAGATAGGCATGCATCATGGCTGATGTCACGTGTACGCTGCTTCTGAAACCAGCTTGCTATACACAGAGGGGTCACTGGGAGTGTGTACACAACTAATGTCTCATTATCATTGTCCCTTTTGCATTACGAAACAGGGAGAGAGGAGATATGGGACTGCTACTCCTGCCCGCAGCCAAGCATGTACTGCAACGTTTGGTTATGGCCTCAGGGCGACCTGGAAGATGGAGAGTGTTTTTGTATGTACAAGATTGAGAAACAATGTGATCTGTCAAGAACAATTTATGTGCATGGAGAGTGTGCATTTGCAGGGGCGGTGGAATATGATGAACTATCCATGGTTGGTGTCCACAAAATAACCTTCACCTTAATCATTAGTAGAGAGGAAAGAGAACAATGGAAGAGGAGAGGGCTTCGTGGCAGAGGTCTCTTTCTGTCGTGTGTGTGTGTGTGTGTGAATTACTGTGCAGTATGGTGTGAAAACAGAACGGCATTTATGAACTGATATGAAATTAAAGGAGCTGTAAATTCAAGAGAAAACACCATTTTAAGAAGAACATAACATAATATGATCCTGGACTTCCAGCATGTTGGATTATGCCTGAGAAAGCTCACATTCAACTCCCCACTTATCCATGAAGTTCTCTTGATGACCTTGGGCCGGGGACATCCTCTCAGTTTAACTGACCTCATGGGGTGGTGGTGGTCATGCTTGCTGCTGTTGCAAGGACAAAATGGAATCTAAAGAGCCTAGAGCTGTTTGTAGGATATGTTGGTTTATTGGTCCATAGGCAAGTGTAATTCCCCCCCCCCAATGCTTATGGGCCGTTCCGTTTCATCAACATCCCACAATGTGTTGAGTAACAATACGATCAGCAGAGGTGGTCTTTCTCCATTGGTCCATGGGTCTCTTTCTGCAGCTGCATGTTGGAGAACATTCCTACTTGGAAGGCGGTGATAATGGCTGCATCTTGGTTATTTTAATTCCAGGTAGAGGAAGAATGGAAGTAGGCATGCTGGGAGTGTTTACAGCAATCACCACAAAAACCCCATAATACTAAAGATTCTATTTCCATCCCACTGGCGGCATCTTGAGCCTGCATATGAGGACTTAGCGGGGCCATAAAAACAAAAACAGAAAGTTTAAAAAGCCCAGCTATTTAAATCTAACTGTGGCTTTCTATTCTTAATTTCACACCCTTGAAAAGTAATAGGGGGTTAACACTACTTTCCCTCCCTCTCCAAAGTGATTACGAAGATCTATTCATTACGCATTCCACATCCTTTTGAAAATGGAAGGCTTTGGATGCCTACGAGCAGCTATTATTGGGAGCCTTATTAGCAGAAGTGGCAGTCAGTAATAAGCTTTGTTTGGTTTCACAGCTATTTACAAACATTAACTAATTAAAGTATACACCTGCACTAGGGCAACTAAAACCCCCAAAGATATATAAACACTTTACTGAAAGACAGAGTCTATATATCGAAAGGGGGAGTGTTCCCCATCTTTATGGGGTTTTTCTAGAAAAGAAACAGGCAGGGGGAAAAATCCAGCCTAAATCAAGCACTTTTTAAAGTGCTTCCCATTCATTTCAAAGGGAACGTTAAGCACCTGCCAAATTCTTACTGATTGAAATCAATGGGATTTGAAAGTGCTTGACTTTGGCCTGGATCAGGCTCACAAGTTTTAATCCATTCTGTTCAACAGATTTAAGGTATTAGTGGTACCACTAATGGTTTTGTCAATAGGACTTCCTAACACTTAGCATTTATTCTCCCTGCTGGATAGATCCGAGATGCAAAACAATGGAAAGGGATGTGAAAATTCTCAAAGGACACTGGTGGTGCATGCGTGTTGGACTAGGAAGCTTAGGAAAGTGGAGGAATAGCAAAATTAAATTTTTTTTAAAAAAAACCTACCGGAAGGGATGAAAACAACAATTTCACTTAACTCTTGACACAGTTAGGCAGACCTTAATAAATGAGAAGAGTTGAGAGCTCCTTTTGATTTTATTTTTTGGGGCAAAGCCCTTCATTGCTGCATTTCTGATAATACTGTTTGACATTTAGTAACAGAAAATAGTGAGCAGAAAAGAGCAGTATAGTTCAGCTAAGTGTCACATCCAGGATGCAAGTGAATTTTGAGACAGGTTGAAAAGGAATGAGCTAGGGATTGAAGTCTGATCTACAGAGTGACACTGATGTGACTATAGCCTCCTAGTTCAGAGAGGCCCAACTCCGGATCTTGCAAAGCTTTGACTAGTCCCAGGAACACGAGGGGGGGGGGAATCCAGTAAAGGAAAAGCAAGTGCCTTCAAGTGAACGTTAAAATCATGCAGGGCGAATACATGTTAGCTGTAGTGACTCGACACTTGCAACAACTTATGTTTTTTTCATTCTTAGCTGTAATGGAGGGGTTCTTTGCGTGTTGAGGTCCCCAACCACCCTCCAGTAAATAACTCACACCAGAAACATTAATTTTGGTTTGGTTTTTGGTATAAATTTTGGCCACAACTTTATTAAAATACAAGATACGTGAGTGGTTGCATAGGCATTGGTTTAGACTATCTGACCCACAGGGGACAGAACTGACGACCGTCAGTAAGGGAAAGCATATTGGAGAGAGAATAGGAGCTGGGGGTCAGACACTACGACTCTCCCCAAATGCTCCCAGGGGCTCTTGCGTGGCCCTGGCCCCCGACCGGGGGATACGGACAAAAGCATTGTGAGCCCCTGGATTCCTTTAACGGAATTCCCACGCAGCAGCAGCAGCATTGGAGGGGCAGACACAGCCAATCATTACCCCTCCAGCGACGAACACGAAAACCAATGCCTAACCGCCAACCTTACAAGTTGTGACTAATTGCTACGCAGTAGGCGAAAACCAGAAGGCACCAGCCAATCAGCCAACTGGAAAAATTCCTACCAGGCTCCTGCACCAACGGCAGATGACCCCATGACAGGCATAGCAAGGTCAACGCAGAGGCCTAAAACAAGGGAGGGGAGGGCGGGCGATCCGTTGCAAGCAGCAAAGAGAAATAATACAGGGTGTGCCAAGGATTTTAATCCAGTAACTGTCCATCAACCAAAATTGCAACGTTAATTTCTCCCCAACAAAAAGTAATGCCCCAATCAAAACAGCGACTAACTCAGAACCAACCCACACTGGAAGGGTGGATTTTCTGGCCCCCACCACAACCCGTGCTCTCTAGGAAGGAGAACACGCATTGCAAGCCAGTGCAAAATAGAGCATTTAAAATGCCGGTTTGGCAATTGCTCCAAAGATAACATGGAAAAAACAAAGATAGCGGGGGGGGGGCAATATTGAGTTCACTTGCAACAGCCTGAATAGAGGTTGATAAAGTTGTTGTGCATGAATTATTGGGGGGGTGATGTGAGTTCGAGAGAGGTGAAGAAGAAATCTGATTTAAAATGGTATTGTGCTGCAGGACTTTTGCTTAGAGTCACTCACATAGGGATAAAAAGAAGGGAGCACTTTGCAAGCAGACCAAATGGGATATGAAAACGTTTTAACAACCCAGACTTCCAACTGCTGCTTGACTTTTGTGAGTTTAAATTCTGCTACAAGAGGCTCTCTCCTGTTTCAGAGTGAATTTAGCATCACATTTTGAATCCAGGCACCCAGCTTATTCTTTTATATTTTACCCCACACGTGAGTCACAGGGATTCATATATTTTCCTCCTACAAATTTGTCCTGTGACCTCTTCTCCTGCTTGACCTCAGCCTCTCTCCCTCTGCATTCTTCTTTCCAAACCAATATCAAACACCTGAATGGGTTTGTTTGGCTCTGTGTGATGTTTCCCCCTGAACAGCTTCTGAACTGCGCTGATTCCAGTAATTCGTGCCAGACTTTCCCTTTAGCAATCAATTATAATTTAGTTCCTCAACTACCCAATAGTGAAGTTGACCACAACAATATTCTCGTAACTAATTATAGTGGAATCTCCCAGCAGCAAATCCGTAATCAGTACTTATAATGGTAAACATCTTTACTTGGAATAAGCATAACTGAGTTCAATGGTAAACGCTTCATTATAATGCTCAACCAAATATTATGTTTTCTACCATGTATCACTGATAGCTCATGCTGTAAACAGAACAATTCCATACAACATAGCTGAACTTCAAGGCTGTTCTTATTGCAAATCATATTCTCAGTGGGAAAGAGTAGACTCTTATTTTTGACTGAGAATAAGATTTGCAACTACAACCTAAGAAAAGGTAGCTGTGTTGGTCTGCCATAGTCAAAACAAAATAAAAAATAAAAAAAATCCTTCCAGTAGCACCTTAGAGACCAACTAAGTTTATTCTTGGTATGAGCTTTCGTGTGCATGCACACAAAAGCTCATACCAAGAACAAACTTAGTTGGTCTCTAAGGTGCTACTGGAAGGAATTTTTTATTTTGTTTTAACCTAAGAAAAGACCTTATTAGGGCCAGGCAGATTTTGTTGGACTCCAAGTCCCATCAGCCCTGGTCTGTGGTCAGCAATGATGGAAGTCCATCTAGTCTGGTTTCAGCACTGGATATATAAATATTTGTGAGCTTTCACAAGCTGGAGCTGAAGGTGATAGTGAAATGAGGTTCAAGTTAGAAATGTAGCTAATTCAATTACTGTCAACTGTTTGTGCAACATAAGGAAGGGGAAGAGACTGACCAGGCCCAGATGAAGGGGAATCACTAGATAGTCTGCTGCCCTAGGCATTCAGAAGTAGACTTCCTCTGAACATAGAGCTTCCATTTAACTATCACAGCCAATAGCCAATGACAGACGTTTCCCTCCATATGTAAAGTCTAATTCCAAGAAATAACTGCATTTTTGACCTCCATGGAAAATAGTGTCTAGCCATATTGCATGTTGTTGAGCATGAAAATGGAAGAAAAAAACACAAACCAAAGGATAAGGCTGCATGGTTTCTTGATCTGAGAGGTGTAGGAATGAACGTAAAGATTTAGAAACGGTACATTTGGACCAGAGGAGTAACATGGCTCCCCCCTGGCCGCTTTCAAGCTCTGCCAGAGCTTTCTTTATAACACTCAGCAAGTGGTTGCACTTCAAAGACAAATGGCAGATTTCTCAACGTCTTCCTCCTTCTCATTTCACTTTCATTGTGCAGGCAAAGTGGCCACTTGCGCGGCTCAAAACGTGTATCCAAAAATACTGCACATGAAATAAATGAAACTTTGGGTTGAACTGCTTAAACAAATTCATAGATATGCACACATCAAAGGGTCAATGATGAGGTAGGCCCAAAAGACATAATAGTAAATCAGTTAGGTGTAGCAGGACTAAAACTTCAGACATCTAGGTATATTTACTAGGGAACATTGGTTCACAGGGCAGGTTCCCTCTAGCAGGCTTCATGTACCGTACTTCACTGGCTTTAATCTGAGGAATGGATCAGCTGTAAAACAATGATCTCCACATAGCTATTGCCATGTTTATGGTGTGCCACTGAGGAAACAAAGTTTTTCAAGAGCAACCTTGAAGACCTTAGGTCAGGATGACAGCCAGGATTCACCAGTTTCCAAGAAAGCTTTTTGCTGACAGATTTTGGTCTTTCTCCTCTCACTGTCCTCCACGGGACTCCAAAAACTGCTGGTGTTTCAAGGAACAATACATTCTGTATTTATGCCAAAGGTCGATAAGTATTGAATTCATACAAGAAGCATGAATTGTGGCTCACAGCCTCCCACTCCTTCTAGTATAAATAGAATATGTTTAGTTAATCAGACTCTGAGTTTGCTGTTTCAGTTGCAAATGATTTGCTCAAACCAAATATAGGAGTTTCAGTGCTCACTTTAATGCTCACCCACATATTATTGTTAAAAATTATCCCACACTAATCAAAACTAAACTGAAGCAACAGTAATAACTGAAAGGAAGCCATTTAACAACAAATAGCAGGTTGGTGCTATTTGGGTTTATAAAATGACAGCTATGGCTAATGGCAATATGTATGCATATTTACTGTTTCTATAAATTTACCTCATCAGCTTCTATGTATCAAATAAATGCATCTCATATGTTTAAACCACTGTGCACAAATTAAAAAAATAGAATCACAAATCGTTAAATATCAAATTACCCAGGGCCTGATTTAGCTTTAAATGGTGGTACATCAGTTGTACATCTCAGTGTTTCTTCATTCTTTTACTAGCAGAGCAAATCATATTATCACTTTGCATGATGCAGCCAAAGTTAATCTCTTCAGATCTAGGACTCATTTTGGAATGCCAGCAGAGGTCTTCGGGCTCCATTATCAGTTTCAGGGTTTGTCTTAAAATTTGTGGTTATCAAGGTTCTCCAGTTTGGATTACAACCCAAGCACTTTCTAAAGAGTTGTATCTGGCACCTACTGTACATTGCCCCCCCCCTTTTTTTAGTTTTTTTCAACACCAGGCTAAAACATTTTAATTTCCCCACATGCTATAATTTGTGGAATGCCTTTGTCTCCTTGATGATTGTAGCTGATGCCTCATATTATCTATTAATACTATGTCTTTATTGTATATTTTAGGGTCTATGATAGAAATAATTTATTTAGACTTGTTGCTCACCACCCCGGAATCTTTTAGATGAAGGGCAGAATGCAAATGTTTGGAATAAATAAAATAAACAATTGGGAGAAGAATTCCCAGCTTATCTCCCCAACTGTTCCCTCTTTGGGAAGGGGTGTAGCTAAGTGATACAACATCTGCCTTGCATGTGGAAGGTACTAGGTTTAATCCCCAGGTATGCCTGGGAGACATCTTGCTCTGAAACTCTGGAGAACTACTACCTGTCAGTGTAGTCCATGGGTAGGCAAACTAAGGCCCAGGGGCCGGATTCGGCTCAGTCGCCTGCTAAATATGGCCTGTGGACGGTCCAGGAGTCAGCGTGTTTTTACATGAGTAGAATGTGTGCTTTTATTTAAAATGCATCTCTGGGTTAATTGTGGGGCATAGAAATTCGTTCATTCCCCCCAAAAATATAGGGCATGCCCCCCACAAGGTCTGAGGAACAGTAGACTGGGCCCCTGCTGAAAAAGTTTGCTGACCCCTGCTTAGTCCATGGTCTGACTCTGTATAAGATAGCTTTCTATGCTCCCCGTGCCCTTCTACCTCGGAATCCAACCCTCAGTCCCACAAATCCTTTCCCTTTCCATGCAACCAACACTTATTCAGCCACAGTGGGTGTGGAAGCAAGAAGGATAGGAGAATATGACCTTTGCAGTAGCCCTTGGGGAAAACACCAGGTCATTTGTGTGTGTGTGTGTGTGTGTGTGTGTTATGCACATAACAGAGAGTGTAGGGAAATATCCCCTCGTCCCTCTTCTATGGCCAGAATGCCATGCCCTAGAATGGTCAGCAGAAGCTGATTTTTTTTCCTAAGGAAGGTAAGGAGAGTCCAGTTGAAAGAGAGCAAAGGTCCATCTAATCCAGCCTTCGGTTCTCATCATGATCCACTGGATGCCTGCTGGAAGCCTGAGTCCAGCAGCGCTTTTTGAAGAGTGGGAGGTAGCTCATTTTCTAGGCCAATCCAAAATAAGGCAGGATGAAGCTACCCATGTTTTGTTGATGTTCAGCCATTTAGTCGTGTCTGACTCTTCGTGACCCCATGGACCAGAGCATGCCAGGCACTCCTGTCTTCCACTGCCTTTCACAGTTTGGTCAGACTCATGTTGGTAGCTTCGAGAACACTGTCCAACCATCTCATCCTCTGTCGTCCCCTTCTCCTTGTGCCCTCCATCTTTCCCAACATCAGGGTCTTTTCCAGGGAGTCTTCTCTTCTCGTGAGGTGGCCAAAGTATTGCAGCTTCAGCTTCAGGACCTGTCCTTCCTGTCCTTCCAGTGAGCACTCAGATTTCCTTCAGAATAGATAGGTTTTATCTTCTTGCAGTCCATAGGACTCTCAAGAGTCTCCTCCAGCACCATAATTCAAAAGCATCAATTCTTCAGTGATCAGCCTTCTTTATGGTCCAGCTTTCACTTCCATACATCACTACTTGGAAAACCATAGCTTTAACTATACGGACCTTTGTCGGCAAGGTGATGTCTCTCCTTTTAAGATGCTGTCTAGGTTTGTCATTGCTTTCCTCTCAAGAAGCAGGCGTCTTTTAATTTTGTGACTGCTGTCACCATCTGCAGTGATCACGGAGCCCAAGAAAGTAACTGCCTCCATTTCTTCCCCTTCTATTTGCCAGGAGGTGATGGGACCAGTGATGTTGAGCTTCATGTTTAGTCATATTGATTTCAATAGCAGAGGAGAGAATTTGACTTGATAGCCTCTTGGCATTTTCCAGCCTTATGAGTGTGTCTGTGGTTTTTTTTTTTAATGATTCTGCCCTAGGTATATTTTATTATGAATTCATGAATATGGATTGTTTGCTAAAGTAATTTCTGTACATAGACGTATGAAGAGGCATAATATATCATCAGGCAAAATGTAGAGCTGAATAAAATTGATAACGTAGCAGCCACAGATATTTCCATTTAACATTTGACAGTTGCCCGTCAGCTTGAGACTCTTATCATCTAGCTTGTCAAGGAGGCGATTTAATTTGTCCCAGGTTGCCACACCATTGGATTCCTTTGCAGCCTATACTTAAATGAGTACTTTAATCAAAGTGTTAATTTATGTGGCTTTATCAAGACATGATTATGGTGATAAGCCTTTTACAGCTAAAACTTCCAGAGTAAGGGTATGTACTGATAAATACTTATTTTCCAGGCAGAAGGAAATGATTTACCGCTGCAGTTAATGTTTCATCCAGAACCCAAACTTCATTAAACACAACTCACTCAGTTAATGGCACTGTGAATTTGTTTCATTTTATCAAATTGCATTAATTAGGTAAATGTGCTGAAAGTTGATTGTGAAGAAATGTTCTTTCCCCTGGAATAGCTTTAAAAAGTGGATAATTAATTTGTCCTTCTTTTCTTCCCTATTAACTTGGAATGTTGCAGCTTATTCCTTGACTTTATGGCATGGATTGTTTTGTGTTCAACATGATTCTCATTAAGCAATTTAATTGTAGGGGCTTTAAATACAACTTCACCTTGACTGGACCTCTGACACATGCTTGTTTTTACAATTACAGTAAATGTCACCAGTCAGAAATCATAACTGAAGAAGTGCATTGTGGTTTTTCTTTACATATCCGTTAATGAAGGGGTGCAACAGCAATGACACTTCTCATTGCTGAGTTTCTGTTTGAAAAACATGTATCTTTCACTGTGACCTCGTCTATTTAAACAAAGCATCTAGTACAATACTGTTGCCCTACAGGTTCCCTTTGGTATAATGTGCTTCAGCAGGAGAAGCATGATTCATAGTGATGTCTTAGTGCACTTAAATTATAGGCAGAGATAGCTCAAACTATTTAAAATTACATTAGCTGAAAGTAATTATGGATATTGTGTAGAATGAAACAGGATAGGTGGCTTCCATCAGAAATCAAGCAAAGGTCTTTTGCATTTTAATATTTTGTTGTTCTTTATTCCAATTACTCACTGACCCCAGAAAGCAAGCTGGGTACAAGCTGTATCACAGTGGTTTTTCGCTTACTTAACATTCAGAAAAAAGCAATGCTGAGTTTGTTTGTGATGTCAAAGCCCATCTCTTATAATTTCTGGGGACTAGTGCTGGCTGAGATTGATATAGTGGAGGGATGAGGCAGAAAGGGTTTTTTAATGCAATAAATTCTACTAAATACCACTAATCGCTTCTTGGAAATAAACCATGAAAATACCCTGCATGTCCCTTCCACCTATCCATATTTCCTTGCTCTAGACACAAAGTAATTCAAGTTACACACATACCACCATATGTGCAATAATATCAAAGAGAAACCATAACTGAGAAGAAGGGAGGGAGGGAGGGGGAGAGAGAGATTGAGAGAGAGAGAGAGAGAGAGAGAGAGAGAGAGAGAGAACACAAACATCTGGCTAAAATGAAGAGAAACACAATTTCATTTCATCTTCATCAAGCAGGGAATGAAATACTACTAAATGCATCGATCATGGACCTTTATATTTATAAACCAACTGTTCCTTGGCTGGCAAACAGCATTGCTCACCTGGGCTGTCATGAATCTCAAGTGGAATGCCTAAAAAGCCTGTACATGTAGTGGGAAAACGTCTGCATGTGTGTTAAAAGCTGGGGAAACAGTAAAAGAGAGTTGTAAAAAAAAAGTTTTAAAGGGGAACTACAGGATGGTCTGTGAAGGTGTTGTAAAGAAAAGTGCTGACACTGATAAATGAGCCTCCTAGACTTTCACTGTTCCTCCTGATAAGACCACCATTGTATACGTGACTTGGATATTGTAGTTTGAAAGTTAGAGCCTATATAAAGCTTGTGTTTTCTTTGGGTGGGTGGACTCCACTTTGTGGGTTCCATATCAGCTGGTGTTCTGTTTGACAGAATAAAGCTGCCTTAAACTTTCCTGGGTGTGCTTCTTGAATAAATATACCCAACCACACCATTCATTCATTCATCCATTCATATCAGCATTTAACAATGGTGTGTGCTTTTCATGAAATCAATATATCAGTTTCAAACACTTGAATTATAGGGATGGGGATCAGCTCTGTGTGCACATTGGGTTGATTTGAGAAAAGCTTTGCATGTTCTAGCAGTGTTTCCCAAACTTGGGTCTCCGGTTGTTCCATCACTAGCTAAGAGTAATGGGAGTTGTAGTCCAACAACAGCTGGAGGCCCAAATTTGGGAAACACTGTCAGATTATGCCATTAACAAGGTGTTATGAGTTGGACTAGGGAGTCCCTATGAGTTGCTCCCTTGTTTTAGCTGTCCATATAATTCAGGTTCATACATAAACCAAACACACAGAACACTGAATGGAGTTCCCTCTTTCTCTCCCAGTGAGAATATTCCAAATAAAACACAAACAACCCCCCCCCCCCCAAATATTCTGGTGTCCACCCCAACACCAACAACTCTTTGGACAGCAGCATAAATGTTTGGGGAGTGGGATACATTTCCCCAGGCCCAGTCTTTCCTTGGAATCCATCCCCCCCCCTATAATTCCTATTGGATAAACCTCCTCCATAAAGTTGTTGCTGAACCACTGGAGCTCTCATTCAGAAATTTGGCAGCCTTAGTCCCCTCAGAAGGTGTGACCGGTGCCTCCCAAATGCATCCAATTCTGGCAGAAAGTGAAAATGGTTCAGACTTTTTTGTTTGTTTGTTTTTAAAAATCAAACTTTAAAGGTCCTCCACATGAAACCCCTTGAATGTGCCTGTCTGCAATTAGGGTAGGCTTAATCCACTTCTCGTGGGGCTGTTGGGGCTGCACATTTCATCTGCTTCTGTGAAAAGCTACCTATTGCCATTTTTAGCTCCTGCGCTATCGTGAATGGGGTGGGAAGGTAAGTGAGCAACAACTTTATCCTTAACAGATCCACTTTTGTCCCGAATAACTATTTGAATTGGCAAGACATGGAATGGCTCAGAAACAAAGCTACAGATACAGATGCTAGTCAAATCTTGTGACTGGTGCCCACGCCTTGTAATTAGCAATCCCTCCTCACAGTTTCCAGGCTGCACATTCATATTTCTTGGCTAATATTGCAGCAGTACGTTCCAGTGCCAATGTTAATTCACAGCACCACCTGTCTCCTCATAAACCCTTTTGTTGTTCTTGTTTTATTCGTATCACTTTCTGTGGCAGCTCTACATGTTTAAAGGAAGTGAGTGAAGGTTTTTGGATGCTGTTGATGCTGCAGGTGGATAAGAATTACATCACCTGGTGTTGCCATATGGTCTGTTGACACTTTGTTCTTATTTTGTTTTCTTTTGTTTTCTAAAAAAATATGTGGTGATGGCCACTAGCTTATATGGAAAAGCCAGATAGCTAGATATTAGACAAACTCATGCAGGATAAGTCTATCAAGTGCTATGAGCTATCATGGATAATTCAGAGACACACACACAGTGAATTGCATATTATTATTATTATTATTATTATTATTATTATTATTATTATTATTATTATTATTATTATTAGAATTTATATACCGCCATATACCTGGGGGACTCAGGGCGGTTCACAGAATAAAATTAAGATATGAAACTACAAAATACCTAATAAGAATAACAACAAAAACTCAATAGCCCCCCCCCCAAACCCCACATTTTAAAAGGGCGTAGGATGTAAATCAGATCAACCAAAGGCCTGGATAAAAAGGAACATTTTTGCCTGGCACCTAAAGGTATATAATGGTGCCAGGCGAACTTCCCTGGGGAGAGCATTCCACAGATGGGGAGCCACTGTAGAGAAGGCCCGTTCTCGTGTTGCCACCCTCTGGACCTCTCGAGGAGGAGGCACACGAAGAAGGGCCTCAGATGATGAACACAGAGTCTGGTCAGTTCATATGGGGAGAGGCAGTCCTTGAGATATTGCGGTCCTGAGCCTCCTGTTAGAGGCTAGGGGGAAATATGACCTTCACACTTTATTTTGGAAAACTGGTGGCCCAGTGGAAGCATCCACACACACACCTTTTGGGGGCTTGTGGCCCTTCAGGTGTTATCATGCTCCAACTAAAGGGGGACGATAAATTGCGTTTGAGTGTCAGATTTTAATTCAGAAAGACAATGGCATGTGCATATGTATATGTGTGTATTCCTTCAAGCAAGCAGCTCCTGAACATGTTCCCAGAATGCATGTTTTTTCAGCTCAGCCCATCACTCAAGTGTCAATGCCACTGTGTGCTGTAGATAACATAATATTGTAGTAAAGGATTTCTTCAGCATTTTGAGAGATAAGTGAGACAAAACTGGAAAAGCTCCTTCTTGTGCAATTGCAACTACCAAGAATCTGGCTGTTAGATCAATTCCTTTTTTTCTTTAAACTGATTATATATATATATATATATATATATATATATATATATATATATATATATATATTATTCCTCTGAACCCAACTGAAGTATATAATGTGATTGACAAATATTCAGATTTTCCTTCACAGACCATAAAACAAGCTGGAATCCAATTAATGAAGAAATTAAGCTGGTTTTGAATAACTGAATATCCACATATGTTACTAATAGATATATTGTAATTTTTTCCCCCTTTACGTTCCTGTTTTCCCCTCAGTTCTAACACATCATTCATAAATTAATTGTTACTGGGGGGCACAGTATACAATTAATAGTTTAAAAGACAATCTAATACTTTGAAATGTTAATGCATGGCATTGTAATTCAGGATAGTGAAATTCTTAAATTAGTACAAAGAAGCATTCTTTGTATTTAATAAATTGGAAGGTTTGTTTTAGGGTGGGATTTCCTCCACCACCACCCACCCACCCCCGCTGACACTAAAGAACAAATTAATTTTAGAGAGAATTTAGCTTGATGCTGGCTTTGATTGGTTCTATGATATACTTCTTTTGTCAGCTGATATCATTGACTGCCTCAATGTTATGTTTTCTGATAGTTAAATGCCCATCAGAGCTGGGAGAGCTCAGTCAGCAGAGCACGAGACTCTTAAACTCAGGGTTGTGGGTTTGAGTCCCACGTTTAGCAGAAGATTCCTGCATTGCAGAGGTTGGATGAGATGAGCCTTGTGGTCCCTTCCAACTGTACAATTCTATGGTTGGCAGGATAGGAACCAGGAAGGTATTTCCTTAGCCTGCCCCATAATGGCTGGATAAGCTCAATGGCATGTTGGAGATTCATTCCTCGTGTCTGCAGTCATGGGATTGTTTTCTATCACATGGCGGTATGTGTTTTCATTCCACAGAATGGGAAGTGACGAAGACAGGATGTTTGTATTACTGTGTTCTGTGAAGTGGGACTATTGTCCTTTGTTCTCTCTCTTTGCTGTCTGATGCTAGAGAGAGAGGGAGCCATGTTGCTGTGCTCCATGTGTGTTTATATGTAAATAAAGTAGATTAGCCAAAATGCTGAGTTGCTGAGGTCTGTTTACGCATGCTGCTAAGACTCTGCGGATCCTTAAGTGTGCTGATGCTTCTTGGTATCAGTCGCTGTGATGTTTGGGCAGAAGAAAGCTTTTGAAGCTCCCGAACAATCGACCAGGAGGGAGAGAACATGCCAGTCAGGCATGTGTCTCTGCCAAGGTCCTACACGAGAGAGAGTAGGACGCTCCTGCTAACACATTAGACCTGTTGATTCCTTGTGGGAAAGAGTACAGAATGAGGGCTCTTTACCTCAAGCCCCTCATCACATGTCATGGGTTCCTCTGGCAGAAATTAATGTTTCATACATGATATCAATATTGGTAAGTTGGTATAATATTTGCAAAATCCACATGCTGTGTAATTTTAGCCATATCTACACAGGAGTAATTCCTACTGAATTCCTCCTAGGTGAGTGGGGCTAGAATTGCAGCAGATTTAATTAAATCTTAATTAAAACAAATCAAAAATCTACCTCCAGGTGCAGTTTATTGGACTACATATTTTTTTAAGGCACTGTTAAAAAGCACAGCTTTGATTGTAAGCCAGAAGCGAGTAATATGGTTTTTGGCTGCATTGTTCAATTGATTAGGGTCCCAGTAAGAGCTGGCTACATCAGAAGCACTCATACAAGAGTACTTCTTGAGCTGAAGAGCCCATTTAGACACTTCCTCACATACCACAAGGCAATTTTTGCAGGCCTGTGTCTAGTCACTGATTTAGGGGCTCCAGAGAGAACAGATTTGCAAAGTCCACCAGGGAGTTTTAAAACACACACTTAAAAACCATAAAAAACAAACATGAGCACTAAGAGTAAAACCACCATAGCACAAAAGTAAGGCTGCATTCCTAACCCCCCTTACCTGGGAACAAGCCCCATCGATTTCAACAGGACTTACTTCTAAGTGATATGAAGGTAATGGATATTATTTCATCAACAATCCTGATATTGTTTGCAACTGAGCAACACGGGAGAAATGCATTAATTATGGGCAATTATTTATCATATGTGAAATATTTTCAAAACATATTATTAGAATTAGCTGTATTAACAGATGTTAATTCAAAATCCAGTGTTGCACAAGAAGAGGAGACCTTTGACCCCATATTTCCCATAATGCTTTCCCTATTTGCACTGGTATTTTGATATTATTTCCAAATTAAAGTTAGCAATGCAATCTTTGCAGAGTTATCATCATGCGTTTTCCCCAACTTGCCATTTGGTGGCATTGCAAACAGTGGGATAGGGCTCCTGACATTTCTGGTGTGGTTTTGAAACCTCTCACCAGAACTCAGGCCTCATCCAGCCCCTTAACATGAAAGCCGGCAAGAGGAGCTGCTATCTGTCCAACAGCAAATAGCCTGTCTAGAACAGGACAAAGATATTCCTTTGTTGTGTCAATATGAGCAAGTTGGAAGAGGAGGTCTGCAGCCAAATCCATCTGAATCGCGAACATGAAGCAAGAAGCGAACATGGCAAAGCAGAAAGCTTTGACAGTTTTTGCTTCTGTTTAAGGGTGTTTTCAGAGAAGTCTTGAAATGTACTTGCATTAAGCAGTTCTGAAGTGTGCTTGCTTTGGACAGAAGAGGAAAAAAGAACAGAGCTCAAACCCTGCCTCTTGATGTACAATTTTCAGCAACAGAGGTAAAAGCAAAAGAAGATACGTATACTTTCTTAGATCATATTGTTGGCCACCGAAACAGGATTCTGAAAGATTATGAGATGAATAATTACGATTGTGTGCTGCACTGCTAATCAACTATGTAATTACAGCCTCTCCCCATCCACATGTGCCAAATCTTAGAAATGCACCTGTTGTTGTATTAGTTTTAAGAACCCACCGACGAAGGATATAAAATAGCTCAGCAGCCTGGGCAGTCTGCAGGATAATCCACTAATCCAGATAGATGAAAGAAAATGCAGATTTTATGCCCTCTTGTGGATGGCAGTCTTTCAAAAATGGATCATTCTGTTTAGCTTGCCAAAAGGAAATGCCGTCTTTGACCTGCACTCTTAGACACATATACAAAAGTACAAAAGTGGAGCAAAGTGGCATCTGTAAGCATTCCTTCATCAGTTAGTGGGTGGTGATATATAAACACACACACACACACACACACGCACACACACACACACACACCTTGGAAAAATAAAACAGAAAAGAATATAGAATGTATATTTTGCATATAACTTTTTAGGGCTAATTCCACCTTAATTTTTTTTTTAAATGTTCGTTTGGTGTCCTTTTTCTAATAAGAAAATTAAAACTATCTTCAAAACAGTTACATGCATTTCTGCTATGCATATGGGCAGACTGATCCTAGATACGTTTACAAAGTAGTGAGTTCCAATAAATTTATACTATTTATAGCCCAATCCCCACCTCCTCAAAAGTGTGCAGAAGCACAAGTAACATCCTGCCATCTTCAAAGCCCAGGAGGAAAAAGCTAATATGTACATTTGTGTAGCGTGAATACCATCCCATGATTTGATAATTATATATTATTGCATGCCACCCCCAATCTCTGAGAGGTGCGAGATTCCGAGGGGTTCCAAGTGCTTACCCAGGGTTTAGTTTCCTTGGAAGGAGGAGCAGTGCAGACTGTGGTGTCTTCTTGATATATTTTATTTACACATATATACAACCCAAGCCTACGATGGGGAGGGGTTCACAGCAATAACACTTTAGAAGGTATTGTTTTCCCCATAGCTACAGCATTGGATTCAAGCACAAATCCAGCATGTCTTGCCCTCTCAGGCTGCTTCTAGCCCAGCTCTCTCACATGCTGCCGGCCCTTGTCCTTCTCACCAAAAGCCAGGTGAGGTAGCGGGGACCCACCCCATTGCCCTCTGGCACAAAGCAGCTTCCTTTGTTACCCTAATAACCCATACTTCTTCTTGTTGTTGTTTAGTCATTTAGTTGTGTCCGACTCTTTGTGACCCCATACTTAGGGAGCTATTAACTCATTGGGATACTGGCCTGGCTATTCCAGAAGTTGAATCCTTGCTGGATTCAGGAATGAGAAGGGCAGCCTACCACCCCCACCCCCAAACTCACAACAGTATAAATGAAAATATATTAATAGCAAACTCAGATGCTGAATTGCAAAGGCTATGTAAGTAAATCAGGGCTCTGTAGAAAGAAGTGGGGTATCGGCATGGGAACCCCCAAGGTTTGCATAAGTATAAAATACCACTAAGAAGAAAAGTGTAAATGCCTCACCCTCACCCCAAAAAGGATAAGCCCAACCAAATGACGATTGAGAATACAGTGTGCCCAGAGAATGTTGAGCATCTGTTGAAGATGGGGAATTGAAAGTGAGAGAGACGGGGAGTGGAATGGAGTTTTCTGAAAGGGCTGGCTGGCTGGCTGGCTGGAAGACGGAACATGGACACACGGCAACATGTTGTTCCCAGGCTCCAATATGAAATGTGAGAATATATGCACTTGTATTTCATATCCTTTAACACCTATAAAAATGAAGAAACGAACTCTCTGAGTATTCCTATACAAATCTGTACAGCTTATGACACATTGGACAGATATATTTAACACACACACACACACACACACACACACAATTTGTTTTTCACTTTCGAAACTGACAAATCCCAAACAACAAACACATTTCCCCCTTTCCCCCCAAACTAAATGTGCAACAAATGGCACCATGAAATATTGACTCCATTCTAGCATGTTCATCTTTTCAGGTTGTAAGTCCTCACCACAATATTATACGTGTGTTCCATTTCATGAGTGTAATGAAACAATCTTGTTAATACAGGTGGCAAAGCAAAGCTAGTGTTCACTCTTTGTTTTTGTTTTTTACTTCAGCTAACCCTCACCTGGGCTGTTTTTCCATAAGAACAAAATGTTGCAATCACCCCTGTGTTTCAGATCTCTTTCAATTCTTAGCAGTAGCCATATAGGCTGCTGTCATCATGTAAGGTACTAAGTTTTTGAAAACACAAGCTCCTTGACAAACCATCAGAAATAGACAATAAGTCTAGTTTAGGAAAACAAGGAACAGGAACAGAACCTCACCTGCATCCTAAATATGCAGGGCCAAAAAAAACTGGGTCTCAATACACTGCCATCACAGTTTATTTTTAATTCTCATTAACATAAAAGGCATAATTCAGCTCTGCTCATACGTGATTAGTTGTGTGCAAGTGGTGACCTTGGGTGGGTATTTTCATGATCTGCCTCAAAGCACATTTTCAGCCAATTCACTGGAGCTCAAATAAGCCTTGTGGCCCACAAGTGGACGCATGTTCAGGTAGACAACATGCATGAAAGGCTGTTTCCAATGTGGATCCATTTCTCTTGTTGAACTGGAGCAAATATATTTGTCTGCATTCTGTATGAATGAAGTCTCAAGAGTTTTGGAAAGCATTAGTCTGGAAATCTAACACCCTTAAAAAATAAATATAGAGTTTCTACTAGGAGATCAGTTAATTCAGAGCTACCACCTTTGGTTAGCAGCCGTACTTCGGGGCATGGGCAAAAATGCTTTCCTTTTTTTTTTAATAAGAATTTATTGACATTTTTTCTTATAACAACATATACCCACACCCACACCTACAATTAAACAAATGCAAAACAAATACACTGATAAAACAAATACAAACAGTGTCAAGTTTTCTTATTACATCTTTCTTTAAAAAAAAAAATTTCTATTTCCATATCTTGACCATTGACTTCCCCTGCCTTTTCACCTTCGAATTCATATCCTTAATCTATTTTATAACCATTTCTCCTGAAAATCAAATTCAATTAAATAGTTACGCACAATTATATATTCAACCTTTTACTAACAATGCATCATCGTAGTAATATCTCATCATAGTTCTTCTTCAATTATTCTTGTTCTTATCAAATTTTTGTCTTAATCTACCTCTTGATCTTAATCATCTTAATCCATAAACTTGATCCACTTAAATTGACTTTACTTATACTGTATCCTCACAAATCTTCACCGATCATTTGTATCAAATCTATCTCTTCTATCCTTTAAACTGCTGCTAATAACATAAAAGCTCAAAATATCTCCTTTCATATTCAAACAAAAATAAATAAATAAAACAAAATATTGTTGACGGTATTCACCCTCCGATTTCAAAATTCCATGACAGGCTGCTTTAAGTTTTACTTAATGCTTCACCCCACACCCCCTCTGTCCATTATTCTTCTCCTGGTGGCGTCAGCACTGAACTTCCCTGTAGCTTCCCTCTCCAAGCGTCCACAGATCCAGGCACAGTCCAAAACTCTCCTTGCCACGAGCTCCAGGGTGACCATCTCGTCATCTCTCAGCTTCTCCGGTTCTTTATAGCATTCCTTTTCTTCTTGTAGAAACCATAATTCTCTGTCCCTGGCCCCCGAGCTCACACCTCGGGGACTGGATATAACAAATCTTACCGTCGCCTTGGGACTGCCACCCCCAAAAAGCGAATTTCTTCTCCGAAGTAGCTCACTCATTTCTCTCCATCTTTCCAGCCACCCTCTCAGCTCTTTGGCAAGACTTTCTTCCAAAGTGTTAAAAGTTTTAAAAGCCTCCTCTGTGGGCAATTGGTTCCCTTTCAGACCCCCACACAAGACTTTGACTTTTCTGTAAAGCAGTTCCACCTTCAAAGCAATGAGCCTCTGTTCGTCCGTTAGTCCAGAGTTCAATACCAGTTCAAGGACGAAGCCCAGCATACTGGTAGAGGGGGAGGAAGTGGGTATCAAATTTCTACTCCTGCCTCTCTGTTCGTCGCCATTTTCCTAAACTGGAGCGCAAATGCCGCAACTTTAAATGGAGATATTTTCCACTAGTTTACTTCCCAAGAAAAAAGTTTGCCAGTCTCATGTATCAATTTTAAATACTTTGTAGCCAGTTCCGTGGCAGCAGTCACTCAAATTGGTTAGCTTCTTTAACTCGAAGGGAGGGAGGCAGGCTGCCTTTCTCCTTCCCCCCGGATCGTTCCAAAAGCTCGGTTTTTGATCAAATTAATTACTCACGACCACCGGGTTCCTTTAGCTCCATTCTTCAAAGGTAGAACTTGGACGCTCACCGCGGGCTTTGTCGCCGCATTTGCATCCCGGTTGGGGCATATCCCCGAAGCCCGGCTCCGTTGTCCCTTCACCCCCACTCCCCCTTTACAGGGGGGGCAAGGGAAGGGTTCGGAGCCTCCGCGGGCGCAGCCGGGGAGCCCAGGGTGCGGGACGCTCTTCCCGCACCCCAACCGGAGCCCCGCTTTGCGGTGGCGGGGCTCCTAACCCCCGGGATGGACAGGGCGCTTCGGACCCGAAGCAGCCCTCGACCACCCAGCGATTGCGTCGCCGCTGGAAGTCCAAAAATGCTTTCCAATTCCATTGCTCCAGATCCTTTAATAACATCGGCTTTCTCTCCCTCAAGCAGGAATCTTACATGTGCAATGCATGCTTCCTACCACAGTGCCATAGCCATGATAAATTCCGACTCTTTGAAAACATGTCCTCATTAAACTCTATCCCCTGGAAATGGATGGGGTGTTTCATTCTACTTTTGTCATACACAGTAGTCCCAGTTCTATACTCTGGCTAACATTCATGAGCTGAGTAATAATTGAAGAGTTGTCACTCTTATGCTCCAGGACTTGCTGCACTGTGCAATTTATTAAGAAAATCTCTCCCAACCAGCATGCAAATCTATTTCACATTCCATTCCGGCTAATGGATAAGTGGCACTAAGTGCTGAGTTTCTCATTACCTGGATGTCAGAAATCCACATTTGCCATAACTGTACCGTCATTATTGTGTTTTAGGGTGCCAGGCGTGGAACGGAGCCCATCCTCAAGAGGATGTGAAAGTAAACAGGCAAAGGATGATTTACATTGCCCACAAGCGAACCATTCACTAGCTTGTTATAAGCCATTCATTTACAAAGCCATTCAGTTGGGGAGTCATGCTTCCAAAGAGAATGAATGAGAGCATCTCTCACAATAAAGCTTGACTTCCAGTGCTGATGATATTAAGTGTTGAAAGTTAGGAAAGAGACTACAAAGATGAGACATTTATGTGGTGTGTGTGTGTGTGTTTTATACCGGCATATAAAAAAGAAAAGAGTGAGACTAGGATTTTTCTCATTTTTTCCACCTACAATACATTAAATAATTGTGCATACAATTTTTCGCAGGAATCATGTTGCTATCATTAATACTGTTGAACTTTTACCTGTCATGTGTACTTACTTCCCTGTGATGAATTGGGGTTTATTGGACCCTTCTTCTCTTGGGGATCAAAATGTAGGGGGCTTGACTCATAATTAAGGAACTCTGCTGGTGGCATTTCATATAGAATGACCTATTTTTTGCACCTCTTAAAAAACCCTGGGTTTAGTTGTTGCCCATCACTTCTAGATTATATATCCATAGCTTCCCTTCTGACTGTCAACTACAGACTCACCCCGGAGTGGAAAAAAACTGTGCAGAGACAATTATATTTATTTTCATAGAAAGTTTTGCATTTTATTTTTTTTTGCACAGGAAGCTCTTTGTTTGCACAGAGTGGCAGGGCATACGTGCCAAACACTAAAAGAACTTTTGCCGCTATAAAGGAACATATTTGAGCTCATGTCACATACATAACCAGCACGGGGTAGGGTGGAGGGTGGGGAGGAATGTCCTGTCGGTGAAAATTTGACCTTTCAAAGAAGTCCCAAAAGGTCAAAAGTGAAGATGTGCACATCTACCAAAAAAGAAAAAAAAAATCAGTTCAATTTTGGAGGATTTAAAACTGTCATCACAAGATTGATAGATGGCAATGTGATGGTAAGATTCAGATAAATATCACTCTAAGTGTACAGCACGACAAAGAAAAAAGGACACTGCCCAAGGTTGGTTACAAAAAGGCAAGGGTGTCAAAGAGAAAGAAGACATAAAACACAATCCTCATCACATTTACTTAGAAGTGCATCTATACATCCTATTTAATTCAATGGAGCTTAACAAAGTGTTGCTAGGATTGCACATTGAAAGCACACTTTCTCCTAAACTGTATTTTAGGAACTGCGGCTCTGTCAGGGGGAAGCTACAGTCCCCAGGATGCTTCACGGTGGTGCTTTAAATGTATGGTGTGTGTATGCAGCCTTACATGATGTTGGTCCAAGAATGCTGTGTTCAGTGGGACTTACAGGTAAGTGGGCCTCAGATGAGTGGACCCCCAGCAATTGCAGCCTCAGAATGCCAATACCTTTGAAGCTTGTATTTGCCTCCAGGAGATCCCGTTCATTTCTAAGTAGGCAATTTGTAGGACTTTCCACAAAGTGTCATTGATCTTTGAGGATGTTGTTTCTGAAATATATTGGGATTGACAGTAACACCAGCCTACCTCAGGCAGACTGCCTACTGCCCTATATACCAGCCTGGTCTTTGAGATTAAATGGGGAGCCCCTTCAACACTGGCACAGTTGACAATGGGACAGTAAGGGATGACAAGGTGATCTTCTGCAGTGGTACTCTGGTGGAGAAATGATCTGCCCTCACAGATTTAGTGGAGACCAACCCTAATGAGTTTTACAGTTTCCTCGTAAAAACGTTTTATTATTCAGGTATTTGGTTAATTGACTGGATACGTTTTGTTGCTCTTGTCCTGTGGTGTAAACTTGATTTGTTGTGGTGGCTGTTTGGTTTTTCAAATTGTTTTATTTTATTAGGTATTATGTAATTTCATGCCGTACCATACTCCGAGATTCATTTTAATGAATATCTTGTTGTTTTGTTTTATTATGTAATATATATTTTTATGTTGTAACCCACTCTGTGATTGATTTTAATGAAGATCAGGTTGTAAATTACCAAAACAATAAATAAGCCCAAATATACAAAAGCCACTGCAAGATTGTTGACAGCCTCAAATAAGTTTGGAAAGCTGGTAAAAACCATGATGCTCCTTGTTCAGCAAAGCTCATTCATCAAGATGCTTAATCATACATTCTACCATTTATCCTGGGAAAAGGATTAGACTGACCCATCTACTAGCTGCCAGTTCATTGTTGCAAAAAACTGATATGGGCTATGTCCAACTTTGTCAGACTCAGAGTCAGCATTAATAAAAATGCAAGTTGGTTACTTCCATTTTAAATGGGTCTACTTTGAGTATAATCCACATTGGATGCAATCCTAAAACACAGAAAGCTGTTCCAGAAAATTTGCTGAACTTCATGGTAAGTTACCCATTCCAGTGAACAGTTCAAGAATTCGCTGAAGCATTCATAATGAAATATTTTCAAATAAGAACATGCCAGCGTGTTAACAATTTCTTCATAATTGCCTATCCGTAAAAGAAAAGTTGTTAAATAAAACTTGTTGTTGTTGTTTTGTTGTTGTTGTTGTTGTTGTTCAGTTGTTCAGTCGTTCAGTCGTGTCCGGCTCTTCGTGACCCCATGGACCAGAGTACGCCAGGCACGCCTATCCTTCACTGCCTCTCACAGTTTGGCCAAACTCATGTTAGTAGCTTCAAGAACACTGTCCAACCATCTCATCCTCTGTCATCCCCTTCTCCTTGTGCCCTCCATCTTTCCCAACATCAGGGTCTTTTCTAGGGAGTCTTCTCTTCTCATGAGGTGGCCAAAGTACTGGAGCCTCAACTTCAGGATCTGTCCTAGTGAGCACTCAGGGCTGATTTCTTTGAGAATGGATAGGTTTGATCTTCTTGCAGTCCATGGGACTCTCAAGAGTCTCCTCCAGCACCATAATTCAAAAGCATCAATTCTTCAGCAATCAGCCTTCTTTATGGTCCAGCTTTCACTTCCATACATTACTACTGGGAAAACCATAGCTTTAACTATACGGACCTTTGTCGGCAAGGTGATGTCTTTGCTTTTTAAGATGCTGTCTAGAGATATTTCCTAAGACATCATGGGCACCCCATTCTAGTCTATGTCTTTTCCATGGTATTAAACTGAAAGGATTGAAATGACTTCAGATACGCTTACTGACAATTAGAAAATGGGCCTAAAATATCTGAGATTAGACAAAGTCAACTTTTTGTTCTTGCAGAAAAAAGATTCTTAGCTTAAATATTTCATTGTAGCAACTGTTGTTTCATGTAGCTACTCATCAATAAACCTAGCTTAGCACTGAATCATAGTTAACCCTACTTTTTGATTAATAGAGCTATGTGTTTTTGGACACATTGCTTAACAAGTCTAAGGCAGATGTCTAAAAGGTAAGAGTCTCTAAGGGAAGCTCTGCACATACCATTCCCCCCCCCCCCCAACATGGATATAACGTCTATTTATGAACCCGTGTGCAATATATGTATATCTGTGAAAAACATGGATTTGGATGTTTTTTGGCATGTTGGGAAACAACCAACAGGTGTACAGACGTGTTTTGAGGCAATATGTATTATTACAGTGTATTTCCCCCTTTCTCTCTTCCTTGCCTATGTTCAGCAAGTTTGAACCAATGGAAAACTTCGGGATGATTTCATTGGTGCACATAGAGGGGGAAAGATTTAGGCCTCATGATGACAATGTAATAAAAGTCAACTGAGCTTGTCTGGTTTCTACTCATGTCAGAGTATGTAAGAGACTTGCAGGAAATGGGTAGGATAGTTGAGTCAAGATGGTGGGATCATTGTGTATTTCAAAGCACTAACTGTTTTTTTTTATGAGGTGTGTGTGGGTTTTTGTTTTTTGTTTGTTTTTTCGCTCCTCCATTAAAGAATTGTTCTCTACTTCTCTGCAATGGAATAATGTCCAGTTCCAGGGGGTGATTACTGCAATTTAAAGGCTTTGTTTTAATGTGGCACTGAGAAGGAAATGGATCCGTCTGAAGAAGTGTACTTTCAACCTACTTGACATCTTTATAGAGAAGAGCATCACTAACATTATTTCTCTTGAGGAGGGAGCAAGTAGTCTATAAAAAAAGGCTGGAGTGTTCAAGGAGAGACCCTTGATAAACTTTATAGTGTGTGGATGTTGCTCAAGGGGTTAGTGCTTAGAGCAGAAATGAATATGCCTCCCTTCCATATGTACACTCTCACAAACCAAATTCTTCTCTGTGAATGCTGATGGTGAATATTTTCAGAATAACCAAATATGCTTATATATGCCAAAAGATGTCTTAGGTTTGCAGTGTTATGGGTTTTCAGGGGGCAAGGATCCCCTAAATTTCCTGGGTGCCAGGCCATAGCTCTCAACCCTCCCTGCTGTTCCCCACTGCTATACATAGCTGTCAACCCTCCCTGCTGTTTCCCAATGCTATAATAAGGGAATTTCCCATAAAAAAGGGAAAGGTTGACAGGCTCTCCTCATGATTTCTGAAATTAGTAAATGTGGGCTTTGATCAATAGAATTAGCAAGGCCTAAAAAATAAGCCAAGCAAGCTTCCACAGGAAGTGGTGGAGAGAGGTGCCATCAAAGGACAAACTCGGGTGATGAGAGAGTCCCTCCCTCAGCTGTGTGTTAGTTAGCAAAAGACAATAGCAGAGTTGGGAGGGTTAGGTTGCCAGGGTGTGATTTCACAGCAATTTAAAAAAATGTTCCCTTTAATGAGGGTTGCATTTTTGGGAAGAAGAAAGCTGGGGCCAGAGGCCATGTGGCCTGTAGAAGGACAAGCTGTGTGGAGGATACACAGAGATGAGGTTTTGGTTTCCTTGGAATCCAATGCTATGCTATGCTGCTATGAGGAGCAAGTCCATCTTGAGAAGTGATGCTTAGAACCCTCTCTCCATCCACACTCAGGTGTAAATAAACCATATTTTACAAAGACACTACAGCCTCTGCTGTGCCTCATTTTCCCCAAAGGAAAATGCCAAGACCCCTGGAATCTTGCACTGCTTGGCAGAGATTGGGGTGGCCAATAACAATAATTTTCTGTTCCTGGTTTTGCAGAAGTGCAGGTCATTACAGTCACTATTTCGTATGATGGCTAATTTGTAAAGATATTTTGTATGAGTGTTGAGTAATAGGAAGGCTAATGAGGATAAATGTTTATATTCCAATATGGGTATGTAATTAGGATTAATAGTGCTTATATCCTGCCTTTCTTCCATTATGGAACTCAAGGCAGCACCCACAGGATTCCCAGCCCCTCTTCCATCCAGACACTGCCTAGAAGCAAGACTGCTTTGTTGCCTACCTTCAGATCATGCCCTGAGATCACTTATATGTTGCCCATCACTGTAGAATCATAGAATCATAAAACTATAGAGTAGGGAGGGATGCTGAGGGTCATCTAGTCCAACCCCCTGCAACGCAGGAATCTCAACTAAAACATCCATGGCAGATGTACTAAGACCACTTGGCTTCTGCCTACATCCTCCTCCTAGCTTTTTATCTGGGAAGAAGATATTTACCTTCCCCGCCGCACACCCATTACATTCTGAAAGCACACATACAGGCATTTTTGTCCATTTTTTTTAAAAAAATAAATAAATAAAAAGTTGTTCTCTAGTGAACTTTTGGAGCCAGCCAAGCTGTTATTAAACAAGGAAGACAATAAGTGGAGAAGCTCAAAGCCAAGCCATTAAACCGAAAATGTTTGTAGTTGAAGGGGAAAAAACAAAAACACAACCTACTGAGATGGTTTAAAGATCAAACAAAATGCCACTCGGGAATCTGACAGCCTGAAATTTTAGGAGAAGCGTCTAGAGAGCCAGCGAGCAGTAGAACGACAAGCGCCATTCCACCAAGTGTGCTCAGTCATCCTACTAGACTAGACCTTGTCAGTGGGAGTACTGAAGCACTCAGTCTCCCTCAAAACACACACAAATGCATGCGTGCAGAGAGAGAGAGAGAGAGAGAGAGAGAGAGAGAGAGGACTCTTTGTGAGATTTTAATACTTCCGCCAAGTCTTTGCAGAATAGTAGATGGTGTCCATTAGCACTAGTTTGCAACTGAACAGCACTTTTAAATTTGTTAGTCAATGAATCTTAATATGCATTATAATTTTATGAATACAATAAAGCGATACTATACAGGGAAAGAAGTCTCGGACCTACTTTGCTTGCTGCCAAGAAGAAGTGGCAGCCAATCTTCTCCATCAGCATAATGCTGATACACACTTACTCCAAAATGTGTATAGTAATTTTACCGGAGCTTAAAGGAACGCACCAGGTTTTCTTTAACAGCTTTCTGCAAAGAAGAATACTGAGATACAGTATTCTGTAGTGACATGTAGAATTGGAAGAGACCCTGAGGGTGATCTACTCCAACCCCCTTCAGTGCAGGAATCCTTCCCACATCCATCCCTGGGTGGGTTCAAACCACCAACCTTCTGGTTAAGAGCCAGACACTCTGACCCATTGTGCCACAGGACTTGTTGTTTAAATCACAGATGTAGGTTTTTATCTAGGGAAAAAAAACCATGTTTGTTTGCTTTTATTTTTTTTAATCTGTTAAACCTGTTTACTACATGCTCAAAAATTGGAGTGGAACATGGTGTACAACTGACTGGCACTTTTCTGCCTTGTCTGGAAATGAACTAATGTGTCTCACTATCAGTGCTACATTGTGGGAAGTGAGGAGTTCAAGTGCTGGAAGGATGAGTCCCAGGAGAAGCTATATGGCTAATCATGTAGAAGGCCTAGGCAGGCAGGCAGGCAAAAAGAGAGTGTGAGACTGTGAAGTTCAGGCATTTTGTAAGCGCTAAGACAAACATGCAGATAGGTGCTGACTGACACACAGCCCAGGAAAGAGGTCAGGACAGTGGAAAGCAATGGATTGCTTGGGCAAAGCTATGCTGGAGGATCATACAACCTTTTCACTCTTCATTTGGAGTAGCTTGTCACACAAGACACTGAAACACAACAGGTATGGAAAGAACCCCTCTCATCCTTTTGCTTGTGACAGTCCTTTCTTCTGTTCTGACCCATCAGGCGAAAGCTTGCAAGATAACCTTTGGATGAGATGAAGTTCATTGAAATGTGCTTCCTGGTTCTACTGTCTCATTATTTCCCCTGGCTATCATTAGCATATATCAGTTTCATAAGGCGTACATCAGCAGAGATGGCTCTTTAAAGAATTGTATTAAATTCCTCCCCTCCCCAACCCCATATCTGAAGGTGATTTTTGAAGGTGTGAGTGCAGGTACTATGGGGGATACAAGGAGAAAGTTCTGTTTTGCAAGCAGAAGTCTCTTGCACTAATGGTACCGGAGCACTGGATAATGTCCTAAGAATTAAGATTGTGGGCTAACAATTGTATGATTTGTCCCAACCTCTGGGATCCACACTCCCACTGTATATGTAAGGGGAGCCTAGTTGATCTTCCATTTCAGGGAGAGTCAACATGGCTAATTCAGACATAATTTTAATTGTTCGATGGACATTGAAATGGAGAATATATGTATGTGTTTGAATGTGTATTGCTGAAGGTTTAATATGGAAAACTCCACTAAAGTTAAAAAGAGCTTTCTGAGCATCTAAATGGATTGATAATGAACTGCTTATGTTCTTTGCTCTCTCACATGGTGTTTAACTTTAGATCACATGAGAGGGTTATTCAGTTGTTAATCACCATTTTGAAGGGAGTTGACAATGAGTTCTCTCTCTGGAAGCCCCAGAAAATAAAGGATGTGCTAATGAGGTTTCTCCTGGAGAGAAAACAGGTCTGCTTGGAGTTACAGTGGTACCTCTGGTTACGTACTTAATTCGTTCTGGAGGTCCGTTCTTAACCTGAAACTGTTCTTAACCTGAAGCACCACTTTAGCTAATGGGACCTCCCACTGCCGCTGTGCCGCCAGAGCAAAGTTCTTAACCTGAAGCGTTATTTCTGGGTTACCGGAGTATGTAACCTGAAGCGTATATAACCTGAAGCGTATGTAACCCGAGGTACCACTGTATTTCAAATTTGAAAGGCGATGAACTTGTGCTGGACATGCACATGATATTATACAACTATGTAGCTGTACCATTATTTGTTTTTGTATGAATAAAGTTCTGTTAATAAAGCTTTTGAATGATATTTATGGGTTTGGACATTTTTTTATTCCAAGAGGATTCATTTTTTATTCATCCTATTGCTTCAAGCTGCACAATGTTAATACCTGCACTAATAATACACAGTTGTGGCAGCAGAGACTACTGGTTCCCATCAAGGAAATTTAGAAGGCAGAGACAGAAGAAAATTGGCTCCAAATCTAAATCCACAAGAAAGCATAGAACTCGCAATAATGTGTCAACTGTGACCACCAAACATAGGTGAGAAGTTGTGAAATAATTTGGAAACACAAACTGCTAATCACAAATGAGCCTAACTTCATTAAAGTGAAGACATACAGACTAGGCTGCATTCTTAGACATACATACAAATAGGAATAAGCCTCATTGATGAGGTTTACATATGTGCAGGACTGTGGTAAAAATAAAATAAAATGAAATGAAAGAACAACCTCAACCCAGGATAGGCATTAGCAGACTGCTGCTATTTACAAAACGTAGCCTGGAAGGTGGGATTAAGATGGGGATACTGGTGGAATATGCATGTGCATTCAACTGCCTAAGGCATCCACATCACCCAGGAGATTGCAGCCACAGAGATAAGAAGAGATAAGCCTCAGAGATAAGAGTAGTTCCATTGTCTGGAGAGGTCACTTCCTGGTTCACATGGAGAAGCTGTTTTCAACAAAGCCCAGCAACAGAAGCATGGAGCTGTATTGAGGCAGCACTGGGTCATGAAATTTTATGCACCTAACAATTTTGCACCACGGGCAAGGCCACTGAGGTAGTGACTTTGGGCTATATTTCCCCCCACCATTTGTGCAACCCATTTATCACATCCTAGACTTTACATTTAGTTTGTGTAATTCCCACTGAGTTTACTCTGACATAGTCCCAAATATGCATGCACAGGGTGGCAGCCTTAGGGATGGATGCGACGGTTTTCCTAGCACATGAGGTATGCCGGCAACTGAGGGTGACGAGTTTGGCATTTTCTGGGGTCCCAAGACCAACAAAGACCCAACCACCCAACAGCTCTATCATCTGCATTCTGCATGGTGGACACAAGAAGGTCAAAGGTGTGTGGGAGAATTCTTGGTTTGCACATCCTACCTTTCCATGTTAAGTAGGTCAGTTCAGAGTAATTTACACAGAGGTATCCTAAAACCTGAAGCCGGCACTGCTCAACTATTCAGCACCTGATTTATGTAATATTTCATTTGCACAAGGCCATTCTGTTAACGACTCTTCTTATTCTCTTTGAGCCATGAATCAATTAATGTAATCAATGTGCCCATCTCTAAGGAAGCAGTGATAAATGGGTTGGAACATGGATTTGTTGAAAAGCATGCAACAAATGCTATCCTGGGTTTGATCATAAAACCATTTTTCTTTTATTGAAAACACTGATGGAGCTAGGCCCATTTATTATCAATATGAGTAAAACAAGGTTGTCACTTTCACTGGCTCTGTTTGAGTGCCTGGTACAGCAGAGCATGGGGCACGGGTGGTGCTGTGGTCTAAACCAGTGTTTTTCAACCACTGTTCCATGGCACACTAGTGTGCCGTGAGATGTTGCCTGGTGTGCCATGGGAAAAATTGAAAAATTACTTTATATATAGTCAATATAGGCACAGAGTTAATTTTTATAACATTTTCTAATGGTGGTGTGCCTCGTGATTTTTTTCATGAAACAAGTGTGCCTTTGCCCAAAAAAGGTTGAAAAACACTGGTCTAAACCACTGAGCCTCTTGGGCTTGCAGATCAGAAGGTCGGCGTTTTGAATCCTCGCGGCGGAGTGAGCCTCTGTTGCTCTGTCCCAGCTCCTGCCAACATAGCAGTTCAAAAGCACACCAGTGAGAGTAGATAAATAGGTACCACTGCGGTGGGAAGGTAAACAGCATTTCCGTACCCTCGTGGACAAACACCAGCTCCCTTGGCCTGAAGTGAGATGAGCACTGCACCCCACAGTCACCTTTGACTGGACTTAACTGTCCAGGGGTCCTTTACCTTTTTACCTTTATGTTTTACAGCAGAGCATGTGCATATATTAATCAGGGTTTTTCTTTTTTCCCCTTTTTTTTAGAAAAAGGATGGTAATAAAGCAATGGGAATTGTTTCGCATGCTCAATTTTTTCGTGCTAGGCTCTTGTTAAAAGTTAAGGAGCCAGGCCAGGGAAAAAAAAAAAACAAATGAGGAAAACAATCACAACTTGGCAACCACACAAGGAAGTACTGTAAAGGAAATTGCAGTAGTCAGTACATATTTGATTCCTGCTAAGAAATGTCATGGATGTGAAGGGATTCTCAGAGGGAAACTAAACGGAGGAGTTGTGGTTTCTAATCAGTTCAGAGTGCTTTTCCTGAATTGGCTGCAGCTAAATAGGAAATGAATTAAAGAACCTTATTAAACATTAATACTGCATAAAAAGAAGCAGCGATCTGAAGAAGTTTAAAGGAGCTACAAGTGTCCTTCATCACCACAGCCAGTCTTCCTACTGAGCAAAAGGGGCTGCGGCTGTTTAGGCTACCAGCTGGCTGCTTACGGCAATCACCCAAATCACTAGCTGGGAGCCTGTCCTAAATATGAGTAACTGTTGTCTTGTGAAGGCTGGAACAGCAGCAGTAGAATTGGCTGCCTTCCTGTCATTTAGGAGCATAGGAAGTCGAATTAAGTACAGGGACTTGACTACTCAAGTTGGGGTACTCTCAGCTTCTCAGTAAACTGTTCTCGCCTCTACATGAGACTGCACCTTGGTCAGACAGTCCTGGGCTATGCCGTTGAGAAAAAGGAAAGCCACCTGTGAGCAAAAGAAGAAGAAGAAGAGTTTGGATTTGATATCCAGCTTTATCACTACCCGAAGGAGTCTCAAAGCGGCTAACATTCTCCTTTCCCTTCCTCCCCCACAACAAACGCTCTGTGAGGTGAGTGGGGCTGAGAGTCTTCAAAGAAGTGTGACTAGCCCAAGGTCACCCAGCAGCTGCATGTGGAGGAGCGGAGACACGAACCCGGTTCCCCAGGTTACGAGTCTCCCGCCTTAACCACTACAGCACACTGGCTCATTACCTCAGTGAAGACAGAATAAGGGAGGGAAATAAAGAATAGAGGACACAATGGGTTTATGCAAAGGTGTGCAGGGTTGGCCAATGTGGTGCTTTGATGCCCTCTATAAGCTGTTAGAACTGACCATTGGCCGTTAGGGCAAGTAGAGTATGCTGGATTTTTCAGCTTTCAAATTCCCCAAATGAGGAGCGCCAAAACATAATGATATGACTTGGGAATTCAAAAGATATTTGGGTTAAATTAAAATAATTTAGTTTTGCTTAGTAAGTAAAATGTGTTTAGAATTGCACCAAAGTCATTAGAAATGACGCCAAGTTCTTGCAGTTATATTATACGTTAATAGGCTGTTGGTAAAGGCACAAAAGCTAGGAAGAAAATTGACAAGTCTACTTCACACAGGGTTTGGTTTGAAAGCATTTCTTTCCAGGAAATGTTTCCGGATATAATGAAAGTTTGCTATATCGTTGGCAGAGAGCAATTGCTACCATTTCCTGAAAGGAATTCCATTAGAAACATTATGAGCTCAGTGCCAGGTTCCAATCAGATTAGTATTTTGTCAAAAACATTTTAGCTTGTCAGAAAGGTGAGCTCCTAAGTGTGGCCAGGCTGCAATCTGGACAATCTCCCTTTACTTTTGAGAGTACATAGCAACAAAGTATGTTAAGTTATCACTGTTGCACCCCCTGGAAACATTCTTCACTCCACCCTACATTGAATGTATTCCCCATTACTTCAGCAGCAGAGGAAGGACAGAATCAGTGCAGAACAGGGGAAGGACCTAGCTCAGAGACAGAGCATCTGCTTTGTATGTAAAAGGTTCCTGGATCATTCCCCAGCATCGCCAGGGAGGGCTGAAAGAGAGAAAGCTCTGTCCGAAATCCTGGAGAACAGTTCCCAATCAGAGTAGACCATCAGGAACTAAGTGGACACAGTACACCAACATGTGATGCAGAAAATCCCTGCAGCACTTCTAAAACCAATAAACACTTTCTGAAAGCAATATACGCCATATAACTAATTCTAAAAAGCAACAACCCACAACCTTACAGCAGCAACAAAACTAGAAAGGACACATTATAAAAGCACGCCAAAATAACAGTATTTTCCATTTCCGGAGGAAGAGACCCAAGAAAGGAACCTGGAAGATTTGGCCAAGGAGAGCATCCCAGAGTTGTTGCAATGCCACAGGAAAGGCCCTGTGTTGGATCCTGGGTGCTGCTTCCACAAATGGAACAGCTCCTTCAATTCACAGGGGAAAGTAACACATCCCTCACATTCTACAAAAGATCTCAAAGTAGCTGTCTTAATACAAAGGAATTTCAGAAATAGACTGGAAAGAGAAGTGGCTGAATTGCAACTAATCACCAAACTTAAAACCATGGAGAAACCTGGTCTGAACAAGGACATTGGATTCTCATCTCATTATACATGACAAAGCTATCTTTAGCCATTTCACCCCTTGCCTTTCCCTGTAAGACCAATTGCAGCCGTTAAGAGTCGTCAACAGGTTTTCCACATCTATCAGCTGATCACCCATTCCCACCACCCTTCTGAGTAATACCCCTCCCCACTCCCTCACTGTATTTAAGGGTTTGGTGACTTCCGTCTCAGTGTATCTGAAGAAGTGTGCATGCATACGAAAGCTCATACCAAGAACAAACTTAGTTGGTCTCTAAGGTGCTACTGGAAGGATTTTTTTATTTTATTTTGTTTTGACTATGGCAGACCAACACGGCTACCTACCTGTAACACCCCTCACTATTAACTCCACTGACACCTTCAGCCCTTCTCCTTTCCACCCGCTAGCCAACTCTGCAAACGCTAAGAGAGCAAGCCAGTGACAGCATGCCATGGCACCCTAGCACATCAAAAAAGATGTGATTGCTGTGCTAAAACCTCCGTTGGTGCCACTGAAACGGTACCAACAGGAAGCATGTGAGAGTGACCACACCGCTAGGAAGCAAATTTAAGTGAGAACATTGCCCTAGACCTGTAGTCTATCCAAAGTGGGATTAAATTAATCACAACATTTGGGGTCTGAACAGCTACAGGTGGCAACCGATGCCATGTGACCATCCCGAAAATTTCAAGGACACAAATTGCATTGAGCATACACTAAAAGTCTTATCTGGGGTGACTGGAAGTGTGGGTATATCATTTGTGGAAGTTGAAAGCTTATAATGGTGTGCGCACACACCCTGTTCCTTATGCTTTTCGGCATATTTTGTCACTTATTGACGTTATCACGTTATGACTTACTTCGTCAAACCTTTATTAGGCATTACAAATATCATGCTATTATTAAAATGAATATAGCATTATTAGATCATATTACTGCTGGAAGACCACCAAGTTTCTAGTTTGATATAAATTTTATGGCTATGTATGTCATGGGACAGTGGCCTCAGAAAGATGGCTGGCAGCCATTTTGGGAAATGGCTGCTGCAGACTTATTCCAACCTGCACATGACTACCCCCCCCAACTAGAAATTGCTACCAGTAATGACTTTCCTGAGGATACATGGACAATACTATTACAGGGCCCTGACCGCAGTTGTTATGGCATGTGCCTTTAGATCTTTCTCTAATGGTAATGCTAGCTGCTGTAAAAATACTTGTAGGAAACAGGAGCAATTCCAGCCAGTTAATGGAGTTTTCCTTTTTGATTTGGAGGAGATCTGGATTGTTTCCCCCCCTCTCTCACTGCTTCAATTCTTTGATGTTAAAGCAGTCAGGGAACAAGAAACATGGTAAGTGGGAACTGAACTTTAATTTCGTCAGTTTCACGAGATGTTCTATAACTGTGGTCCTATATCACTGCATCATTTCTTGGAGCATTTTAAACCTGCACAAAACAATCTTCTGTATAAAATGCTTTGTGCCATGTCAGTAGCCTCTCGCCCACCCTGATTTACCAGTAACCTCATCAGATCTAGTGGGTACAGTATGTGTGATTTCATTTGTCTTCGCTGTGCCATATACCCCTTCAAAAAAAGGGGGGGGAGGCAGCATATACACTGCTCTTGCAATCAGAGCACACAGTATTATTGCACATGCATGCAGCTTTTGAACTGTTTCTATTTTTATGAAGTTTTGCAATAAAGTGCCAACTCCATCTATTTTCTGGCTTGACTTCTGTGACTTGGAAGCCAATGAACTTGGCAGGTTCTACACGCTGCCCAATCCTAGGCATGTTAACTCTGCTGCAAGTTCCACTGGCTTCCGTTGGGGTTTACTCTCAAGTAAGTAGGTCTCATATTGCATACTGCAACCCTACACACACTTGCAAAGTTATACGTTGCCTCTTTTGACTGAAGGGTTCCCTTGCTTTGAAGAATAAGGCTGTGGCTGCAAATAAATGCAATAGTTACATTAAGGCAAATAAAAATAATGCAGTGGTTTGTAAAAAAATATATGATTGGTTGCCAGTTTGTTTCTGGGCCCAGTTTAAGGTGCTCATGTCAGCGTTTAAAGCCCAGAAGGACTCAGACCACAAATACCTGAAAGACTGCCTTCTTCCCTACAGACTTGTTCGGGTGTTAAGATCAGCAGAGGGGACTCTATTGGTTACTCCACCACCCTTAGAAGTTCAGGGATGGTGGCCCTGGAGGGGGGAACCTCTGTGGCAGACTCTAAGGTGTGGAACTCTCTCCCCAAATATGTGCGTATGGCATCTTCATTACACAGCTTTCAGTGAATGCTAAAGACACACTTCTTTAGCCTGGCTTTTGACACTCTAGATGTACTTTGTTATTTCTGTGGTTCTAAGTTGTTTTAAAACTTTTAATACTGTGCTTTCAATTGTTGTAATGCACCCTTGGATCTTAGGATGAAAGGTAGGTACTTTAGTAGTAGTAGTAGTAGGAGGAGGAGGAGTAATAGATACAGGAGTGTGTGTGAACCAGCAAATTCTCCTTGGTACATTACTGTCATTGGAGGAACAAACAGCCTTCATTATGTGGCATGACTTCAACCAGCTTTAGCTGGTGGCCTTGCTGCAAGTCTACAATGGGGACAATCTGGCTTCAGTAGTCTGTCTCCTGGTAGCCTCACAGTTGGATTGCTGCAATGTGTCATAAGTTGGACCTGAGAGGTTCCAGAGTTTACTAGTAGTAGTAGTAGTAGTGGAATTTGCTACCAAGGAGTGTGGTGGAGTCTCCTTCTTTGGAGGTCTTTAAGCAGAGGCTTGACAGCCATCTGTCAGGAATGCTTTGATGGTGTTTCCTGCTTGGCAGGGGGTTGGACTGGATGGCCCTTGTGGTCTCTTCCAACTCTATGATTCTACTACTACTACTACTACCACTACCACTACTACTACCATTTTTCTAGAAAAAGAGGTGCCAGAGCTGAGCTCCAGTGAGCTCTGGCTGAAAAAAGCCCCGATGATGATTTCAAAAAGAAGAACCCAGGGAAGTATGCATAGGATTGCAGCCTGACTCACCAACAATGGGGTCAAAGTCAACAAAGAGTCTTGTGGCAAGCTAAAGACTAACAAAACCGAGGTTTATACGTTGAAGTTGGTGACTATTCTGAAGTGCCGTCCCCTTTTAAAAATGCACAAAAGCCAGCACCATTTGTTGCGCTGACTGAGAACTGTTTTAAAATATGTGACTCATCACCCATCTCATAATGAAAAGGAATGTGCAGCTGTACATTTTAGGGAGGTGGAGGGAAGGAATCCATTTATTTTGAAGTTTGCAGGTGCTCTTACCTTAACTGTGATTCTTTAAATGGGGGAGTCAGTTTAATGAACCTTATTCAAACACTGTAATTTGCACACCATTTATTCTCTTAGTAGTTTGTGGGTGGAACTGAGATGATGGCACCGGTGTAGGCAGTAAATCAGGCAGGAACACCAAAGGTTCTCCACCACCCTAGCTTTTGCCTGGGATGCCTTATCCACTCAGGTTTGTTTGCTTGTTTGTTTGTTTTTAGATTTTGCAATTAAAATCAGAACTGCTCTTTCAATACATTGATCTCCAGAGGTAGTACAGCTTGTGACCAGCACCTGTGCAGTCACACAGATCCCCTAAGAGATATCAACAAGGACTTTTTCCGCACTAGAATGAAACAATTTTGCCTACACTGCTTCATTGCACGTGGGAGACATTCCATTGGTGGTGTGTTCCTCCTGTCTGGCAAAACAAAGTTAACAACAAAAAGACTTCTTGAAACATTGCAGAACTGGATGAAAAAGCTTGCGTGTGTTGTAGTGGCCCTATTACAAGGTGTGTATGTGTGCCTGACCTTATTTTGTGCTGCACGGTGTTCCATTCCTTTCCTTCTGCACCATAATTTGCACAGATGAATACATGCTCCCACACATCCTATAAGAAATACGTGTGGTTTTCATCCCATGTGTCCTGGTCCTCACCGCTAGATGAAGAACCTGAACTTCTAGCCCATAAATCAGAGTGGTACACAGGCAAGACACAAGTTACAAGGTGCAGCAGATACATAAGAAGTACAGATGCCTAGGCTAAGCACAGCAAAGACTTTAAACCACATACCCCGAGCCTTCCTTTTGAAGGACAGGCACAGTATTTACCACATGGAGTCCCAGGACTGGACAAGCAAGAGGGTTTGTGTAGTCTGTTTGTCCATCACTGATGTCTCCTTGTCCTTGGAGGTGGAAGCATGGTCAGCACCATGGTCAGCACCAGCTCAGCATCTCATTTATTCTCAGCTGCCTCCCCCAGTGGTGGAGACTCCTCACTAACAGGAGCATGTGCCAAAGTTGACTCCACAGAAGAAGGTATCTGACTGGGGGTGTCTGGTGTCACAGGAGTTGAACAATCCTCTGCTAAACTGCTTGGACCCTCCCTTGGATACACCTCTTTATTCTCTGGGCTACTGGCCTCCCCCGCATTCAGGCTCATACACTTATTGGGGTCCAGATTTCAATTCTCTCACAGAGTTGTTCAGATTCAACTCCTGGAGCTCCTCTTATTCCTCCTTGGGATCTGACCTGATCTCTACCGCAATAAAGAATCACAGTGCTTTGAGCTGAGGTGGAGATATAAGAGCCTCAAGCAAGAAGCAAGGGGGAGGGGGAACACACCACATTGTTCATGCAGAGAATTAAATAAATAATTGTATTGAATAATTATATTGAGGCGAGGAATCTTATTCAGCTGATACCTAAGGCTGTAGTTAGAATAGTCATTTATCTGACCTGAATTTCTAATAATTACAATAGTGATCCTTAAGGGATTGCAGAACTAAATTTTAGGGAAACTTGTTAAGAGGTTTCAACCATAAACACTTTTTTTGGGGGGGGGGAATTACCACCAGCACATGAAAAGAAATATCCAAACCATGGCAATTCAAATTAATTATAAACAGATTAATTAATGTGTTTATTTCCATGCCCCAGTCTGAGTACTCAACATTCAGAATGGTGCTCTATACCAGGTTAAATGGGACACGGGTGGCGCTGTGGGTTAAACCACAGAGCCTAGGGCTTGCCGATCAGAAGGTCGGCGGTTCAAAACCCCGCTATGGGTTAAGCTCCCGTTGCTCGGTCCATGCTCCTGCCAACCAAGCAGTTCGAAAGCACGTCAAAGTGCAAGTAGATAAATAGGTGCCGCTCTGGCGGGAAGGTAAATGGCGTTTCCTTGCACTGCTCTGGTTCACCAGAAGCGGCTTAGTCGTGCTGGCCGCATGACCTGGAAGCTGTACGCCGGCTCCCTCGGCCAGTAACGTGAGATGAGCGCCACAACCCCAGAGTCATCCGCGACTGGACCTAACGGTCAGGGGTCCCTTTACCTTTTACCAGGTTAAATAACCCATGTCCTAGCTTGCCTCAAAGGTGCTGAATTATTACAACATTTCTCAGTAATCCTAGGCTTTCACCATGCTGGTGGCCACTTCCACCATCATAACTTTATTGTAGAAACATAAGAAGAGCCCCTGCTGGACCTGTCTAAAGCACTATATAGCCCAGCATCCCGTTTCAGGCAATGACCAACAAGATGCCTATGCTTAATGGAGACATTTATACCACAGAATAGAAGAGATGAAATGCTACTTACTAGCTTCAAAGTGTAGAGCCTAATAGTTCAACTGCAAATCTGTTAGAAATTGTGGAAATATACTAGCAGGCAAGGTCTCAGCCTGTGGCCAGATAGTTTTGTAGATCCATTACCAGGCATAGGTAAGGGTGGGAGGAGAAATTCATTCCAGTTCACATTTTAATGTGGACCAACCTAATCCAAAACAAATATGAGAACCAATATATACACTGCTGAGTACAGCTGGTTTAACCTGGTTCTCTTATCTCTTCTGTCAAGGTCATGCTGACTATAAAAGTAAGGCCAGAAGGAGCCTGGGTTTCACTTTCTCTTTCTCTCTCTTCCTTCTGGTGTGGTGTTCTGTACATAGTACGCTTAGTATTAAGGTTTAGACTTATAAGTCATTGTAAGTTGAAGTCTGCTGCAACTGGATTTCTTATGAATAGTGCCAATCCTGAATGTATTGGATTTGTGACCATTATGCTCATTTGCCTTCAGTAGCAGTAATACTCTGCTGGATAAAATACAACTGCCTCTGGTCTATTTTGGGGGGATCCTGCAACGTGTCTTAAGTTTTTACTCTGCTAAATATACATTGGAATCTACTGTGGATCAATATTGAGTAGAATTCCATGATGCCCTCATGTTCAGCTCTTTGATCACTGCTTATTTCCACTAGCCCAGCATCAGAATCCAGTATGACCTGATGTCCAGATGGTTACCTTCTGGCCTACAAAACATCACTTTACTTCCCTTGCCATCTACTTGGATTGCTGTTTGGCTTTGCTCAGGCCCCGATCACACAATGTCCATTTACAGGAGGAGCATAGTATTTCTACTGCTGGAATTCCACTTGGCTACACTAATTTACATCAAAACATTGATTTAACTCAGAACTTAGTCCATTGAATGTGCTCTGCTGTCAACAAAAAGTTCTTTTTAGATTCAGCCAAATGTTATATTTAACTAAGGGAACTGGGAGTGTCACATCCAATTACAGCCACTGCACATTGAACTGAGTTCAGAACAGATGCAAAAGTGGAAATATTAACATAAAACCCATTACAAGATGTGTCCATTTATCTCAGGGCTAGGTGGGTCTGACTGGCACTATAGCCTTCATGAATATATAGAACTAGTTTCCCCACAAAGAACCATTGCCATGCACCTTCTGAAAGGAACAACAAAGCCTTAAGATGGCTGAAAAATTAATCTATTTTGCTATTGATTCAATGCATAAGTCACTATATAAAAGCAATGCTAAGTAATTATTACAAGTGAAATCCAAACACCTGAGCACATGTATATTATATCCGTGTTATCAGCTCCATGTGCAGCCTGAATTTTGAGGTGAGGTTCTCACACACTGAAGTCAAATTGTGCCATTAACAAGGTATCTCATGTTGGATTAAGAACTTCTTAAAGTCTTAAGTCACTCTATGGATTGGGTGCTTTTTCATTTTGCTATTTTAAATATAGAACACATTGAGCATGAGAGTGGAGTGAAGAGGCAGGGGTGTCTTTTGTTCTGATGAACAGGTCTGGGGTTTAATCACAGTGAATCATTTCCCTAGGGCACTCCAATCCCAATGGGGTGGGGAGATGCTTAGAAACTTTTAACAGAGCTCAGTAGCACCATTCAACTTTTCCTCTCTCTCCATCCAACTGTAGGGATCTTTGGGGATTTTATTTTTTATTTGATCCCTTTCTGTTCTCCAACAATAGAATAGAATAAACTTTATTACGGTCATAGACCAGCAAAAGAGAAAATATTGTCCAACAATGACAATAACAAAACCACTTGAAGTATTCATTATTCACTCTGCTTGTTTTCTCTAATTTTTCCTTAGGTTTGTGCAAACTTCTCTTAGAGTTCTGCTCCCCTCCCCTCTTCAGTTTAAAAGTACTTGTGATTTCATTACATACAACTGAATTAATATTTTTATTAATGCTTTCTCCCCTGTGCTTTGGTCTGGTACTTTTTCCTCACACTCAGCTAAGCCTGTTTCTCCTTTGAGTAAGGTCCCAGATGTGTTGCTCGTTGCCAGCATATTCTTTACGCACTTAGCCAAGGGCACCTCGAGTCACCAGTTTTCAGATTGATTGCTCACAAAACACTGGGCGAGGTTAAGTGATTTCTATTTTACTTACCCCAAAATGACAAAGTCTGCCTTTGCAGAAGAACCACTGTTCCTATTTTATTGTGTCTCATAGTTTTTGGATATATTAACAGTTTAAAATATGTTTTTCTTTTATTTTTACATTGTATTTTTATTGCAGACATGTTTGCTGCCCTGGGTTCCTTGGGAAGGAAGCACAAGATACAAATTTGATAAATAATAAATAAGATAAAGAAATTGTTCCGACAGTTGGCAGGCTTCAACCCCTTCAATGGGGCAACCATGCCTGCAAATGGCATCCAATTCTGGCAGAAAGTTAACACATTAAAATACTTTTTCTTTAAATAAACTTTTAAGGTTCCCTGCATGAAAACCCCTAGATGGATCTGCCTGCAATTTGGCAGGCTTAATCCACTCTAGAGGGGCTCCTTTGACTGCACATTTCAGCCACTTCTGTGAAAATGAAAAGAATAAAAAGAAAGGGGGGGATTGCTATTTTTACATTCTCTGCTACTGTCAGTATACGTGTGTGTGGAATTAGAGCTTTGGATTTAACAAATCTGTTTTGTACATGAATAACTTGAATGGGAAAGACACAGAGCAGATCTGAAACAGACTGGATTGTTTCCCAGTGCTAAAAGATCCAAAGCAAATATTGTGGCTGGTGCACAGCCCTAACACACACACACACACACACACACACACACACACACAAACACACTTTGGCTAGTGCACAGTCATAGAGTCAAACATTTGGTCCATCTATACCAGCATTGCCTCACTAGAGAGAGCAGTGACTCTCTAGTGTTTCAAAGGGGACATTCCCAGTCTTACAAGGAAATCAGGGATTGAACCTAAGATGAAAAAGCTGTGACAGGAGCCCCTATCTTGGGTTTGGACTTAATATACCGAGTCCCACAGAAACCTTCCTTCTTGGGCTGCTTGTTTTGACACACACACACACACACACACACACACACACACACTGGTATTTTACACTGTCATATTATATGAATTTGGATTTGACATGGAGAGAAGTCTTAAAAAAAAAAAAAACCAACCCAAAGCTTCCTCTCTGCACCTCTCTTATAAGCTCAGTGGGTTGTGATTTTGTTTCTCTATTCCATGCCAAAAAGTAACTCATAGATTTTTCTAAGCACTTGGAAGCAGGTAATTGAATGAGTGACTCCTCATTGGTGGTTGTAATAGGATTGTCATAGACTACTGACGGGAATAGTTCAGTTCAGTTATCTGAAAAGCTTTTTCTATTTGAACAAAAGGTTGAAGATCATAGGCTTGAATAAACATCTTCTTTAACTTAATCATTTTTACAATTATAGTGTCTCCTTGCTATTATTTCCCAATAGAAATGGTTTCAGCCGGCTCTCTCAACTTCTCTATCTTTGTTTTCCAGGGCAGAATACTTCTCCTTTGACATATTTAAATGCTCAGAGGTTAGCGCGCTGGGTGGCAGTAGAGTATATGCATTTTGATCTCTTTAACATTTCCATCTTAGTTGTGAATTACATTCTCATCTCCTGCAAATATTACATTCACCAGATTTTCCCCATCAGCGTGATTATTTTAGGTTCTCTTAATACATTTACCTCAAACACATGCATTTTTAACACACAGCCCCCTTTGGAGAGCACACAGGCCTGTTCATTCTCATTTCGTTAGCTGCCTGTAAAGCTGTTCACATGCCACTGTTAATTTATCTTTTGATTCACATCCTCCTCAGTCTAGATGAATACAGAGAAAGTTTCTTTGTATGAAATGAATACACAGAAAGTTTCTTTGTAGTAAATGGTCATCCCTAAAGCATAAGAGCAGCACCTGCGGTTCAGAAACATCAAAGCTGCTGACAAAAATCTTACCTAAAGTAACTTTTGAAGGACATTTGGTAAGGTTCCTTCTCTGAGGAAACATCTGAGGAATTTCAAAGGAACCCAAGAGTTTTGTCAGCATTTCTTAGATGAGTCACATGCATTCTCACCTAGTATAAATATATGACTTGACACTGAAATGAACTGGAGTTTCATTGTTATGATTATTGAAAAGCCATGGAAGCACCATGAAGAGACCATCTCAGCTTCTATTCTGTTGCAGAAGGCAAGGTTCCTCTTATCCCTTAAGTGTTTCTCCTTGCTATTTGAAAGGCAACATTCAACACCATGATTACTTTCTGCATTCCTCGGCTATAAACAGGTTGTCATCTTATCATTGCAAGGCTTACAAATGTAATCTCTTATGTTGATTAGTTTATATTCATGTGAATGGTCTCTCCTCTACTACTTGTGGGTTGTTGTTTTTTAGAATCATAGAATCATAGAATTGGAAGAGACCACAAGGGCCATCCAGTCCAACCCCCTGCCAAGCAGGAAACACCATCAAAGCATTCCTGACAGACGGCTGTCAAGCCTCCGCTTAAAGACCTCCAAAGAAGGAGACTCCACCACACTCCTTGGCAGCAAATTCCACTGTCGAACAGCTCTTACTGTCAGGAGTTCTTCCTAATGTTTAGGTGGAATCTTCTTTCTTGTAGTTTGAATCCATTGCCCCGTGTCCGCTTCTCTGGAGCAGCAGAAAACAACCTTTCTCCCTCCTCTATATGACATCCTTTTATATATTTGAACATGGCTATCATATCACCCCTTAACCTTCTCTTCTCCAGGCTAAACATACCCAGCTCCCTAAGCCGTTCCTCATAAGGCATCGTTTCCAGGCCTTTGACCATTTTGGTTGCCCTCCTCTGGACACGTTCCAGCTTGTCAGTATCCTTCTTGAACTGTGGTGCCCAGAACTGGACACAGTATTCCAGGTGAGGTCTGACCAGAGCGGAATACAGTGGTACTATTACTTCCCTTGATCTAGATGCTATACTCCTATTTACTTGAAACACATCCAGTTTAAAGTTGTATTAGTGTTTTTTTCATGAATGTATCTGTTCTCCTACCTTTGGAGATTCTCTGTTTGTTGAACCACTGTTCTTTCTGGACTTAGTGCTGTTTTTTTTTTAAAAAAAACAAAAAACAAAAACCTTAAATACATATTTGTGTGAGGGCTGAAAAAAGAAGAAAAACAGTCTTAGAACATACGGGGAGAGAAAATAAAGTAGCTTCAAATTCAGATAGATCAGTAGTTGCAAAAAGACTGAAATGTAACGAAATATCAGGGCTAGTTTCATCATCATTTCGTGCAACCATGTTGGACCACAAGAGAAGTTGGAGCTGAAGATATTGACTGGAGTTTCAAAGTTAGCTTATTAGTCTGAGATTGTTGGATTTCTTTTACTCTGAAAGCATCAGAGAGATTTTTAATCTTTTGCCTTTGGCTCCTTGCTGCTAAATAATCCAGCCAGACATGTAAAAAAAATAGAAATAAAATCCAGTGATATTTAAAGTGGAAAGGTCAATCTATTGATTTAGAAAATGAAGCTTTAACAACGACTTCCTTTATCAGATGGAAATCACTAGAAGCTTCTCAATATATAGTATGTGAATTATTTGGTCTGATCTTCAGGTTCCCATTCCCTTGTTAACTCCAGAAAACCCTCCCTTTTCTGTCTATAAATTCCTGTGCTGGAATTTTCTCTTGTATTTTCTCCCCTATTCTCTATTACTTATTGGAAAAATGAATTCTATTCAGAAATTATCCAAGGGGAGATAACATTTTAGTGACTGAACTTACTTTTGAGGTGGCCAAGAGCTGCTTGTGAGTGTGCTTTGTTTTACCCTACATTTTTTGTTTTACCCTGCATTTTTCCGGGTAGTTCTGCTTCAGTTAAAGTCCAGGGGAAAACATTGTGTGGTGACTCCTCCCCTGGGACCTTTTAAGATCAGGAAATGTAGGCATCTGAGGGGACTGTAGAGTGCTGGAAATGCGTTTACTGGAAATAAACACACTCATGTCACCCTTGACCACCTCACAAAGTTAAGGCAAGCAGAAAATCTTCCTGCTGAGAATGAGGCATAAGAATGGAAGCTTCTCTTGCAGGGGGAGAAAACCTTTGAGAAACTAGAGGGCAAATTTAAGCAGTAACACATACCACTGCTTTAAAAGGCATATCTTCCAACTTTTTCTAAACAAAATCTGGGACACACACACACACCCCATGCTGTCCATGCCACTTGCCCTCACTCTCCCTGCTCTCATTTGTTGCTCTGGCAATCAGCAGAGCGCTGGACCAGAATGAACTTTGGTGTAATTTTGCGGATGATCACCAGAGCACCAAAATGAGAGGCACTTTGGCGATCGTCAACAGGGTCATGTCAGAGCACCAAACCAGAAGCTGCTTTGGTGCAACTCTGTTGATATTCACAAAAGTGTGTCTCTTTGTCCAGTGCTTATCCTAGAATGCCAGGCCAAAAAATGGGACATTTTGGGATTGAAACGGGATCCAGGATTGGCTTCTGTGATCCAGGATGTGCCACTTAAAACGGGGCAGTTGACATGTCTGAAAGGGCCATAGATTGATTAACAGCCCAAGACTATCTGAAAAGGTTTTTTTTTTTTTTTGGCCTACTGTATATGTAATGAAGGTGTCAGGTAAGCCTTCCCAGAAAAATCATTCCACAAATAGGGAGCCACCACAGAAAAGGCCCATTCTCATGTTGCCACCCTCCAGATATCCTGTGGAGGGGGCACACTAAGAGAGGCTTCAGATGATGAGCTCAGGGTCCTGGTTGGTTCGTATGGGTAGAGGCGGTCCTTGAGGTATTGTGGTCCTGAGCTGCATAAGGCTTTATAGGTCATAACCAAGAAGTAAGGGGGAGAGAACAGGCTGCAAAACACATCTTCTCAGCAAAAGAAATAGTGTATTAGAACCTTTTTTTACAGGCAGGTGTGTAAAGGGAAGTGAAATAAAATGTGTTGGATCTAGACTATGCCTCTGGGGGATGGAAAGACTTCCTGTCCATTGCCTGTCCACAAAAGATTTTTGATATGCTGTAGGGATCCCTCAGGTGAGAGGGATAAAGAGAAATACAATTTTTGCCAGTTTCCCACTATCCCCTCCCCCCTCACTCCCTGATAAAGCCTCATAGAGACCCCCAATGCTCTGGAATAGGGTGGGAGGTGGCACTGGGTTTTGCAAAATAAATAAATAATAATAATTGGTCACAATTACCTACCGGTATATGCCAGCAGAAATGTCCCTTGAGCAGAATTCTGCTAGGGAGATGCTCTCACTTGTGGAAGCAAAGTCTGAGCCCAACCCAATGTTACACCAATAGCTGAAAAAAATTCTGTGTACAATATGACTCAGAAGACCTGCGACTGTGGCTTTAAACACAAGCGCCATAAAGCTATTTTAAATGTTATTAGGGGTAAACAGCATCTTAAAAAGCAAAGACATCATCTTGCCGACAAAGGTCCGTATAGTTAAAGCTATGGTTTTCCCAGTAGTAATGTACGGAAGTGAGAGCTGGACCATAAAGAGGGCTGATCACCGAATAATTGATGCTTTTGAATTATGGTGCTGGAGGAGACTCTTGAGAGACCCATGGACTGCAAGAAGATCAAACCTATCCATTCTCAAAGAAATCAGCCCTGAGTGCTCACTAGAAGGACAGATCCTGAAGTTGAGGCTCCAGTACTTTGGCCACCTCATGAGAAGAGAAGACTCCCTAGAAAAAACCCTGATGTTGGGAAAGATGGAGGGCACAAGGAGAAGGGGACGACAGAAGATGAAATGGTTCGACAGTGTTCTCGAAGCTACTAACATGAGTTTGGCCAAACTGCGAGAGGCAGTGAAGGATAGGCGTGCCTGGCGTGCTCTGGTCCATGGGGTCACGAAGAATCGAACACGACTGAATGACTGAACAACAACAAGGGGCAAACCATGTTGTACCACTCAGAGATTGGGGAGGCATGTATAACAATATTATAAGAATGTAACCATGCTTGGAACAAAAGAGAGAAGAGTTTTGTTGTTTAATTTTCTCTCTCTAATGTGGTAATGACCAGTTTCTGAGCTAGACTAATATGATTTCTAAAGTTATCCCACAGGGCCTAGCATTTATGTTACATAGCAACTCAAGCAGCTCTGCTCAGAGGAATGAGTGTCTGGAATCTAAGGATTTATGTGAACACATTAGTGGTAAAGATCAATAGATCTATGATGCAAAAGCAGACAGAAGCAATTTAGGTTCAATTTGGCTTGACCTGTCTGATGCACAGGTTTCTGCACATCCCACATTAAAAAAAACAAAACAAAATCAAAATACCTTACACTAAGCATATTACTTTTTGTTTAAAGAAAAGGTCAATTGTACACAGAGAGATTTTACAGCTTTTTGTATGCACTTCTAGGAGTGAAAAAGACCCTGAAAAGTCTTTGAATATGAAAGTTGGAAAGAAATACATTCCTTTGATGGTCAGTGTATGTCTCAGTAAATCAGAAATATGCTAGGGGAATAGAGTGTTGCAAGGTAACTGCAAAGAAAGAAAGAAAAGCTACTGCTGGATATTTCAAAAGAGACCTTTTTAACAAGATTTCAGAGTGAAACAAAGCCTGCAGAAAAATCAAATTTCATTCCCTGATGGCCAACAAAAATCTAATATCTAGTCATGCAAGCCGAGAGAATATAGAAATCCGAGGCACTGGGAATGTGTCATACAGCATTTGCCTCTCTAGTGTAAAATCCTGAAATTTTTAAATTAAAAACTCAGCATGTAGTTCTCATGGTTTGGTGTCAGGTCTTGAGAGCAGGTTGCAAAAACCTTGGGCAAATAATTTTCAAAGGTTTCAGCCTACCTCACTCATTTTATTTTTTTATTTTTTTAGTGATGATAAAATGAGGAGTGGAACTTCTTGGAGGAAAATGTGGGATATAAATATAATAAAATAATAATGACTGAAGCCTTTGAATTGTCTTCAAGAGTAACCACGAAAAAATAGTTTCGTTCCTGAAGGTCATAGTGGTGTAGTCAACTGCCATCAGATTAGAGTGCAATCCAAACTTCTTCCTACCTGCTGGTGGGACTTTACAGAATGGCATGGTCATTGCCACATCTGTAGCCCTCCTGTATGTGTCAGGCATGGCAGAAGATGCATGGGAAAGGATGATCAGGCCAAGATTGGGCCTGATGCCATCACACAATGGCAATGAAACTGGCTCTGGAACCTGGTTTTGTGGGATAATCAGCCTCATCTAACCAACATGTTTAAGCCTAATTAATGCATAAAGGGTTAAGACCATGGAGCACTGGCGTAGGAAGGGCGGGGTGTAGGGGGCGGGGTGCCCCGAGCAGTGCAATCCCAGCAGGGTTCCATCTCGGCTGCCCCCCACCTGCGCTGTGCGCCCCGCCCCCAGAATATGCACTAGCCCCGCCCCCGCCTGCTTCCTGCCCCGGTGCCGGAGCATGAAGCTCCACCACTGCCATGGAGCAAGCTGTCCTGCCAGGCTTAAGTAGGTCATTCCGCCTCAGTTTGGGAGGAAATGTTATCAAGCCTTTTTTCTTCCCCATTACACCATGTGAACCCTACTAGTAAGGAAGTCTAAGATGAAAGCTCCAAGCTTCAGCTGTGTGACTTAAGCAAACCATCTTTGTGTTTTTATACAAATAACTTAGAAACTGTTACCCCCTTGGTAAAGGTTTTACTGCCTGTATTTTCCTACTGCTGTATGGAAAAGCACATGAATCTGACCTTTGAAGAGTTAGTAAGTAAATCATTTTTTAAACTTACCAAACATGTGGTCTCTGTGCTAAGGGAAGAGGGGAACTTTGGAAATAACTTAGAAGGGGATATTTTAAGGGTCAAACTGCCTATATTTCCATGCTTTACTTTGCTGCATATTTTGTGATTTTAAATCTCTGCTGGGGTTCTCTCACTGAAGAGTGCTTGCCCCAAACCTGGATCTAGGCATCCAGGGAACTCTCTTTTTTATTATAAACCTATTTATTGTATTTTCCTTTAATCAAAAACAAAAACCCAACAACCTGTATCCATCTTTGGAATGCCCCATTACCATTACAGGGCTTTCCACTTGCTACTGGTACTGCCACCCACCTGTATGTCACACCATCAGTGACTCATGAGCAGGAGGTCCACTCAGCTGGGAGAACTCAGTGGAGAGACACCTCTACGTAATCCAGACCACACCCTGGTGTAAGGTGAATTTAGATTGCTTGCCCTGCATTGTCAGAAAATAAGAAATAGCTCACACAAAAAAGAGGATAAAAGAGTGCACCAATTTCCATAAAGTCTGCATATGCTAATTTATATGTGTAGATGTGTATTTAGAAATAATTGCAATGGTTCAAGAAGAAATGGGTGGGGTACAAATAAATTATTATTATTATTATTATTATTATTATTATTATTATTATTAATAATACAATGCTGAAATGGCAAAATTAACTGGGAAGCTCAGAAATCAAGAAAACAAGAACTTTAAAAAAGAGTGGGGAAAGTTTACAATTTATTTAACAGACCATTGTAAGCAGGTTAAAACATTAGCAGGATTTTAACCAAGCTTGTAAATTAACAGAAAGTATGGATAATTTGGAAGGATAAAACTTGGATAGTATTGATATGCTGTCAAAAGGAAGAGGGAAGGGAGGGAAGCTGCTGGCAAAGTGGCACAGCTCCCTCCCCCCGCCCATGAAGCAGCCCGCCATGGACGGCTCACTGCACCCCGATGGGCAGCTCGCTCCGCCCCCCTGGGACACTCACCCCACCCCCTGGGATGCTCACCCTTCCCCCATGGCCCCACCACTGGGTGCACGGCCTCTGCATCAAGTGGCAAGGAGGGGGAAGAGAAAAAGAGAGAAGAAAATACATCCACTTCATTCCTCCCACTTGTTTCTCTCAGGAAGGATTTTGAAACTGACAACGGATGTTGCATTGCATTGCTTAACAAAGTGATACAGCCAGGGAATGTTCTGTATGCAGGGGAGATTGGAGAGTGCTCTCAAAGAGAGGAGACTTGAAAACTGCCCCACCTGAAGCGCAGAAACATCAGGGGCATGTTGCAAAAAGGCTCAGGAAACATTCTGTATATGGTGGAGGATTTTAGAGTGCTCTACAAGTAAAAAAGGAATGCGGGGGACGGGGGACGGACCTCTTCCCAGTCTGAAACATAAAGCAATAGGAAGCATAGAGGATGTCTGACAAACCCTTTAAAGTTGCTTATAGAAAAGGGATCTTTGTCCAATCTGCCTGAACCATGATGGATCTATTATGTAAGAACGTGCAGCACCTGAAAATATCATGCTACTTAGATGTCTCTCTCTGTGGGAGAGAGTATAGGTGTCGGAAGAGGAGGATCTCCATTGTAATCATAGGATTCTAAGGGTTTTCTAGTCCAACCCCCTGCAATGCAGGAATCTCAACCAGATCATACATGACAGATGGCCATCCAACCTCCACTTAAAAACCTCCAAGGAAGGAGAGTCCACCACCTCTAGTGGGAAGCTGTTCCACTGTCAAACAGTTATTACAGTCAGAAGGATCAATGTAGAAATGAAACAAATGAGAAAATAGAAATTAACGAAACAATAAAGGAAATGAAGCAGAACAAATAAGACCGTAACAAATGGAAAATAAAACTAATGGAGTGGCCAGAAGTGAACACATTCACACCCATACAACAAATAGGAAGAGGGCAGAAAGGAAGCTCATAATGCTAGCAGACAACTTCAGAACTTCAGGGCACCCTTTGTGTCTACATATTCATGGTGGTAAACCAGTAGAACGAGAGCTTCCAAGCTTCTTCAAGCTTCTCCAAGCTCAACTTCACTAAATAGTTTACACATTCCCAATCTCCAGGACTCTAAAAACATATTAGAGCAGCGGCTTGAAAGCTTTTTACTTAAAACAACAACACATCTTTTCTGGAAAAGAATATTTCAAAAATGCCAGAAATATTTGGCACTGAGGGAAATGGATGGAGTGGTCACATGAAGCCTATCTGATTCAGCAAAAGGAAGAGCATTACATTGGCTAAGAGAAATGCTCTTTTGGTCACTTCCAAAGTAAGAACATCATTCTTGGAGCCAGAAAAGGTGTTACAGTATATGAAAAGCCTGTCCAAAAATCTATTGCTTTTATTACAAGACTGCTGATGAGAGGAGGATATAGCTTCTTTGGGGATGCTTTAGCTGAGATTCCTGCATTGCAGGGGGGTTGGACTAGATGATCCTCAGAGTCCCTTCCAAACTCTACAATTCTATGATTCTAATTGCCTAATGCCCCACTTAGGAGGAGTGATGAGATGTTGCAGCAGCCAAAAAAAAAAAAATACCGTTCCCTATTCCCCAGTATACCCCACATCATTTGCTCTTCAGGTGTTGAGCCTGAACAAAGTGCAGGGGCCTAAGAACATGCCACTGCTGCTGCCCCAATGTTTATGTGTGCAATGTCCCCACCTGTCCTCTCTCAACTACAGTGGTACCTCAGGTTACAAACACTTCGGGTTACAGACTCTGCTAACCCGGAAGTAGTTACCTCGGGTTAAGAACTTTACCTCAGGATGAGAACAGAAATTGCATGGCAGTGGCACAGCGGCAGCGGGAGGCCCCATTAGCTAAAGTGGTACCTCAGGTTAAGAACAGTTTCAGGTTAAGAACAGACCTCCAAAACGAATTAAGTACATAACCAGAGGTACCACTGTATTGTATGTTGAAAACCAGCTTTTAAGTACATCCAGTGGAATCTGCTTAGAAGCCACCTTGCTCAGGAAGCCAACATTATCAGGGTTCCTCACTGTGATAATGCACCTAGGAGCCCCTTTCAGACCTTTTTCTCATCGTGGGAAGGCTAGGGGTGGAACAGACACACTTGGTGTGCATGGGGATATTTGGGATAGACACACACAGTGCCGGATTTACGTATAAACTAAACAAGCTATAGCTTAGGGCCCCACTCTCTTGGGGGGGGTGGTCCCAAAAATTTAAAGGGAAAAAACTGGATGTACATTTCCAAAATATAAGATAAAAAAACAAATAAAATAAAACCTACATGCAGCAAAAGTGGTTTGTGTTGTGTGGGCTCCTATGCTGGATTTACTTATAAGCTAAACAAGCTATAGCTTAGGGCCCCGCCTGCTAGCCTGCTCCCTAAAATATCACTGGTTTGATTGTTTCTATATATAGGGTGCCTATATTCTGCATGTGCAAATGGCTTTAGATACCTATTAGGTCCATAAATTACCATATATCATATATTCAACATAAAAAACAGCGACAATTTGTTGTTGACAAAGGACAGCTGGACATATAAAGGGACCCCATTACCTTCAGTAGCTTAGGGCCTCATCAAACCTAAATCTGGCCCTGGACACACACACACACACACACACACACACACGAACTCTACACATGCAATATCCTCAAACATAGAGAAGACTCCTGTGAGATAATTTAATCCACGAACTTGTGCTTCTAACATGATATGTACAGATATGTGCAGTTAGTGATTCATAATGTGCTTAATAAAATTAGGAGCTGTTTTGATGGGTATGTTGTACATGGATTAGAAACAGAATAAAAAAAATCAGCTGAGACGTTCTTCCTTAAGAGTCAAGGCCGTCCTGTTTTGAATGCTGCTGCCCATAACCCATGTTATGACCTTGCACTGAATGTACAGGCTATTTCTTCTGCAGCACCTGAGGGGGGGATGTAGTGCATAATTCATATCTGTAATACTGATCATACAAAGGATTCTGAAATTTCTTCCAGCTCTAGGTTTATTTAATCATATTGTCCTCATGGATGAATTGAGATGATTACACAGATACCAAGAAACATTTATAGACACCAATGAGGAAAAGAGAGAGTGTACTGAGCTTTGAAATATAGCCCTTAATTCAAAACTCAGCAAGATTCTACTGTAGTGGATTTCAAAGTCAAAGATTTAAAATTATAATTCAAGCTTTTGGCATGTCCTTTGAAATAAATATCAAATATTTAGGGCTTGACATCAAATCAGCATCCAGTTTCAGTATTTATTGTCTCATTTCACCAACCAGTGTTTAATTTTGTTGTTGTTGTTGCAACAGTATTCTTAAAACCCAGTATGGTGTATTATCTAGAGTGCTAGACTAAGGTCTGGGAGACATGTGTACAAATTCCTTTGATCACCTGGAGACTTGAGGCCAAAGTATTTTTCATCTTGGTCTAGTTTTCAGGATTGGGTGTGGCTTTTGGGGGGCTTTTTGTGGAAGAGTGGAAGGAACTACCAGGAAACCTAACAGTGGCTATTTCCTTGTGGAGAAAAGAGTACTGGTATTATAGACTCAGTTGTGATGGTGTGGGATTCAGACTCAAATGGTGAACTTGAGGGATCCCAGCCTGCACAGGATTCCCTGCCTCCAGAACCAGCTGAGCTGAGGCTAGGGCTTCAGCCTGAAGGGTCCTCACCTGCTGGATCCTCAGGTGCAGGCATCAGTGGAGTCTGCTCTGGCTCCTGATGGGATGGAGGATGGAGGACCCATTGCGTCCAGGTGCTCCACTCCCAGCCTCGTCAGAGGAAGCTGAGATGGCCCCTGGGTCCGGTTACCCACCAGCCTCTCCTGAGCTATGGAGGCTCAGGGCAGAGAGGTGAAGGGAACTAAGTTCTTGCAGGAGGAGTGCTCGTCTCCAGGCCAGAAGGAGAGGTGAGCCACCAGAGGATCGGGGCTGCCCTAAGCATCAGGGCAGATAAAAGCCAGCCAGCCCCAGCCCCAAGTTGCGTGAGCAACGTAGCTGCTAACACGTGTCTGTCTGTATCCTCGTACCTGCTCCTGCCCTGTACCTTGCCCTGCTCCCCGCCGGACTGACCCCCTTGTTGGACTCCTGGACCCAGGACTGGACTGAGACCTTGCTTCACGGATGAACCCCTGGGGCCAGCACAGTGGTATTAGATTGAGGAGCAAGATAGCATATGAACATTGCCTCCAAATATTGTCATTCCTTGTGGCTCCCAAATGCTGCTGATTCTCCATAATTTCCTAAATTGTCACAAAAAACCCCCACCTTTCTGCACTGCTGTTAAACATTGTCTGTTTCACTTCTAAAGTCCAAAACTACTTTCAGTTCCCACCCAGCCAGATGTGTTGGACATCCCTATGGTGGTGGCCCAGCCAGATTGCATGCAGGCTTATCATCCCACAGACTCCCTTTGGGTACTAATGCTTAGAAGTACAAAGAGTCATAGTCTTAATAAACTATGCAAAAGCGGGAGACTGGAGAGCGCTATCACAACAGGCAACACAGAAAAGCACAGTTCCTAAGAAATATATTTGACATAAACTTTGCTTGAGCATAAATCACACTCACTCTATCTATCTAGCTATCTAGTAGGCTTTTAAAAACTACTTCTATATAATATCCTTTATTTTATTTTTTAGGAAGGATATCAGGGCTGTTGCACCCCAGGGAGCATAAGAGTGAGGCTGGGGCAAATGGGGGATTGTGCTTTTGCACAACTCACCAGGGCAATGCTCACCGTGGTGTTTAAAACCCTGTTTAGGCCCCAGACATCTGAAAGGCCGCCTCCATCTTTAAGGATCCCCTTCATGTGTTAAGCTCATGGTTTCTCTTGGTAGCTTCACTGCCCTCAGAAGTGCAGGAAATGTTGGCCCAGTTTCTCTGAGTCAACATCCTCTAAATCAGTGTTTCCCAAACTTGGGTCTCCAGCTGTTTTAAAACTATAACTTCCACCATCCCCAGCTAGCATAATCAGTGGTCAAGAATGGTGGGAATTGTAGTCCAAAAACAGCTGGAGAACCAAGTTTGGGAAACACTGCTCTATATTGTGGAATTGGCTTCCTTCCCTCAGGTGTGCCTGTCAGCACCACCTTTATTGAACTTCAACCATAAGCTGGAGACACACTTCTTTACACTATATATAGTTGTTGTTGTTGTTCAGTTGTTCAGTCGTGTCCGACTCTTCGTGACCCCATGTACCAGAGCACGCCAGGCACTCCTATCTTTCACTGCCTCCCGCAGTTTGGCCAAACTCATGCTAGTTGCTTCGAGAACACTGTCCAACCATCTCATCCTCTGTCGTCCCCTTCTCTTTGTGCCCTCCATCTTTCCCAACATCAGGGTCTTTTCCAGGGAGTCTTCTCTTCTCATGAGGTGACTAAAGTACTGGAGCCTCAACTTATATAGTAGGCTATTTTAAAACTACTTCTATATAAAATCCTTTATATAGGACCTTTGACGATTAAGGTTTTTTTTTTGTTTGTGGGGGTGTCCTGTTTTGTTTTAACGTATACTGTACTGCTTTTGTTCAAAGTTGTTTTGCGTGTTTAGACCTTTAACCTCCCCCTTAAATAAATTCAGACAAGACTCAAATTTTTTGGTTTGGTTTTTGGCAGAATTTAGGCCACAACTTTACTGATTACATCAAGTGAGTGGTTGCATAGGCTCTGGTTCGACTAGCGCTGACCCAAGGAACCAGCATAGGTCAGCCTAGGGCAAACACCTGGAACAGCGGAAAGCCAGGGACAGGCTAGTCCACCACCCATATGTCCCCCTGGACTCAGACACGGGCACAACCCCTCTCAGGGTTGACCAAACCACTGAGTCCCTGGATTCCTTTAATGGAATACCCTTCGCATAAGGATGGCGAGAGCGTTCCCCCATCCCCATCCCTATCACCTGAACCAGAGCCTATCCACAACCTTACAAGTTGTGACGATTTGCTATGTGGCAGGCGAAACCCAAATGGCAACAGCCAATCAGCCAAGTGGGGGAAATTCCTGCCATGCCCCTGTCCCAATGACAGACGACACACAATGGCATAGGCAAGGTCAAGCGCAAGCCCTAAATATAGGGAGAGGTGGGCGGGTGTTCCGGTGCACTGGCCCAAAGAGGAAGCTCAGGGACACGTGCATGGGCTTATATAGGTCCCTCGATCCATTTAGCTAGCATCCCATTGGTCTGATTACACCCAGCATCAAGGGACCTACCAATAGGGTGTTGTGGCTATCCAATCAAACCCACCCACAACATAGGGTTTGGTTGCCAGGTCGCACCGTAACACGTGCCCTCTTTGAGGGAGGACACGATTTACTTTTTAACAATTGTATGAACTGTTTTGTATTTTTAATGGCATGCTTATATTGTTTTAACCTTCCCTGGTCGCTTATGGTGATGCTCAGGTAAGGAATCGTATAAATAATAAGGTAGCAGGTTACAGTTTGAATGCAGAAAACCCTCACACAAATGATGGTCTGCTACCAAGTTCTTAAATATAAGCTGTGAGTCCTTGGTCCAAGCAAAGGAACTGCAGTTGGGAGGGCAGGTTCTTTTTTTATTATGGAATTTTATTTAGCATATTTATTACAAAATAAAAACAAAATATTACAAATACACACATACTGTACATATATATTACAAATACACGCATATATATGAGAAAGAGAAAAAAGGAAAAAAAGAAGAAAAAAGAAAGAAAGAAAAAAAGAAAATTGGAAGAATTCCTTCCAAATTTATTCTACATGTATCTCAATATGAATATAGTAATAAAATTTCATTTGTTGACTTCCACCGCTTACACTGCACTTCCTATGTACATTTTAAGCAAAATTGTATCTGTTATTCCGTATTTTTTCTCCTATACAATCTCACACAAATATTTCAGTCAATAAGTTTTCTAAATCTCTCACAAGTCTACTCTAAACACAACCAATACCTTACATTTGATCCTTGTCTACATAGATAATCATTTAAACATTTCCATTGTTTTTGAATTATATTTTTTTGGTTTTTGTCTTATCAAATCATTCAACTTTGCTAATTCTAAATATTCATAAGCATGTCTTAACACAAGCTTTAGGCCGGGATTCGATTTATAATTCTTTTTGTTCCCTGCATATGTCTGATCATGGCTAAAAGCACAGCTCTGCTTTTCAAGAGCTAGGATGAAATCAGGTTGATGTCTCATATATATTCAGTAAAGATTAATGCAATGTAATATATATTGCACTGGTGCCAAGGAGACTGGGTCATGAAGAGCAATGGGGACTGGTTTTCATACTAGCACTGAAAGCCAACATGCGTAAAGTCACTCCCACTTTAGATTCAAGGCTCTGTACACACTGTTGCTCCAAGAATACTGGGCACTGTAGTTTGTCAAGGGTTACTGGCAAACCATCGCTTTGGGCTCAGCTGCAAACAGGGTGCCAATTGTGCAGCAGCAGAGGAGCTCTAGGAGAGGCAGGAGGAGGGGTCTTCAGCCTTCTGGGTGACCTGACTCTCGTGGGGCATGAGATCCTGCAAGAGGAATTGGGATCTCACAGGAGCCCTATGTGGGCTTTGGGTGGATCCCAGCCAATTGGAAATAGGGCTGATTGAAATGGAGTCAAAATCCTTGCCTTAATGCCTTTGCCAACCCTACTTACCTGTTGTAACAGACACTGTTCTTGACAAGGCTGTGCCACCATAAACACAGAACTTAAGAGTGGGAAGGCACCTTCCTGCCACCCCCAACCCAGGCCAACCACTGCACTGTGAGAAGGATCCCAAGGAACAAAGAGGTAGGAAAGAGGGAAGCAGCTGAAGAAGACATCAGGAACCTGTTCTGGCTAGATTGTGACCTCTGCCATCAGCTACCCTTTGAAAAAGACTCTCTCTCTCTCTCTCTCTCTCTCTCTCTCTCTCTCTCTCTCGTAATATGCATGTTTAAGCTACCTTCAAAGGACAAAAATACAACACAATCAGACTAGGGCAGAAAATTTATCCTGAGATAAGGTCTCTAATTTCACAATTAATTAATGAGTGTGTAAACTTTTACAGTACAACTCATAACTTCCACCAGCTCCAAACAAGGCTGTATAGGAAAGCAATTTACCTGAAGACTTGTTTAAAGGTTGTGGCCATCTAGAATACAGTCTCTGCTTAAAGTGGTGTGAGCTCAGAGGCCAGCATCCTCTGAACTACATATCTGCCAATACATTTTTAAAAGGTAGACCTTTTATTTTCCAGTAACCTGGCTTCAGTCAAAACAGATGCATGTGTGGCTTTTAAATTGTTCTGTTCCTGTAAGCGTTCTCAGATATACACACTAAATCTATATACCCATCAATATTTTACAGTGCCATCTGATGCACTTAAGAGATTACGCTGTTAATACTTACATAATTGGCTGTTCCTTTCTTTAATGATCAAAAAGTATTTCTCTGGGTAGCTATTTTTATTTAAAAATAATAATTGATGAATTATCTGAATAGGCAGTGTGTCAAAAGCAACAGCTCGTTGCTCATAGTGTGGAGCTGCCCACAAGTAAAATATTCTAAACACTGAAAAGACCTACAATGACTAGTCAAAACAAAACACCACAGTAAGGCAGAAGGAATGTGACCTATCTAAATTAATGTTGAGGAAAATAATGAGGGAGTCTTGAATAAGATGTTGAAGACATCATATACCTTAGGCTGCCAACTGACTAATATTTTAATGTAATTGAAGACTGTATAAAGAAAATGCAATAGGAAATCAAACAAATATTCTGCCACTTGGTTTAACTTTATTTCTTCTGCTGCAGTTAAAGAACATGCTTATAATGAAAACTGATGGAAGGAAACCTTTGTATAGCTTTTCTGTGATGACTTAATATTGTATATTTACACTTTCATGAGAAAGGCTTTGGGAGCAAACCCCAAGGAAAAATCTGTACCCGCTGCCTTGCAGGACATCTGTGGGAGAGGAAAAGGCTAAGGGGTAAACTCTACATAAATCCAGAGTGGAGTCCCTGAGATGGTTGGATGGCATCTTGTACATCTACTTCTGGAAACCGCTGCAGCCAAGCTGGTGACAAACGTATTGCTCTGCTTTCCTTTGGATCACATCAGCAAGGCCGAGAGAGGTCTTGTTGTCTGGGAAGCCCAGGACCTCCATACACACTGCTCAGGCTTGCAGCCTGGGCAGGTTATTTCCATGCTGCTAATGCAGCAAAAGCAACATGGGAGTCAGAAGTTACAAGTTGCAGGTCTCTGCAGCCACAGCAGGTGCTGTGATTCTGTGGTTTGACTTCACTCTTGGAGGCATATTCTATGGTCTCTCGAGACAAACGTTTTAGGGAATGCGTATTTGAGGTATTTTATGTGGAGTTGGTGGGCCAGGGAGAGGAGATGGACTATTATAAAATCTATGAAAATCAATACACTTTATTTTTTTCAAAAAGATACTCGAAGTTACCAGCCTAATTTTCGTGGTGTGTATACACACTGGTTTCTTTTGTCCTACTGTTTTTAGCACTGGTCAAAGAGGTTTAGCTGGTTTTTGAAGTACCTCATAAACATGAAAAACTAGAGAATAGGGCAGTTTCTAGCAGCAGAAGAAAGGAAGGAAAAACTTTCCAGCACCATCCATTTAGCTATCCTGGTTATGCAATGGGTTGCAGGAATAATCCAAGCAGAAAAATGCAAATAACATCAACGTACGGCTGAATTGCACATCCCGCCTTGCAACTATGTAGACTGTCAAACTTCAGAATGCAATTGCTTCAGGAAGTCTGACGTATTAAAATGTGAGCTGAACCAAATTTCTCCCCTATCTCCAGGGACAATGTGGACTCCTGCAGTGATTAAAACTGAATATATGTTACAAGCTGAACAAGCCAGTCTTGTGTTGGACTAGGACCAAGCACACCAGGGCTGAAATCCCCACTCAGCCATGAACCTTAATGGAAGACCTTAGGCCAGTCACAGTCTCTTAGTGTAACCTACCTCACAAAATTGTTGTGATGATGAAATAGGAAGGGGGAAATAATGCATGCTACTTTGAACTCCTTGGAACAACAACAACAACAACAACAACAACAACAACAACAACAACCTCCCACACACACACACAAACACTCAATCTCATTGCACTCTGTGTGCTTGTTGCACAACACACCAACCCCAAAAGTCAGTTGCACTATATTATTTTCCATTCAGTAGCCTAACAGCCCACGGATAGAAACTGGTTTTTAGCCTGTTGGTACGACTGATTTTCCTTCTATATCTCCTGCCCGAGGGTAGAAGATTAAAGAGGTGCTGGTCGGGGTGTGAATCGTCCCTGAGAATTTTTCTCGCTCTCCTAAGGCAATGATCCCTTGTGATGTCATCTAGCGGGCTCAGGGGACAGCCCATGATATCATGTTCTGTGTTCACCACCCTCTGTAAAGAATTTCTGTCCATGGCTGTCAAGCCAATGTACCACACTGTGATACAATATGAGAGGACATTGTAGGAGGTGGTCATCAATTGTTGTTTAACATTGTTCTTTCGCAAGACCCTGAGAAAATGGAGTCTCTGTTGGGCCTTCCTAACCACCTGAGTTATATTGTTTTTCCAAGTAAGGTAAACTCACAGGAATTTAAAGGAAGAGACTCTCTCCACACAGCTCCCCCCCCCCCCGATATACAATGGGGCTGGTTCCCCTCTCTTCCTCCAAAAGTCCAGCACCATCTCCTTTGTCTCCCTAAGAAGAATGGGATAGAAATATATGTGCAACAATAAACCAAAAACAAAGAAGCAAACAAAGTTTGCAAAATCCCTGACAACATTACCATCCAGCTATGTAGCATACTTAACATGCAGAATGTTTTTTGTGTGTCTCCCACCCCCACCCCCACCCCACCATGCACAAACCAAGTTCCTGCCCAGAAGGCACTTTAAAAGGATTATTCTACAAAGAAGGGAAGGTATGCACAATGAAATCAACTATAGTGCACATGTAAAAGCAGAACAAGCCAAAATCTATGGCACCGAGGGAGACTACACATCAGGGTTGGACCAAGACATTTCGGCACCTGAGGCAAACCACAATATGGCACCTCCCTCCCCAACAGGAAGAAGGGAACAATGAAGATCTACATCACGATCTGCTGCCCCTGTGGGTGCTGCTGCCCAAGGCGGTTACCTCACCTTGCCTCATGGTTGGGCCTGCCCTGCTACACATGAACATTAAAGTTCATAGCATGTGCCTCCTGAAGATTACATGGGAAGAAGAAGAAGAAGAAGAAGAAGAAGAAGAAGAAGAAGAAGAAGAACATCATCATCATCATCATCATCATATCATCAATGGTGGGAAACGCCCACCCCAAATGCTGCAGCCCTGAAAAGAGAATCCTTTAAGTATCTTAACTTATTGACGGTGTGCTGTCTGGCATGCATTCAAATGACATGAAATCTCCATGAAGCCAAACTAGCCCCATGGTTATTTTACATAACTCAAATAGCTGAAGGTGACATTTTAGACTCTGATAGCATGCAGTGAATTAGAAATATAGGGAACTATGAAAAGTCTTTGTATTCCCCTCATTAGAAAATATAGAGGCACTTCTGGATTTTTGCAGACTTGCAAGTTTGTTGGGGGGGGTGATGATAAAAAGGATAGAATGAATCAACAGGAAAAGAAAGGAGCCTCTTTATGTTTGAGTAACCTTAGCCTTCACAACATCAGTAATACTATTTGTTCTCTGTTTCATACAAAGGAGAATACCTCCCCCCCCCACACACCAATGCAAGCCTCACCCATCTCTTTTGAGCTATGGATAGACAAGAAATGAGAGTAAATAACGTGGGGGAAGGGTGCAAGAGGGCAAAGGCATAGTTAATGTATCATAATGAAGTCATACAAATTCAAATAATTCACAGTGATTCTTTCAGTTGCTCCTTAACTGGCAAGTGAATATATATAATCTATTGCATTGTTTGTAAGTTCATAGAATCATAGAGTTTCAGAGTTGGAAGGGACCCTGAGGATCATCTAGTCCAACCCCCTGCAATGCAGGAATATGCAGCTGACCCACGTTGTATTTTACTGCTTCCCCACCCCTTGGCCCTTTTCACACTGAAATTCCAATTACAACCTGGAGCTGTCAATCATGAAGGAATTCTCGTTATCCCTGCTCCTTCCCTAAAATCAATGGAATTGAAGAGCACTGGTAAAATAATTTCCTCTGATTGCAAGCTAGAAATGTAAATCATATCTTCCTGACCCTGCCATTTCCTTTAAGCTAGAAACATAAGTTTCAATTCTTCAAACTGATTTCTCTCTCCCCCACCCACCCCTCGCCCTTTCCCTCATTCAGTATGTCTAGAGGCATAGTTTCACTTTTAGTAGATAAAGTCGTACCTTGGTTCTAAAACAGAATGTGTTCCAAGAGTCCATTTGAACCATTTGAAAACCAAGGCACGGCTTCTGATTGGCTGCAAGAGCCAATCCTGCAGCCAATCAGAAGCCGCAGAAGCCACGCCAGACGTTCAGTTTCTGAAAATTGTTTGAAAACCAGAACACTCACTTCTGGGTTTCAATCGTTTGGGAGCCGATTTGTTCGGGAGCCAAGGCGTTTGAGATCCAAGGTACTACTGTACTTGTCTACAGCTTTCTTTGAAATATCTTAACCACCAAGGTGCCACAAAATACTTCAGGGGTTTATGCTTTGATGAACCTACTTCACTGGGGAAGTTCAAAATCTACTGAGGCTCTCTGCCTTGCCTTGAGAATAATCTGAATCTGAACACGCTGCTATCGTTTTTTGTTTAAAAGGAAAGTGTATCAGCTCAGGGCTACTTCAGGAACTTAGCTAAGTGTGAATTTGAACCTGTCCCGTCCCCCCCAACAGTTCTAGTCTAATACTCTAATCAGTATACCACACTGATTAATAATTGTGTGACTTGGTTGGTTCTTTGCTTAACGTTTCTCCTGTAGTTTTTCTGACCTTTCTTCATTAAAAAAAATATCAAAATTATCAAGGGTGAAATCAAACATTGGTGAAATTCTCATGAGTGGGGTGCCAGGTTTTTGTTGTGCTTACCTTATCTCTGTGGCGCCTGTGGAATGTTTTCTGAGTGTCCTTTCTCTCATTTTACAAGTCATCCCATCAGTGGTCTGCAGTCTGCAGCCTCCCCAGGTGCCTTCACTTCAGTCAAAGTACAGGGGAAGGTATTGTGAGTTAACCCCTCCTATGAAGCTCCTTAAGGCCAGGAAACATTTGTTTCCAGGAAGGGTGCTGGAGAAATGTTTAATGGAAACACACATACACCTCACTCCTGCCTACCTTGCAATGTTAAGGTAAGCTCAAAATCAGCTACATTGATGAAAATTCTAAAGTTCCCTGAGAATGAAATACATAAATGGAAGCCTGTTTTCAAAGGAAACCCTATGAGAAATGGGAGGACAGGTTTCAATAATAATCTTTCTCATTGCTATGAAGCAAGGAAGATCACAAGAGATTCTGGTGTCTTTCAAAGTCAAAGCCACTAACCCTTCTTTGGGTTATTGGGGTTACTTCTTATATGACAACATCTGGCACAAGTATGCTGGATCAAAGAGAACTTGCAACCGGTGTCAGTGAATTCAGCATGGTTGATTTCAACTACTTATATGTGCAAAAGATTATACTCTTTCATCTGTAGAACAGCCAGCTCCTCATGGCAGTATTGTACACTGCATAGCTTCAGAAGCTCTCTCCTCCATGCTCCGTGTGTTATGAGCAGAATGAGGCTAGAGTAGTTATGGACATTTTAAAAAAAGGGTTCTTTTCCCTAGCTGTAGCTATTAAGTAATTAATGTCTGAAAGATGCTATTCATGTCATCAGTATCTTGAGAAACAGAAATGGAAAATATTCAAAGGTTGTTTCTAGAAGTGCCTTCAGGCCCAGAAGAATGAAAGATAAGGAATTAATTGTTTTCATGCTTTATAGTTATTAAATAATTACTCCTTGGAATTTAACAAATTTAGCATGCATCTGTTCAGCACTGAGACCAGAAATAGCACCATATCATTACTGAATCAGATGTCAGATCAGATGAACAATGCGAAAGAGCAGATAAGCTGCATTTGCTTCAGACAGCAAATGCAAAATTTGCAAGATGAAGTAATGAAGGAAACACAGTACTTGTCAATAATCATTAAATTCTTGATTGTTTTGACATACACTTCTATGAAATAAAGACCATTTCCCAAACTACTTCAGCATGAAAATGTTCTGGACATTTTAGCATTATTTCTGGTTTACCAAATTATAGCAGTGAGTCTAAAACTATTTTGTCTGTCCTTTTCATTGTTTTCGTCAACATTTTTCTTTCTCATCTGCTCTGAGTTTCTTTTGACCTTTTCATGTTAGTGATTGGGAGGAAATCCAACCAAATGTGAACATACTTAAACTGTAACCCTACATTTAATACTTATGAGAAAGTAAGTAAGATCAAAGGGACTTAATTCTGAATGTTTGCGTAGGGTTGTGCTGTGGAACAAGCTTTTCCTGTGCCATAGTATGACTTGTTGATCAGGACATTTCCTTCACAATACCTCAACTCTCCATTTGTTTTAAAGGTTGTTGCAGCCTGCAGAAGCGATAACTTTCATTGTGTGTTTCTGTGTATGAATGGCTTACTCCATTGTGACACCCATTGTAACTTCCGGATTGTGGAGCCATTTAATGGCATTTCCACTTGGTTTCCTTTCCTATTTCCTTTTAAAAAAAGGCTTTTAGTTTTATTGACATTTGAACAGAAATCGGCTAGTAATTGGTGATCACAACTCATAGAGTGATTTGACGAGAAAAACAAAGCAACTAATGGCACAAAAGAGGCTTGTTGTTCTCTCTCCTTTGTTTTGATTCTGTTGTGGTTTCTAGAACCAGGTAATGGAAATCTTAAATTATAATGCTGGAGTTGCCCAATATTTTGAAGCTGCTATTGTTTTGTTTGCATTGGTAAAAAGAAAAGAAAAAAGAGACAAAGAATCCGGTGAATATTTCAGTAATCTCTTTGGGAGATTCTAAATATGAATGCTGCAATGCTAACCAACATTAGAAAGCCTTTTTAAAATAAGTATTTCTAATGGCAAATTAATAGATTTTTTTATGCATGACTCACAGTTCATGATCTAGCTACATGACTAAATTCAATCTGAAGTGTAGTATTTTTAGTTATTTGCAAGTAACTTATTTCATTGGTTTCAGCAGGGCACAGCACTGTTCATACCTACTCAAATAACTCCAATGAGTTCAGAGGGACTTACTCCCCGGTATGTGTGCATAGGATTGGTGCAATGGTGTGCAATTCCAAACAGTGACTTGCCTGCTTGGAAACTAGTAATAGGAGCCCCTTCCCACTACCCAGCCACACCCTCTTTCCCCAGGACCTTCTTACTGGCCTTCTTTGAGTAATTTTGCCGGGTGGAATGCATCCTTGAATTTTCATAATGTTTCCTGCTTCCTTGGATGGGGGAGAGCAAGGGGTGTATGAGTGTAGAAAGTAGTCTACTAATTAATACTTTTTATTGAATAAATTATATTAATAAATGAAAATAAATGATGGAATTGAAAATAGCATCGTGGAATATAAATGGGTTAAACGAGAAAAAGAAAAGAAACAAACTATTTCATGTGTTGGAAAAACAAAAAAACGACATTATTTGTTTACAGGAAACTCACATCATACCAAACCATCAAAGATTGTTAGTGAACAGAAAATTGGGTCAAGAATTTATTGCCTCATATAACAAAAAGAAAAGAGGAATAGTAATGTATGTACTCCCCAAATTGGAACCGAAGCTTCTGTACAGGGATGACCAGGGGAGAATATTGATGGTAGAGGTCCAGGTTAAGGGAGAAAAATTGATTCTAACTGGAATTTATGCCCCAAACGAAAAGAAAAAAGAATTCTATCAGGAGCTACAGGTGATACTACAGGATCATATAGGGGAGAAACTCATCATGATGGGCGATTTTAACGGGGTGGTGGAGCCCGAAATAGACAGATCAAAAAAAAAAGCGGATGTAAAACAAAGTAGATTACCCAATTCCTTCTTTCAAATGGTTGATATCATAGGTCTATTCGATTCCTGGAGGTTCAAGCATCCTTTTGAAAAAGAATTTACGCACTATTCTCACTCAAAAAAATCTGCGGGTAGGATAGATGCGATTTGGACAACAAAAGAAATATTGGGGGAGATCCACACAGTAGAAATCTACCCCAATATTATATCAGACCATAATCAAATTCAATTGATTATAAGAGGTAGACAGATAGGAGGTAGGAGATGGAAACTGAATGAAAGCCTTCTGAAAGATGATAAGATTCTGTCGTTGGCAAAAAAAACATTAAAAGAATACTTTCAGATCAATATGGACAACGAAGTTAATGTTAAAACCGTATGGGAGGCGAGTAAAGCCGTCCTTAGGGGCTTTTTTATCCAGCAGAACTCCTACCAAAAAAGATTAAAGGGAAAAAAGAAAATGGAACTCTGGGAAGAGATAAAAAACCAGGAAAGAGAACTATTTAAAGAACCAGATAGCGAGACCATCAAAGACAAAATAAAATTCCTCAAGATGCAATACGAAATTATACTAAATGAAGAAATAGAATGGAAAATTAAGGCTACAAAACAAAAATACTTCGAATATGGAAATAGACCAGGCAGATTACTTGCCTGGCAATTGAAGGAAAAGAAAAACCAACGTATTATAAATAAAATCAAAATAGGAGAGAATTGGACCACAGAACAGACGAAAATAAACAATGCCTTCATAGATTATTTCAAGGATATATATAAAAAAGAAAAAGAGGATATAGAGAAGATCATCTTGTACATAAAAAAGAACAAGCTAAAAGAGATACCAAAGGAGAAATTGGTGAATCTTAACTTACCAGTATCAGAAACGGAAATACACAACGCCATCAGAAAATTACAAATAGGAAAATCCCCAGGCCCCGATGGTCTCACAGCCTTATACTATAAAAAACTTGAAGAGATACTAGCTCCACCTTTACTGGACACAATAAATGAGATCCTGGTAACGGGAGAAATACCGAACTCATGGAAGGATAGCTTTATCACGTTATTACCCAAACCAGAATCAGACTCTACTCTAATGACAAATTATAGACCCATCGCACTTCTTAACACAGATTATAAAATCTATGCAGATATTATGGCCCAAAGGCTTAAAGAAGTGCTTCAGGAAGCAATACATAGGGATCAGACAGGGTTTTTACCCAAACGCCATCTAAACAGCAATGTAAGGCACATTATCAACATATTTGAATATCTGGACTATAAGATAAACAAACCAGCGGCAATAATGCTTCTTGACGCAGAAAAAGCATTCGATAAAATATCGTGGGCCTTTATGAAAGAATTAATAAAGCAGATGGAAATGGGAGACACCTTCTGTAAAGGAATATGCGCCATCTATGAGGAACAAAGAGCTAACCTCATAATAAACGGGTCAATAACAGGAAGCTTCCCAATATGCAAAGGAACCCGACAGGGGTGTCCCCTCTCCCCCTTAATATTCATAATGGTGATGGAAATACTGAACAACCAGCTTAGAGAAGACTCAGGAATCACTGGCATCAAAAGTCTAGGAAGAACATACAAGATAAAAGCCTTCGCGGACGATTTGATATTAACAACAGAAACACCACAGGAAAGTATCACGAGGGCCATAGAGATCATAGAAGAATATGGAAGCCTGGCAGGATTCAAGCTTAATAAAATAAAAACAAAAATGCTTGTAAAGAATATGCCAGAGAAGGACATAGAGCGGCTGGAAAAGACTACAGGCATAAAAGTATGCCAGAAAGCAAAATATCTAGGAGTGTGGATCACCACTAACAATATAGACTTGTTCCAGAATAATTACACTCCGACTTGGAACATCATAAAGCTCAACATGGAGAAATGGAGCAAATTAAAATTGTCCTTATTAGGGAGAATAGCAACAGTGAAAATGATGGTGCTCCCTAAACTTCTATTCTTATTCCAGACAATTCCTATATTGGGGGGGGAAGGCAAGCTGAAAGAATGGCAGAAGGAAATTGCGAGATATATCTGGCAAGGTCAGAGACCGAGAATCAAACATCTAAATATGATTGACATCAAAACAAGAGGAGGACTGGCCTTGCCGGATATAATCCTGTATTATGATGCCGCCTGCCTTACCTGGTTGGCGGAATGGTGCCGACTAGAAGACCTGGAAGTGTTAGACCTAGAAGGTTTCAACCTGAGATTTGGATGGCATGCATATCTAAACTACGACAAATATAAGATTCATAAAGATTTCTCAAATCATATTATAAGAGGCTCCATAATGAAAGTTTGGCTCAAACACAAACACCTATTGGAACAACGTATGCCATGGTGGAACTCCCCATTAGAGGCCCAAGAGAGAAGATGTGGGGCCCGAATGACCAAATGGCCAACTTACCTAGACCTGCTGGAAAGAAGAGATAAAAAACTAGAATTAAAATCATATGAAAATTTAAAGAACACAGTAAAGGACTGGTTTACCTACTACCAACTATTCGAGAGATACAAAGTTGATAGTAAAATAGGATTTGAAAAAGAACCTTCTAAATTTCATCTGGAAGTGGTAAACTCTAAGGCAAAAACTCTCTCAAAAGCATATAGGATATTGTTGGACTGGGCGGTCATGGAGGAGCAAGTTAAAACCTCAATGACACACTGGGCCCAAGATGTAGGTCAGAATATTATGCTAACTAGATGGGAAAACTTATGGAAGGAGAACTGGAGCTTCACAGCCTGTAATTCAATCAGGGAAAACATGATTAAAATGTTTTATAGGTGGCATATCACTCCGTACAAACTTTCCAAAATGTACAGGAATGCAAGTAAAAACTGCTGGCGATGTGAAGAAGTAGGGAACTGGTATCATCTATGGTGGGAATGCAAAAAGATAGAGTCATTCTGGAGTGAGATCCATTTAGAAATTGAAATAATATGTAACATCAAATTTAAAAAATCACCGGAAGCCTACCTTATAGGCATAACAGCGCCTGAAATCCCAAAGAGGGTACGAAGTTTCTTTTTATATGCTTCAACAGCGGCTAAAGTTTTAATTGGTACTAAGTGGAAAAGCGAGACTGTGCCAAGTAAAAAGGATTGGATCAATAAAACACTAGAATATATAGAACTGGCGTTTTTAACAGAGAAAATTAAAGACAATCCGAAAGAAAAATTTATAAAAGAGTGGAACGATTTTATACAATATCTAAAGAAAAGGTACAACACCAATACAGTGGTAATTATGGAATAGCCCCTGCCGTATTACAAAGCGGGTGAAAAGAAAAGAAAAAGGAAAAGGAAAAGGAAAAGGAAATAGAAACAAAAGACACTTGGGCTTAGTCATAAAAATACATATATTGAAAGCTTATGCAATATTAATTTAATGAAGAGATAAAATGGGAAGTCCTAGGAAGGAGCTATGAATAATTTTAGCCCTACTGAAGTATTCAGGAGGCTAGAATAAGATATTATTTTTAGAGAATTTACTTAATTAAAATCATCCGGATTAAAATTACATGTAATTGTTTTTTTTGTGTAGGTATGTTTTATGTGTATTTGTATTATGTATTTGTATGTATTTGTATACGTGTATGTGTATGTATGTATATGTAAGTTTGTAATTTGTTTATAAAAAAAAAAAAAAAGAAAGTAGTCTACTGAACAAATGCAAACTTTTCATTCATTGTTATGCCCACCTTTGCCTCTGGCCTCATCCACCACTGGCACGTGCCCCCTTCAAAGTTGTCAGGAAGCAATGATAATTGCCCTACCACCATGGTTATACCCATATGCTCTGCTGGCAGACAAATGACAGGTCATTACATTTGTCATTTCAAAAAGGAATGTATTACTGTTTGGCTTTAAGTCTTTAAGAAGAAATAGCTAAAGTACATGTGTGAGGGAGGTGGAATGTTGTTGTTGTTCAGTCGTTCAGTCGTCTCCAACTCGTCATGACCCCATGGACCAGAGCACGCCAGGCACGCCTATCTTTCACTGCCTCCCACAGTTTGGCCAAACTCATGCTAGTCACTTCGAGAACACTGTCCAACCATCTCATCCTCTGTCGTCCCCTTCTCCTTGTGCCCTTCATCTTTCCCAACCTCATGGTCTTTTCTAGGGAGCCTTCTCTTCTCATGAGGTGGCCAAAGTACTGGAGCCTCAACTTCAGGTGGAATGGTAGCCATTAAAAAAAAAAAAAGTTTGTAGAGAATTTTCAGAAAAATTCTGTAAAGTGAGCTTCTTTTTCTGGAAGTGGGAAGCAGAATGAAAACAAAAAAATACCTCAGGAAGTTCTCAGAAAAAGAAAGTCTTCTCCCCCCCCCCGTGTTGTTGTTGTTGTTGTTGTTTTGCTCACACATATGCATCAAATCTGCATCTTTTAGATGCTCTGTACATGAGGATTGGCATTGTTCTAGTTATAGCTAAGTACAAAAATGCATGCACATTTCATTTAGTGGCATCTTTGAAGTCCATAATTATCTGTTTCTCAATACAATTTTGGCTCCCTTGTAAGCTCAGCTGTATTGTGAACTAAGTAGCATCCCCTGCCCCCAAAGAGGTTATAAAACAAAGACCTTATACATGTGTGGTCAGTGTTTCACACACGAACTGCCCTGCCCCAAACTGGCTCATAACATTTCTGCCATGGCACAAGTACCTTAACCTCTTGGTCATAGTTACAGGTAGGTCATGGTTACAGGTCATATTAGACCTTGCCCAAAGGCAGTCACTTGCTTGCTACTAAAAGAAAGAAAAAGAATGAATACAATGTTCAGGCAGGGTGGATTTTAATCAGGACTTTGGTGCATTGAGAGGAAATTGGTTTTTAACCTTTTCCTCCCTCCGTGTGGCCTTGATGAAAATCACCACCAGTAGTTGCTATTAATCCAGGGTAGGAAGCTTTCATTGGCATCAATGGAAACTTTGCTCCCAGAGCTAATAACAACTATATGGGCAATTTTCGTCAGGCCTGTGTTCAACTTCACATCTACTTTGATCATCTGACTGTTCCCTTGCTTATGAAATTTGGATGGGGTAGTTCTGCTATGGATGCATAGAGAACAGCTGTACTGCTTTCAGTTCTTCAGATTTAAGGTGGGCAGATGTTATCTTTTGACACTTTGCCATTGGCAAAATGGACTAGCTGTACAGGACATGGTATGAATTTTCACCAGGAACAAAGTTCTGCTTTGCCTGTTACTACTACTACTAACACAATCCCTTTTAATAGCTGATGGGGTACCTGTCAGGTTCTATGTCTTTGCTGCTAAGAAAATCCCAGCTATACACTCACCTCCTATTGACTTTGTTCATTTGTGATCCAAGAATTAGGGTGACAGCTTAGAAAGGACAAAAGAGGGAGATCAAAAACGGTTAACTTCCAAAACCTACCAGATCACAGAAACAAACATACTGTAGGGTTTTAGTTCAGTTCTGTAGTCTTGGGATCCAGATTCTAGGTCATTTAAGGTTGCAACCCTATTTACAATTACTTCCATGTAAACATAAATAGGACAGAACCATTTGATGAGAACAGTAAGCATACTTGGAAATAAATTCTACTGAAACTTACTAATTGGAGTTTCTTCAATATATTTATGAGTATAGGATTGGCAATGAATCTTACTTCGGCTACTTATGAGAATATTCTATTTTCTTCAAACCACAGCTAAACTTTGTAATCAAATGGGAGATGTTTTCAATCAAGATTTGGCAAAATATTAAGGAGCATCTCCATACTTGATGACTCTTCCATATTAAGCCCAGTAGCAGCCCTTGTGGTGAGGCAGAGCCACAGAACCAGCCACCAATCAGAAGGTTGGCGGTTCTAATCCCTGCGTGGGGTGAGCTCCCGTTGCTCTGTCCCAGCTCCTGCCAACCTAGCAGTTCAAAAGCACTTCAAGGTGCAAGTAAATAGGTACTGCAACAGTGGGAAGGTAAACAGCATTTCCATGCGCTCTGGTGTTCTGTTGCGCCAGAAGCGGTTTGGTCATGCTGGCCACGTGACCTGGAAAGCTGTCTGTGGACAAATGCTGGCTCCCTCAGCCTGAAAGAGACAAGTGTTGTAACCCCATAGTCGCCTTTGACTGGACTTAACCATCCAGGGGTCCTTTAACTTTTTACCTTTTTTACCTGATGGAATCACTGCGGATGAGAATGGGATAGGACAGGTTGGTGCTGATGTTGAGGCTGGATGAACGCACCAGCAGGGCTCCACTATGTCATGCATTCTTGATCTTTCCTTCCCCTTGCGGCACCCTGTTCAGATAAGCTGCAGCCATGCTTGTGTTGGGCATGCAGCTCTGACCCACCATAAGGGCAACTGCTGATTAAGAGAAGAACAGGTACAGAACCATGAACAGTTTTAGAAGAGCAGAAACAAGGAGGGCAGAGCAAAGCAGTGTGATCTGCGCATCTCTCCCCAGCATGTATTCTCAGCCAAAAATGAGAGGCAAAATAAGCGCTATCTGATGAATATTGATGGCACTCTATAGTTAAATTAGTTGAAAATGTCCATTCTTTCTCAGGTATGTGTCACAAAGTAATTAAACGGAAAACACCCAAAGTAACATGCTATGTTTGAACAACCACCCAGTAACTGGCTGCCAGAATTTGGAGGATTGGGAAAAGGCAACAAAATGTGCTGCGTTTCCCTGGCATTCTGTGTGTCACAGCTGTCCCTGCTTGTAGCAATGAATGAGGCCAGGGAGAACATGCAGCATCCAGAGTCCTTTAGACTGATCTGTTTTGCTTCATCGCTGCTCACCACAACAACTTCCATCAACTTTCAATCTTTCATGCTGGTCTTCAGTTTGCTATCTCTGGCTTTTTGAGTTTAAGGCACTAGGGCCAGTTTAAGACAGTCCAATGATATTACAAAAAAAAAGTCTGGAAATGCAATGGAAGAACAGTACAGCTTAAAAAAATGTGTGCAGCTTTAAAAAAAAGTGGAAATAGAGAAAAACCACTGTAACTATTTCATCCTCATAATTTATTTCCTTCTTTCAGAAGGTGTCACAGATAATAAACAACGAAGCATAGAACAGAAGGCATTGCATAAATAAAATTCATACAAAGAACCGTAAATATATTTAAAATACCCAAACCATTAACACACAACAAAAAAATTGCAGCACATCTTCAACAGGTTTTTGATTATAAAAGGTGGGGAGGACAAAATAACAGTAAAGGGGAGGTTGTTCCAATGTTGGAATGCCACCACAGAAAAGTCCCTGTCACACACTCCAACACCATGAATCATAGTGGGGAGCACATGCTGACCCGACCTCATTGAATCAGCTTGAAAACATATTTCAGCTACACATCTATGTTATCTGTCTGTGTCCCCCACCACCTTATGTTTTGACTGCACTTCATATCATAGGAGTCCCAGGCAGTATACAAAATATTCAGACACAAAGCTGTGAATAATAAAATAATTATTAAAAAAACAAAAAAAAAACAAAGAAGCTTGACAACCAAATATGAGAACCCACACTCAAAAAAGAAGCTGTGATGAAAATATGCACTTGAGTGTTTGAAGCTGAAATAATTGTGAATCAGATTGGGGTTCTGAGTGTAAACTGTGTGCAAAATTCATACGGCGAAGTTGTGCTAAACAAGCCCCACTGAAACCACGAACTGATATTTAAACCACAGACTTCCACATATATTCTTATCCATCACTGCCCAGTGATATGGTGGTGGTGAGTCCAAAAATGCAGCTATGTTGATCCCCACCCCCCTTCACACACGCACACACGCACACACCACAGAGCAGTAGTACATAGCCTAATTTATTAGGATCACCTGGCAGTCATAGAAAGTAAGCTGGCAAAACTGGTGTAATAGTTAGCATGTTGGAACTGGAATGGGGAGAACTTGGTTTATATCCATGATCAATCGTGTGACATGACTGCAATCCATTTTTACCGGGGTGCAAGCTGAATTCCGTGGTGCTTAATTCTGACTGCATAGATTCAACTTACAAAACACATTGAGATTTAATGGAAGATCTTCAGACAACTTACTGGTAAATGCAACCTTTTAATTAAAAAGGCAAACATTTTGCAAAGAATGGTTGTCTGTTAAACTGTTAGCATGAAGAAAGAACCTCATCAGAGAAGGGGAAAGATGTAGCCAATCTCTGCTTCCTTTTTTTCCTCATTCTCTGACTTCCTCTGTGCCAAATTGTTACAAAACAATAGTAATTCTTAGGACTCAGCTACATAAATCAAGAAACAGTGTCCTGAATGCATTATAAGATTGCAACACCAGATGGCACCAGAGAGCAAAGAAAATTTGTAAGTGATTTTCCATAGAGGTTTTTTTTAAAATCTGTCTTATTTATAGTCCCCTGCCCAGTGTATAGATCCACCCTTGAATGCCTCTATTGTCTCATTCAATTGCAATATATAACTGGTGGGTTTTAGTGAATCTGGCAAGTGAATTCTTGTTTTCACATTTGAGCCCCATTTTTCCTGAAAAAGCGACAAAGTAATAATGTCCATCAATTATTCTGGAACTTTGAAAATGGTGTCATTAATTGTCTTCTGTAAAACATTCCAGAGCTTGGCTTCCCCCTCTCTGGTTCCTTCTCCACTGCCCCAATGACACCAGCTTTCTAACTTTAAAAAAGTGTTTTATAACATTTTCTAGTTTCTCTCTGTCTTGATGTTTCCGAATATCAGTCTTTATCCAATGAAAGGAAAATCATTCATTATTATTCTGCTCCTGACAGATTGATAGAGGCAAAGGATGTGTACACAACATACATTTAAAGGACAATTAAACCATAATTCTCTCCAACCCTAAATCCTGGGAGCTGTGGTTTATCCCACACAGACTTGTAATTCTCAGCACTCTGAGCAAACTGCAATTCCTGGGATTTTCTCCCCCCCCCCTTTTCTTTCTTTTGGCTTTAAACGTATGGAGCCAAAGATTAAGTTTTGTTCCTGTATATTAAAACAATGCCGATAAGCACCATATGTTTAGTTTAGTTTGCCACACAAAGGGAAAGATTCACAAACTACTGTATGGTGAAAATGTCAGTAGCCTCAGCCTAGCCCAGTCACAGAGATCTAATTGCTTTTTAAAGAAAAAGAAAGACAAAATGCAATTAAGAATGAATTGCACAACAACATATTGCAAACCTGAAACTGGTCAGAGTTCCAGAGGGAGAACAATCAGAGTGTTTTTTAAAAAAATCTTTCAGCTCTGATTAAAAATGTCTTTGAGATTTCTTAGATCTCTAAAAATATACAGTGTTGCTCAAAGTCTTCCTAATTCAACACACATTAAGTCACTTCTTTGCCTTGATTTTTTCTCTCTGTTTGTCTTTTGGGTCCCTGCAGGCCTATGTTGAGAAACTTTCAGAACTTCTGCTTCAGATTTTCAAACTGAAGCAGACTTTGATTAAAAGAAAAAAAAATCATTGCAACAATAAAAGAAAACAGAATATTAAGTGACTCAACAACTGGAATCTTTGTTGCTGGATGCATTTATATTGGATCTGGTCAAACAGAGCTGACATGCCATTTCTCCTTGATTTATCTGCATAGCCTCTCATTCTGTATTCTCCCATTACTGTAAATATTTTGATATAGTTGATCATTGTAATATGCATAATTTACAACAGCATTCTCTGGCCTCAACTGACATGCAGAGAGCTCTCTAATTAGTACATGTGTACAGAGGCTTTGTGTGTGGGCTGAATAACAAGGTGAAGTGGGTGATTCTGGGTGTTTTTTCCCCTTCCCTGATTCAGAGCACAATGTCAATGGCCAGATCATGTCCCCCATAAAGCCTCCTGTCATTCAGTTGCTCTATTTTTAAAATATCCCTTATAGCTCTATGTTTTACTAAATCAGCATGTTTATCTGGGTCCAATATGTTGGACTGCAGGTCACTGAATATCTCTTTATTTATTTGTTAGAGCACAACAGTTATTTTTTTAAAAAAAGTTTAAAACTTAATTATTATTTTTAAATCCTATGTTGCTCTGCTTTAATTGACAAACAAAAAAATCAGAGCTCTTCAGAACTTCACAGGCAGGTTTTCAAGCATTGTCACATTGTATGACCTATTGGAATACAGAAACTAATACCACAAAGGAAGGGTTGGTGTGATGGTGTATTCTTAAAAACAAACAAACAAACAAACAAACAAACAAACAAACAAGAATGTACACTACTCATCCACCTCCTACTTATTTTGAAGTAAGAATGATCATGATTCCCCTGCTCTCCCCTTGGAAATATGAAACTTAAAGGATTTTTGAGTTTTAGTTCACCTAATAAAGGTGTTATTGCCTAATATGGATTATGAAAGAAGAAGAAGAAGAAGAAGAAGCAGCAGCAGCAAATACCCTTTACTTTTACTTCCCCCTCAAACAATTCCTATGCTTATTTGGTAGGCTTAATTCACTATGGAGAGGCTCCCGTGCCTATAAATTTTATCAGCTTTGGCCAAATGAGGAAAAATCTGCTTTCAGATTCTCCATTGTAGTGAATGGGGAACACGGACTTTTATTTATAGAGAGTGACTCAAATTACAGATTAAAGTGGAGAGAGCACAGAGAGACTCAGAAACTTGTGGTTCTCATTGCTTGAGACAGATGGAAACTGAATGACTCGCATCATTCCATTTAGACCCAGCGTGGGGTATGAGATCCAGCCAGAGGACCAGATCCAGAACCAGCCTGCCTTTTGTGGGCACGTGAGTTGATTTCTGGCAGGAACATCAACCATATGATTCAGGAAAAGCATAAATACTTGAACAATCTTGCAAATGGGAGGGAAGTTCTTGATAGCTATTATAAATAGCCATATTATATTCATACGAAAAGTGCTACCATCTGCTACTCTTATTCATATTCACTAGAATAATTTTTTAAAAAAGTATTTCTGTTGGAAACTGTTACATCTGAGAGGTGTTATACTAGTCTAAGATTGGTGGAACTGAACTGCCAGTCATCTTCATTAATGCCTATAGAAAGAGGTTCTTCCGTTTAACTATATGCTTGCATAATCTCTTTTTCATTTCAGATATTTATAATTTGTTTTGTGCTTTCATGTCAAGCTAACCCTCTTCAACAATCCAACTGCTAATTAGCAGCACAGCATAATTTCAAGAAGATGAACAGACCAAATAATAGGGTAGAAGATGTAAAAAATGCTTCTTTAATAAATGCCACAAACTGCATAGTTTTATCTCGATAAAATATCATTTTGTAAGTTTCTTTCATTTTTTTCCTTCCAAGTACAGGGTTTTATTTTTCATATGGATATTTTTCATATGGAGATAAAATACCTATTCATCCTGTTCAGCTACATTGCACTATTATTTTTATTATTTGATTAACCTAAAATGGTAAATAATTGCCAAGGCTAACATTTGTCTTGCAGAAATTCTGCAAATGACAGACCAGTGTCATATTTCTTAATGATGAACAAAAGCAGAAATTTACAGCCTGTGATATTTACAGATTAATGATGCATCCCAGCCAATACCCTGATGGGATTCGCTTTAGAATCAAAACAAAGCAATAGGAAAAGAACAGCACTTGGGTAATATCTTAACTGATAGAGACACGTCCAGATTAGTTCAAAGGCAATTTTTTAAAAGAGTTTCGGTTTACTTGCACACTGGGCGGAAAAATTACCTGTCTGATGTTAACTGGGACAAACCTTTCTGAAACACTTTGCTTATCTTTTCGTCAACAGGGCTCAACAATCTGACTTCATACCGTGATCCATTATAGCAGCTCAAGTCACAGAGCTATCCTCTTGTCAATGTGTCGTGCCAGTTACATCATGCAGTTCAGGAGAGACAGCACAAGAGATAAGGGTTCAGAAAGCACTCTCCAGGCCTCTGCATTAGTTAAAGAAGCTCTGCAAACATGAAGAAGAGGTTTGGAGGAAGGAGACTGAGAGTTATTTAAGAGAATTAAAAAAAAATTCTGCAAAAAAGCACATCTTTTTTTCAAAGAATGTGTTTCATGTGGCACCTCATGGTATTAATCTTTGCATTACCTCTCATGGCCAACTGTGACAAGCTTTGGAATCTATCTGTGTCAAGAGAGATCTCATTAGGTTTCCATTAAATTGGATACATCTGCCCGTTCAATCCTGCTGAGATGAACAGAGAGAAGCAGTGAGGATTTAAAGCCTAGTTGTGTTGGTGCACAGGCATGCAGCAGAAGAGAAATCAAGAGTAGCCGAAGGCTGAAAGTGTTCTGGAATATGCTGAAAGCCAAAGAGAGTAGGAGAAAACCATATGGTGGCTGTTGCTCTTCCCAACTGGACCTAACTATACTAAACCTGAAGCATGTGGAACACTGGAAACACAAAGTATTAAATCATGTAAGGTACTGGTGTTATTGCAAATTTTAATGATAGTTATTTGCCATACTTCTCTGCCCAGGGTTTAATTTGGCCAAGAGTCTCTGACCAATGAGAAGGCATTCTTCTGCAATATAGGATGCAGTAATTAAAGTTCAAGCAATTCTGAACACATGAGTACATCAGTGAGTAACCACAATAAGCACCTGGAAGCACATTTGCATCACTTATGAGGCATCAAGGGCACATATGTGTATTATTAAGTATGCATCCATTTTAAATATTCAAAGGTAGTGTTGTGCTGAAACCCGTTCTCCAACTTCTCAGATATCTTCTTTCCCTGTGAAGCAGGCTTCAGCTTTTTCGCTTCATTTGCAGTACACTTTAGAATTTCAGGGGGTATTGGGCTGGGTTTCCCTTAGCATTATGAGGTGACTAGGTGGTGTGTGTGTGTGTGTGTGTGTGTGTGTGTGTTTCTTTACATGAAACATTTTCCCGGAACTCTGTAGCCTCCTCAAATGCCCACATTCCTGATCTGACAAAGCCTTAAATGATGAAACAAAATCGAAAATTCTTTCTAGTAGCACCTTAGAGACCAACTGAGTTTGTTCCTGGTATGAGCTTTCGTGTGCATGCACACTTCTTCATGCACACGAAAGCTCATACCAGGAACAAACTCAGTTGGTCTCTAAGGTGCTACTAGAAAGAATTTTCGATTTTGTTTTGACTATGGCAGACCAACACGGCTACCCACCTGTAACTGGAACCTTAAATGATGAGTTACTTCATGATGTCTTTCCCTGGGCTACCAAGCACCTGAGATCACAATGCTTGCTTGCTTGTACTGTATTTATTTTGTGTGTGAGAGGACTCTGCCTAAGCCACGGGTTACTGACATGGATCTTGAACTCTGGTTTTGACTGTGCTCCTCTTTCTGACCATCCCATCCTCCATTTCTACCTTGGAACATGATCTCTGCCTGGATTTGATTACATGCATGCTCCTGGCCCTTCTCATAATCTCCTGCTGATTTAAATTTGCTCCCTGATTGTATTGGACCTTACATTTGCTAACTTTTCGCAGGTCAAAAACACAACGCAATTGCCTGGAGCCTCATCCCTGACTTCACAAAAGATTTAGAAGGAGGGTCTAAATAGTTTGCATTCTTTAAAAAAATCACTAAAACCAAAATGGCAAATTTTGGAACTTTACTGTGAACAAGGCAAACACAACCTTTATGCATTAGAAAACATCTACACAACACATAATGCAGTTGCTATCTGGTGTAAACTAAACTATTATTAAGGCTTCAAAAGAAAAATCTGTTCATCAGAATCTGATATTCTTCCTGCTAGTTCACACATGCATACTCTCAGAATGTGAACGTTGTTCAGTGAGCTCCGTTTCTCAGTAGCCACATGCATTAAAAATCCCATTGGCAAACTCATCCTCCTATTCTACTTTAGAGAGATTAGAACTTCCCTTTTCAATTCCCAGATTGCCATGCAAAAGTCAAGCACTGATTGCATTTGGCTGTTTTGCGGCTCTATTCAACATTTCCCCACTGTGTCTTGATTAGATCTAGGTTACCATACCTTAGGGGGCCCATCAATGATTTGATGGTATTCAGTACATTGCTCAGTCTTGGTTGTTATATTTTGCAATGTGTGTTGATTAACCCGAATGCTCATTATTTGAATCAAGTTTGTTTTCGAAGGTGAAGCATCTACATCTTATATACCACATATGCTGCAATGATTTGTGGCAAATCCAGTAGGAAATAATTGTCCGTTGCTCATTGTCCTCTCTTACACGGCCTTCTCCTGGTGTGTTGCAGGGTGCTAAGAACAGTGGAGCCAACATTCTGTGGCTGATGTCATGCTCTCCTGCTCCAGTCTCATGACTTGCTTTCCTGCGTTACCTAAGCTGTTAGAGATTCCATGTCTCCATGAAGGTGAATGTGCAGATGGTTCCCTGCTGCAAGATCACAACCTTTGAAGAATGTGTTACACGAACAATTTGAATAATCACAGAAGGTTGGTTTAATTACGTACACAAATTCAGTCTAATCAGCTCTTCTTATAATATTTGATCCATCTACAATTGTGTGATTAAAACCAAGTATAACTTGTTAAGTCGGCAGAGAAATTCCAAACATACCCAACTTTAGAATCAATACCTTTCAAAGTAATCAAACAAAATCACCCAATCAAGCCATATGCAAATAGTCTCCCCCCCCCAAAAAAAAACACCAAATGTTGGGGGAGGTACTGTTCCTGCTTATGACCTCCATGTATGTAGTTGGAGACCTCCATAGATTTTCTGCACTAACAACAAATCACATGTAGGGGGCTTTCTGTATGACTGGCTTTCCATGGTTCCCCATAGAGGGAAATCCATATATGTTCAGCATGCTGACATTCAGCTGAATGTGTAAAAGTCACAGGAGGGAGCAAAGTTCATGGCCCTGTACTCCATTTTGACAGAACGTCTGCAAGACTTTAGAAATCAGCACACTCCAAGAAAAACTGGCAGGCAGATGCCAACAACGAAAACAACTTGATTGGGCAACTACGCTGCAAAATTCGGGGTGTGTGTGTGTGTGTGTGTAATGAATTTTAAAGGATGGCTTTGTTTTCCAAAATGTGAATTAGGCAAGTTCACTTTTAAATGTGAACTGAACTGAATTTCTTTCCCAGTCCTAGGTATGAAACGTTTTTCTCTCTTCCAAATTGGGATTCGGACCCTAATTCAACAGCCTCCAAAGCACTTTGGAACACAAAACTTTGTCTTTTCTAAAGCCCCAAAGTGGAATCCTAACCAATTTTTGTTGCCAGTACACAATCCTATTCTAGACTTTAGCAGAAGAATCTTCTGCATATACTGGGACTTAAATTCAAAGCATCAGAGGATGTCTTCAGCAAGATAGATAAGCCTATTCTGTGTGGTTATTGTATTTTGCCTTGGGTTATATCTCTGTTTTGCAATGTCCCAGTGTATTAATCACATATTCACAGAATGGGGGGGGGGTAGAGCTGTAACTCAGTAGCTGAGCATCTGCTTTCAATGCAGATTTAACACTTATATCTTCCTTAACCATTTGAGTTAAAGCAATGCATGCCACGATTCAAAGCCCAGGTCAAAGAACCCACATGAACATTCCTCCAGCATTATTCTTTTTTAGACCCTTTAATACCTGCAAGAACATTTTTCATCTTTAAGGTCCTAATTTAGAACTTGGTGACTTTTGGAAACTTGCCCCTAAAAGATTAAAAAGCAGAAGACAAGCTAGAAACTTTCCTTGAGCTAGCAAAAAAAGACAAAGTGTGTGCTTAAGGGTGCAAGAAAATTACATGTGAGCATTTGGTCGAAAAGCCATTTTCCAGCAATAAGTGTTGGAAAGAAAAGGATGGCTCAACATTTCACTGATGCACAAAAAAATTAACTACTATGGGATCCAGCTATTCCACCACCTCCCAACTCATAGGGTACAAAGAATGTTGTAGAGAAGTCTTAGTTTTCACAGCTACCAGCCCATCTGGTACTGTTGTGCCAGGTCAGGATACTAAATCAGGAAAGGGTATCTCCTGCAAACGATCAGCCTTCAGCTGCACAATGTGGGGAGAACAGCTAGGGGACAGAGCTAAGGAGCACGTCTTGCTCCCCTGACATCACACGAGGGGTTATGCATAAAGGAGGACAGTGTATTGTGTAACCAATACAGTGAAACACAACATCAATTTAAGAGCTATGCTGCAACAACAGGCACTTCCAATTGCAATGCAAAGGTTTTAACAAGCAACTCAAAACCATTTTTCTCTTCCTTCGGGGTTTTGTAAGAGAATTTTGACTGACATGCCAAACCTCTGCCACTAATGACTCCAGGAGAAGGAACAGCCCTGTGTAAATGCACAGTTTTAATAGCAACAGGGAGTTACTCACAGTCTTACCTGGCAAGTGGCAAACCTAAGCAATTGAATTTTCATCTTTCTTCTCTCTCTCTCTCTCTCTCTCTCTCTCTCTCTCTCTCTCTCTCTCCCCCCCCAATTTCTCCCAAACAAAGGCTTTATAAACAGTGTATAATTTGTTGACTGCAATTTTCCTGAGATAAGAAATGGAGTTGTACAGTCCTGAAAAACCTGTATTTTTCAGTAATTTCCTAGCAGGAAATGTTATGATCCAAGTTCCACCACAGTGGAGTTGACCTTCTGACTTGACATTTCTGTTACAGTGCTCAGCTGCTAAGTACTACAGTGAAGTTTATTAAGAACTGTTAGACAAAGCTTAGGGTAGAGCCACAGGTATGCTTGCCCTACCTTTCATAGCTTGCCTTGTACCCCCCTGGAACTCTGGAATGGATTGAGGTTTCCTAGGTCAATAAAATGTAAGCCAAAGTATGGATAGCATACTTTCCGTTTTATCCCTATATTACCTGTTCATTCAAACAGAGGTCTCTAACCTCTTGGATCACTGGACCCATGTTGTCTAATTTATCACACCACTAAAATCTACCACCTCCTGCTTAGAAACCAGCAGTTCTGTGGGCTATGAACTATCTAAGTAAAGGGAGGCCATGCATTTTGCTTAACAGAGGACATCCCTCTGTCTGAAGATGTCTTCTGTTTGAAGGACTGTGCAATCCAAGTTTAGTTTTAAAACAAAGTATAAGAAAGGAGAGCAGGGGCTCAAAAGTTGTCCATCAACACACAATATGTAGGCAGCAGGCTTATCAAGCACATGGGTCACATGGCCACAGTCTTCTATACTATTCCATTAAATCATATATAACTATTTCTAATTTTGCACCTATATGTTTAAATCAGCTTATTGAACTTTTATGCAAATCTGTATCCTCTATTGTTTTCTTGTTTTGCAAGACATTAATTGACCACAATTTTTAAGTAGCACATACATAAAGTAGACAGTATTTTTGTTTCCTTCGGAGATCCAGAAATGGTCAGAAAATGGTGTCGGCTGAAGTCCCATAGTGTACTAACACAAATGATGTAGCCTGTGGATCTCCAAACTCAGATTCTAAAGTCCTCCTTGTGTTCCATGGAACTCTACTGCTTCATCCAAGACTGCCGAACAGCTGCACATCAAGGGTGCTTGTAGCACCTTTGAATTTACTACCTAGCTGTGACAACTGAGAACAGCAGAGAGGTGAGAATTCAAGGACGGACAGTTCTAAGAACAGAGAAAACAAGAGAATAACAAAACACAGTGGCAATGCAGATAGCTCTTTAGTCTGCATACATGTATCCATAATTGTAACTTTTTCACATTTGATGTCTACCTACCTATTTGTTTGTTTTGCACATTGGTGACTGGAAGTGGCTGCCAGGACCATATAACACTGGTCCTAAAGGATATTCACTGACTCCCAGTATGTTTCTGAGCACAATTGAAAGTTTTGGTGCTGACCTTTAAAGCCCTAAATGGCCTCGGCCAAGCATACCAGAAGCAGCCTCTCCACCCCATCATTCAGCTCAGACACTGAGGTCCTCCTCCGAGTGTCTTCTTGTGGTTCCTTCACTACAAGAAGTGAAGCTTCAGGGGACCAGACAGGGGACCTTCTCAGCAGTTACAGCCTTAATGTGGAACACCCTCCCATCAGATGTCAAGGAGATAAAGAACTACACAACTTTTACAAGACATCTGAAGTTCGCCCTGTATCAAGAGGTTTCTTGATGTTTTTATTATGATTTTAGATATTCTGTAAGTCGCCCATAGTGGCTGGGGAAACTCAACCAAATGGGCGGAGTATAAATAAAATAAAATAAAATAAAATAAAATAAAATAAAATAAAATAAAATAAAATAAAATAAAATAAAATATTAATAATAATAATAATAATAATAATAATAATAATAATAATAATAATAATTCTTCACAATACAGTCATGTTGTCATGCCTTTCCTTTCAGTTAAAAGACATGTTCACACAGAAACCATGCTTTGTAGATGCTCTCATGGTTATTTGGCTGACATATCCTGATATCCATATCAAATATACCTTATTGCACTGCACTAATGTGGGAGTAGATGCTTTCTCATGAGAAAAAGAGGAAAATAGGTAGAAAGAACAAAATGGCTACACAAAGAAACAACTGGACACGAGGAATTAGCCGACACTTGCAGAATCACACAGAGCCAGGAGGAACCAAACGGTTATCTAATCTAAACCCCAGCTGTGAGGAAAGATCTTTCCCTCACCGCAGTCCCCCACAGATCAACCTACAGAATACAGACTCAAGCAGAGAGCAGCTGCGCTACGGAAAGGTGGTTACAGGGTAAATAATTTGAGATGACTCTCACAATAAACCAAGCCACATGCTGGAAAGTCACAATCAATGGAAATGTTCACATTTTTATATTTCAGTAGAAAATCTAAGTGTAACAGGATGCCTATGAAGAGAAAGCATGTCCTCCATAAAAGAGGGTATGTGTTGCGGTGCGACCTGGCCACCTGACCCGGTGTTGTGTGTGTGTGGGGGGGGGTAATCTGGAATCAGCCACAACCCCTGATAGGTCAGTCCCATGTTGCTGGGGTGCAATCTGACCAATGGGGTATCACGAAACAGCAGCAACGCGGGACCTATTTAAGCCCATGCGAGGCTACTGAGCTTCCTCTTTGGGCCTTTCACATCGAAACACCCGGTCACCTCTCCCTATATTTAGGGCTTGCGCTTGACCTTGCTATGCTGTTGTGTGTCATCTGCGATTGGGGTGGGAGCATGGCAGAAATTTTCCCCACTTGGCTGAATGGCTGGTGCCATTTGGGTTTCGCCTGCCGCGTAGCAAATAATCCCAATTTATAAATTGCAGGTAGGCTCTCATTCAGGTGATAGGCATGGCATGTAATGTAGCCACACCTATGCAAATGAAGGATATTCCGGTAGAGGAATCCAGGGACTCACTGGTTTGGCGTTCCCCGAAAGGGGTCCGGCCCAAGCCTGAGTCCAGGGGACATCAGGTCAGCTGATTGGCGCGCCATCCAGCAGCTGTCCCTGGTGTTCATCCTTGGCTGTCCTACGAACATGGCTCTGGGACAGCACGGCCTGCAAGGGTGCAGGAAGATAGTCGAACCAGAACCTATGTAACCACTCACTTGGTTGTAATCAATAAATTTGTGGCCTAAATTTCTGCCAAAAACCAAACCAAACATCTGACTCTTGTGTGAATTTATTTGGGGAAAGGTAAAAGGTCTAAACACACAAGTCACTATTCACATCGCTTCATGTTTTGTTTTTGTCTTTGGTTTGTGTAGATTCTACATTCTCTGTGATGTTTCTCTGCAGATGTTAAGATTTGGGTTTTTTAGAGGTAGCAAGATGGGCACATAGCAGAGGGTAATCGAGATGTTTGAGGGATTGGATGAATAAGGACAGGAGCTGTGTTTTATTGAAGGATGTGTATCGTGGGAGAAAGTTATAGAAAGAAACTGTTGAAGGTCTACTGTAGAATTTTCAGTATGATCTGGGCACGTCTTGCTTTCTTGAATCTAATTTCTGATTTCCAGAATTTAGTGTGATTTTTAGAAATCTTCAGTGCAAGTTATATATTGCTGTGACTAAAAATATCCAGCTACTTGTACCAAGAGGATTTTAAAGGTCTCAGCATTTTATTGTTTATAACTAGAATCTGATTACTTCGTGATGGTGGAGATGAGGCCACACAGTGTCACATTTTCAGTCTTGCAAGGGATGGTTCAATGAACTGGACTCTCTGAATTGAATAGACTTGAGTGATGGGAGATGGTCTCACTCCTTCCTTCTCAGTGTGGAAGGACAGCAAGGAATGCATGTCCTTGAGGAAACATTACCAATTGCCTCAAGATGATCTGGATGATGGCATTTTCCTCCTTAGTTGTCACACACTGGGCCTTACTCTGTTTTTTTTTTGTTTTGTTTTTTTAAAACAAATTCTATGGCCACTTGTGAACTTACCTGTGGCATTTGCCCATTCCTGGGGAATATATGAATGTGCAGGAGTGAGTAAAGGGTTAATTGGCTGACCCTAGGCTGACCAATGGAAAGCCAGAGGAGGAGCTTAGGGGCTTTGAAACCCAGCATAGAAGGAGGGAGTTAGTCAGTTGGTGTTGGGCAGTTGGTTAAGGGCAGTTGACTAAGACAGTTGGTTGGTTGGTGGTTGGTGATTGTGAGGTAGAGTGGTGAGCGTAGGATCAAGACAGGGTTGAGACAAGAATAAATATATACCAATATAGCTAATACCTTACTTTTGTTGATGTTTAAAATAAACACTGTTTCTTTGTTCATATCAAAACCCTGACTGTGACAGTGACTACCGGGGGGGGGGGAATCCTGGTTGGTGGAAGCGAAGCGCTGTGGTGGCACAGGGATCAATAGACTGTGAAAGGTCCGGGGATCCTGTGTGATCGCCACATTACCTTTCCCTCTTTTTGCATATAATAAAAACACTACTATCACAGGTGCTCATAGTAAGAGCTTCTCTTCCTGTCTTCCAAGTATTTTTCAGGATCCAAGCTTTTCAATATGTGTAGCCTTGAGATGACTTCTGTAGGTTATTTGCAAGCACTCACAGGCATCTTGCTATCTAAAAATAGACAGTCTGTTTCTGTTTAAACTCCAGCAGTCCTACAGAACAAATCTTCGCCAAAGCTCTGTCCCTTTGACTCTTTGAGATGATGGACTAGCAATGCTCATTACGCCACCCACCTCTCTCAAGGAGAAGAAAACTGTCACCCACTCTGATTGCCTAGAAACTGAAATACTGCCCTGGACTTGAGCCTTTAGAGATCTTAGTAGCATTGGAAGACAACTCTTGAGACTCCTGCACAGTTGATTACAACAGGCATTACGTGGAATATCCTCTATGGCAATTTACAAGTGTTCACAGAAATGTCGTCGAGTTCAGACAACCCCTAGGGCTTCTGAAACAGCTTCTGAATTTCTGTGCAGCCATGCTGAAGTCAGATATTAGAACTTTTGAAATCAAACAAGTATCTGCCATATTCAGTATGTAAGTAAGGTACTTCTAGAGAAGCTTATATCCTGGGCAATTTAAATTGGGCCTCTTTTAGCTGAAAGAATGGAACTGAGTTTCACTGAGATGATCTTGATAGGTGTGTAATGCAGTGCTTTTTAAAATATAGACCAAAAAGTGCTAGTACTCACCATGAAGTTGTTATGGTAAGTGCCGTGCTTTGAACATTAAAAAAAGAGGTGCTGGTACGGCAAACCCTTGAGTACCCCCAGAAAAAGCAGTGATATAATGTATGCAGTTCTTTTTCTTTCTCTCTTTCTTGGTGAAACAATGAGGTACGAGTTCTGATAGCTTGAAAAAGTCCCGTGAGTGCCAGCACAAAATGGCTGCCATAGGCAGCAAAAAGAAGTGACCGAGTACTATCACAAGGAAAAGCATGGTATCTATGGCTACAAACACTTTAGTGAGGACAGGGTCAAGGGATCATTTTTACCAAATTAAAAAATAATTTTCTTTTTATACTTATATCCCACCCATCCTCCAAGGAGCTCAAAGAGAAACCTACTGTTTGGAATGCTCTTCTGCAGCACGCTAAATAAGCACCATCTCTGTGGTTCTTTTTTTTTTTTTTTTAGGGACGCAGGTGGAGCTGTGGTGTAAACCACAGAGCCTAGGGCTTGCCGATCAGAAGGTTGGCAGTTCGAATCCCCGCTACGGGGTGAGCTCCCGTTGCTCGGTCCCTGCTCCTGCCAACCTAGCAGTTCAAAAGCACATCAAAGTGCAAGTAGATGGATAGGTACCGCTCTGGCGGGAAGGTAAACGGCGTTTCCTTGCGGTGCTCTGGTTCACCAGAAGCGGCTTATTCATGCTGGCCACATGACCCGGAAGCTGTACGCTGGCTCCCTTGGCCAGTAATGTGAGATGAGCACCCTTTACCTTTACCTATAGTCCTTTCTAGTTGCTGTTGAAGATCTTCCTTTTTCAAGAAGGCTTTTAATGTGCAGATTCTTATCCCAATATTCATCTTTATTGCACATGAAATTATTTTTCTTTAAAAATGGCTTATTTGTTTGCTTGTTTGTTTTACTGTTGATCTGTTTATAGTTATCTGCTTCAGGAAGTGATTCATAAATGAAAACAAAATAAATAAATAGCCGCCTCATTTTATTCTCACAACCCTGTGAGGGATAATATTCCGAGAGAGAGTGACTGGCTCAGTGTTACCCAGGGAGATTCATGGTTACCTTTCCACTTATTTGTTGAAGCCCTCACACAGTGACAATGGCATGAGAGGGGGAACAAAGCCAATACCCCTCCCCCTGCTCACATTCTCAGCTCCGTTCTCAGTGGTCCCACCATCATCAGTGTATTGGGAGTGAGGGACTGAGGCTGGGGGCTGCTGGCTACCTTCTGGCTCCCTGTGTGATTTGGAATCTTGATGATGCAGAGTTCTAAATCAGGGGCAGGCAAGCATGTTGCATACCCTCCAACATTTTCCCAATGAAAATAGGGACATCCTACTCAATTGTTGTTGTTTTTTGTTCTTATTGCTGCTTCCTGCGTGTTGGAAGGAAAACTGCTCCCTACTGCAAAGCCCAATTCCACCTGGCCTAGTGGGCGGGGCCCAGACTCACCTTCAACAGCAAAAAGGCTCCTGGGGAAGCCACTGGGACATTGCTGGAACAACACTTCTAATTCTGGTTCATTTGGGTTTTTTTGGTCGGGTTGGTGTTGATCAAATGTTTAGTTGGGGTTGGCAGTTATTTTAATTTGGGTATAACTAAACTGTTTGTTGTTGTTGTTGGTGGTGGTTTCTATTGACTTATTGGTTTGTTTGTTGCTTTTATAGGATATTTTGTTCTTTAATGTTTGATGTTATTTTAACTATAAGTTAAAATATCATCCTCATCATCATGCCCTGCTCACCTGACAGGGTTGCCTTAGCCCTGGGATCAGCAAACTTTTTCAGCAGGGGGCCGGTCCACTGTCCCTCAGACCTTGTGGGGGGCGGACTATATTTTGAAAAATAATAATGAATGAATTCCTATGCCCCACAAATAACCCAGAGATGCATTTTAAATAAAAGCACACATTCTACTCATGTAAAAACATGCTGATTCCTGGACTGTCCGCAGGCCGGATTAAGAAGTTGATTGGGCCAGATCCGGCCCCCGGGCCTAGTTTGCCTAACCATGCCTTAGCCACTCTGGGCAGCTCACAACATATATAAAAACATAATAAAATATTAAACATTAAAAAACTTTCCCATACAGGACTGCCTTCAGATGTCTTCTAAAGGTTGTATGTACAAACATACATAACTCCACGCCCTCCAACATTTCTCGGATCAAAATAGGGGCTTCCTAAGGACAAGCGGGACATTCCAGGATGAAATCAGAAACTGGGACAGCTTCTGTAAATCTGGAACTGTCCTTGGAAAACGGGGACACTTGGAGGGTCTGCTATTGGGCTCCAGCTTGCACCACTGCCAGGCCAACACAGCCAATGGTCAGGGATGATGGGAGTTTGAACTGGAAGGTCGTACATTACCCACCCCAATTCTATATTGTGTGGGATGCCTATGAACGCAGAAGATTTCAAACTCTCATCCCCAGCATGTCAGGAATGTAATAGTAGAGGTGGTGCCAACAGGTCCAGCTCCACTTTCCTTGTCACCACGATTATAACTGTGTGATTCATAATGTCTAAAGAAGGCTGGTGAGTAGATGAGATCATAGCTTATCACCTCCTGGCTCAACCCACATAATCTAGGGAGTAGCAAGATTGCATGTGATTTATTTCAACATTTATACACAATGCTGTCTTACCATGAGACTGGCTCTCATAGAAGGAAGAGAAAAGAAGGATAAATCACGCTGGTATGACAATTTAAATACAAAATAACATTTTTAACCTGAAACTATCAAATCCAATAAGCTTTATGAAGAGAGAGTCAGAGAAATGTCAATGAAATTCCCAGTCATAAAAAAGAAGCAGACCCAGGACAGTGTTGTGGAAGCCTAAGAAGAAGAGGAAATGGAGATAAGAAAATGTGTCTGGCAATGTAGAAAGAAGAGGAGGAGGAGGAGGAGGAGGAGGAGAAGGAGGAGGAGGAGGAGGACTGAGACAAGGTCTTTGTCTGCCTTAAGATGATGGACAGGAATTTTGGTGAAAGAGCAGTCAGTAAAGTGGGCACAATCCAAAAGGATATTATTAAGGGACAGCATGGGCTTCTGGTGGGGATCATTATCAGGAAAGGAGGAGAGTTTCTTATCCATACCATGTAAAGGACTAAGGAAAGTGAATTCTGAGTATAAACTAACAGCAGATACCATCTGTGTATACTGACTGCTAACAGCACAGGCACAAAAGCAGAACAGCAGCTCAAAATATATGTCAGTATTTAGTATGACCAGAGCGAGTTTTAGGGTTAGGGTGCCCAACTTGTAATTAAAGCAATATTACAAGCAGTGAAAATTCATATTACAAGTACATTATTTATGAACTGCATCGCCATCGCTATGAACAGTGCAGTCAGCAAAACAGGAAAAAAAAAATTGGGGATACAGTTCTAGTCTTCTCAGAGAGCAAATCTCGCACTTGTAGGTTTGTAAAATCTCAACAGATTGCACAAGTAGAGAAAAATAATGAAAGAGAGAAAATTACTGGTGCCAGAGATGGAAGGAAGACCAAGACAACAAGGCAGGTGCTAAATTAGCAAAGGGTTGGGCGAGTGGGGTCTTCACAATTATTAACACAGAAAAACAAAATCATTACGGCCCATTAAATGGAAGCATTGCAAAGCACTTCACCCTGTTAGCCCTTAAACCATTTCTATCCTTCCCTTTAAACGCAGGAAGAGGGCAGTAGGAACATATAGGGTTATATCCAACTAACTTTTGCTTACAATAGATCCACTGAAAACTAACGGACCTAAGTTAGTTGTGGCTATTAATTTCAATGGGTCTACTTTGAGTAAAAGACAGCTGTCTACAACTCATGATCTTTCCTTTGCCCCTTTCCCAGTCGAAAGAAGATGAGCTGGATAAACAAGGCTGGGCAATAAGCCTCCCACATTTGTGCTATGTTTGGTTGACCCATGTGATTGATGCCACACTGCCACTGTGGCACACTGTGACACTGGTCCAATTGAATGTGGGTGCATACTTAAACTCCATGCCAGTTTAAAAACCCATAGTCCATCAAGAAATGGCCATGGGCAGCCAAGTGCCTTTGTTTCCCCCTCTTTAAATAAAATGTAATCTCAAAGAATGTCATTATGAGAACACAACAAGATGCTGGAAATAGTAGAGCGCTATAGGAATTGTAATGCCAAAAAGTTGTGGGGGTGGGGGGATGTGGACATGATGAGGATAGCAAGGACATTATAAACACACTACTCACAAACTATTTATGACAATGATAATGTGGCATTTTGTAGTTTGTGGGAGCCTCTAATGGAAGTTTTATCTTTCTCCCTTACCCATACCTGAAACTTTGGCACTGAAAGTCAAAGTTGGTAAAACAAAAACAAAAAAGTTGGTGCAATGCTACTTAAAAGTATTCCAATCTGCATAAGAGCTTGTGAAAAAAAAAAATATATGCAGCCCTGCAGCAGCAGAACAGGCTGGAGTGTTATTTGTCCCCAAGTGAATTCTCAAAGGAAATCAGGCAAAGGAATAAAAAAGTTTTGCAGCAGATGAGAAATTCCCCTGTCTGGTATTTTCTCCCTGTTTGTAACTGGTCTTGTTGAGGCGTGAGACCTCTTATGCATTCACAACGCCATTTCTCAATTTAGCAAGCATGCCATGGCAATTGATTCAGACAATGCAATAGCTGTGACAGCAATCGGGAGATGTTCCAAATTTAAAAAGTAACAGGCCACACAAAAATTGAAGCGCACTGACTGTTTTTGTGATAATTGAATTTCATTGCATTTTAGCAGTGAGCAATAAGCAATCAAAGGTTGCTTTCCAACCACGGTTCCAGGAAACAGTGAAAGGGAATGCATCTGAAGAACACACACACACACACACACAAGCTTTTACATTTAGAAGTCATTGGGTTTCATTGAAATAATCTAGCTCATCTCCTTCTCCCTCCCCAGAAATCCTTTCAAAATAAAACATGAAAGGCATCCAGAAGGCTGCAAGTCACCAACTGCTTGCTCTGAAGTCATCCAGGCGCAGTCCCTGTAGGTATTTTTTTTATAGGACCTTCCTCTGGGCTCATTCTCATGACTGAAAAACAGGCCACAGATGCACGACAGGTTCAATGTGCATAATAGCTGGATAGATGGTGAACCAAAAGACGGATTGCTCTCTCAAAATCAATCTGGCTGCATGACAGAGCAATCAAATTGCCACTTCGCTGCATGGCCAACTATAGCGCACACTAAACACACACCATCTTACTGTGGCAATACTGCATGCTCACTCCAAAGCTCCAAAGCTCATATAAGTATGCTGCTCCCAGGCCTAGTTTCAGCTCTCTGGAGAATAAGTAACTTGTGAGTTTTAGACAAAAGTACTGCTGATTTGTACAGTTTGAGACTGTTGATAGACTCCCTGCATAACTGATCGTGCTGCGGCCTGGTCTTCCAAAGCAGAGAATCAACATGGTGGTTGTTTCTTCAAAGGTTTTTTGCAAACTATATCTTCTCCTTTCACACAGGAAACTGAGTGCAGTGCAAAGGAAAACGCATGCACGCTTCTTCTTTTAGGATGTTTCAACTGCTTTGGGCCTTGCAATATTGTATTTCTCGAGGTCACCTCAAAAGTTGTGCTTTCAAGAGGAACAGTAGCTCCTCGTGTTTCTCGATGTGGCATCAGCCCTTGCTGCCAGCAACCGGTTTGCAAGCTTTGAAAAGAAAATGACAGGTTAAGCAGCTGTTGAGAATCGACTGCTCCTCGTGGCGTGTAATTAAGATTCACGGCACATACTCATATTGATTTGTATTTCCACAAGTGAAAACCTGAGCAGATTAATGTAGAATTTACAGAAGCAAAGCGTTGTAAGTAACTGTTGGTGACGACTATGAATATCCCTTCATGTGTGTGCTTATGTTGACTCTGGCTCAGAATATTTACTTTTCTAAAAGCAGAACCAAGTTTCTTCTGGTAAGGTTGGAAACCTTTAAAAAAAAAAACAACTACAAAAATGTTCCCTACCCCTAATCCATGTCTTAGTAACACACATCTATAATAAAACCTTGGAGTATTGCAGCAAATAGCATGTGCTGCATCACGTATCATTATGCTATACTTACCAAATGTTTGCATAGATGGTGGTATACTCCTTTGGTATTTTGTATGGGTGGGCAAGAAATTTTTCACAAACACAAAAAGACCCAGTGTAGGCTTAGCCTTGCTAACTACCATTATGGCTTTTAAAGGCATCAGCTATTTGTACTGTATATATATCTGCCAACCTGATAGAAATGCAATATAATGGGGAAAGATTAATACCACCTTCAATGTGAAATGTGATTTTGCTCAATAAGATCCCCCCATCATTCCTAACAAGCCAAAAAGCGCATACACACACACACACACACACACACACACACACACAAAATAGCGAAAACCCGGTTAGCCCTGAAACACACACATGAAACTTGCTCAAATTCATTCACTTCAAATAGTTGACTAAGCTGCTTTTGTGTCTTGCCTTTGTATATTCATAGACTCTACTGAGTTACCTTGAAATGGGGGAGACCTGCTATGAATTTAAATATAATTCATGGTAATAGATTTGGGACAGCACTTAATCAACCATGTGCCTTGCCTCTACACAAATAAATGGGTTTTTGTACAATGGGATAAGCCAGTTATGTAGTGAACAGCCAAAGCTGTATCTGTAGGAGAGAGTCAGGGAGGGGAGCAGGGATAGGAGTTCAGCCTCCACACTCTTCAATTTTCCCATGAAACTTTTACACAGGAGTCAGGGCTGCCAGATTCAAAAATAGAAAAGCCTTCATTACTCATTCATGAAGTGGGAACGAGGCTGGCTTGGGCGAACGTACAGTTGGACATGAAAATCCAATAGGAGCTTGGTGAAACATCAATGGCAGCACAGGGAACTGTAAGCCCAATGCTGATTGGCATCAACCATCAATCTGTATTCTATTTGTGCCACTGCATAGAGAGCACAGGGAAATGAGGCACATTTGCGGAGCAGCGAATGGAATTGCTGTGCCACCTCATGCCAGAAAGCTGGTAAATGTGTGAAGTATGGATGTAGGCAGTTTCTCTCCCTCCCCCTTCCTCCCCCTCTGCAATTGCAGTAATCTGCTCTTAATCACATGAAGGAAAATTGCTATCATACGTATGAGAAACAGAAATCAAAGCCCCTTAATGATTGGACGATAGGGCAGGAAAAAGGGAAAGCCTAATTTTTGCCTCTTTTCCCCAGATCCTCACAATATGCGAAGGGCTTCTTGAAAACTAGCAAGGGGAGCTTTCTGTAGACTGATCTGCAATTGTGACATTTGAATAACCTAATGAGGGTAGACAAATACATCATCATCATTATTATTATTATTTGCATTGTACAATTCTTACCTGTCGTATGGTCGTTGATGCATGCCTGGATGGAGTTGCATACCCTGTTGATATGCTGATATCTGCTTTCCTCTTCTTCCTCTTCCTCCACATTCAGAGGCATTGACGCTAATCTGAGAAGGCTTGTTCAAAGCAGAAAAGTATGAGTTCTCGAAGGCCAATCTGCAGATTGAAACCCAATGAAAAGAAACAAGGGTGGTTCAGTGGTCAAGGTGTTGGACTAATAGACCCGGGTTCAAATCCCTCTTTTGCCATGACACCTGATAGATGACCTTGAACCAACCACTCTGTCTTTCTCAGTCTAATCTATCTCACAGGGTTCTTGTGAAGATAAAAAGAAATGGGAGGGGAATGTCCACCGTCCTGAGCTCATTGGGGAAGGAGGGGGAAGAAATGCAACAAAACAAAACAGCACATTTGTCTTTTCCAGTACAGCTTTATCTGTAACTTGATGTCTTTAACCGAGGTAAATAATGCTGAGATAGCAGACTCAGAAAGAATCTAGCTCAACACTCAGTGACAAGAACATCGTTATCCCAAGTGCTAAAATTATGATACTATGATGATTGTGATAATGATGATTTAGTCCATTGTTACATAAAAGGTCTCCAAGCAAGTTACATTTAATAACATAAGTATAAATGCATATAATATCATAACAAATTCACATAAAACATATGTAGCATTTTCATGCAATACCCATATCATAAAACCACCCCACCCTTATTAAGAACTACAGAAAGCTTTGGCAGCACAGTAATAGTATAGCAAAATCAGCTCAGTCCACCAAAAGTTAAGGGAAGAGGTAAGTCTTTACATAGTATCATAAAGAAGTATGCAAAGGTGCAATGCAGGCTCACTGGGGAATACATTCTACTGGTGAATACATTCTACAAAGGGAGAGCCTCAAATGAAAAAATAAAATAATTTCCTTTGACATCATCCCCCTGAAGAAGAAGCAGCTCCCACAGAGGAGGGAACCAGAGAAAGGCACTAGAACTTTTAAATATTATTAAATTGGGCAATCAACATAGTAAAGGGGACCTTATAATCAGAGTAGAACCAGTTTTCTTGTACCCTTGGAACAGCCTAAAGGAAATAGCAGACCACTTATTACACTTCTTGCTGCACACTTCCTCTTGTGTATGTTATTATTTTTAGGGGTGCTAGAATTTTACCTGTGTACCATTAAAGATACCTATATTATTATTATTATTATTATTATTATTATTATTATTATTATTATTATTTCCTATTTTTAAGAGACATCTCTTTTAACATTCGTTTGGGAGCCACCCAGAGTGGCTGGGGAAGCTCAGCCAGATGGGCGGGGTACAAATAATAATAATAATGTAGTTAATTTATTCCTCTACTATGGTCTATTAGGAAGTCAGCTAGTCTGAGGCAAGCACAGTTAACTATGCTGAATTAATTCTTCTTGTTGGGAATAATTTTGTTCTCCATAAGAAAGTGCTGGCGTGATAAAGAGGTTCCCAAAATCTGAGCTACTCATACTGCAGAGTGGATCCTGTCCATTGGGAATTCATAAACGAAGGTAGCCCTCCGCAATTTCTCTCAAGAATTTGGGGAAAACAAAGTTTCCCGAAGCTGGTGTGTGTGTGTGTGTGTGTGTGTGTGTGTGTTTGTACACTTGAAGTTAGATAACATGTGAAATTCCATGTTGCAAATCAACTCACTTTTTCAACGAGCTGAAGTTTCTGGACTGCCTTTAAAGGCAGCTCCATGTGCAGTACAGCACATTGTAGTAGTTTAGCACATGGATCACTGTGGCTAGGCTTGCCCTTGGCTGCAGTTGGTGTACCAGCCAAAGCCAACAGAATACATTTCTGGCTATTGATGCAACCTGGACTTCCCCAATCAGTGCTGAATCCAGGAACATTCCCAAACTGGGGAGTTGTTTCATTTAGGGGGAGTGCTACTCCGTCTAACTAATTACATTCCTCCTTCCAAAACCATGAAGGGTTTGTTTACATTTTACTTCATTAGGACTTTTGTTTGTGTAGACCAGTGTTTTTCAACCTTTTTTGGGCAAAGGCACACTTGTTTCATGAAAAAAATCACGAGGCACACCACCATTAGAAAATGTTAAAAAAATTAACTCTGTGCCTATATTGACTATATATAATGTAATTCTCTTGAATTTTTCAATTTTTCCCACGGCACACCAGGCAACATCTCGCGGCACACTAGTGTGCCACGGAACAGTGGTTGAAAAACACTGGTGTAGACAAGCATGGCATTGGGCTGTTCAAAATATCTGAAAGTAAACAGGGGTCTGAAGCTTACTCCTTGGGTATTGTGCGACTGTGTGTGTTTGTGTGTGCACATATGTGCTCTAAACTTGGGGGGGGGATCATTCTATTCAAACATTTCAAACCTTTATTTCAAACTGGTGTCTTCTATTATGTGTGGTACTGATCTGCTGTGTCGTTGTTTTTTCGTGTTGGCATCACGAGTACGTTAAGTGGTGCCAGGGTTTCAGGATATTTCTTTTTAGCAAGGGTGCACGAATTGAATAAATATGAGTGTGAAATACTGTGTAAATGTCAAAAGTACAAGCTAAGCCTGCAGGGCATACTTTTTTTTCCCCTGCTGACTCTGCTGCATCTTTTTGGCTTATTCATAGCACAGGTGCAGGAGGAGAAAAAAATAATAATCCTTTGCATGCAGAGCGGGGTAGAGGACAGTAACTAATCCAGTGATTTTTAATAGAAAGAATAACACTTTTATGTAGCCTCAGAAAAAGGAGGGCCCTTTCTAACTAACCAAGGCAGAAAATAATAATCCTATAATCAGTCTTAGAAAGCAGTGTGTGTTGCACTTAATTATAAAATAGAAGATACAGTACAGTGGTACCTCAGGTTACAGACGGTTCAGGTTACAGACTCCGCTAACCCAGAAATAGTACCTCGGGTTAAGAACTTTACCTCAGGATGAGAACAGAAATTGAGCGGCCGCACGGCGGTCAGCGCGAGGCCCCATTAGCTAAAGTGGTACCTCAGGTTAAGAACAGTTTCAGGTTAAGAACGGACCTCCAGAACGAATTAAGTTCTTAACCCGAGGTACCACTGTACTATCTATATTTACCACCGGCCCACACTTAGGCTTTTATTTATTGCAACAGTGTCAGCTACCTCTAAAGATCTGAGGGAACTTTCTTTAATTTCCCAGGGAGGCGCATTTCTTGCATAGCCAATTATTTCATTGACAAGCTCCAGCAGTCATTGTGAAGTAAGGGCGGTAGGCTGAAGAAGGGATTGCTGATGATGCTGTCTTGATAAGTTTTACCAGTAAACAGATCATCTTTCTTCTGACAGGTCTCCTGTGCTTTTATTTAAAGCAGCACCAGCTGCAGCCGGTACAGCAGTCTCCCAGCATCCCTCCTTTTGATTTTCCTGACTTGTCTCTTAAGCTAGCCTTGTGTTCACTTGCCTGGTAGCCACAAGTTGCATTCCCTGTGCTCAGCATAGAAAGCAAGAGTGCTATCCAGCCATGCCCATCCCCTGTTGGAAAGCTATTTGATCCAATGGAGGTTTCCATTAGAGCAGAGTTTCCCAAACTCCAGCTGTTTTTGGACTACAGTTCCAGTCATCCCAGACCACTGGTCCTGCTAGCCAGGGATGATGGGAGTTGTAGTCCAGCAATAGCTGGACTACAAGTTTGGGAAACCCTACAGAGAGCCTAGGGCTTGCCATTCAGAAGGTCGGCGGTTCGAATCCCTGTCACAGGGTGAGCTCCCGTTGCTGGGTCCCTGCTCCTGCCAACCTAGCAGTTCAAAAGCACGTCAAAGTGCAAGTAGATAAATAGGTACCACTCCGGCGGGAAGGTAAACGGTGTTTCTGTGTGCTGCTCTGGTTCGCCAGAAGCAGCTTGTCATGCTGGCCACATGACCCGGAAGCTGTACACCGGCTCCCTCAGCCAGTAACGCGAGATGAGCGCTGCAACCCCAGAGTTGGACACGACTGGACCTAATGGTCAGGGGTCTCTTTCCCTTTCCCTTTACATTAGAGGGAAAGCTGGTTATATTTATTGATTCCTCCTTCCCTTTCCAGGCCCCTGCATCCTCACTAATCTGCTCTAGGGACTTGAGGTATGCTTGGAACAGCATGGGCGGTATAACTGGGCGGGGGGGGGATTGGCATTGCAAGAGAAAGGGGTTATTGTGAAAATCCCGACCTCCCCTGCTTATGGGAACCTCGGATGAATCAAAGAGTCCTTCATAAGGCTCCACAAGTAGGCTCCACCCAGGCAGCAGGAGGCTGCATGCTCTCTGGCCCTCCTCTGCCATCTCCCAGAAGGCTAGTAATTATTTCAAGCTTACTAACATTTGTGAACTTATTTACAAAGCTCTCTTAGTTGTTTTATGTTTATTTCCATATTTCCACCTTGAATAAATCTGTACCTATTGAAGCAGGCTGTTTCTTCCTCATTGACCCTGTAATACTTTTAATTGCTTATGATGAACGAATATTATCAGACTGAAGCCTTTTCTCCCCAAGCGGTCTGGTTATTATATAACAGTCTCTTGCCTATAGCATGGAAAAATGTTTAGTTAAGCCTGACCTGAAATCTCATCACCCAATTTGCACGTCCGTATGTAAATACAATGGGAACGAGGAAGGCATGCCATATCCTTTCTCCTTTTCCATTTTGGGTAGAGAAGATGGATCCTTTTGGATTGCATCATTTCAGCTTCCTCTACCATGTAACTTAAATGCATGGAAAGGGACAAGTGGAAAGGAAGCACCATGGTTAAATGGAAACAAAACGTTGGCATGAAATATTAATAGTTAATTTGATCAGAAAACACGAACCATTTTCCTTGCTCTTATAATAAGGGTATCAGTTGCCTTGTACAATTGATTTGATAATATTTATAGCTGCATCTAAAATGGGGAAACCATTTTTTAAAAAATAATAATACATAAAACGTTTGCTAATTCAGTATCATCATTAATTCCAATTTGGAGAAAATTACTGTAAGGCCAAACGATTTAGGCATAGGGAGTAAATGTCCAGTATTATCTGTCAGACACATGATAGGGTTTAGTGAGATGAGTCATAGTCCCTCCACCAGTTGTTAATTTTATTGCTGTAAAATTGCATCAGGTTCCCCCCCCCTTTTGCTTTATACTTGGAAGTCTAGATTAAAATGCACTCAAGACAAATTTGTTTTTATGTTTGTATGTCTCATCAAAAAACTTATTAGAAATCTATGATTTTTAACTGGCAGCAGCTATGCACCAGTCCAAGAAAGAAACAAAGATAACAGCATCTCATTTTGCAACCCCTTTTTGTGGTTTAACAGTTTGATAAACAGGATTTCCCCTGAAGTACATTAGATGGAACACACAGTGCTACAACTGGATTAAACTGAAAACCTCGGCAAATAAGGATGGCAACACATAAAGATAGACATCTGGTTGGCTGCTGTGAAAACAGAATGCTGGACTAAATGGGCCTTTGTTCCACCTCCTTAAGATTATCCACAATCAGGATCCAAAGGTCTTCTTCCTTTAACAGTAGTTCCCCCATCCTCATAACACAAGCAACTTAAATGTTGCACAAGCAAAGAAATGCCTTACCCATAGATTTTTGGCCCCCAAGACATGGACTGTTCCCGATCAAAGTGGTCAAAAGTGGCAGTTTGATCCATAGTCCCAGACTGGGCTTTGTTTTATGCTTCTGCATTCATGCAAGGATGTTACACAACATGCCATGTCCCTCCCTGTTTAAGGTTCTTTGGATCCCAGCTAAACTACTTAGGTTTAAAACAAATTGATTGATAACTGCACCCTAAAGCAGACTTTCTCATACATTCTTCCAAGTTCAGTGAAATCTTCCAAGAAAGTGTGTGCAGGTTGAGTTTACTCAGAAGTAATTCTTGCTGAGTCCAACTTGGCTTGCTCTCGTGTATGAACATGATTTCAATAAGTTAACTCTCCTCCCTCCCCCATTTATCTACTGTCAAATCTGCATGATGTTTAAAAGCTGAAGTAAGAACCAAGTATTAGAGTTGCAATGGAATCCAAGCTTGAAGCACTGAGAATGCAATCAGGCAAATATCAGACTCTGACACTAACATGGGGTGAGTTTTGGGGGAAGAGATAGTTATGAGAAAGCACATGTCAGAGTGCTCCCTACTTTTGGCCTCCCACACATGTAAAATGATTGTCTACATGTGAGTATAGTGTACCTTCTACTTCTTCAGTTGCCTTACTGCCTATCTTCGCCTGGTCACGCAAAGTTCTGCAAGTAACAAAAAAAAGTACTATTTTTATGGGTCTGGACACTGATTTCTTCCAAAAGGAATCAGCTCTTTTGCATCCAGTTGCTTCAAACTGTGCAATATTAATATCTGCAATAAAGCCACTAGCCAAGAGGGTTAAAATAGCATGATATTTACTGAGGCAGCATGCATGAGAGGCTGTCTAGCTGTAAGGGTATTTTCTTGTGGCTATTTCACTGAATCTAACCCAGCTATCACAAGTCCTGCCAAAAAGACAAAACCTCTCCGTTTCTTTCTGCTCAAGTTGTATACCATTTTGTTCAGTAAAATTTTACCAGGATTTTGTCCCTGGACTCCATCTGCATTATTCAAGTGCCTTTGCTAAGAAAAAGCACAGGTAAGCCTCTTCCACTTTGAATAGATGTGTAGAAGAGGGAATTTCAGCAGGATGTAGCTCACTAGCAGAAGGCAGGATGTGCAAATAAATCAAGACATTTTTAGCACTTTTCCCTGCTTCAGAAGTCCTTTAACTTTTTCTGTAGCTTCCTGAATTGTGTTCTGCTTACCGTTGCTTCGTATAAAACTGTTCTGAAGGATTATCTGCCTGGGAAATCCGGAAAAATGTCTTTACCTGGAGGGTGAGTCACCAGCTACCCACTGTGTTGGACCTGCATCTCCACCTTCAGACAAACAGCCTGATCATAAACATATTTACTTGGATTCATTTATTGCCAAGTTTAAAAATGCTTAGGATGTATCCCAAATCCCTTATATTATGAGCTGCTGTGGATAGTAATGTATGGCTATACAGTGTACATATTGTGTAAAAGAAGAAGAAAAAAACCCATACACCTGTGCATAACTTGCTTTAAATTGGATTTTTTTTTTTGAGATAGTTAGAAAATGTTTGCAGACACGATCAGTTCTAGCCTTCAAGGTGTAGTCCAATTTCTTCCTAACTTGTTAATGTGAGTATCAAGTGCACTTTTAAAAATGAAATAGCCTATCAACAGAAAAAAGCAAGAAATATCTGATTGGTGTAGAAACCTCTTAACCATTTGCCAGGAACCTTTACAACGCATGCTTAGATGTCTCCTCAGAAGTAAGCCTCATTGAGTTTAATCAGGTTTACTCCCAGGTAAGTCTTACAAGGTTGTAGTCCATGCCCTTCAGTGATGCAGAAATGTCAGAATCAAACCCCCCCCCCCCAATAATCCTTTCCCCTAAGTAATCAAGGTGTTATATTTGGTAGCTTATGAATGAGCAAGTCAACATGGTCCAAGCTTATTAACAGATACATATTATTTGGCTTATGATACATAAAGTTGAATTAAATGCTCCTATTGCAAATCCCTTGCTCCCTTTCTTAACATAATCCTGGGGGGGGGGGGGTCAAGAATCTCCATTTGCCATTACTAATGTCTTTAGGTAAACAATGAAACTTCCTATAAAACCTTGCAAGATCATGCACTCTAGAAGAATATTATTAGTTTTAATCATTTCTATAGCTCTGTTAATCTGCAGAGTGCAATTAGCCTTTGCAGTGCAGTTTGAAACAGTAAACAGCTATGTTTTAACAATTAAAATGAACTTTTTAGCGGAGGTGAAGAGACTAAAAGCATGCAAGCATTAAGGCTTCTGCATTTCAAACAACATTGACTGAAAAGCACATTTGTGGTTAAGATAATCTTCAACTGAGACATTTCTCAAAGATTATTTCCAAGTAAAATACAACCTGAGGCTGTGGGATGTTTGTTTATGCTAATTGGAAGGTTGCCTACTGAACCTCAGCTTGGTTGTGTTATTGGAGATTAATGGTCAAATGATAATTTACCCGTCACTGTGCAAGCAAAAGTTGTAATTATATGTTTTGAAGGAGGATGGGATTATACCAGTACAATTGCTCATTAAACACTATGTGGTGGCCTTAAATTGTTAATGAATATACTTAGCTTATCTAATGTGTTGAATGTGTCAGATTCCCGTTGACTGCTGCTAAACAGCATGAACAGGAAGTGTACTTCTACTGCTTTAAAATCCCTTCTCCAGCATCTCAGACTAAATTATATATCTTACCTTTCAGCTATGCACTTGCAAACCCAGCAGTTTGGTTTCCGTGCAGTGTGAAGCCATACTGCAGGGGTATGCGTGTAATACCCTAAACATATGGCTAAGGGGCCGGTTGTGTGGGTCTTTCCCACAGAATCATCACTCCACCAGGTGCCAATTCCACTTTTCTTTTAAGTCAGGCAATTAGCCTTGCCCACATGGTCATGTTACTACAGCATGGGAACTGTACTAAGCTGCTGGGCATGTGGAAGGGGAAACTGTGGCTAGCTCTAATGTATCAGTTACATTTTGGGATGTTCATTAAAAATAAAACGCTTTTACAGCAGCTCCTGCAAATTATGCTTTTAAAGATAACGGCACACTACATTCTGCAAATGCTATGATGTAAATCATGTCAATTCTATCAAATGTTGTTGGGGTTTGGTTTTTTTAAACATAGTTAAGCTCTTATATTCTTCCCTGAGCCTGATTGCACTTTTTGAGCCCTGCTGAGAAGTGTGGGGACTTGAAGGGATGCCACTTTGGCCTGGAGCCTCTCTTGCTACCATCTCTACAAGGTCTTGTTCCAGGAGTGTTGCCTGTGTTGGAGCACTGATTCCATGGAGTGTGAGGCCCTTCGAGATGTGAGTACACTGGCCCCTTGCTCTTTCTGGTCAGGGTTTGGGGGTCTTGGGAGTCTCAAATACCTTAGACCCAGGGGTTCCTGTTATATTGGGCATGGACATCTCCAGTTCAGTGGTGATGGTTGGGACCAGCGCCTTGTCCATCAGCACCACTCACTGGCTCCTCCGGCTCTATGTAAGTCAGTTCTAGATTCTCAGGACTTGATGCCCACATTCTTGCTGGCCACACATCTCTAAGAGCTGTGCACCCCATACGTCTGTGCTGAAAACTCCAATATCCTTTGAAATATTTCATCTTAAAAGTAGCATAAATTGTGCACATTATTTAAAGTTATATATATATATATCTCCTTTATTGTGATGTAGGAAATTGAGTTTCCTTAGTGCAAGATTTTCTGGAGGACTGCAATAGTGCATGCCTAACCCTGATCGTCATGTGTGCACATGCCCCTACTCTGCAAGAGCATCCATGTACCCAAACTAGAGAATTACTATATTTCTCATATTCCTAATCTCCGTTTAGGCTGCCAGCTTCCCCAAATGTCTTGATTGCTGATCTCTGGACTCAGGAATGCAAGGGCAGACCACTATAAAATGTAGTGTTCCTGTTCTATGAAACAGTGGCATATAAACTTTCAATGTTCAGTATCATATCGCACATAAAACTGATAGGGAATTAGAGAATTCTGTTTTCCTTTTAAAATGCTATAAATCTTTGTCTCTTCAAAGGGGGATGGTGAACCTGCTCTCCTTCAGATGTTGCTGGACTTCAGCTCCCATCATCCCTGATCATTGGCTGGGGAATTGTACAGCATTTAGAGGGCTACAGATTTCCCCCCACCTCTCAAGTTGATCGTTGCTGAAAGTTGCCTTTGAAATGTTCTGCCAAACATGTATTTCTCAGGAAGTTGGCAATGGGAAGCTGTTTTCATTTGCTGGAATTATCATGGGTGTTTATGCTAACTTAACACTTGTGCTATCAGCTGCAATTAGAAGCATTACTGAACATGTAGTTCCTTTTCTGTTCTGGCTAGTGTGCTTACTTGGGAAGTACTTATCTGCTATCATTACCAATGTACTATTTTTTTTTTTACCAGTCCAAAAATTGTGCATTTTTCAGAAGGCATCACGATGCATTCTAATCTAAGGCATCTCAGAAAACAACATATGCAATAGTATTTGCTGTTGTTGACAACCATCTGTCCCGAGAGACAATGGAGTGTGCCTCTAGAGGTGAAGTCAAACTGCTGCGTTAGCAGCACTGACGTGACCTCCCTAGGGTGCAGGCCTGGGCAGTGTATGTGGAAGTCCTTGTCTGCCCAGATGACAAGACCTCCCTCTCGGCCTCATTGAAGTGGTCCAAAGGAAAGCAGAGGAATACATATGGTACTAGCTTGGCTGCAGTAGTTGATGAAAGAGGCATACAAGGCACCATACGATCACCTTAGAGACTCCACTCTGGATTTGTGTAAGGCTTACTCATTAGCCTTTTCTTCTCCTGAAGATATCCCACAGAGTTTTCCTTCTCCTTGATGAGCCCCACCTTCCCACATCTGCTTTCAATGTGTAACTCAATTCATGACAAAACTGGGACGATGTAAGGGCAGACTCTCACGTTCCTAAGTTGGATTCCACAATTAACGGGGTGTTTTGAGATGGATTTGGGAGTTCTGTTGCTTTGGTTTCTCCAGAAAGTTAAATGCATGATTTTGCTGCCCAGGGATTGTGGGACCTGCAGCCCAAAACACCTGGAGGGCACCAGATTGGTGAGCACTATTACAGACCATGCTTGAGGGTGTCAGCATGTGCTTATTCATAAAACACTTCTTTTCCATTACTGCATCCATCTGCATTGTAAAAATAAATAAATAATCAAGACTGTGTGTGTGTGTGTGTGTGTGTGTGTATAATCTCCTCACTTCTTTATTGAAATGCATATTGTTTGCAAAAAAAATGCATTTTGCTACTCATTTTGTGTGCTGGGTACACTACTGCAAAATCTGAAGAAGTGTAAAATCCAAGACATTATAATGATCTGATCTGTGCTTTATTCCTGCAGGTAAAGGTTGGATAAATTCATCTTGAAATTAGCAGAAATCAGTTTCCCCAAGCATCCCTAATGCAAACATTTCCCTATATTTATATAGGGCAGTTATAGGGTGCCCAGACTGCATGAGATTTCCTAGAGCCATTTTTTCTGAACACTGAGCTGCCAGCCTAGCTCCTCCTCTAGAACACACAGAGAATGTCAGTAGATTTGGCATTCAACTGGCAATGGGAGGAGAGTCAAGCACTTTAACACAAAAGGGACCATTTGGGACCCCAGAGGCAGTGGGTGCTAGTGCTGCTGGCAAGAGCTACAGGTTCCATTTCTGTAAGCATTAGTCCTCTGGTCTCTAGAGTGCATAGAATAAGCAACACCCCAAGGAGAACTGAAAGCACATACTGCCATGTGTGGGTTTAAATGCAAAGCCAGGCAGCCAGAATGTAGCTTTGATGAAGGACCTAGGGAAGCTGAAAGATGCCAATCAATCCTATAATGTAAGCTGGCATGCCTTTCCTCCCTACCCCCACTTGCGTGTTTAGACCTTTTACCTTTCCCCATATAAATTCACACAAGAGTCAAATATTTGGTTTGGTTTTTGGCAGAAATTTAGGCCACAACTTTATTAATTACAACCAAGTGAGTGGTTGCATAAGTTCTGGTTCAACTAACTCCCTGCACCCTTGCAGGCAGTGCTGTCCCAGAGCCACGTTCGTAGGACAACCAAGGATGAACACCAGGGACAGCTGCTGGGAGGAGCACCAATCAGTCGTGCTGATGTCCCCTGGACTCGGGCGCGGGCCGGACCCCTTTCGGGGAATGCCAAACCAGTGAGTCCCTGGATTCCTCTACCGGAATATCCTTCATTTGCATAGGCGTGGCCACATCACGTGCCACGCCTGTCACCTGAACGAGAGCCTATCCACAACTTACAAGTTGTGACTATTTGCTATGCAGCAGGTGAAACCCAAATGGCACCAGCCAATCAGCCAAGTGGGGGAAATTCCTGCTGTGCTCCTGTCCCAACGACAGACGACACACGACGGCATAGCAAGGTCAAGCGCAAGCCCTAAATATAGGGAGAGTTGGCCGGGTGTTCTGATGTGAAAGCCCCAAAGAGGAAGCTCAGTAGCCTCGCATGGGCTCAAATAGGTCCTGTGTTGCTGCTTTTTGGTACACCCCATTGGTCAGACTGCACCCCAGCAACACGGGACCAACCTATTGGGGGTTGTGGCTGATTCCAGATTACCCACAACACCGAGTCAGGTGGCCAGTTTTACTCTGAAGTAAAGAGCTCCCATTTAGTTCTATGTTTTTTTTTTTCTGTTGGCCAGGGGTGTGGGAGCCTGGGGTGGGGGTGGGGTGGTGAGGCGCACCCTCCAACATGCCTCAGATGAAAATGTCCCTATTTTCATCTGAGGGATGTTGAAAGGTATGGAATCAATGGATTGTGAGAGGCTTCTCGGAGTTTCATATGAAGTCTAAAATGCATTTGGGCTACCATTTTCGTGCTTTCCCTTTCCCTTGATTCTACTATATTTGTGTTGAAAGATATCACTCAGCTTCCATCCTCTCAGCTATTTTTATACTTTGAATTAAAGGTGCACGGACACACACACACACACACACACACACACACAACATCTCCAGAAAGATAAATGCAGGAAGCAGCTAAGGCTAGAGTTAGAAGAAGCTAATCTTAAAAAAAAAACACCCTGCGAAGATGGCCTATTTTCAATAACTTGATAAATTCCCTGAATGGCTTTCAGTTACTTTATAGTCTATAAGTACCTCTCCCATTTAAGAATGCTTATATTCACCCCACAATCTGTTTAAGCGCTGTGTGCTTTGCTTCATCCCAACAGTCTCAGATAAAACTAGTTTTGCTATCATTATTAATAGTCTGATCTAAGAAATTATTTTGTTCATGGTATTCTAAGAACCTTACATTCCTCCCCCAAACAATGGCATAACAAGAATCAACAGAATTATTTCCACAGCTATGTGCAATAATTTGTTTTTGTTTTTTTTTAGTGTTCCCATCTATGCTATTTTGGACAATCATGTATTCACACAATGCTGCCATTTTTTTACTTAGAGATGGGAGGAAATCTTAAAAAAAAAATGATTGTGGCTTACCAGGACAAGAAGTGACAGTTGAAGGCTTGGGGGGGGGGAGTGGGGGAGGAGTCACAATATATATATTTTTATCAGCAAGGACCCTGGAATGACACTATATAGTGATACAGCATTATTCAGATAGAGGCATTGTGGGAGAATTGCTTGCAATTCTGTTGCCACCAGTACTGACATATCAATACATTTAAAAAATGGAACAGAACAGTCTCCCACCAAATACGCTGCTGCCAGTACCAGATATCTCAGTATGCCTCCAAGCCAATCAATAGTTTTATTCCTACAGGGACATGGGTGGCACTGTGGTCTAAACCAGGCACGTCCAACAGGTAGATCGTGATCTACTGGTAGATCACTGGACGTCTGTGGTAGATCATTGGTAGATCACTGGTTCCCCCTCAAAGAAGCTCAACAATTTTGACTTTAACCCCTAAATAATGGGCTTTCCTCCCTAAAAAAAGCTCAACAACCTGAACCCCCCACTGCCTTTAACTTTGTGAGTAGATCGCAATCTCTTGGGTGTTGGCCACCCCTGGTAAACCACTGAGCCTCTTGGGTTTGCTGACTGGAAGTTCGGTGGTTTGAATCCCCACAACGGAGTGAGCTCCCGTTGCTCTGTCCCAGCTCCTGCCAACCTAGCAGTTCGAAAGCACGCCAGTACAAGTAGATAAATAGGTACCACTGCAGCGGGAAGGTAAACGGCGTTTCCGTGCACTCTGGTTTCCGTCACGGTGTTCCATTATGCCAGAAGCAGTTTAGTCATGCTGGACACATGACCTGGAAAGCTGTCTGTGGACAAACGCCAGCTCTCTTGGCCTGGAGCAAAATGAGCACTGCACCCCCTTAGTCGCCTTTGACTGGACTTAACCGTCCAGGGGTCCTTTACCTTTTTACCTTTACTTTTATTCCTACACACCCTCTGCAAATGCCATTTCTTCTTTCTTTCCCTTTGTCTCATGTAACCTCTCTTCCAATGGAGAAAAGAAAAGAAAAGCTGGAACCTTTATGCTCATGCCCCCTAGTTTCTTTCTTTCTCTCTACTTCCTTCCTGCCAACAATGAACCAAAATTGTTTTAACAAGCCATCAAATTTTGCAGCCAGAAAATGAGTGTAAAAAAAAAAATGGACACAGAAGACTTTCAACTTGGCCCTAAACTTAATCACCTCACTATAGCTCATCCAATCAGTGCAGATGTTTCCTCTGACACAAGTATGATGCAATACGGCTTTGATCTTAATTGAATAATTTAGGCAAAAACACTGCACAAGTGACAAGCTTGATTTTAAAGGGCTTTGGGGGGGGGAGGTGTCAAACTCTTGAAGACACTTTCTGCATTCTAGAAAGAATGAGGAACAGTTTGGGAAGTCCATCTAGAATTTGTAAAGCCTAAAGTTTTCATTACTGTGATCTCCAGCTGTTGCTGGAATGCAACTGCCGGTGTCCCTGACCATTGGTCATGCTTGCTGGGCCTGATGGGAGTTCGGAACCCAACAACATCTGCAAGGACACTGGTTCCCCATTGCTAGTGCAGAAGAACCACAACAGACAGGTCCCCTACCAGAAAGCATAGATATGTGTGAGCTGGTTAGATCACATATGTCAGGTGTGGGGGGCCCCTCCAGATATTGTGGAACATCATCTCCCATCAACCTGGCCAGCGGCCATCTTTTAGGATTTATGGAAGCTGTAGTTTGGCAACATCTGGAGGGCCAAACATTTCCCATGCCTGACCTATGCTGATCGATTTCTCTACCAGCAGACGATAAGCTTTGACTTGATTACCACTCTGTTGAATCATTTAAGGCTCTTAGCGTTGTTGTCGCTGTTATTCACAAAGCAAGCATACTTTTATATAATTTGCCTGGCTTTTTCAAATGATGTATTGCATTCCTTCCCCAAGCTATTTCATAACAGAACCAAATGCATTTTATGGGCTTGCTGCAACATCTGAAAGTGGCAGGTAACAACCCTTAAGGGTTTTGTTTTCTTTACCTTTTAACCCTGACGTTGGCTCTTTGTCAAATTAATGGGCTGGCTTATATACCCCGCACTTGACATTCCCCTGTTAATTCTTTTAACTGCAGACACAGTTAGGTACAGAAACAATGCTGAATCCATAAAGCTTAGTCTTTCTGGGTCTTTTCCCACTTGTACTTTCTGTCTAATAACAGTATTTTTTATTTTATTTTTAAAGAAGAAAATGATGAAGTTTAGTTTCTGGTACAAGTTGTGGAAGAGAGCCACACCCAGAGTTGTTGTTTTATTTAAAAATCATTTTAATTAAGTTTTACATTTTTATCGTAATAACATCATATCAAATCACAAAAGAGAAAAACAATTCCCAGATTTCCCCCCCCCCCCCGGCGACTTGCCTCAACTTCCTCTTCTGGTGTTTTACATATTAACTTCTCCTGCTTTCTTTAATATATCTTAATATAAAATTCTTTATATTCAGTATTGTTATATTCTTATCATTTTAACACCATCTTTGTAAATTCTGTATTCGTGTTGTTAATTGAAAGTGTTTACTCAAATCCTGCTAGTGAGCCCATTTCTTTACATTGTTTCTGTAGATACAACATAAATGGCTCCCAGTCTTTACACCCAGAGTTTGACACTTGTGAGACAGTGTGGCGTGGTGGTTAGGGTGTTAGACTAGGGGCTCAGCTACACAGCTGCAAATAAAGCATTTTAAATGTGTTGTAGAGTGCAGTATACAAATGTGACACTAGACGACACTGGTGAGCTATGGCAAATTCAATATATTTTTCAAAATGTTTTTTTAAAAAACAAAACAAAACAAAACAAAAACATTTTCACAGCATTTCTTATATGTGTGTAGACTCCACCTAGGACCTGAGAGACTAGGGTTCATATCGCTACTCAACTATGATCACCCACCCACCAGTGATCGTCCTTTCCTCCTAAGGCAGGCATAGGCAAACTCCAGCCCTCCAGATGTTTGGGACTACAATTTCCATCATCCCTAGCTAACAGGACCAGTAGTCAGGGATGATGGGAATTGTAGTCCCAAACATGTGAAGGGCCGGAGTTTGCCTATGCCTGGCCTAAGGTTTTGTGCACAATTTACTGTGTTCTCTGTGTGTTGTGCAGCGGTGTTGCACACACAAGCATACACACACAGTGTCAGAGTACTGTTGATGCAAATCAGAAAGCCCTTTCTGCTTGCAAAGCCCTGAGAGCAACAACAGGCACTTATAGGCAGAGACGATGTCTTTGCAGTCTTCTCAGTCATAACACTAGAACGCAGGGACATTCAATGAAGCCGAATGTTGGAAGATTCAGGACAGACGAAAGAACGTAACTTTTCACTGTAGCTTTACATTAAGAGCAAGGGTGCACTGTGCAGCTATGCACCAAGCACTAAGCCAGCGTGGTGTAGTGGTTAAGAGCGGTAGACTCGTAATCTGGGGAACCGGGTTCGTGTCTCCAGTCCTCCACATGCAACTGCTGGGTGACCTTGGGCTACTCACACTTCTTTGAAGTCTCTCAGCCCCACTCACCTCACAGAGTGTTTGTTGTGGGGGAGGAAGGGAAAGGAGAATGTTAGCCGCTTTGAGACTCCTTCGGGTAGTGAAAAGCGGGATATCAAATCCAAACTCCTCCTCCTCCTCCTCCTCCTCCTCCTCCTCCTCTTCTTCTTCTTCTTCTTCTTCTTCTTCTTCTTCTTCTTCTTCTTCTTCTATTTATCCTCCCTGCTTGTGAAAGCCGAAGATCATTCCTCCATTCTTTCATATGGAGGAAGTCTTCCTCTTTGAGTCTGAAAGCCTAGCTCCTTACTGTGGCTTAACAATGTTTACATTAAGCAATATAAGAGAAAATTTTACTTGGTGTACCAGTGGGTTGCATGAGAGACTGTAGGCATATGAAATATGCAAAAAAATAAAATAAAAAATGCAACAGTTTGCAGAATTCACAGAGAACCAAATAATGTAGTTCTCTGTCAGTTCTGCAAACTATTGCATATTTTCCCCCACTATATGAGGGTATCTTTGCCAATTTGAATACAACGTCTCATGAATATTGCTAAATAGTTTCATGATAGTGGTGAGCCCGTTGACAGTGATTGGTGAACTGCTGCGATACTATAGAGTGTTCATATACGTTTCAGTTGAAGCTCTCAACAATACAGTAGGTTTCCAAAGTTTTCCACTTTAGGGAGGGAAGTGAATCAGTAATTTGCTGGAGGAGAGGGGGCCCTCACCCAGTCCCACAGCCAGATCCAAGGTATGATTATTTTCCACCTAGTCATTTTCACACTTTGGCAACCTATTTGCAAAAAAATTAACAATTCCAATATACAGATATATTGCCTTCAGCTGTACATGAGGGTCGGTTTCAAAAAAAATTCCACTGGAAAAATGGTTATGTCCTTGTGGAGATGGCAGTATTGAGTCAGTGGCTCCTGTGCTTCTGGCTTGCGCTCTTTATAAAGATTTGAGGAGTGAGGTTATTACCCCTCTGTTATTGTCCATGCTGGGTCGCTCAGCCATTGCTACTGTGTCCTTCCTTTTAACAGAACAAGATGATCAGGCGACAGCAAAAACTGCAAGGTTTTTAGTGGGGGCAATTAGAATCATATCTATTATTTGATTATTGATGTTAACCCCCAAAACGTATTTTCTATAGATAGGTTTTTACTTCTATCTTCAGTACATTCTGTTTTATTTTACTGCTTTGGCTATTGGCTGATACAAATAAGGATTCTCTATCTATCTATCTATCTATCTATCTATCTATCTATCTATCTATCTATCTATCCCACCACCAGAAGTGGTTGTGTGGGCTAAATACAAAAGGCTGAGCAGGAAAAGGTAGCAGGGTTTTAAGGAAAATAAGGAGTGCAGAAGTCTGACACAAGGTTATTGCAGAAAGAGAGAAGGGCAAGCCATGAGCTGAAAAAACAATTAATCAGGTGCAAATAAAGGAATATAGAGGAGCAGAGAATGCAGAGACCCAAAAATACAGTTAAAATGACACCTAGGGCAACTGAAGTTACACAACAACTCTTTCCACCTCATTGGTTCACAACTGATTTTGTTCAGAAACTTACACATCAAGAAAGAGACTGTATGGTAGAAGTAGTCAATGTGTCACACTAGAATTGGGGAGACTTTGGTTCAAATTCTCACTTAGTCATAAAGGTTGCTGGGTGACCCTCAACCAGACACTATCTCTTCCCAGTGGTGGACTTTGGGCTTTCACATTTCAGCAGCACCCTCTGTGATGCCAAAATTCAGCATACTCCCCCATTCTGGCTCTTGTCTTCCACTCTAAGTCATTGTCGTGGCACCCCCTGCAAAGCCCAGTGTGGGCGACCCAGTTACACTCCCCTAAATCTGCCTCTGCTCTCAGACTTACATATAAGGTTCTTGTGTGAGGATAAAAAGCAGGAGAGCATCTTAGAAGAACAATGGGATAAAATGACAGCCAGACAGTCGATACTGCTTGAGACAGTTTTCCCAGAACATTTTAACTGAAAGGACTTCTCAACTTTGGCCATTAGAAACCTGTCAGCATTTACATCAGACGTGGGGAATGGTTGGCCCTCCAGATGTTGAGGAACTACAAAGATGGCCAATGACCAGGGATGATGGGAGAGGTAGATCAGCAACATCTGTAGGGGACAGAGATTCCCCAGAAATGATTTACATATACTATGCATGCTTATGGGTGTAATTGCAATCATTTTTTATAAAATTAATGATTTAGTGGGTGGGAAAATGAATTTTAGGAGCAGTGTCTATTAAGAGAAAAGACCCTTTAAACCAAGCTGAGCAAGATCATATTAGCATGTGTGTTAGACCTATTTTATTTCACACTTGGAAAGAAATTAGACAATAGTAGTTTAACGCATTCTAAAGTAAAATCACTATAGTATGTTTTTCAGGCTAGAAGATGCAGGGTTAACTCAGCCTTCACGATATGTAAAACTCACCATTAAAAGGTTTCTGCATGGGAGAAGTCACTAAAGGTCTTTGAAAAAGAAAAGCATCTGATGCCCTGATTAAAATGAACTGTAGATTTATATGAGCAGTACTCTTTTCAGTAGGAATTCAGGGCCAGTCTTCTTTAGGGTGTGTATGGGTGCAGAAAGTGGAGAAAACAGGAACTTGGTTCCTGACGGGGAGCAATTCAACATCACGCTAAGACGGAAATGTTAAGGCATTTTGGCTTGCCAGGGGGAATGACACACCCGTTACTCCCCCACATCCTGTTCCAGGGGTTCTCCCACTTATCTCCTGAGCCAATTTTGGGGGGGGGGGTGCTAGGGGAGGGGGAGGAGGAGGAGGAAAGCAGCATTGCACAAGCATTGCACAGGGCTTCCATTGACAGGACACAATAGCTGAATCCCACCCTCAGCTGAATCCCACCCTCACAATAGCTGAATCCCACCCACAATAGCTGAATCCCACCCTCAGGTTCAGGTGGGTTCCTGAACCTTCATGTTCAGGAACCTACCCAATTTTAGCACCTGTTCATTAATTGTTTCAAGCACTATCAGATCAATGAGTGCAGCATTTGTCTCAGGTCAAAGACCAACAGAAATGGTCAATATAGGCAACTCAGTCCCATCTCTGCAGAAAGTTGTTAAGTGGGCCTGCACTGGAAGTTCCCCCATGGCCCAGACAGTGGGATCGTGGGCCCAATTCTCTTGGAAATCCTTCCCAGCTGAGTTCTGACATGTACTCTCCCTGTTGAACTTCTAGCACTGCTAAAAATTTTTTAAAAACTATTATTCCTTTATTTCAGCAGGCATTTTGAGTAAGTTTTCTGAATTCACAGTTTTAGTTTCAGTTTATTCTAACTTTCTAGCCTTACTGCTTTGAGACTACCGCACAAAGTGGTATATACATTGCTGAAATTAAAATAAGGCTCTATCCACAGTTCTGAGGCAATAACTGAAAGAAGGATAATGCAAATTTTCTTTACACACTGGGATCTCAGGATGGAACAACAGTAACCTGTTCCTAACTGCATCCTGTATTATGAACGGAATCTCATCAGTGCTGCCTTTGGTACAAAATATGCACTACAAGTACTGAACATGCATTAGAAGAGACAACAGGGAGAACAGCAAAAAAAAAAAAAAAGATGCTAATTTTCGCACTAACCTGATTGGCAGGCTGTTTCCCCTTGTTTGGAATTTATTTTATGAAGGCACAGCTGTTCTTTATCTTACTAGCAATTTTCAGGTCATTGTTGAATGTGGGCCAAAACCTGTGTTGCTTGGTAATTTTTGTTGTTGTTGTTGTTGTTGTTAAATTTCTAAGTCACAGTTTAATGTGCATTTATTTCCAACAAAATCAATATGGATCCCATACCAATTTGGACTCCTTTAGATTTATTTCCTTGGCCTTCCATTGACTCATGCAGATGTGATTTACAGTCATCAATAAGTTCCTTTCTTTAGTTGGTTCTGAGTGTGCCCTCTTTCTTTCTCTCTCTCTTTTAACAACTGAGAGCAGGGTAAAAACAAAGCAATCAAGTCTGACACTCTGAAAGCAAACTGATGTAACAGGGCTGCAATCCTAAACAAAATTAAGAACACGGGAAGCTGCCCTATACTGAGTCAAACCATAGGGTCCATTTAGAACAATTTTGTAGTCACTTAATGGCTATGAATTTCCACAATTTCAGGCAGGTGACCTTCCCAGTCCTACCTAGAAATGCCAAGGATTTAACCTAGGATTTTCTGGTTAAAAAGCTGGATGCTCTGTCACTGAGTACTGCCGTTTCCCATGTTTCTTTCTGGTTCAGATGATCTTTCATGGTCACAGAAGACAGTGGGACTTTCTGTCAGGTAAACATGCATAGGATGGTGTTAGCATGTGCTAACAATGCAATCCTAACCAATCCCATGACTATTCAGAAGTCCTAATGAATTTGATGAGCCTAGCTCTTAGTAAGTGGGCTTATGACTGCAGATGAAGATGCTAAAAGAGATGGGGAGATGTGTGTGTGTAGAGACCTCTGACTTCTGGATGGCTGAAATGCAACCCACTGTACAACGTTGTCCACTTCTGCCTGGCAGAAGCTCTCCAGGGTTTCAGACAGAGATCTTTTCCAGCCCTGCCTGGAATGAAAACCATGTTGACTGCCAGGAAGCTGTGGCAGTTCCTGAATATATTTCAAGCAAAGCTAGCCAGAAGAGCAACTAGAGGCTCACCAAAGCTGGATAAATTTTGCAAGGTGCGTATTGTATAGTAATGAAGGGACCTGATGGAACATTCCATGTTTTGACACCCAACTGGAAAAAATCTCTCTCTGTTAATCACCTGCCTGTCTTCAGAAGACAAAGATGAACAGAAAAGGCCCTCTGATAAACATCTGAGTTGACAGGCAGATTGACACAGTTGTATAGATATCCCAGCCTGAGGCCATGTAGGGCTTTAAAAAGGTCAATGTCAGCACTATGAACAGAGCTCAGAAACAAACCAGGAGCCAACGAAGACCTTTTAACACTGGAGTAATGTTCACAGCATTCAGCTGCTTTTTGATGCCTTTGTCCATGTATATGACTGTGCCTCTCTCTGACATAAAGGATTGCTTCTTCTTGTCTCTCTTAGCTGACCCAACACAGTAAAGCCCAGGAACATGAGCACCCAGGAACATCTATTGGAGGGTGTCTTCTGGGAAATTCTTATCCAGCAGTCTGCATACCTCTGCTACCTTGCAGCTATACTTATTTGTGAGAAAGGGCTTCAAGAGTAAACCCCAAGGAAAAATCTCTACCCAATGCCTTGCGGGATATCTTTGGGAAAAGAAAAGCTGAGGAGTAAACCCTACACAAATCCAGAGTGGAGTCCTTAAGACGGTTCAGTGGCATTCTGTTCGCCTCCTTCCAGCAACTGCTGCAGCCAAGCTGGTGCCAGATGTATTGCTCCGCTTTCCTTTGAGCCACTTCAGTGAGACTGAGAGTATTGTCACCTGGGTAGCCCAGGACCTCCATACACACTTCCAGACCTGCGCCCCAGGAAGGTCACTTTGGTGCTGCTAGTGTAGCAAGGACAGTGTGGGTGGCAGCAGTTATGAGTTACTGGTCTCTGCAGCCACAGCCGGTGCTGTGATTCTCCAGCGGTTTGACTTCACCTTTGGAGATGCACTCCCTTGTCTCTTGAGAGATACCAATGACAGCTGCTTGGGTGGATCCTTGTGACCCTCCCAACCAGCCACTGAAATATCACAATGAACTTAACATCTACAGAGTTCTGCCTCTCTTCCAAATTGACCCAACTCTTAGGCAAGCTTCCAAGTACGGACAAAGTGCAAAGCAAAAACATGCCAACACAATAAGGAAGGCAACAACAACCCCCCAAGATAAAACTGTGGAGTAAAAGGCATTTTATCACAAGATGCACAGTAAAGTTGGCATTGTGTACTAGAATACCTGAAGGAGAGTCTCCACTCCCATCATTCAGCCCGGACACTGAGATCCAGCGCCGAGGGCCTTCTGGCGGTTCCCTCATTGCGAGAGGTGAGGTTACAGGGAACCAGACAGAGGGCCTTTTCGGTAATGGCGCCGACCCTGTGGAGCACGCTTCCATCAGATGTCAAAGAAATAAGCAGCTATCCTATTTTTAAGAGACATCTGAAGGCAGCCCTGTTTAGGGACGTTTTAAATATCTAACACTGTATTGTTTTAACATTCGTTTGGGAGCTGCCCAGAGTGGCTGGGGAAGCCCAGCCAGATGGGCGGGGTACAAATAATTTATTATTATTATTATTATTATTATTATTATTATTATTATAGAAATGCCTTTAGCAAAACACATCACATTTTTACCAACTCCGGTTCAAAGCTGTAGATTGACCTAAAACAACAACACACACCTCTGTTATTAAGCATTTCTAATGGTCATAACTATGGTGCAATTGCCATGCTGTGGGTGGGTCACCATCAAAGTATCACCATTCAAAGAAGAAGAAGAAGAGTTTGGATTTGATACCCCATTTTATCACTACCCAAAGGAGTCTCAAAGCGGCTAACATTCTCCTTTCCCTTCCTCCCCCACAACAAACACTCTGTGAGGTGAGTGGGGCTGAGAGACTTCAGAGAAGTGTGACTAGCCCAAGGTCACCCAGCAGCTGCGTGTAGAGGAGCGGAGACGCGAACCCGGTTCACCAGATTACGAGTCTACCGCTCTTAACCACTAACACCACACTGGCTCTCAAAGGAGTTTGTCCTTTAGGGTTGACACTTTGGAGGGGATGGAAGGTATGGCTGATGCTCCATTTTTGTTTCCCTTCAACTAACTAGCAGTGATAATGGTATGTTAGCTAACAGGTTAAAGCACTGTTCCTTTTTTTTAGGTATGCTGGGGGCATTTGATTAATTCTGCAGCACCTGTTCTTATTGGTATGTTGATTATTAATTTTTGTGACACTTTATCAAATGATTGTTTGAATATTATGAATTATAACCTGTCTTGGGAACCTTATAATCCAGGGGAAAATACTTTAAATATCTATATATTCAGCAACACTGACCTTCTGATTACTATTCGCCCCCCCCCCCCCAATATATCTTCTTTGGTAAAGGTGATACGAAAGGAATTTCTTCAACAGAACTCTTCTGTACTTTGTCTATAGCCATCTATGAACAAAGATGCTTATGAACTAAAACAGAATGATAGCTCACTAGGGTTAAATCATTAGATCAAAGAGACACGAATAGTTTCCCAAGAATTTCATCCAAATACTTTTTAATATCAACTGCAAGGACAATCTTATTACATTTCTATGCCCAAAATTCATCTATCTATCTATATATATGTATAAATCCCTGTCTGCTATTCATATTTCAACTGTATTTGCATATGGAAAAGAAGGTTTGTTTAATCTTTTGCCAAATACTTAATCTTTGAAAAATCTCTGCTGAGTCTATTTGAATAATGAGAGCACCTGTCTACCATGGTAAAGCTGATGAGCCCCAAGCAAAATATCTACATGTTAAAAGATGTGTGCACGAACTCCACTACGCTAGTGGAAGTTGAGATACGCAGCTGGCATGGAAAAATATACCAGCAGCAGAACTGCCCGGATATGCTGGCAGAATACTCTGCCAGTTCAGCTGTTTTGCCAGCCAAGATGTATCTTGTCAGAATTATATTGCACAAACGCCCTTTGCCTCTACCCCTGCAGTGGGGAAAAGCACCTTCCATACAGGTGACATGCTCAATCCTTTCTGCAGATAAGTCCCACCTTACCCCCCCTATAGCTGGCGGACAAGGGCAAAGCACCCCACCCATAATCTGTGAAAGTGTGGGGGAGAGGACTGTTTTTATTATGATTATTTTGCTATTAGGCTGTCTGTCAGTAGGCTTTTTACTATGTTTTTTATCACTGATATTTTGTAATGTGTTTCTAATGTTGTACGTGTTAGCATTTCACCCCTCCCTTTGTGAGAATCGTATGACTTGTGGTCAGAGAGAAGGGGGAGGGAACTGAGTCTTTGATCTCTGTCGGAATACACTGCGTGGATCCGTTAAAAGATCCGCGGTTAATTGTTTATTTTAATGGTTATTGAGAACTACTTTTTGTATCCTTACGCGTAAAAGCGAAAGTGAAAGTAAGAATGAACAGTCGGTTTGCCAATAAGATTAATCCGCCTTTAATTTATAGTCCCGGTAATGTTTCAAAGTTATCAATGAGCGTTAACCCTGCTTCCCGCCTTTTTGGAGGGCAGCAACAGTGGTTTTATTGGTTGAGGCATCGTTCGTGATGCCACATCTGTTCCCTAATAAAAGGCTGAGGCTCCCCGCTTAGGCACGTTCAGTTTGGGTTAGTCAATCGTTCTTTACGTTTTGTTCTTTTGGGGTCTTTTATATTCAGTTGAAGTCAAGTTTAGTTTAAGGGGTTTTGGGAGCGGGCTGGATGGGTTGGATGGGTTTTTCTTTTAGTTAGGTTTAGTTCGCGGAAGATATTCGGTTTAGCTTTAGTTAGGCTTTTAGGTTTAGCCTAGGGCTAGATTTGCGGAAGATATTTCGGTTTAGTATTATTTAGTTTAGTATCGCGGAAGATTGGGCGCGCAGGGACTGAGAGCTTAGGGAAACTTAGCTTAGGGCAAGAAACGAGCCTACGCGGGTTTTGCCAAAGCCACTAAAAATATACTCGGTGTCTGTCGTCCTTTGGGGAAAAGGGGAAAAGGTCTAAAGATTTTTTTTGATTTTAACCAAAACTTAGATAACGTCCTTGGTTTGGTTTTCCTAGTTCAGATTCAGGGCATCCATTGGTTTTCGAGGCATCCATTAGTTTTCGAGGCATCCATTAGTTTTCGAGGCATCATTTTAGTTAGAAGGCATTCAAGAACTCACACACCTTCGGAGTCATTTTCCGTCTTACTCAGCTTCCTTCAGATTGTGAGACTTGGCCGGCGCCCGTGCTCGTAAGCACGTGGAACGCTGGCCGCTTTCCCCCCGCTACTGGTACCTCGTGCGTGGGCAGCTTAAGCTTACGCACGAGGAGCTCCAGCACCGAACCCCGGCAGATCTCCCTATTTAACTTCTCTTGTCTAGTCTAGTCTATTCTATTCTATCTCTGCTGTAGATAAGATGTGTGGAAGGAACTTAGCCACACAGGCTGTATAATTTGTATATATATTGTAGCTTGTAGAAATAAAGAAGAACTGTTTCAAGTTAATGTAGCCACAGCGTTTATTGAACCTCTGGAGTTAGTGCAGGTGCTCATAACACACCGTTGTGAGTCCAGTTATCCGGATTGAGCTGAAGGTGTTCCAGTCTTCTAGCCTGGCCCAGTCGGGGCACAAAGAGGGGCACAAGATGTGGATAGATCCTGGCTTAAATCCACAGTACGCCCCCATGAGATCTTTTGATAAAGGACAGTATATAAATTGAATAAATAACAACAATTACCAAGGGAAGGGGAAATGCTTGCTGTAAAGTAGAACTAACTGATGATTCTGTACCGTGGGAGGGATTGCACTACCAGGATGCAGTGCAATAATTCCTGCTAGTGCAAAAAAAGTGTTCCCACTTCTTCTTACCCTGTGCCCCCCTCAAAAAAGTAGCTCTAGAGGGTTGGGAGAACCCTCAGAACAGTGCAGAGAACATGGAGGTGGGGAGCAATGGGAAATCATTCCCATCTTGCAAGAAGAAATGCTTGCATGGGCAGAAAGATCATTCTGTAGCATAAGGTTGAATTCTGCTCAGTTTCTCTTTCCCACCGTCCCATGGACAAGCAAGCTCCGGGGAAACAGCGAGATGAAAACAAATTGCAGGTAGCCCCCGGCCTGTCTGTCTCTGTCTCTCTCTCCTCCAGCTCTCTCTTTCTCACACACTTCTATATGTGGATGAGAGAAACAGGGTTTGGACCACTGCTGGCATCCCCTCCTGCTGCAAGGAGGCAGGCAGCCACCTGGCGAGATGGGGGGCAGTGGGGAGCCTACCCAGGAAGGAGCACTGCAGCCATGAACTCCTGAGGAGACCACATTTGGACAGTGCTTGGGAGCTTCACCTGTGTTGGAGGTAGGAAAGGGAACAAGGGCTATGGTCCCCCATGGCTGACACAACTTGGGTGGCCAACTTTGCCACCTCCATTACTTAAGGCAGTTGACCCGCCCCCCTCCACTGGAGTTGATTGGAAATTGCAGCAGTCTTTGCTGGTGTGGCCCAGGGCCTGTAGGGTATGGAGCAGCTGATGACCTAGGCCTTCCATGTGGTTCTTAGCGCTGAGCAGGGCTCTTGGCCCTGGAAGGGACCCCAAGGGTCATCTAGGCCAACCCCTTGCAATGCAGGAATCTCAACTAAAGTATTCATAACTGGTGGCTGTCCAACCTCTCCTTGAAAGCCTCCAAGGGAGGAGAGTACACAATTTCCCAAGGGAGTCTGTTTCACTGTTGAACAGCTCTTACTCTCAATCTTCTCTTTTCCAGGCTAAACATACCCAGCTTGTGGTCTAAAATTACAGTGTCTCAGGGCTCAAGGGAGACACAGTATTGTGTTTTATTCTACCTTGCCTTCTCATCCCTACCCCCCACCCCAACCCCCCAAAATTGAACAGGTATTCAAGCTGGGAGAATTGTTCCAAAATCCATTGCAGTATCCCCTCGAGGATGCATTTTGGAGCCATAGGAACACAGAAAGCTGCCTTCTACTGTGGAGAGATGTGGAGAAAGCAATGGAGATATGCTGCATATGTGGTGGACCTGTAAAAAAATCAAAGTCTTTTGGAATTCAGTGTATGAAGAACTTAAAAAAATTTCCGGCTTGACATTTTGTAAAAAACCAGAGGCTTTCCTACTTAGTATCATAGGCAATGAAATCCCAGAGAAACTAAAAGATATTTTTTTATACGCAACTGCGGCTGCGCAAAGTTTGATAGCGCAGAAGTGGAAGGGAGAAAACGTGCCAGATATAAAAGAGTGGCAAATTAAATTACAGGAATATGCTGAGATGGCCCAGCTGACCAACTCTTTAAGAGGAAACAACAGACAAGCTTTTCTGATAAAATGGGAGAAATATAGAAGGTATCTACAAAGCTTCAACAACGGTATAAAGTCTATGGCGGCCTTTGAGTGATTCTGGAGTCTTATTGAGAATGTACTATGGTATATGGCTAAATGTAGAATTTGAAATGTTTTTGATTGGAGACAAAAGATAATATAGCAGTGTTGAGCACATTCATAATGAGAAAAGGAATGTTCATAGGGAAAAGATGGGAAGTCTAATAAAAGAGATCAATAGCTGTGTGGGTTTTTTCTGTTTTTTTGTGGGGTTTTTTTTTTCTTCTTTCTCCCTTTTTTTCTTTCTTTTCTTTTTTTCTTTTTCTTTTCCTTCCTCCCCTTTTTTCCCCTCTCCTTCCTTTTTTGCCCCCCTGTCCCTTTTCCCTTATTTTTTTCTCTCTTTTTTTCTTTCTTTTCTTTTCTTTTCTTTCTTTTTTAGCATTGTATTGTTAAAAGTTATAAAAGAATATGATATTTGTAGATTCATATTTTCATGCTTTTCATCTTTAGTTGTATTTTTGTTATCAATGTGTGCAAGAGGAAGTAAGAAAAAAGAGTCAATGAAAGAGAAATTATATATGGGAGAATATGTTTAATTATTAATTTATACCGTGGAACTTAACTTGCAAATAATGTAAAAATGGAAAGTATGTATAAAATGTTTGAGATAATGGTGGATGTAAGAAATCGAAATACAATAAAATATTTATTTGTAAAAAGAAAAAAGAAAAAAAGAAAAGAAAGCTGCCTTCTACTGAATCGGGCCATTAGTTCCCCTATCTCACTATTGTCTACACTGACTGAACCTGGGACCTTCTCCATGGAAAGCAGAGGCTGCATCACTGAGCAACACCCCTTCCCCCCATTTTCCTCATCTCAGTCACTGAAGCAGATGCCAGCCCTAGCATATGCATATCAATACCGCAGTCTTATGTACACACACTTTGGAGTTAGGCTCATTGACCTCAATGGGACATACATCTGAATAAACACAGAGGAGCAGAAGTGGGCTTCACAGCACTTAAAAATGGGAGTGCAAAACCATTCCACCCTTTGCTGCTTTTCATCTGCCTTTGACCCAAGCCCCTTGTGTTACTGCAAGATCCTTTGAAAATACTTTCTTCTTTTAAATAATAATAATAATAAAACCTAACTGCGTAAATGCTCTCTCATGTGATCCTTCTGATGTGCCAGTTAAAGTTACCATATAATGTTTCTTCTGGGGAATGCGAGGGGTCTGAAAAGGAAATGTTTTGAGCAAGTACCTAGGGTGAGGATATTGTAGCCGATATCTCAGCTCTCTATCTGTCAGACACAATTTTCGTTGGGGGAGTCAGATTGAAAGAGATGGGTCCAAGGGACTGCTCTTTAAGGAAATTAAATTATTATCCTGATAACGTTGCAAACTGTGACAAGAAAGGCTGCATGCTTCACGACACAGAAGTATTCTCCCGTACCAAGCTGAGAAAGATGAATTGTGTTGACTTCCAACCTAACTCCCACCTACTGAGTGTTGGGAAATAAACTACTGGAGCAAAGTCAGAACACCCAAAATGACAACGGAGATGCTTCTTTAGCTCATTTAATACTCCTACATAGCTGGGGGCATATACTTCCACATTGGTATTTTGCAGGAATAGGGTATGACAGTAGTTATATGTTTATCCTGTCAACATCCTATTTGATCTCTCTGATCTTGATCTTTTGTGTGCCTCATTCTTCCACCCACCGTTACTTAACTTGCCCTTGTAAAACTCGTAAGCGGCTCTTGACAAACGCTTCTTTGAGATACTTGGAAATCTAGATTTTCAAAGAGACAACAACAACAAAAACTCACAAGCAATTCTTTCCTTTTCTCTCCAACCTCTGTTTGTCTTGCACCAACATTTTACTTCTTTAAGTAAAGTCTTGAAATTGCCACAGATGTTAAATTGCAAAGAAAGCAATGAAAATGTATGCAGACATAAAGCTTGTGAGACCAGATAAAATTACCTGGTTGCATCCCCTTCCTTCAAGTTAAGTTCCAAGGGTGGAGGTGGAAATGCACATTGGCACTCAGGATGAAGTTCTTCCCAGCCTCATTGGTCAATTGACTAGCAAAAATATGGTCAAGTGGTGGTCTTCATGAACTTGGTGAGAGTTTACGTGGAGATCTAGGCTCTGCAGAGTTTGATTGTTCTTCGTAATGTGATAGTGTTTGTAGTCCCTGAGAAGTCCAAAGCTAAGCTTCCTCAGGGTTAAGAAATGTTTACACTCAGTGGCAGTGACATTATAGACAAAGTAGCATAGGAAATATTATGGGATTTCCCCAACACCAGTCACACCATAGCCAGCTGGTTGTAAAATCCTGACAGCAATCTGTTAATTCACAATAGAGGAAGGGTGGTATTCAATGAAATTTTACTTAAGAGTAAAGGTAAAGGTAAAGGTAAAGGGACCTATGACCATTAAGTACAGTCACGGATGACTCTGGGGTTGCAGCGCTCATCTCACTTTACTGGCCAAGGGAACTGGTGTTTGTCCGCAGACAGCTTCCAGGTCACGTGGCCAGCATGACTAAGCCGCTTCTGGTGAAACGAGAGCAGTGCACGGAAACGGTGTTTACCTTCCCGGCGGAGCGGTACCTGTTTGCTTACTTGCACTTTGACGTGCTTTCAAACTGCTAGGTTGGCAGGAGCTGGGACCAAGCAATGGGAGCACAGCCCGTCGCGGGGATTCAAACCACTGACCTTCTGATCAGCAAGCCCTAGGCTCTGTGGTTTAGACCACAGCGCCATCTGCGTCCCTGTTACTTAAGAGTACAACCATGGAAATTAAAGCACATGACTAAGTCCATTAATTCCAATGGGTTTACTCTGAGTAAAACTCAGTTGAATACCACAAGTTGAAAACACCAGTTGAATACCACAAGTGTCTCCTTCATCAACCAACTATCTCAGTGCTGCTGATGTTCTGTAGGTTCCTGTCTTGTGCCCCCAGGCTCCATCTTTTGGGTCCCTGGCTTTCCTCCTTTATGGTATAAAACCCATAATAGAAACACCAGTTTGCCAACAACCTTGGATGGCAAAAATCCACCCCCCCTTCTCTCCAATGCTTTTAAGGACTATAGGCCTTCCCAACACATCTGTAGTGGCTATTGTGTAGTACTGTGCTCTTCAGTTTCTTAAAAGTTTTCTTCACCTGCAAACAAGACTTCTGTTTCCTTTTCCAGGGAGCTTTAGAAAGGAAACAATGAATTCAAATGAGTACTGGACAACAAGTTCCCCAGCATTATCCAGCATGCATTTAGATTTTTTTTTTTTAAAGAAAAAGTCTGTAACTCCACAAATTCAATATTAGGGCAGATTTAGTCCCTCTCACCTTCCTACCAAACAGCTTATCTGTGGAGTATGGGCATTTTAAAGGGGAGTCCAGAGTGTAGGTGGAAGAGAATCCTAACTGTTCCATGCATACTCTATTGAACCAGAAACACTGCATCTATTTGGCGGCTGTCTATAGAAAATGTGGCAGCATATATATAAACTTATGAAGAATTCAATTACCACCATTCTCCTGTAGGGCACTGTTCTCTATAAGACAGAGTAATATATCACTGAAAGAACGTTCCCCTTTACAGTGATAGTGTTTCTTGTTTGTTCTGTGGTTCAAATCACGGTGTTAGTTCTTGGCTTGAGAAACCCATAACAAACACCATGCAACATTCACCATGTATACTAATTGCAAACAAATGCATATAAATCCAAACCAAGGCAAGTCATGCTTATCCCAAGATTAGATTAGCAGCACAAACCTTTCAGTGTTGATGCAATATTAGTAAATGCTCGTGTGCAACGAAAAGGAGATTGAGCCAAGAACAACAAGAATTCCACCGGTTCAAAGGGGTGCATTTTAATTGGCATGGAAGTTGCCTTGGAGGGTTTTTATTTTTGTACAGGTTCCTCCTGCATCTCCTCTTCCCTGTATGCCCCTCCACTCTCAAAATCTGGACCCTCCAGAGCAGTTGGGGGTTCATCTCTGCACTGGGAGAGAAGAGGAAGCATTGCCGCACACCAAAATAGAGTGCTGGTATGACCGTTGATCTTCCCAACATAGGATCAAACAGTGTATGTTTTAAATACGGCCCACAACTGCTCTTATAGGAACGACAAAAACAAAAATGGACTTTTGGTGATGACCTGATATTACTACATGCTACTCCTGCTGCTTATGTAAATGTTGCCAACACGATATTGGAAGGAAGCATGAGCCAAATGAAAGACAACTGGCGAGGGAAACATCAAGAAGGAGGGAAATGACATACTGCATAAGTCAAATTGACATTTTGCTAGGGGCAGTGGCAGAGCTGACAAAGTATTGAATAGCTATGGAGTAAATACAGGTGGAATAAGTGTACATAATGACTTGCATCCCTGGGGGGAGAAAGAATGAAAACACCTTGTGATGTACAGTTAATAGCTCCATGTATTTGATCAAGGGATGCTCTATATTCCATAAATTCCGTGGGTGTTATATAGCACCCTTCACAGGAGGCAAAGGAATGTGATAAATGAAAAGTAACCAGCACACACAAAAGCACTGGATAATCAACTACCTGTGTGCAAACCTAAATTTACAATCATGATGTGCAGGCTTTCTCTACAAAGAAAACTCTCCATATCAGAAATATGAATACCCCCATTTCCAGGATGGATTATGAAATAAGACAAATGAAATGTGTATTCCTTGCCCCCAACTGTGCCCACAATCAAATCCACAGTCCAGTCTTTGCATAGTAATTGTAACCTCAGTCAGAAAGTGGAGAGAGAGTCCAAGATACTCTTTCTGGTGGGCTGTGGTCAAAATTTGCTTGGGAAATTAGACATTTGAGGCCATGGAAAGAAAGACTGCAATTGGCTCTAAGCCAAAATATTTTAGGGGACTCCCAACATTCCACCTAGTAGAGATTTCCATGAACTCTAGAATTTTGCAAGCTACTGAGATCTTTTAAGCTAAGGATGGGCAAAAAACCCTCAAGCATTTAAAAGATATACCTCTGTGAAAATGAGGGCTGCTTTTTTGCTGCTTTGGCAGCAGAGGAGGAGATGTCTCCAAACAGAAGACATCTCCTCCTCAGAAGAGAGTTGTTGCTTCCTTCAATGGGTCACACCATGAAGTGTTGTTGCCAAGAAGATGTGGAGAGAATCTCACACTGATTCCTACTAGCTATGCTTTCCTGGTAAGCACAGAAGACAGAAAACAGGAACTAACCATGGTGCTGATCCCTATCTGGATTTCATTTAAATGACTTGCATTGTTCATCAATCATTTCATTGTGCTTGTTTAACTAAGTACATTTAAAGGAGAGAGTGTAAAAGGAAGAATTCATTTTCACTTATTTTTATTGCCTTAGCTATATATTTTTGTACTTTTACAAGTTAATGCATTTGCATTTAAATTCCAGCGATTTCTGCACTTGTTTCTTTCTTAGAAGTCGAATGTTGCCTACATCCTGGTCATACTAGTTGGCTAAATATTGTTGTTTCAGGAGGAGACTGAAGGTAATTTGAAAAACTTAATGTTGTGACACAAGAAGACTTCATTTACCAAGGACCGAAGTACTCCTAGCTGGTATTTTCCCAGGTCGTGAGTGTCTTGTACCACACCAAACAAAACAAACCAGAGGCAGAAAGTGTGTTTTTCTGGAGAGAGGAGGAACGGGGGGGGGGATATATTTACTTATAATTAGTGGGTTGGAATTGTTGCTATAGAAGATTTTCCATTTTCTCTTGTATAAAAATAATGCTTGAACTGTGTCGGTAAAAGCACAACACTTACTGCATTCAGAAAACCTGTTTGAATGACACACTTTTGAGAAGACCACAACCACCTTTTAAAAAAATACCCATCAGGTTTATTTCTAGCTAGTTGTGTATTATTGAGAGAATGGTGGCCACAACTTCCTCTTTACAAAGGGTTCAGGAATGGCAACTAGGTAAGAGTGCTTAGCGCTAAGAGAGGATTCCATCACTTTTTGGAGGTCAATAAACAAATATGTTCACGCATTGTCTAAATACAAAGCAGGAGTAGAGTGACCCTGAATTACATATTAGTATTGTCTATCAGAAAACATCATTAAGTTATACCCTAAAATCAAGCAGGGAGACTTATTCACTAGCTGGCCTTCTGCAGTTTCACAGCTTCCAATCTTGTAAAAACATTGCCTTTCAGGGCCCGGTTGTTTTAATCTGTCCAAGCCAAATACCTCCTGCTACAGTCTTTTCTTCCAGCTTGTAAGAATTAATGGCTGCTATGATCTCCCACTGATCTTCCTTCTGTATTCCAGCCTTGACACATTTGTATGCATGTCTTTGTTAAGGATTCATTTTATCCCATTAATTATTACAGAAGTCAAAGCAAATCTTTGCAATATGAATGAAAAAAATTGGGGGAAGTACAATTTGAAAAGTCACAGTTTTCACAGTTTTGTAGATAAACTACAGAAGAGCCACGTTTGGTGGCTATATTAAAAATGTAACCATTCAAAACTAGTCTTGTGTGAAACTAGTAATATTAATTCTGGTTTAAACTCCCCCCCCCCCCCAAAACTGAAATAGAAGATTCAGTTGTCCATTTGGGTTGTAGCTTGTCCAAGTCCTGCTACCATTCCTTCAACATTTCCAATTATTCAGGTAAAGGTTCTGTGTTTGTAAACTGTTTTATGGCCTTCGTAGTCTTAAAGAGGTATTATGAAACATTCTCATGGGTGGTTTGCTTGGGCTGGCATTTTATCATGAAATCTGTAGTCTAACACAGATCTTCTAATTTTCAACAGATCATCACAAAAAGTTTTGTAGAGATCTACAAAGCTGCAAAAAATAATTCAGCCTGCAAGTGAAAATATCAGGAAGTATCATCATCACATAATGCTTCGTGGATTGTTATGAAAACGTACTACAAGATAAGATCATGTCGTATGTAGGTGAGCAATAAATTCTACAGCATCCATTTCAGTAAGTCTACATACTGTTTTAGAATAATACTGTACTTTAGGTCCTGCTTCTCACAGAGTTCAGCAAAAGACCTACCTGAAGAAATTTCAAGTTCAGATGTCAAGGCTCCACAAAGTATAGAATCTGTATTCTGATTATCCAATAGGGAACGAAATCAGGGGCATGCCCCTTTCTTAATGTGTGTATTGGGAGGTAGTTTCTTGCATCAGTTTCTGCTTTCAGTCTGAGGCCTCTAGTTTAGGGATGGACAACTTGTGTCTCTCCAAATGGTCTCTGACTCCCATCAACTTCAGCCATGGGAGTTGTAGTCCAGCAACATCTGGATGACCAAAGGTTTTCCACCTATACTCTTGTCCTTCTCTCAAGTGGTTCAGTGAAGGGGAGTAAACTCCGAACTTTAAACACTAAAAACGAAAACAACTGCCTATTCATTACACAAGTCATGTAGGAAAAGCTAGATGGAATTCAATTTGAAAAGAAAAATAATTTCAGCAAGATGTAAAAAGCCCATGGCAACCTGTAAAGGGGGGGGGGAATGGTAAATGATGCTAACTTCATTACAAAACAATAATTGCATTGTACAAGGCAATGTTTCTGCATATCCTGTTTTTCATATTACCTGGAATTAGAAATATTTCCCCCATGGTTTTTTTCCCCAACAGAGGGAAGAGCTTAGGTTTCAGCTCAAGTGTTTCAGTGGCATGGGGTCTTATTCTTTAAGCACAATGATCTTTCCAGAAAGCTGGAATGGATGCAGATGTTGAGATGAAGGTTTCTGCCATTATCTATAAACTTATTGGCAGCATATATGATGTGCTGCATTCTGTTGAAGAGAATTTCATTTTCCCCATATCCACTATAAGCTGGTATTATTTTGGCAGCGTTTAACCTGTACCACGTTCCCATTTCCCAGTGTAAACTAACAAATAAATGAAGTATAATTTTCTGTATATATGTGTGTGTGTGTGTGTGTATATATATATATATATATATATATATATATATATATATATATATAATCACACATAACCTATGATTCATAATCTATTATTCTAGCATGTAAGCTGCTTATATAAAATATTCATTGCAAATACTGATTAAATCAAACATTAAAAGCAAGTTAACTTTAAAATGCATCAGAATATAAGTAAAACAACAACACAAAACCATCTGAAGAAGTGTGCATGCACATGAAAGCTCATACCAAGAACAAACTCAGTTGGTCTCTAAGGTGCTACTGGAAAGAATTTCCTATTTTGTTTCAACACAAAACCAGTTAGAAGAAGAAGAGTTTGGATTTGATATCCCGCTTTTCACTACCCGAAGGAGTCTCAAAGTGGCTAACATTCTCCTTTCCCTTCCTCCCCCACAACAAACACTCTGTGAGGTGAGTGGGGCTGAGAGACTTCAGAGAAGTGTGACTAGCCCAAGGTCACCCAGCAGCTGCATGTGGAGGAGTGCAGACACGAACCCGGTTCCCCAGATTACAAGTCTGCCGCTCTTAACCACTACACCAAACTGGCTCTCAGTTATTAAAATCTACATAAGAAAAATTAAAGTACTTGTTTTGGTAGGCTTGCATAAACAAACAAACAAAAAAAGTATTTAGTAGGTGCAGGAAAAAATACAGTGAAGGGCCTACCTAACGTCAACGGACCGGGAGGAGTTCTAGAGAATAGGTACTGCCACATCAAAGAATCAATTATGTGCAGGTGCAAAAATGAACATTATGTGACAATTGAAAAAGTGCTAGTTCTGTCGACTGGAGCAGGCCTGCAGTGTGCTAGGAGCTGTATAAGGTGTGGATATGAAACAAACAAACAAAAAGGCCACAGCTGAGGGAAGCTTAGGGACTGACAGGAAGGATGATAAGGATGCTAGCATGAAAAGACAATGTACAAACAGATGAAATGGGATGTGCTGGCTTTGTTTAAAACTAGTGTGTCTTGAAGAGGGAACCAGTAGCAGTAAAGATGACAGTTTCAAGCATCAGGGAGCTTGGCTTTCATTATTTTAACTCTTCAAAGTTCCACTCTGAAAACACAGACCTTTTGAATTCAATGCATACAAAGATGGGAAGTATAATGATAACACATCTGGTTTGCACTAGTCCAATAATTGCTGAATGGTTTACTGAGGGATACCAGTGTGCTGTACATCCTGGATAGCTCAGTTGCTTTGAGTCTACAGCTGATAACCCCAAGGTTGAAGGTTCGATTCCCGTTAAGGCACAGCTGCATATTCCTGCACTGCAGTGGGTTGGACTAGGTGATCCTCAGGGTACCTTCCAACTCTATGATTCTGTGAGTTCTATTAGCCACCAGCACTCATGAAGATGCCCATCCTATCTCTGCGTAGTTCATTGTTCTTTCCTTGGTCCCTCCTGATCAGGCTATGCTGCCATATCTCTCCGTACCAGATTGAAGCATTAAATCGCTCTGGATGCAGAGAAGCAACAAAACCATCTGCTCTCATACTTTGCCTGTCTGTTGTACATCTGCATGGGCCGCTGTTCGAGGTTTGCATCCTCCCAATCTGGAATGGAAGGGAACAGTAGCACCTGCGTTAGTCCTAGAGACTAGGCTCTTGTGCCTCCCTTGGCTTTTTGGGGAGGAAGGCCAGAATATAAAGTCAACAAATAAATAGATAAGCGAACGATGAGGGCGTGACAGAGATCTTTTTTACACGCGCTAATAACCCCTTTTTAGGGTTTTTTAAACTCAGACTGAAATGTGTCTTTAATATTTATGAATTCGCTACAGAGAAAAATGAAGCCGCTAGATGGCAGCAGTGTCACATGTTTCTCGCAGATTTCTAGTTCGCAAAGCGTGCCCGCCGCCCCCGTCCCGCTTGCCCCGCCGGTGAGAAAAGCAGCAGCAGCATCAATATATAAATATAAGCCTATTAACAGAGCCAGCCTACTTTGTTCAGTACCCACTCGTTGAACCAACGTACAACGAGGCAACAGCTTTCCATATTTTACCAAGAAAGATAATTTATCATCAGTGAGTAATCACAACCTCGAAGCTCCTCCTCGCCATTGGTTTTGCTTCTGCCCTGTGATCCTTTGTATTTTTAATTACCAACACGGGTAGCTTCGGGCATTAATTAGGAAATAAGGCTCTTTCTGCTGTGTTAAGTGGCTTTAGAATTTTCGACTTCTTCTGGCACGAAACCAAGGAATCGCTTGGTTTACTCAGAAGCAAGTCCCACTGACTTCAATGGAGCTTACTCCCAGGGCACACTGGATTACAGCTTCAGAGAGTTTTTAAGCAAACAAATCTGTTTAATTAGGAAAACAGAAAAGTTGACATTTCGTGGCCTTAAAAAGGAACCACTCTAATGTAGTTTATGTGCCACAGAACGAAGGGTTAAGTCACTCCGCTCCGAAACTCCTTTGAAGTGGGGTCAGAGAACCACCGAGTTGCCCACTTGCAGCCCTCCACGGGGAAATGGCCGTATTGAAGATAAACTGAAGAATACGACTGTCCTGAAAGAACATCCTAACGGTCCCTTAAAATTGTTTAGTTAGCGCTCAGAGAAGTAATTCAGGAATGGGCCTTGCCCAGTCTTACATAGCTCACGTGGTGCTGAAACAAGGATCGCTGGTTTGCACTTCCTGGGTCTGATGATCGTGCTGTGTGCGAAACCTACATTGCTGTCCAAAGAGATTCCCAAGCACGCCTTTTAGTGCGGGAAGTGTCACTTGTGAATGCTGCCAAGGAATAAGAGGAGAACCGTTTTTAAGTGCCTTGCTGAACAGGGGCCTAACGAGCCTTGTCCATCGGATTTGGGAAGCAGCTGTCTTCTTACTCCTACGACAGCCACAGGCGACATAATCCATGTTTAAATGCATTAAATTTGGGATCACTTCTTTCAAAATGGTCCGGGTGGATGGGCAGACATCCATCTTCAAGAGAGTGATTATTAGCACAGAACCAAAGGCCAACTATTATTCCAGATTTCATAGAATCATAGAATTGTAGAGCTGGAAGGGACCACAGGGGTCATATAGTCCAACCCGCTGCGATGCAGCACTCTTTTGCCCAAGGTAGAACTCGAACCCACAACCCTGAGATTAAGAGTCTTGCGCTCTCCCGACTGAGCTATCCCAGGGGATTTAGACATACAGTACATACAAAAAAACCCAGCATAGATTTTTGCGTGTGTATGCTCCACAAGGTGTTTGGGCTTCCTTGGGAGAAGCCCGTAGCCAAAGAAGATATGTTAGACCTAAGTTCAAGGTTACCCACTGGCTACCAGGTGTCCTTTGCTCTTTTTAAGGGAGGAGGGCACTCTTATTTAGATTGGATCCAGAAAATCCAGAGCGACCCTTGCAAACGGCACCTTTGGCGACCCCAGGAGGACATTTCTCCTCAAAGACACCAAGCAAAGTCTGGGTGTGGGCTGCTGCTGTCGCTATCGGGGGAACCATTCCCTGCACTCCTGTAGTTGCGACTTTTACGCTTAACCAGCCGCCTCAACGCGCCCAACGAGCGCCCTGCGAGGTAGGTCTGGCGGGAAGGCGAGAAACGTGGGGGACGACGACGGGACGCGAGAGCGCGTTTCGCGGCGCGGCGCGGCGCGGGATTCCCGAGAGCGTTCCTCGTCCCGCCCCTCAGCCGGCGCGCGCGCTTTCTCTCTCCACTTGCCCCCTCAACTGCCCCGTCGTCACCTGTGACTGGAAAAGAAGGTTCCCAGCCACCGCCACCACCTCCCTCCGCGGGAAGAAGAGAAGAGAGAAAACGACTCCCCTCGCTTTTCCTACCCTCGTTTTGTGAGGGCTGCGAGAAGGCTGCTACGGCTGCTTTGCGGGTGCGCTCGCTCGCTCGCTCCTGCTGCTGCCGCTGCGCCGCTCCAGCCTCCTTCCCCTCTCTGTGGGAAGGGATGGTTGAGTCCAGCAGCAGCAGGAGCGGCGGCGGCGGCGGCAGCAGCAGCAGCATCTCCTTCTTGCGCTGCTAGCAGCCTGTCAAGCTTGCCGCGCTCTCCCGGCTCGGCTGCGTCCCTCAGCTTCTCCTCCTCGCCGTGACGGGAGCAAGCCGCTATTTCCATTTGGTTCTCTCCTCTCCCTCTCGCGCCTTTCTTTTTATTTGCCGCCGCCGCCGCCCGCAAGCCCCGCATCTCCTCTGGCTTCCCTCCTCACTCGATGCCCGGCCGCGTCTCCTCCTCTTCCACCGCCGCTGCCACCTCTCCACGGTCTTCCTCCTCGTCGTCGTCGTCGTCGTCGCCTCTGTCTCGGGGCAGCTGGTGGTTTTCGCCTCAGACTCGGGAGAGCCGCTCGCGGAGGAGGCTCTCGCCGCTCCTCTCCCTCAGCCTCGTCTCCCCGCGCGCTCTCCGCCCCGCAGTGGCTCGCCGGCACTTGATGCTATGAGAAGGCGGCGAGCCGAGGCCACCAGCAGTCCTGCAGGAGGCGTCGAATGCTGCGCCGCCGCCGCTGCTGCCACTCGCGGCACCTGGAGCTCCCCTCGCTGTTGCTGCTGCTGCTGCTGCTGCCGCCGACGCCGCCGACACCACCACCACCACCGACACCACCTCCTCCTCCTCCTTCTCCTCCGCCTGGCTTCGCCCTCTGGTGATTCTTTCGCCCCGCGGCCACTTCTGGCGAGGGAGGGTGCCCGCGCTCGCAGCTGAGAGGCGCCGCGGCGAGGTGCTCCGACCGACCGGTCAAGCAGCCAACTAACCAACCAACCGGCGTTGCAAACCCCCCCCCCCAAAAAAAACCCTCCACCCCCACCCCGGGTCTCAGCCTGCCTCTTCAGAGCTCTCGCTCGCGCCTTTCCCTCTCTCTATGTGTGTGGAATAAACTGCAGACATGACTGTGTGGAGGCAATTCGAGGCTCGGCTGCTGGTGCTCTGCGCGGGGCTCCTCGCCGCAGCTCAGGGTAAGCGTTGCTGGTTTCTCTTTCTTTCCGTTACTTGAGGGGGGCTTCCTTCTTTTGTGTTTGTGTGTGTGTGTATGGGGGGATTCTTCTACAGCCGACCCGACTGGTGACGATGGAGGGGGGGAAGGGGGTGTCGTGCCTGTGCCACCTCCCGGCTTTACCCCAGGCGTGTATCCCCCCCCCATATATACTGGTCAACGCAGTGGCCCGGCATGACGGCTTCACGCTCCCCTTGCCGTCGTCGCGCACACACGGACCGTGGCATGCCTGGCACCTGCTCCCTCCCAGCTCCGCCGCTGGTGGTTCATGAAGGGAGGTTATGTGGGGTTTTTTTTTTTTGGGGGGGGGTTGCTGCTGGTTTGTGGGGAGTGCGCTATGGGGGAGGAACTGCGCCGCCAGCGAAGGGAGCCTCCCGGGCTGGACGGGGAGACCTTGCCCTCTCTCCTCGTCCGCACATGGGTGGTGATGTGGTGGTGGTGGCTGGTACTTAACCGAGGGATGCTAAAGATAGCTTGCCTGGGCTGCCAAGTTCCTTCCCGCCTCCGCCTCCTCCTCCTCCTCCGCCGCCGCCTCCCCACCCTCAGACCCTCTCCTCTTCCTCCCCGAGATGGAAGAAAGCTCCGCTGCCAGCAAAGGCGAGTTAGGCACCTCGCCCGCCGTTCTGCTGCCCTGCTCTCCCAGAAGGAGGTGGCCGTGTGATGCTCTCAGTCCTCGCACACCCCACCCCTGGGATGGCTGAGACCTGTACTTTGTTCCTTGCAAGTTGCAGGGAGACAGGAGAGGGAAGCAGGCTTTGAGGGGACCCAGGGATGTTCCTGAGGATCGGCATGGGAAAAGGTGGTGTGTGCGGGGTCCTTATCTTGCCTGTAGTCTCTCCCTCTCCCTCTCCCTCTCCCTCTCCCTCTCCCTCTCCCTCTCCCTCTCCTCCCACGTTCAGGAATCTCTTTTCACCATTTGCTTGCTTGGTATTCTCTTTCTCCTTGAAAACCGAGGTGGGGCAGGATACTGGAGGGTTACACAACTTCTGCGTTGGCCCTAGCCCCACAACTTGCCTTGTTGCCTCTGAGACAACAAGCTCGGCTTTATTCACTTTGCCTCTCATTAGCCCTGGCCTTTTTCGTGTTGGCAGGGTGTGTGTGTGTGTGTGTGTGTGTGTGTGTTGTGGCTGCCTCTGGTGACAACACCTGCCTACTTCAAACGCTGTTTCTGTCTTGCTTATGATGCTCCCTATTCCTCCTTCCTCTTCAGGTGTCCTTACAAAGGGTAGGAGGGGGATATAGATAATTTCTTTTGCTATTTTTTTAATGGAAAAAATCCATTCTAGCGTAGCATATTAAAAACAGCTACTTCTCCCAAATCAACTTTTTTTTTTTGCTGTCCCGATTTTATAGCAAATTATTGAAAACTCAGAGAGAACAAAAACTTCAAAGTGACTAAAAGTGCTTGTGCCCTGCCTCTCCTGCCTACTTCCTGTGTGAGTGTGTTTTCTGAATTATGACATGGTGCCACATTGTGAAGCAGTGGGGTCACTTTGCATAAGTGAGCATCCCATCCCGTTGAGACTCCCTCCCTCTCTTTTTCCTTCCTTCTTCTTTCCCTGAATTACTTTTAATCACTAGGCAGAGGTTAGGGGAAGGGTAAGAGGCAGATGGCAACATTTCATCTCTGTTTCGATATACTGGGTTGTTGTGCTAAGGCTTGCATAGTTTGGAGCAAGAGGAGCAAGTTGTATAAATGAATGCACTAAAGCCCCATCCCCACCTTGCCCTCAACCCCATCCCTGGAGCTGCCGCAGGTGACAAAGTGATGCCTGGCTCTTTGCTGCCTCTGATCTCATTTTACTCACTTTGAATAAAGAACAGAGGAACAGAAACATCTGACATATTTAGAAATCGTGCTGAAAGGCCAGCTCCTATAAAGCTATTCACATGCCATAGTAGCATTTTGCCCCCTTTTTCAGTCTACTGCGGCAACAGAGGTCTTTCTGTTTCATTCCATTTCCAAAAGTTGCTATATTTTCATCACGCCCTGTCCTCCTCTACCACCCTTGACTGTGTGTCTTCTTAGCTGGGAGACAGCGTTTTTCTTTCCCCTGTGCAGCCCCAATTAGCCAAGGTTTTGCCTTGCCTTGCTACTGCTGCTTAATAATCCTGACACGTGTGTTACATTTCAGCCCTTTGCCTCTGGATTGGTTTTTTTTCTTTGAGAAGTTGGATTTGAAAGAAGGACACAAATCCAGATCCTCTGGCAAATTCTGATTCTTTTAGCAGCTGCTAACAGCTGCCTGTGGCCAGGAGCGCAGGAGGAATAGGGGGGGGGGACCATTTGCCAGGAATGGACATACAATTGCAATCAAACGGGCTCATCCTGTGGCATCAAGGCAAATAATATGTTCTTGAGGCTGAGGAGAGGAGAGGGTGGGATAAGTTACAATCAATAGCACTATTGTCTCAGCTACAGCTGAGGACTTAGAGTTCTGACTCATTTATTAAACACACTGTTGCTGGTTCTTGACATTTGCCATTTTAGCATTTTCCTTAAAAACAAAAAAAAGCTGAAATGCTGAGATGGGTTCATGCTTAGAGAGCACTGCTCACTTGTATCCAGCTAATCCATAAAGTGGGTTTTGGGCAGTACCTTTGGTGACGCAAGAGTTAAGGTTAATTTAGCTGTGCGTTATTTTAATATGGGGGAGGGGGGAAATAGGCTGCAATCTTACGTAGCACTGGATCCAGACAACAAGCAGAAGAACAAAAAAGAAGAAGAAACAGCAGTGACGTTTGACTCCTTCCCACTGCTACCTTTTACATTCCAAAGCTTTAAAGCACTCGCATCTATATTTAGCATAATGTAAACCTACATTTGGAATGAGGTGCACTGCTTAAAGAGAGAGTGACTGAAAAATAACTATCACCTAGTAACAAATCAGCTTTGGCTTTCTAAGCACATAACATCTTAATTAGCAGCGCCCAGCAACTCTTTATTTTAACTGCCCCATGGAGAGGAATTAATTTGCTTTTTTTTATTGACAGAGATTCTATGATGAAGAATCCAAAGTGCTACATTTCCATGGAGAAGTGTGTGTCTCTCTCTCTGTGTGTGTGTTATATGTAATGTTCTTTTTGTCTTTCATGACAAGACAAGTATATTTATCACTAACATTCCTGCCACACACACACACACACTATATGTGTAGGTCAAATCCCATAACCTTTTGAACACTTGCACATAAGTTCCCTCCCCAAATAAAATGCTTTTAAAAGGGTTAATAGGTGTACTGCAGACTTGTGCTTCCTTTTCATTTTTCTTTAGCAAAAAAAAAAATAATCTATAGAAATCTGTGTTTAGCCTATTGGCTTTCTTTCGGTAACTTTATTGAAGCCGAAACCAGAATGCAAATGCATATTTACTTGTAAGTAGGTCTTATTGAGCTAGGATAATTTACTTTAAATAAGGTTACGATAGGGCTATAAGCTCTATATTGCTCAGGAATGCACCCCTGCTTTCCATGCCAGCAATCCCCATCCATATGATTTAAAGCATGCATATACCCTCCTTTTTGGCAGGAGGATTTTTTTTTTAAAGGGAGGACTGTATGTTTCCACCGCCGTACTAAAAAGAAAAAGAAAAGAAAAAGTAGAAACCCTCCTCTCTAACCTCACCTCTGTCACAGCAATAAGGTACGCACTACTTGCTAATTATAAGGAACAGAGGGGAATTAAGGTTACATGAGTGCAGCTTTGCTTCCAGTAATTAATAGGGTTCTTGATAGGTACAAGAAGCTGCAAAGAAGCATATAACTTGGAAGCAAGGAGTTAAAGTTGCTTCTTGCGATTTTTAAGTGGGATAAAAAGGTGTGCATTTTTGGTTGTTGCTTTGTACTATGTTTCCATTGTTACTGGGTTTTTGGAAAGCAAGCATTTCTTGAGAAGGGGGCTACTCTGTGTTGATTTGGGGAATATTTTGTTTCTTATGAAAGGAAGGAAGGGGGGAACCACACCTATTCTACATACTAGAACTTGCCTTTCTCCATCATGGTACTGGGACTGGGAGAAAGCACCCATAGTTACTGCAATGTGGTCCAGCACTTGGAAAAATATCCTGATTTCCTCTCCTTGGTCACATGCACCTTGAAGATTTTTATTTAATTCAATAGCTTGGCTCACATCCTCATCAGGTCATATTTTTTTACGTGTTGGGCTGACAAACGATACAATTATTATTGCATGTAAATGGATAGTCCAGGTAACTCCTTTGACTGAGTAGAAAGGTGTGCCCATTGGGGCTTTTGATTTCTCTCCACCAAACTGCAGGTCATTGTGATATGCCAAGCCGTTTATGAAAGAATGCCTTCTCCTCTTCCTCACTCATCATAGCCATCATTTACCATCACCACACCTTCAAGTAATCCAGCCAATGTCTTGTGAATGGTCTATACTAACATAGAAGGGTGTTGTTTCTTGGTGGCTATTTGTTCAGTATTACATTTAGGAGATTTGCTCTGCAAACCTAAGGTTATGGCTGGAGTTACAGTGTTTAGATAACACTCCAGCCAAACCAAAATAGTATAGCCACTTAATGAAGATTGTGAACTAATAATATTCACAGGGGTGGGTAGGAAGGTAGGTTTCTTTGATTTATTTATTTTTTAAAAATAGTGTCCTAGTTTCCTTTTCCTTTTTACAGTTCCTAAGATCTAAGATTTCTGCAGATGGAGAGGGAAATGTAATACCATATTTAGCATTCTGTGGCTTCATTTCATCACTACTTCCAGGACATCTGACCAACTGTTCTGCAAAATGGTTAAGTTCATTTATCAACTTAGTTGTTGCATGCATTTAAAGAGACTCGCTTCATGTCTGTTATATTTATCACTACTTACGGGAAGACCTTGTAGTAGAAATAAAGTCTTCCAAAGCAGATCATATGATATTGTAGGCACAGGAGGATTAGTTCCGAAAGTCATTTGTTCATGCTGGTAGTCAAGGACCTTAATCCTACTGATAAACGTAACTATAATGCTGCTCATGCAGTGGTTTGCCTGAATGTTAGCAATAGAGATAAAGGTACAACCACCAGGGGTGTTGCGTAGTGCATAACTCTTCTTCTCCCCATCCAACATTCACAGTGAGACATTGCCTTGTTATTCTCACATGGGCGTGCCCTATGGACCAGGTGCGTAACTCTGCATCTCACACCCTCAGCTGAACATTCTCCTGCTCCCAGCCCTGCACTGTGTGATCATAAGAGAAAGAGAAGCATAGAAATCGCATTGCGTGGCCAGGCCGAGTCCCCCGAACCCTGGGCAGCCCCTGAGAGAAATAACGACACATGACAACGTTCTATGGGATTAAATTGGCCACAACTTTATTAATATTCAGATGTAGGGAGACCTTGGCTCAGGCATTGGGCATTTATCCTTTCCAGCCCCCCCAGCCGGGGTTCTGGGTAATTTTAGGGTTATCTAGCCTGAATGGGCTAACTCTGGAGAACATATGTTCAAGCAGATAGCCCGCCCCCCTGTTCGCCACCGCTGGAGTGGGAGGGCAGTGACGACCTCTGGGCATATGGCCAATGCCTCTCCCTGAAACCCCTTTAACGGGAACCCTGTTATCACCACCGCAATCAGGGCAGGGGTCACCGCCCCACACCCCACACCCAATTTTGTAGATGACTAAAGGATTCCGCCCAAGGCCTGCAACCACCAAAGTTGTGACGAATTGCTACGGGAAAGGCGAAACCTGCCAATGCAGGGAAAGTCCTTTCCGGCCCTTCAACAGTGACCTTGACATAGCAGCGCCTGCATGCCTGTGTGGCTGTGGAAAAAAGGTCTTTAACCTGCAAAGTAGACGTCAATTGAGGGAGTGGAGGGTGGGGAAACTCTGAATCCAATAGCTGCTTCCCAGGTATGACTCAAGTTCTATTGTGTGTCCTGTATAATCCCTCCTTCTACCTGGCCAATCCCTCTGGCAATACCTCCCCAGCCGGGATTGGGAGGCTGCTGGAGTAGGTGGAATCCACAGGTATCCAACTTGGGAAGGTGGTGCCAGGCCCAACTGCCAGGAGCTGCTCCGTGATCCAAGGGGGCTACTCATGACCACGCAAAACGCGCACCCCATTTGATGTGGGGAACATTCATTGTCGCCACATTCTCCTAATTCATGACTCATTATCCAAATACCAGCTACAGTATTCAGATGTCTCCCTTGTTAAAGTTTGGCCTGTGTACGGAAAATAAATGTAGCAAGTCTGTCCTGCTCCCCTACCTATCAGAAGCCATTCCAATGCAAGTGCCACTCAAAAAGAGCTCAGTTTTGTGCTATGGGCATGTCTTCACAATAGTCTTAATGGGTTTAGTAGTCATTTCATTTGCTACATACACACAGACAAACATAAAAAATAGGAAGGGGAAATGGAGGAAGGAGTAAACAGGGGAAGAATGTACAATCAATAGTTAAAATAGTATAAAACCAATATAAACAACTAGTGTAAAACCAATACAAATTACTAGTGTAGATATATAATGTTGATTCCATCATGGTGGTCAAGGTGCCCTTTGGAGGTCATAGTTGGGAGGACTCGACCATCTAGTGCAATCCTGTGTTCAGTGCAGAATCTGCAATGGAGGATGCAGATACAGTACCCCTTCCAGACGGTTGTCTGGACTCTTTTCCAGTAGTTCCAGCAACACTCACCACATCTTGAGGCAGTCCATTCCACTCCTAACTTTCTCTTAATGTTTAGCTGAAATCTGCTTCCTTGCTGTTTTTGCCATTTTTCTAGTCCTGCCTTCTGGAAAAACATAGACAAGAAATCAGCTCCTTATTGTATATGACAGCCCTGTGTGTGTGTGTGTGTGTGTGTGTGTAACATTATCATTGCCCCTCTCCTTTTAACATTCTCTTTTCCAAGCTAAACACCCAACTCTCTCAACTGCCCTTCATAGCACTTGGTTTCCAGACTCCTCACCATTCTGATTGTCCTCCTCTGAACATGCTTCAGTTGGTCAAGGTCCTTCTTAAAGTGCCCGGAACTGACCAGCACAGAGTAGAATGAAATGATTACTTATCACAATTTGGATACCATGAACCTATTTATACATCCTAAGACTGCAAGGTTCTTTAGTAGTCACATTGCACAACTGATTCATGTTTGGCTTATGATGAATACATGCACCTTTGGCATGCAAGGTGTGTGTGTGTGTGGGAGGGAGGTCTCCCCTCCATTCTATATTTGTGGCATTGATTCTTAGCTCCTAAATGCAGGTAGAGATTCATATCTTTTGAATCACATCTTGTGGGTTTCAACATGTCAAGACCATCTTGGATCTTGATTCTGGGTGGCATTCCAACACTCCCATTCTGCTACTGCAAGGGATGTGCTCTAGTGGAACATCACTTTCCCCTCCTCTCCCCTGCAGCTCATTGAAAACCCCTGAAAAAATTAGCTCTGTTGGGCTGGGGCTGGAGTAAATTTTGTGATGGCTTCTTAAGCATAGTAAAGAAATGATATCTCTGCTGGTAGGAATGAATTCTTTTGGAATTCACATTCTTGTGCAGACAATGCACCTGACTTATAGCTAGACAATGTAGTACCCTCTAGATTTGACTGAAGAGGGGACATCTGGTAGACACATCTAAATCCAACTGAACCTGAGAAGTGCATAAAAGAATATGTAGTAAAAATGTTTCAGATCTGATAAGTGATAGGGCTTCCATACTGTTATTTGAAAAGGTAATTATTTTAAATAATTGTTTTAAATCATCACTGGAGTTATTTTCTCTTCCATCTCCCACAGAATATACAAAACAAGCTGATTTTACACATTATTCCTGATGCCAAGTTTCAATGAAAAGCTGGGAAGTAAGCATCCTTCTTCAGCTTAGAGTCAGGCTCTAGAAACACATACTTGTGTTCCAGCTTATTTTCAAAGAGCAAGTTTTTGTGTACCCTTTGCTTGCTGCTATCACTTTGTCAAAATAATGACTGGAACTACAACAACTTAAGGTTCCCCGCCATGCTTAATGCCTACTCATATATATGGGTGGAAAAAGCTTTATGTGTTGTATTTTCATTGCTTCTAGAGTAGTGGTTCCCTTACTGTGAGGCTGTTTTCTTAAGTGGGATTCAAATAAGCACAGAGACTATGAGAGAAGAGAGGGAAGCTTCATTTTTCTGTCTCTGTTTGGTTCTGGAGTTGCCAAAATTGAGATCTACTACAGTACTTAATATATCGGTTCAATACAAAGTACCTATTTATGCAGTTCAGAGCAGCAGCAGTCTAGGCGGGGAGTGGGGGAGAAAGAAAGAAAATAACAAGCAAACAAGGTGTGTGTGTGTGTGTGTGTGTGTGTGTGTGTGTGTGTGTGTATATATATATATATATATATATATATATATATATATATATATATGTACAGGTCTTTTTACTTACTTTTATATGATTTTTTAAAAAAATAAAAAATCTGTCTTTTCTATGGCACAAATTCATTTAAATGCTCATGAATACAGTAATGGGGTAGAGCTCCAATCTGAAATACATTTTTATTTTATACCTGCAGAGGACTCACAACCCAGTTTCAATCAGACTGGACAAATAAGGACTGCTCTCTCTTTTTAAAAGAAAAACGTCTTGCTATTTTAATTTTGTTATCTATTTTAATTATAATTTATTTGTTTCATTGGTTTACATTTCAGTATAGTTTTTAGCTGTTTTGTAAGTCGCCTCAGTCTTTGGAGAAGATGAGTTATAAATACATAAATAAAGTGACCCGTTTTTGTTTCTTGATTAGCAAGATCTATAAAATCTTTGTTTCAAAGACAAATTACATGAACTATCTCTGATGTGATGATTGTGATGTACTATGGTAACATTTGTGAATTGTCTGCTGTGGGAATCAAAACAAACAAAAACTCACGTAAGTTCTTATCAGAACATGCAGTATTCCTCTTATTTTCAATGAGCACATTTCATAGCATTAACATAGATCCACAGTTGTGGTCCTTTGTTAAGGGCAAGACGGCTGAATCACATTATTCCATTATGATAATTGGGAATTGTAGGTTCTACATCAGGCTTCCTCAACCTTGGCCCTCCAGTGTTTTTGGCCTGTAACTCCCATGATCCCTAGCTAGCAGGACCAGTGGTCAGGGATGATGGGAATTGTAGTCTCAAAACATCTGGAGGGCCGAGGTTGAGGAAGCCTGTTCTATAAGCTTGTGGTTTAAAAATAGTTCTATCGAATGTCAATCTGGCAATATAGGAGAGGTACATTTAGGATGCCCCATGCAAAATTTGGAGTAGAAACGATAAGATGGCTTGTTTTGATCGACAAATCTATGAATAACTTTAGGAAGCTAACAGGTGATGTGCATTTTCCTTCCATAGCTTTTGTTGGGGTGGTTTTGGGGAAAAGAGGTATCTGTGCTGCATATGTTGAAAAAGTGTTGCCTTAGGTCAAGGGGCACACCTAGTATGTGCCATACTCATGATTTGTGTAATACGTTAAAAAGTGTTTAGCATTCAAGTATGCTAATAGGTGAGAAGTTATTTTAGGGAGAAGAAATCATAGTAGAAAACAGTATGAGGGAAATGAGTGGAGTGGAAAATATATCTGGTGGGCAGTTCAGGGATTTCAAAGAAAAGTGAGGGTTTGAGATTCAAGGGACTTTTATATACATTTGCTGAATTTCCTTTCCCTCCACATAGGAACTGGAATGTCAGAGCTTGTGTGAGCATGGGAAACCCTTAACACAACATGTTAAACCCAAAAAGTTATTTGTTGAATCTTACAACAATAGCTCATCACTTGTTAACTGGAGAGCATATTTATTTTATTTAGTGAATTTATATACCGCCCTATACCTGGAGGTCTCAGGGTGTTTCACAAAAATACATTTTAAGATCATTTGAAACTGGAAGGCATATATATATATACAGGTGTGTGTGTGTGTGTGTGTGTGTGTGTGTATTTCAAGAGGAGAACTAGGTTTAATTTGTCTCATATTTATGTTTATAATGATAAGTACAAATCTCTTGACTAATGAGAATGTGGCTAATGATTTGTTTTCAAGGACACAGCTGCACAAAAATCACAATTTCTTGCAACGGCAGGAATACTCTAATTGGAAGTATAATCGTTAAGTGTGATTTTCTACAGTCCTTCAGTTACCATACGATTTCTGCCATCTGTCTTTGTTTAAAGTTAGGTAGCTACTTTGTGCACCTTTACCATGATAGGCAAATATTTGCTAAATTAGGAAGCAATAAAATATGCAGCATGATCCCCACACCAGTGAAAATACATAATGTCCCAATCCCAACAAGATTGGGATTCAGTGCCACAAAATAATTATGTCTCATTATGTTAAGTCAGGCCAGTATATTATTGATAATATTACAAGCTTATATGTAACATGAGAAGTTTAGGAGAGTGATCATGGTTTATAACTTCATTTTAGCTTGGTTGTGGATTTAAAAAGACCCTTACTCCTGCACTAATTAATTTGAATAGCTATACAGAGGCCACAAAACTGAGCTTCCACCAGATCCGAAAGGCAGGGAGGAAGTATTTCATTATTGTGATGCTACCACAGAGATGCTTTATATGTGACAAACCTACCAATTCAGAAAAGAATGAGAGCCTCCCCCCCCCAACAGCTATATTGGTAGCCTTCGCTGGAAATTAACAGAAAAGCATAAAGGTGAATATAACATTGGGAAATTCTAGTGTACATGAACTATCACCAACAAATCTTGGCTTGAGTTGAATCTGGAAGCAACTTTAAATGTTACTGTCATTTCATAGAAAATACCTGTGAAGTCACCATCTACTCAGTCGCAACTTAACAGCTGTTTTGAATTGAAAATATGCTAATACAACCGTTGTGATTTTTCTTTTAACATATGGATATTGTGGTAATGTTCCAAAGAGCCATGGGAGATGGTGAAGGGGGTCATTTCAACCTAATTTGTAATCATAACATTAATAGTGCAATCCTATACACGTCATGTCCAAATTGCATGGACACATCCCATTGAAATTAGTAGTACTGATTTCTGAGTAAATATGCATGGAATAGTGGGATTGTGCTCACAGCCTAGTGTAACACATTAGAATTGCTGACTGGTAGAGATGCTTGTAAATCATAACATGAGGGAAAGGAGAAGGGGATATAACAGTTATGGCATTGCAGTGTATCTGCTGCAACTCCCCTTTTGCCTTTGCACCAGAAACAGTAGGCGAATCCTAAGTGTTGACCTACTTTTCTCCAGAACTTGCAAGTAAAAGTCAAAACATATTCTATTTGGGAGCTTGTATATTTTGTAAAACTACCCTTATACTGGCTTACTCTTATATATATATATATTATTGAGAGCTGTGGTTAAGAGCGGTAGACTCGTAATCTGGTGAACCGGGTTCACGTCCACGCTCCTCCCCATGCAGCTGCTGGGTGACCTTGGGCTAGTCACACTTCTCTGAAGTCTCTCAGCCCCACTCACCTCACAGAGTGTTTGTTGTGGGGGAGGAAGGGAAAGGAGAATGTTAGCCGCTTTGAGACTCCTTCGGGTAGTGATAAAGCGGGATATCAAATCCAAACACCTCCTAAAAATAAATGTGTGATTCCACCATTTCCCCCAGCAGTTGTTAAAATAAGGGTAAATATACATGTTCAAAGGCCTAAACTGGTGAACTTTGCAATTAGGAAGCAGCCATCTTTTATTATGTTGCTCATCACACACACATTGGGCTGAATCCAACAGCACCCTTTCATTCATGGAATGGGATTTGATTCAGCAGGTTATTTTGGCAGTTCCCCATAACACAGTACCAAGTCCTACATGCAACTGGATGGCCCCAAATCCTCCTATGTTGATTTGGGTGACCTCAGAGGGTCAGTGGATTAGCTGAATTGGTTTCTTCTTTCGTGAGCAGGAGCCTTTGCTGGATCAAAGCCCCTTTCATGAATGGAAGGGCATAATTGAATCTAGCTCATTGATCCAATATATGCATTTGGTTTGAGGATATAGTAGGAGTATTATAGCTTTACTGGATATTTAACAAATCTCTAGTACTACTGAGAAACTATAAGGATTCCACAGTGAGTCATCATCTGTATCTGTGTTGTTGTTGTTTGGAAAATGAAATAGACTTCAGTGCATTTATATTTCCAACACTGAATTACAGTTTATGTGGTGCTAGTCTATTAGGGCAGTTGAAAAGATATGAAGATGGAGCTTGGCAAAACAGCTTCCCTGTGAAATATGTTAGATGATGAAGGCAGGAGCTACTGTTTCATCTACAGCTGCACTCTGTATGGAGGGAGACCAGCAGTTTTAGTGGGGAGAATATGTATGATGTTCCCTTTAATACTACTAGACTTTTGCAAATGCTGCTGTGCCATTCTGCCAAATGTGCAAGTTTTCTCCAGCTTCTTAATATTCCTCTCCCATTCCTCAGGTGAGCATATCATCTGATGATCAGCAACAGCCCCTCACTGTGTTTGGAGTGCACACAACGTTGGTTGCCACTTCTCAGCTGAAAGAGAGGAGCATACTATTAATTAGTTGGAACTGTGAAGCCTTAGAGAGAAAACAATGATGATGTACTAGGCTCCAAAATGTTTTAAACTGGGGATCAGAAAATTCAACCCACAGGGATCAAAACTGGCCTCTTACACAATAGTAGCCGGCTGCCCCACTTCAAGTTGCTATGTCAGTTTTCTGGAGAAAGTGATAACTATGACTGTGTGGTTTGCTGACAATATACTCTGGGAATAGAACGATGTGCCATCTTCAGTTCTCTCTTCTAGCAGCTATCCTGCACACCTTGCTATGAAATTACACATGCAAAAACTGAGATATGATTGAAATATTTCCTGAGCCCTTTACATAGCAGATGTGAATGTAATCTGCCAGCCTGTTTTTAAATAAATCCTTGTTAGGGAGCACTCACAGCTAGGCACAGTGTTCATTTTCGAACCATGCTATGCAAATTGGATTTCCTGGCGGTGGAGGTTTAAATACAGAGAACCTAATCCGAAGTCCACAGAACCCAACAGAAATATTCTTCTTGCCTTTAATGGGTTTCAGGCCCTTTATTGCATCCACTTATCCAAGTGGAAAAATATAAGTCTAAATGTATGCTCAAGCCAAACACTGATGCAAACAGCATATGAAATTAATATTTGATGCTATGGAAATGGACAGAAAACGTCCTGCACATCATAGACGTATTGTATTAGGAAGCTGTTGACCAACTTGAAATGTATCATTTGCTCTCTGTGGTGTTCACTGGCATTTGATTTGTTTGCTTTTGAAGAGAGATTAACCTTTAATTGCTTTCCTTAATAACATTTAGTAAAACACACACACACACAACAACTGATAGAATGGAGATGATCTATGCAAACAGGAAATATTTCCTCAACTCAGGTTGCCATAGCAATTGAATTTCTCTCTCCCCCCCACCCACCACAACTCTTGAGAGATGTGAATCCTCCTTTCCCTTATCTTAAGCAAGACCGAACTGAACATTTTTGCATTTAAAAACGATTCAAAATGAACATGAAACAAGGGGTTGTTCACATATGGGCCTTAGGGGAGTAGCATCATGTGGCATTCAGTATGAATTGCTTAACAATAAGTTTCTCATTCAAAGTCAAAACAACTCTCTATCCTTGTCCTTGTCCCCGCCCCCTATTTGACAGGTGGGAACTATTCTTAACATCTACCTACCTGACTCCATCACTAGAGTTTTAATCCTGTACATACTAACTTGGACTTAGTGGAACTTACTTCTGACTAGGCACATAAAAGATACCCTCCTTGCTGTTCCGCATCATTTACCGAAGGATGCTGCACTTGAATTATTTTATTAATGATATTGTTTGAGGCTCTATTGCTCAACGTTTTGTTAAAGGCTGTGTGTGCAGTTTTACATTTAAATACTGTTGTACTAAAAAGGGGGGGTGAGAATAATGGCACTAATCACAAGTAATAGTTACCATAGAACTGACAGGAAAACTTACAAGTATAATTTTGATCTCCATGACAATATTTTATCTTGCTACTTTATGTTTTAAGGGAATTACACTACAGAAGGATTATAGAACAAAGGAGAGCTAATCATTTTATTTCTTCTACAGCTCCACTTACAAAATTACTTCAGCGAAACGTTATTGTCAGAAGAAAACAGAAAAGGCTATCTTGCCTGGATATTTAAATAACTGTGTGAAGTGCTTCATACCTGAGACAAGAGGTGTGTGAGCCAAGTGAACTTTCCAAATTTCTGCTAAGTACAGATATACATTATAGTTGCTTCAAAAATTATTTGGGTGGAGACTTTAAAGTGGCTTATGAAGAAGAATTGTTGTTTCATTCACATAACTTATAGGTTAGTATTGAAAAGCCAAAATGATGTAAGGCAAAAGGAGAAAAGGGAGTTTTCCTACATGTTCAGAATCATATTATCTTGGAGTACCAAAGCTGTAGTGTCAATCATAGAGGTGTTTGGCTGAATCAGGATTTCCCCTGGATCCTTCAAATAAACAACAGATGTCAGACCTTCATAGTCTTTCAAAGAACCACTGTTTCCATTTCACAGGTAGGAAAGTCCAGCTGAGAGCCAGCAACTTCTTCAAGACCAAACAGGGAATTTCACATTTAGGAACACAACTTGCCTAAACATGCATGCACATTCCTCGTGTGCAATATACCTCCTTCCATGCGCCAGCATATTTTGAGTAAACAACCACTCTAATGTAACCCAACCAATTCATTCATCTTTGTATTTGTATGCCACTTCCCACAAAAGAATGTGCCCAAAGTGGCTCACAACATAAGTAACAAATACACGCCACCGTTTCACTGCTTGCTTTCATGATCATTACTTTTTCTAGGCCAAATAATTCACACAGCCTGTGATCAGCAGAGCAATTGCTACACTGTCTATATTAACATTAAAGTGAAAGGTGTTGTTTCGTGTCAGTGCATACTCTGAAGAGCAAATGTTTTCACCCTCAGTCTTAAGTTTGAATTCCCAATATATATATATTACAGCTTTTCCCAAAGCAGTGCCACCTTTTTGAAGGAGGGGATATTTAAAGGCAGCAAGTATGTTATTTTATAATACATTGCTATAGTGGGCTTCATAAAAAAAAAGTTGTCCCAGGTCCTTCCTTTCCTGTCTCCTGGTTCAGCTCTCAGGCATCTCTAACTGCAACATATACTAGCTGCTTAAACTTAAAAGTTTTAGCTATACTGAATGGGGACTGTTTTCAAGTAAGAATGCTTAGGATTAGGGCATATGCATAAAGCTTGTTTTACATGTATCCATTCTTAAACATATTGCCAATAGTTTAGAGGGACAAGGAAGGAGGGAAAAATCTCATTTTATGAGAGAGAGCCACCTACCTCTGATTGGCCACTGAAGACCACAGCCCCACCCCCAAGATGGAGACACCCACACAAGATTCCCTCCATGTTTCTCCTGAACACCTGGCCTACCTTGTGGCAAGTCAGTAAGTCAAGTCCAAAGTTCAGGGGTCAATCCATGCGATCAAAGCCCAAAGGTCAGGAGATGCAGTCCAAGGTCAATCTAAGTCTGAAGTCCAGTGGTCAGGATACAGTCCAGAATCAAACCTGAAGCACATTCCCACAGAGGTCCAAGAGCATCCAAGCCAAGGATGACATAAGCAGTCAAAGCAGACACAGCAGCTGAGCTCTGCTTCCCTTTTGTATTTTGCATGCTGATTGCTGCATCTGGGCTTGATGAGGCATGTGACCCTCCCCTGATCCAAGCCTACTGCAGCTGAGAAATCACACACCTCTTCCCAGGGCTAGCGAGCTCATCCTAGCCAGCTAGGGAGATGAGCTGTGGGCCCTTGCCTGCCTTAGCCTCCTTGAACACCACTCTCATTGCTCCCTACACCTCAGAGCCCATAATGTTTGTGGAGACAGGGGCCTGTCTTGCTCCGGTGATGGATCCTGCTGCTCTGGTTCCTGTGCCATCCTCCATCAACCTGTGAGTACTTTTCCTCATCCACTGTTTGTCCCAATGTGTCCCAGTCAGCTACATCCTTTGCTGGGATCTTCTTCCTCTTCTTCCTCTTCATCCTTCCAGTTCATGACAATGTTGTGGGGTGAATGGGACAAACATGATCAACTCAAAAAAAGAGGTGGAGTGGCATACTCCCACTTTTCTGTGTTTTTAGCAAAGGAATGGAGCCAATCACTGACATCTAGGAAAGCACATCTGGCCAATTAGTCAAAGAGAATGCTAGAATGAAACACCCATTACCTAGGAACATAGGAAGCTGACTTATATTGAGTTGGATCCATTGGTCCACGTAGCTCTCCAGAATTTCAGACAAAGTTCTCTCCCATTCCTACTTGGAGATGCTGGATTTGAACTTGGAACCTTCTGCATACCACTGAGCCACGGCTCTTCCCCCAGAGTCTTAGTTTGTTTTAAAACATTTTCTGCTGGGTGGGGAAGTGATTGGTTCCCTATAGAAGAAGCTATCCTGGATTTTAGTGCTCTAATTAGATTGTGCGATAATTAGTGTATCTGTAATTGGGGAGTAGGAGTAGGCCTGGTACAAAAACAAAAGGAAACAGCAAAGACCCGAGCTCACATTTTAAATTCAGGTTTTATTTAATAAAAATTGTGATTTTATTCTCAGTATGTAAATATTAAAAAATTACTCTTGTTAATGACAGTGTAGATAAAGTCCATCTTTATTTGCCCATATTGCAGGGGGAAAGACTGTGCTTGAGAGACAGTGTGTTGTACCAGCCATGCAAAGCAGCCCAGTGTTGTTATACTCATTTTGCTGAAGGGAGTAGGGAGGTATTGTAAGAAAACCCTGTTGTCTATTTCAGTGTTGTTACGCTGATACTTTGTGTGTGGAGTTGGCGGAAAGGGGGGGATGGGTTTAGAGGGAAATGCAATGAAGAGGGGGCTGAGAAGCTAATCGTAGCAGCAGTGCAATTAATTAAGGGCTGGCGGATATGAAGGGAGCCTGAGAAAACAGAGCATTTCACTTATGAGTGGAAAGATGTCTTGATAGCTGGTCCACCCATATATGGACAGTAGGTATACCCACTAAGAACCAACAGAGGGGTAGATCTGGAATATCAGGGTCTCATAGGCTAAGTCTACCTAGACCTCACTACTGTTCTGTCACCTGATCTACCAAAAATGATTGGCCTGTTCTCAAATGCTAGTTATATTTATCTGGAGTATTCCCGCCCACACACAAAGAAAACAAGTTCTGTAGACACCCGTGATTCCTTCTATAATGAATATACCTGTCAACCAAGGAAGAGGTCTTTTGAATGCTTTATTGGGTAAATGTGAGAAATAAATGCAGGATATTTTAGACTTCATTATTCATAAGGATATAGCTTCATTCTGCAGATTTCTGATAAACATAACTCCTCATATACTGAAAAAGTTATTTGTAAGTTGATATAAAAAAACAGCATTTACTTAGAATTTTCTAAAGAAACCAGTGATTGCTTGTAATGGTGTTGGTTGATGGAACAAAAAGACCAGCCATTGAATGGTTTGTAGATACTGTTTAGGCTTCCTGGTTTTTTTGTTTTTGTTTTTACTAGAAATGTAGAAAAAAAGGTTTTGTATAAATGCTTTTTGTGTATTTGCATGTATTTCTTCATGTATTGAACATAAGGGTTACTAAATAGATTTTAAATGTGATATATGGAGGAATCTATGTTCACTGATGTATTGTTACGCCTGTATGCCTTGACCCAATAAGACCAGAAGAAAGATTCAGGCAGCAAAGTTTCCAAAAGCAAAGTTTCTTTATTGCAATAAGGTGCATTCAGTAAGCAAAAGGCAAATGCACACCCCACCTCCTGTGGGGCAAGCTTAAGTACTCTCTATGACATAGTAAAGCTCCTCCTAAATCCCTCCTCCTGGCCTATCAGAACTAATATTATAATACTGCGTTAGCAAATCAGAACATTTCCTTTGTCCGGCTGCCTTTGTCTGTTTCAAGCTGCTTTAGCCGCCAGGAGGTGCTATATGCTATTATTTCAGTGCCTAAATGCCTAGCCGTTGACCCCCAACTGCACCTGGGACCTTATTTTGGCTTCTGCTGATGTTCACAGGAAATGGCTCGGTCATGGGGTTGAGTTGTGGTTAGCTCTTTCCCTGAAACCAGACTTCCTCTTGAAAAGAGGAAGTCTGTGGTCGGCCGTTTACTGGCATTCTGCTGATTTGCTAAGTTTATCTAAGAAGCTGCAATGTAAGGATTTTAGCTGGCAAAGTTGAAGCAAAGTTCAAGCAAAGTTGAATCTCTAAAATGGAGTGGGGGCATCTCCGAAATGGGGTTCAGGGGCTCGTATCTTGGTGCCTCATTTCCCCCCTTTCAATCGAGAGGAGCAGCTTGTTCTGCTTCCTCTTCAGATTGACCTACTGAGATTTCCTCTATAACTTGATCCATCCAGTGTTCAAACACCCCTATAGGGTCTTCAAAATGTTCATCAGGTTCCCATGTATCATCATCTGGTGAATAACCTTTCCATCGTACTTTGTATAGTATTTTACTATCTGTGGTTTTCATGTCCAGGATCTTCTCCACTTCAAAGACATCCGTATCATATTCGTTGATACCTCTGCCGCTTTCCACCATCCCTTCTCCTCCTGCAGCCACCTTCTCCTCAGCCCCACTCACAACCGCTGCCATGTATGAGGCGAACGTTGTAATGGTGTCCTTCTCCAGTCAGTCCCTTGGACTGTAAGCAGTTGCGTGGCAACCACAGGTATATTTGGTAAGCCTGCGGTTCCTGTACATAAAAGGACTTCCCACCCCCCTTTGGTGACTCTGGGTGGCGTGTCCCCTGGTGTGAAAGCTTCAAATCTCCTTGTGACTACACTGGAGGAAGTCGAATAAGAGCCAGTGCCTCACCCCAAGTTCATTCCTCGAGGACTAAATTCTGGTTTACTGTTACAGCTGAATATGGCCCATATTTCTTATGGAGGGTGATGACATTTACTGGAGGACTGGAAGGGACTAATGAAATTAGTGTGAGAAGAATAGGATCAGTGAATATTTTACCTATTCTGACTTCTTGAGAGCAGTTGCAATGTAGCAAATAGTCAGGAATAACTTTCTAACAGTAAGAACTGTTTGGCTGTAGAATGGACTCCCTATTCTCTTTTCCAGTGAAAATACACCCATAGGTATAAAGACTAGGCCCTCCCCCTCTGGTTCCCAACTATATACACGCAAGGGAATAAAAAGGGATATTGTTACTTTGACAAAGTCAATTTCAAGGGGTCAACAGGATTTTCCCTTCCAATTTCCCGTCCAATCCCAACAGCCTAGACCAACATTGTTCACACCTCTAACATTCCCAATCTATAGAGTTATGCCCTGTCTAACAACTGGTCGACAAACCACTAATAACAATGTCCTTCCGACCAATTTTTCTGATGTGGTTCTGCTGGAGATAGTCTCCGTTGCATAAACTGGAGGTTTCCGGTGGCCCGTGCGTCGAGTGACAGCGTCCAGTGTGTCACAGCAGGGGCTACTTCAATTCGGTCTCCCGTGCGCTGGGCGTCCTTGCCGGTCAGACGCAGCAGGGGAGACTGGTGCACCGTGCGTTGAGTACCTACTCCTGGCTAGGCACAGCAGGGTGTCGACTCCAGGGGGTCACCTCGGCCTTTCACCGCCGTTGGGGTGGATAGGAGAACCGTGTATGGACCGTGTAAGAAGGTTGCGCTTCCACTCCTTTACCCACAAGCTATAGCCAGGCTGGAACTGATGGACTGGCTCAGCAAAGCTGCACGGTGTTTGCTCGAGGGCCCACCTGCTGAGGGAACGACAACACACAGACACAGAGAGACAGACAGACAGATAGAGAGATTATTTGTTTGTGGAAGGTGATATGCTCTTCCACCTGTCCAGTCCAGCTGGTTTTTCACGAACAAATGGAGGTGGCCTCCCATACAGGAGCTCGAATGGTGACAGTTTAAGTCTCTTGGTGGGGGCGCTTCGAATTCGGAACAGAGCTATAGGGAGGACATCTGTCCACTTCAGTCCGGTCTCTTGGGTTAATTTGGCCAATTGGATTTTCAAAGTCCGGTTCATCCTTTCAGTTTTTTCCCGAACTCTGTGGCCTATAGGCAGAGTGCAGTCTCCACTTTATCTGAAGTTTCTTGCACACTTCCTGCACTACCTGATCGATAAAGGCTGGTCCATTATCACTCCCTATACTCCTGGGCAGTCCGAACCTGGGTATTAGTTCGGTTAGAAGTTTCTTAGTTACTTCCCTGGCTTTTTCAGTCCGTGTTGGGAACGCCTCTACCCATCCGGTCAGCGTACAAACAAACACTAGCAGATATTTGCAAGTCCTTGCAGGTGGCAACTCAGTAACATCCACAATCAGATTCTCCATAGGGCTGTATCCCACATGTTGTACACCCGGTGGGGGTTGCATTCCTTGCTTGGGGTTGTTTTTGGCACAAAGGATACACCTCTGGGAGATAGCAGCAGTTAATTGTGAGAGGTTAGGCACATACAATTTTCTCCCGAGATGTTCCCTAGCAGCGGTGCCACCCAAGTGTGTGGACTCATGGTAGTTTCTCACAATTTTGCTGGCCAAGTGTTGGGGCACGAACACTCGGTTGTCTGGGAGGAGTAGCCATCCATCTTGCAGTCGGGCTCCCTCCTGTTGTGCCCATTCTTGCTCTTCAGGAGAATAGTGAGGTTCCAAGTCTTCAGTGGATATTTCTGGGATGAGTGCAGCCACGGTTGAAGGTGGTGATTGCATAGCTGCTTCTCGGGCAGCCTTGTCTGCCTTATGGTTGCCTCTGGTGACCAAATCCTTGCCTCGCCCATGTCCTTTGCAATGCATTACAGCAATCCTCTCAGGGGCCCACACCGCCTCTAATAGACTTTCCACTTCTTGTCCATACTTCAAGGCTTTTCCATGGGCTCCTATCAGACCTCTTTCCTTCCATAGAGCTCCATGCGCATGCAGGGTTAAGAAGGCATACTTTGAATCTGTATATATACATTCGCCTTACATCCAGCTGCCAATTGCAGGGCTCTAGTGAGTGCAATTATTTCGGCCTTCTGGGCAGAGGTTCCCGGTTGCAGAGCTTCTGCCTCTACAATCTCATCGTTGGTCACCACAGCATACCCAGCCCTCCTAACGCCATTGGATACAAAGCTGCTCCCATCTGTGTAATATACAAAATCAGGCTCTTTCAGGGGTTCATCTTTCAAGTCTGGTCTGCTAGAATAGACTTCGTCCATCACCTGGAGACAATCATGGTGTTCTATTTCCTCGTCGTCTGGTAGGGGCATCAGGGTGGCGGGGTTAAGGGTATTCACCACTCTTAGGTGCACTCTTGGGTTTTCACACAGCAGGCCCTGGTATTGGGCCATTCGGGGGTTTGTCAGCCAGTAGCTCCCTTTGTACTCCATGAGGGTGAGAACAGCATGGGGTACATTTACATACATTTCTTGGCCAAAGGTGAATTTATCTGCTTCTGTCACCAAGACTGCAGTGGCTGCCACCGATCTCAAACAGGGTGGCCATCCTTTAGCCGTTGGGTCCAGTTGCTTTGAAAGATAAGCTACAGGCCGATTCCAGCTTCCTAGCTTTTGAGTCAAAACTCCAGCTGCCACGCCATTCTGCTCATGTACATACAGTTGGAAGGGCTTCTCTGGATTTGGCAATCCTGGGGCTGGGGTCTCCATTAGGCATCTTTTAATAGTCTCAGAGGCCTTTTGTTGTTCTGGTCCCCACACAAGGGGTCTTCCTTCACTCCTCCTGTACTATCATTCAGGGATTCTGGTAAAACACTGAAGCCAGGTATTTAGCACCACCCTGCATTTCCCTAGGAAGTCCCACAACTGCTTCCTAGTGGTGGGCTCTCTTATGAGACATATGGCTTCTTTCCTCTGTGATGTGATATATTGAAGCCTAAATACTTGATTTCCTTCAGATACAATTTATGCCTTTCTCTGAGAGGCTTTGTATCCTGTCTCCCATAACAAGTATAACAGTTCTTCTGTAACTTCTTTTCCTTTTCTTCCAAGTTTTGGCCATCTTTACCAATTTTTTTTTTAAATCCTTGTGGCCAGAATCAAAGGGGTTTGAGTAAGCCAAGATTCAATAATCAGTTCAAGTGTTTCTGGGCTCCTTCTGCCGCCCATCGTGGCAGGAAAGTGAGAGTAGTGTTTTACTGAGACTGGCATAGCCTAGGACCTTACATTAAGAATTATATGCAGGATATTTTTGGCCAACTCTGGGGATTATCTTCAGCCCACACCCCTGGTGGAGCTTGGAGAGTTTCAGGTATTTATTCTGTCACTTTTCCCAAGAGTAAATGGATGGGATTTTGTGATCAAGGCTGCCAAAAGTTCCTAAGAGTATTCTCTAGGCGCCATTAGTGACAATATGCTGGTCACTCGTGGAAATAGCTGCATTTCTGGTCCTTTGGGGACAAAATAATTTGTGCCTGTACCTTGAGGGGACGTCTCTTTCCAGTGAGGGCACTGGGTATTTGGGCATATACAGGAACTGATGGGTGAGGTGGCATCCTTCAATTTGACATTCCAAATGCCTCCCTGAACAAATCACTTGTGGCTCCCACAATGTTCACTGATTCTAGGCTTTTGGATTGTACAGGCGTGGTTATAACAGAATACTGGGCTCCCAGCGAAATATCTCTGGTTGGTCCCTCTGGGGTATCTTCCTCCAAGCCCTCTTCTTCTTTGTCCTCTTCCTCTTCCTTCTCCTCTATTCTGGGGCCATTCTCACTTCCAGTGTGTCTCCCTTTTCTACATATGACACACTGCTTCCTTCCTAGCAACTGACCTTTTCACCGGCCTCTTCCTCGGGTCAGACCCCTCTGGCCTCACCCGGGTCACCAGTCCTAGGACGCTTGTTGCTTGGCCTTTCATCCTTACATACTCCTTCAATGCCTCTTCTACTGCTTTCTTCCAAGCGGCTGACCTCTTCACCGGCCTCTATCTCGGGCCTCTGGGCCCCTCTGGCCCTCCCGAGTCGCCGGTTCCCCTTGGGCCAAAGCTGCCGCCATAACTGCCGCCTTCTCCTTCATCCACTTCCTCTTTTCCTTCTTCTCCTCCTCCCCTCTATAGTCATACACTCGCTGGGCAATTGCCATCAATTCACTCCGGGACTTTCCTTGAAACCCATCCTGCTTTTGTATCTTTGTCCTTATATCTTTAGTGGATTGTGCGATAAATGAGCTATTGACCATCGCCGCATACTCGGGGAGGTCGGGGTCAAATGGAGTCCAGATTCTATAGGCTTCCATTAACCGTTCCAGAAAATCTCCAGGGCTCTCATCTGCCTTCTGGGTCACAGCCGAGACCTTGGACAGGTCTGTTGGCTTCCTAGCTGCCCTTCGAATACCTTGTAGGAGAGTTTCCCTATATGCTTTCAGGGCGTTTCGGTCTCCATCATTGTTTGCGTTCCATTTGGGATCAGACGATGGATATCGAGTGGGCCAATCTGTTTCTAACACTCTCTGTTCCTTCAAGTGTTCTAATGCTTGTTGATCTATCCTCCTTCTTTCCTCTGTGGTAAAAAGGGTATTCAGCAACTGCTGGCAATCCGGCCAGGTTGGTTCGTGGGCAGCGAAGATAGATGCCATTAAATCCACCATAGCTTTAGGTTTTTCACTAAAGGGTGGTGTGTGTATTTTCCAATTCATCAAGTCTGTTGTACTAAAGGGGACATACTGCATGGTGTATGTCTGAGGTGGGGGTCCACCATCGACTAAAGGTGCATCAGGTGGGGTGGATTGTTCCATACCACCCGAAGGGGGGCAATTAGGTCTTCTGGTGGTGCTTCCTTGCACCCTTTTGCATAGTCTTTCAGTGCCTGATTACGGGCCCTGCTGTAGGCTGCCGCTGCACTTTTATGCTTAGGATTGGAGGACCTATACCGGCTTATCTTTTCCCTTAATTCTCTGAGGTTTGGGTATATTTCTTCCAGGGTTTGGGTGTTAGGGACCTTCACCCTATTCCCCTGTCCCCCTTCTGCCCCAGCCGGTGGGTCTGCGTTCTGAGGCTGTTGTACTAGGGGCGCATAAGGGGGTGGCCGCGGAACCATAAGCTCCTCTTCTTGACTGTCCAGTACTGGCGGGTGTTTTGCTAACTTCTGTACACTGCAGATCTTAGCCCTTGGTGGCAATTTTCTGCACCCTCGCAGCCAAGGGGGATTATGGTCTGCAGCATCCTTCCACGTTGAGATATATGGGATCTGGTCTGGATGATTGTCAATTATAGTCCGCCATAAGGGATTAATGAGATTCTCATCAAAGCTTCCCTCGGAGGGCCAGCCTGTACCCTGTGTTGGCCAGTCTACTTCACACAGGGATCGTAGGCGTTCTTTCCTCAACGGGAATCCCCAATCGTCGCCCTCTGTGGCTTCCTTCCAATGGTCCAGAAAACACTGGAGGGGAGTCCCTTTGCTGGACCCTCCTCCCATCCTGGGCTGCTGAGGTACTCCGCTCCTACCAAGGTACAATCACACACCTTTCTCCACGTCCTGTTAGTGGCCAGGTGAGCTCTCGCTACCTGAAACCGCACCTCGGGACCACACGTCGCTTGGCTAGTGGCACTAACGCCCCGGCCTCTCATGCATACACACAATCACTGGAGTACCTTATTCACACACCACACACATATACCTCCCAAAGTTTTCCCCCTTTTGTCCTTTCTTGCCTACCTACACATATCTATGTATCTACCTGCCCTACCTGTCCTACCTGCCCTACCTGCCCTACCTCTGCGTATATGGGTTCGCCAGAGGACCCCTTACCTGCTGGCTAATACCATACGCTGGGGAGAGATCAAGTCCCCCTTCCTCTAATTAATATAGAGGGTCAGTACTCACCAAAAGCCGGCTGTCTTCCCTGTCTCCCCGGTTCTTTGTCCGTTGCCACTCCTTGCAGGGCGGAGGGGGGTCAAGATGCCTTCTGATCCCTTCCAACTCTTAAGACTGAGGTGGTGCGCGCAAGGTCACAGGGCTGTTAACCTCCCACGCCCTGCATAGTAGGCAAGGGGCTGCCTCTGGTCGAGGGCTTAAGGCCCGATCCGAGTCCTTGACGGCACCAGAAATGTTACGCCTGTATGCCTTGACCCAATAAGACCAGAAGAAAGATTCAGGCAGCAAAGTTTCCAAAAGCAAAGTTTCTTTATTGCAATAAGGTGCATTCAGTAAGCAAAAGGCAAATGCACACCCCACCTCCTGTGGGGCAAGCTTAAGTACTCTCTATGACATAGTAAAGCTCCTCCTAAATCCCTCCTCCTGGCCTATCAGAACTAATATTATAATACTGCGTTAGCAAATCAGAACATTTCCTTTGTCCGGCTGCCTTTGTCTGTTTCAAGCTGCTTTAGCCGCCAGGAGGTGCTATATGCTATTATTTCAGTGCCTAAATGCCTAGCCGTTGACCCCCAACTGCACCTGGGACCTTATTTTGGCTTCTGCTGATGTTCACAGGAAATGGCTCGGTCATGGGGTTGAGTTGTGGTTAGCTCTTTCCCTGAAACCAGACTTCCTCTTGAAAAGAGGAAGTCTGTGGTCGGCCGTTTACTGGCATTCTGCTGATTTGCTAAGTTTATCTAAGAAGCTGCAATGTAAGGATTTTAGCTGGCAAAGTTGAAGCAAAGTTCAAGCAAAGTTGAATCTCTAAAATGGAGTGGGGGCATCTCCGAAATGGGGTTCAGGGGCTCGTATCTTGGTGCCTCAGTATGTTTTATGTCTAAACATCTGTTGCTAACAACTTATCAGTTTATATTATTTTCTTTGATTCCCTGAGGATGAGGAATGCTGTTTAAAACCTGCATATGCAAAATCATGTGTGCATTGGAATTTTATGTAATAAAAGGGGGACTTTAATTCCCCCCATGCCCCATTTATTTTGCCATAAACTTACATGCATGGTCACAAGAAAAAGCAAAGGGGACATTAAATATGCAAGTAAAGGAAAAAAAAGTAGGCTGGGCAAAGCAATTTTGCTCCAAGCAATGTGAGATAAAACTGCTCAAAATATAATTGAAATACTTTGCAGAACAGATCCAGCTTTAATTAAGAAGCAGACTCATTACACAATGAGCCTTAAATCCTATGTTAGATTTCGCTGGCTTGGGTTCTCAGGGATCCCATATTTTTAATTTTAAATGGGTCTTCTAAAAAGAAGGTATCACACTACATTAGGGATGGAAATATGCTTATATTCATATAAGGGCACCCCCAGTCATCAGAAACTGCTTTCTAAACAACTTTCAGCTACATGCATCTTTGCAATATAGGAATTACCAGGTGAGTGTATGAGATTTGTGTCTTAGAAAATCTATGGAAGCTTCTCTGCCCTTCAGTTTTTTCCCCCCCTGATTAAGACTGGTCATATTCTGTGACTACTTTCTCACTGCTTCCCAACATTACAGAATGGAAGGATGGAAAGTGGGCTAGCATTGGAATGTGAAAATTTGTTTAAAAAAGTCTGTTATCTGTTTTACTTACTATGTTCACAATGAAACCAAAACCTTGGCAGATAAAAAAAAATCCCTGATTATATTTCAGTTGAACTGCCTGTGAATCACAGCAACAATAATTAGACAATGCTCACAACCTAACTAGAAAAGAACCTTTATTTTCGCTCGGGATTTCATTAATCTGACAAAATATTATCTCCCTTTGAAAATTCTGTCAAGGAGATGCAGATAATGTAACACTTTCCCTTTTAATAATGTACTGCCTTTACCAAGCGGTCAAACTAGAGGTGACTTTTAGTTGTATGTCTCTTTTCTGTTCATGGCTTTTAATAGTAAAAATGAATAATAGACAGATTTAGGAAGAGGGGATGAGCTCTGTTGTTTTCGCCTCCAAAGTACCTGCGCCAGCTGTTTTTCTCCCAGCAGGTGAAAAGGATACTAGAGGAATGTAAGAAGTCATCCATTTCCTCTGTCCCATATCCATCACATGCAGCATAGTTTTCATTCTGCTGCAGTTCAGCTTCCAACAAAAGCTATGTTATAAATACCACTACCCACTATGGTAAAGTTACATAACTAATTGCATTATCATTTGCTATTCCACAATATTCATTTTGGTGAAAAGGAAATACAATGCAAATTGGGGAGAAAGTCATAAATTACGTGTTATGTATTGTTCACAGAATAATTGTAGTCGCTGGATTCATTTTCGTTCTAGACATGGAATGAATAAACAAATAATCATCAATTTCCCTTTCTATTTCTGTTTTTGTCATAATTCTCTGACATAGATAAAATACCCTTATAACTTTTCCCCTGCAGGAAAAACAGAAGTGTGGGAGGCAGTTTTGAGTGAAAAATCAACCTCTCCCTCTATTACTCTTCTGTTCTGGCTTATCCTCTATTTATAATCTTCCAGTGAAGGAGAGTCCACCACTTTCCTTCTATGGTAACCTGCTAGAGATTAGGTTTGCTTTTTGCAGACATTTGTCCACAGCAAGTGTTTTTAGTTTTTGGTGTCAAAATCGGACCATTTGAGGCAGGGCTGGCCCAGGATGCTCTGCTCACCTTTGCGCCTGTGTATGCTGCCTCCCACATGCCAGCTACCTCACTACCTAAGGTGGCTCAGGAGTAGAAGGATATATCCTTTTATGTTAGTGCCATGGCATGTTTATGGTGGTGTGTGAATCTGCCACCTGAGGCAATTGCCTTACGCCACTTCAAGGCAGGGTGTCACCCTGATTCAAGGAGTTCCTAAATTTGATTTTGGGGAGGGGCACCTTGTGAAGAGTCCACCTTGCAGAAGCACAGAATCCCTTTAAAGCACCCTGCTTTGGCTCAGGATTGAACTGCTGCTGCTGCGGGGCACGGAATGGGATGCAACATGTTGTAACATTTTGCATTCATTTCTGCACAGCTACAAGTGCTAGATTAGGTTTCTCTTCAAATTGGATAAATCCTTTTAGATTGTGCATATCTGAGTCTGCACCCAGCAGGATTATGGCATTCTTCTGAAGGAACCAACATTGTTTCATAAATAAATAAATAAATATTGATACTTATTTAAAGGTTTTCAAAAATACATACCCATTACAGAGTATATATATTTTTATAATATACTGAGAGAATACAGCTACTTAGTCTAAAAGAGAATGAAGTCAGAAGGAAGAAAAGTCAAGGAAAGGAGAAACCTAAAGAAAGAGAAAACAAGAGAAAAGGAAAAGAAATAATAATAAATAATAGAAGAAGAAGAGAACCAGTGTTGCTCCAATTACCATCCAATATCTTGTAGAACACTGTAAATTATCTGCTAAATGGCATTATGTATAAATAAATTATAAACAACGGAGGTCTTGACTTTTGAATGTTGAATATACTGTCTCTTCATGTTCAAGTATCCCTGTCTTCTACCCAGCAGGTTGTTTTGTGTGCGCTTTCATGATTATTTCCCTTAGTCATTAATCTCTGTTGTGGCCTGTTGTCAAATGCTTGTAAGGTGACTACTTCTGCTGAATATCCCTTATCTTTCATGGCATAAAATATCCTCATGCAGCACCAGCAGGTTAGTTAAGCATGACCTCCTCTGCCTTAAACTGTGCAGGTTATCCTTAATCAAGCTGCTTTTACTGAGTTCCAGTCTCTCCTTATGATTCACAGCAAAACTGATGTTTTGTTTGTTTCTCAACTACCACTCCTGCACTCTGTCTTCTGAATAAATGAGACTTTGCCTTGTTTGATGTGCTGGAGTCTTTGTGGAGACCTCTAGATACCCACTTTGCAGCATCTGGGTTCTTCATTAATAACAAATATGCAAGCAGAAACAAAACAAAAACAAAAAACAAAAAAACCCTCATGCATTTTTTCAGCCTCTTGTCTGTTAATCAGAAAACAAGTTGAATTCAGAAATTTATGAAAGGGGAAAGAACATTTTGGTGAAATTCCCATGGATGTGGTGCAGTGTTTTTGATGAGCTTATATTACTTTTGAGGTGGGTGAGAGGTACTTGCGGGTAGACTTTCTTTCATTCTGCAAATCATCTCACTGGTGGTTTGCACTCTGTAGTTTTTCAGCCCACACTTCAATCAAACCCAGGGGAAGTTATCATGAGGTAACTTCTCCCATGGGACTTTTTCATCTCAGGAAATGTGGACAGCAAGGCATGATGTGGGGGGCTGGAGAAATGCTTACCGGGGGGGGGGGGAGCCACACACATCAACCTTGGCTAACTTGCAGTGATCAGGTAAGCTCAAAGTCCTGCATCCACCAACAGTCTAAAGTTCCCTGAAAATGTGACAGGCAAATCCTCTTTCACAGAGGAATAAAACATTTGAGAAGCTGGAGGGCAGCACTATTAGAAACAGTTAAAAATATATAGTTTTGATCAAATAATGAACACTAGTGCAATTGTTTTGTGTGCTGTATCCAAGAGAAGGGAAACAAGAATCCATTAGAATAATGTGGATTAGTAAATTTATTACCACCAGACTAACCTGTTGTGGAGGTTTATTTAACCTCCTGGAGCATATTTGATGGTGGTGTGGATGCTGGGAAAGGAGGAGAGAGGGGAAGTTCCATTGCGCAAAAGGAAGCCATTGCATGCATGGAACAACTTCATTGGATACAACCCATATATCACATGGATATTATTTTGAAGATATTGTGGGAATAAATAGCAAAAATTCACCTGGAGGAAAACAATACTTAGAAAGGTCCGTGTGTTGCATGGAAGTTATAGAAGATAGACAGATTTGAATTTGTTGATCCATTGTTGAATTATGGTGTATGTTACTGCTAATGCCATAATACATTCCACAGACCTTCTGGCTGTTTGAGATGTGCAACATCATCTCTGTATAGGAAAAGAAAAATCTGTACTATTGTGAACTGTGAATTACATGAATTGGGTAGCTATTAAAAGTACAGGAACTCTCTCAAGATCTGGATTTGGCAACTGCAGCTGTGTATAGAAGTAATTCTGTCTGCCTACATTTTGATCTTTGTACTGTACCTTGCAGTTTAGGTACTTTATACATTAGTAATATAATTCAGCAACAGTGACAGCTGCAATAGCGAATTATGTTTTTGTATATCTATAACTGAATAAAATAAGTCATATGTTTCAGAAATATACTCTGAAAAGAACCGCAGTGATTAATTGAATCAATTTTGACGTCTTGGCAGAATAATCATAGCAAACCCTTAGAGGAACACGGAGTCTTGCAAATTCCAAAGTTTGGGCTGATTTTCAAGACTGCTTCCACATGATAACCATGCGTGGTGATTAGTTTGTGCTCCCTCAAAAGGCACACAATCCCAGTTTATTGATTTTATGCTTCCCACCCTGAGCATAACTTTTGAGAAGCAAGTACGATGCTGGAAAAGTACACATATTTGCATCATAGATTTGAACTACTTTAAAAATCACCCCCTCCTTCCCTCTGTATCTAGATTGGATTTGAATGGATTACATATGTGTATGTGTGTGTTGTTTTAAAATTGTTTTTTATATAATTGTTCTAAAAGTTTATGTATATTTTGCTCTTAAATTGCTTTGAGATGCCTCTTGAGATAATGGTAATATCAGGTAACCCATTTCTAGGAGGGAAGCTACAGATGTCTATCAGAAAATTCATGAATACTCACCTGAACTACACTTTCAAGGATTCTTCTTTAGAAGAGGTCATGGCTCCTAAACTAATACATGGCATAAACTTTTGTGTGTATAGGCCCTGAGAGGCAGGGATCTGCTAGGGACTCAATTATAATCTGTAAGATTAGAGCGTTGTTGTTTTAAAAATAAACATGCTGCTTTGTGCCTGGAAGTTCATCTCCATCTACCTGGTAAAAACTGATTTGCAGCTCAGACTATGATCTTCCTTGATTTTTCTAGTCATTGTTTTTTATTCCTTCTGTATCAATTTTAATCCTTAAGAAGAAGAATGTTCTGTGCTGGCTACTATACCCTCATTTTCTCAGCAGTAGAGTTAGGTAATTTTAGACTATGGACTTTATGGTCTCAAAAGGGGGCCTGCTCTTTAGAAGGTAATGTATATTATTTCAGTTACTTCAAAATGTGGAATCTGCAAATATTGCAGTTTGGGACCCTCCTGCTCCCTTTGTTGAGTGGGCCTTTAGATCTCTGCCCCCGAGTTCTACTCCAGTGGCATCACTGCTCATTGGAGTGCCTTGCCTCATACTATCAATATGTGTAACCATGTTACAAGTGTACTCATAAGTAAAGTTTCTAATACAGTAACCAGTTCTCCTTATGCCAAACTTATGGGAGACTATGTGCTGTTTCACACAGAAAACTGAGTACCATTTAATTGTTTTTGGGAACTTCAAATTATACTGATTAACCAATGATCCTGCAGCCAAATTCGGAGAGGAACAGAGAGACAGTTATCTTAGAGTGGGAGAGGTGGAAGACCTATTGCAAATGGCTCTGATCATCTGGATGTATGGAATAGTGAGGTCATGAGCATGTGGTGTAGACATTACTTTAAGTAATGTAATCTATTGTAATGTAATGTGATCCAAGGGGACATTTACTGACTCAGCCCAGCTAGTAGCAGGAGGGATACAACTATGCAGAATGGAAGTTGTTTTCTATCTTGGAGTTTGACTGTGTTGACTGCTAATTTGTTTAATGGTAGCAGCTACTGCAGCAACAACTGATCTTAGAGGAAGACAGGGGTGCTAACCTGAATAAAATAGGGGGGGCAGGTAAGGCCCACACTACATAAGCAATCAAAAGACACAATTGGAATCACAATGCCCATCAACTTGGGGGAAGCAAGGCCCTCTCAAATATTTTATTGGGGGGTCAAAGGGACCTGGGCCCCTAGGAGTTGGCCCCTATGGAGGAAAACATACACAGCATACCTGGAGTATTTATGTGCAGTTTATCTTTTTGAGAGGTACTAAACAAATTGTTCTCTAACCAAGGGTTGTGTTACATGCATGGTGTTTATTGATAGTGACATGTTATTCAGTTATGAATGTTATGTGTTGCAAACTATCCACATGAATTATGGTGATAAAACTTACTATTTGTTTATAACCTGATTTGTCGTCTTTAAACGGGAGCAACTTTATGGCCTAGGCAGGCTGGGGCTGTTTTAGTAACCATTATTCAGTAAAAAGAAAGAAAAGCTGTATTTTCCGTTTTAATGACATGAGTAATCTTCACTGTTCTGTAAAAAGAGCTGGGAAATTCTGGGCCTTGAAAAGCCAGAGCTACAAAATAAACAAACAAATAAAAAAAATGGGGTAGGGGAAGCAAATTCAGTATAATAAATGGTTTCTGGGATTATCAGTGTTGATCCCAGTGACCTTCTAGCTTGATTAAAAGTGGTTCTGAAAGTCACTCCTTCCCAACAAGAAGTTTCTAAGCACCAGTTTACTACATTTCTCCCTTTGGGGAAACCCATATTAAGAGTCTTCCAGAGCACATTCCTACTGAAGAGAAAAATAACTGATGTCTCCCTTTTTCCATTTCAATTTTCTCTCTCCAGCCAGGAGGTAAATGGCCTTGAGAAGCTTGACTCTTTGCTGCACTATCTGTAAACTCACTTGCTGATGTTCAGTATTTACAATTCTCTACCATGCAAGCCATGCCCAGAAGTGGATTAGGGTCTTCTGAGTACATTAAAATCCATAAGCTACGCTTCCAGCTTCTAGTCACAAGGTGTTGTAAAATATGATGTGTCACAGGATGCAGCCATTAAGTACGTAGTGGTGACTGATCCACTAATATCCTTGTTTCTGTAATCCTTGACTCTATCACTTTCATCAGAATATGAATGTGGTATAGTTTTGCCCAATTATAGTTTGAGAAATTATTTATAGATATTATACTTTCAATTAAGAGCATGTGGTGCTACAAAAGGACCAGTTATTTTAAAACTCCTCAAAAACTAGTTCACCTGAGAATACCCCCCCCCCCGATAGGCAGAGCAATTCAGAAGCAGAGAGGGAGGGAGAACCAAAGGCAGAGGAGCTGCCTTTGCTATACTTGAGATATTGTTTCTAGTTATATGCCAGATTATTTTTAACCAATTACCGGTAGTTATCGGAGCAGCCAATGAAATTTAAATAGGATTAAATTCTTTCCTTTAAAAAAATAAAAAAAAGAATTAGCTCAGCAATAATTGATAACATGAATACACTGTTGCTGGACTGTTGCCTTGCCTTAGTAATGGACTGAATGAGAGCCAACAAACTGATGATCAATCCAGATAAGACTGAGGCACAGTTAGCGGGTGGTTCCTAGACCAGATGGATGGAAGGTTGCCTGCTCTTGAAGAGGAGGAGGAGGAGGAGTTTGGATTTGATATCCTGCTTCATCACTACCCAAAGGAGTCTCAAAGCGGATAACAATCTCCTTTCACTTCCTCCCCCATAACAAACACTCTGTGAGGTGAGTGGGGCTGAGAGACTTCAAAGAAGTGTGACTAGCAGGGAATCGAACCTGGTTCACCAGATTCTGAGTCCACTGCTCTTAACCACTACACCACACTGGCTCTCTTGATGGGGTTACACTCTCTGAAGGATCAGGCATATAGCTTGGGGTTACTCCTGGATACTTTGTTGTTGCTTGAGGTTCAGGTGAACTGTGGCATGGAGTGCCTTTCATCAGCTTTGGCTAGTGGCCCAGCTGTGCCCATATTGGGACAGGGATTGCCTAAATACTGTTGTTGATGTCCTGGTAACATCAATGCTTTATACAAGTGGCTGCCTCTGAAGATGGTTCAGAAAGTTCAGTTCGTGCAGAATTCTGCAGCCAGGTGGCTCCGGGGGCAAGACAGTTTGAGCAAATAATGCCAATCCTGGCCTGATTGTGGGCTGCCAATTAGTTTCTGAGCACTTTAGCTAATTAAACAATCTATAGCTTTAAACGGGGGTTTGTGTGTGTGTTGTTTTAATAAATTGTTGTTCTTGTTGTTGGTAGTTTTTGTCATTATTATCATTAGTTTTTGTCTTATTTCGGTGTTTTTGTACTGTAAACTGCCCTATGATCCTCAGTTGAAGGGCAATTCGTATTGTGCATGTGGCTTTAGTGCACAGTGGAGGAGCACTCCCCTGTCCACCACACAAGTGACCTCAGGAATGAGGAAGGCACTCTATTCATCTACTATGCAAATTAAAGCACCATGTCAAATTGTGTATGGACCAGGGTTAAGTAAGATAAAGTCATTTAGAAATAAATGTGCAAAGTCCCACAGGGGAGATATTAACATCAAAGACTCTTTAAACACATAAGTGTTCTGCACATATAGCTTCTGACTGATATTCATTAAATTTAGCTGGTGACTAGTTTATGGGCAAATTATTCATTGTTCAGGTCACTGACATATTTACACTTGATAAAACTAATGCAAACTTTTATCATGCATTGATTTAAAATTGATCTATCAGATCTTCATAGTCTGTGATATATAAAGTTATATTATATATAATTTTATGACATTTTAGTAAGGAATAAAATCATCCTTAAAATGTTCTAAAATTCTGCAGATTAAGCAAATTCCTAATGAGACTATTAATTTTAAAAATCATGAAATTAAAGTCATATTTCATTAACCTAAGATACGTATACCAAGTAGGATACATTAAAATGTGAAATAAACTGTCATGCTTTTAACCCTAAATATTAATCCATATGGATTATTTGACATGTAAAATATTACCTTTCATTGTGGGGATGCAAATGAGAAGGTGCAATCTAATAATAGCTCCCGACCAACTCTAGAAAGAGGCTGTAAAGTGACCAATGATTCCTGGAAAGTAGCAAGAAAACCAGATCCCCCCCCCCCAAGGAGCAACATGTTATGATTTCTTCCAGACTTCCAGTTACTCCAGCCCAATCATCTTCATCATCATTATCTTACAATGTGATTCTCAGGACATCATATTTAATTTCAAAGTGATACATGGAGAACGTCATGGAAAGGAATTAATACCCTCATGTATTAATGGGTTTGTGGGAGGTGATGGTAATGCGCTCACTGAGCATGCTTCTTTGTGGCCACACATTCTGCATTGAGAAGGAACCTGGAATCATTCAATGAACCTGAATGGTGGGAGATTCAGGACAAACAAAAGGAGGTACTTATTCACATAGCATAGAGTTGTGGAACTCATTACAAATTTGTGGAGGTCAAGGCTATATCAGTGGCTACTATTTATGACTATGTATTTCCAAGGTAGATGCTACCTTAAAGATCAATGGTAGCATGCCTCTGAGTACTCATCTCTGGGAAACATCAGCAGGAGAGGTCTTTTGCTCTCAAATCTTTCTTATAGGTTCCCCATAGGTATCTGTTTGACCACTGTGGGAAACAGGATGGCAAGCTAGATCATTCTTTCATCTGTTCCAGCAGAGCTTCATTTATTAATGTCATAATTAGTACTACTGTTAAGGGGCATCATTCTGGCATTCTGTAAAAAATTGTTATGTGTGCTGGCTCCAACACCTGCACAGTTAAGAGACCTTATCCATCTTTGTGGCAAGTAATGGACTCTTCTGGTATTTTACTCTTTGGAAGGTATACAGAATTTGACACACTTCTCTGATCTATAAAACAAGTGTCATGAAGCGTTATTTATAAGCAAATTACTAAATCACCTTCCAGGCTGCCTTAATAAATCACTGCAAGACTCATTAGTGTAATTTTCTAGACCTAGTCAAGGTGTGACTGCTACATCCTCACAAATGTGCTTAGTAATTTCAGTAACAATAATAGTCTTGGCAAACTTATGGTATTCTGGCTGAAAATGCATGATTTGCTGGATAGAAAACACTGGATCTTAATGAATTTACCTTAGTTTGTTCAACTCTTCCTTCAGAGTTGAATCTCTGGCATCTTCAGGTAGGGCTTGGAAGGACCCCTGCCTGAAATCCTGAATAGTCACCACAGATTAGTGTAGACAGTACTGAACTTCATGGAACTATGGTCTAACTCAGCATAAAGAAGATTCCAAAGCATCCTTAACCAAGCCAGGCCAGTAGTGCACTTGGCCGAAGCTCAGCGGACAGAGCACATATCATGTATGCAAAATGCTTAGCTAAAGTGTCCCAGGCAACATAGCTGAAAAATGACTCTTAAAATCCAGGATAGCTGTTGCCAGTAAGAGTGCAGTGGACAGAACTTGGCTTGATACATCAACATTATGGTTTACTATAAATTAGCTTCTTATGTTCAATCCAGCAACATCAACTCTGTCTGCCAGAGGCCATTCAGATCTTGTATCAATAAGTTTCTCAGGCTTGCTTCTTGATGTCCTTTGATTTGAATTAGGACCTTTCTACATTCATAACTATGATGCATCCCCTGGTGAAATTCCTAATAACACAGCCTTGTAAGAGTTTACCTGCCCAGTCAGATGGGCAGGGTACTACTACTACTACTACTACTACTACTAATAATAATAATACCCCACCCATATGGCTGGGTTTATTATTATTTAATACCCTCATTATTTTCCACATGAGATACTTAGCTGTGTGGCCTGCAATCATGTGCAAAAAGGATTTGGGCACTAAAAAATAAAGTAAAAAGAAAACCTAATACACAATTTGTCATGCCACCAGCCCACACCAACCCACAATAGTCAAGTCACATATAGGCGCTCATAAAAATCTCAACCCTCCAAGTGAGAAAACAGAACAAAACAATATTATGCAGGCATTTCACCTGGGGCATAAACAAACACTCCCCTTTGCACGTCTTCCACTCAGGGGTTCAACACTCTCTGGGACATATGGTCTCTCACATTGGGCACCCCAATAATTAGTGTTACATTTGCAACTGTGGCAAATAGTTATACTATCTAACACAGGTGTTTTCAAAACTAGATTGTTTTTCATAAGAGGGGGCAAAATGAGTAATACTAACCACCACTTTTTAATAGTTGCAAATGTTTTGAAAACCTGTTAATCAAACGGTTTCCTTAATCTGGGGGTGATGGTGATTAAAAGTCTTGGATGTCCAGAATAACTAGACCTTTGAGAGTGCAACTCCCAGTGATGGCAACATAAGCTTTAATGTTGTTTTTAATTATTTGGTCCAAAACTGGGAAATGTGAAGTATATGCTTCTTCTCAAACTAGATATTTTTTCCACAAATTTTGGAGTTGCTAAATTACACAGCAGGAAACAAAGTAACACACTGAGCTTAATAACTGGGAGTTATCTCCAGTCTTATGGTATTTTGCTAAAGTGGCTGTCTTCAATACATATTTAAATGTATTACAAGAAATACATATTCATATGCCAGTGTTACAGGAATATGTATAGGAATCATCAGACTGCACAACTGAGGCAGATTTAAAAGTTACTTGTTATCAATTACAGCTGATGGGGAACCACACATTGGTCTGGTCATAGGAGCCAACTCCTAGGGGCTGAGGTCCCTTTGCCATCACTCCATAAAATATTACAAGGGGATTCCCCCCCCCCCCGTTGATGGGCCTTTCCATTCAAATTGTGTGTGTGTGTGTGTGTGTGTGTGTGTGTGTGCCACATCATGTGATCAATTATGCAGGGCGAGGCTTCCTGCCCCCCAATATTTTAATAAAGTTGGCCTGGTCTTTAAATTACAGCATAATCCTAAGGTTTCTTCCTCTACTGACTTTACTGAGGCTTATTCCTTGGTGAGCGTGGTTAGGTTGCAGACTTAACACTGAAACTGTTGGGACATGGTTGTGTTTTGCTACTAGATCAGTGCTTGGCTATGAATCTAAAGGACACATTCCAGCCAGGCAAAAACAACTGAGGAGGGCTTGGAGCAGGATGGTGCAGATGATAGCCTGGGGAGGAAGTGTGGTCTGCAAAAGTCCCGAGGGCTGGATAGAAGTCTGAGGATACCCTCTCCTGATCCATACCATCATTTACAGATGTGACCGCAAGCTTTAAAGGTTTTCAGGGGGTGGGTGGGAATGTAGGGCTGGAAGTGTAAGGAAGAATTTGCAAAAGCTACCCCCTTTCCATTGGCAGGAGCCTCCTCTGGATCGTATAATTTTACACAAGTCTTGTAATTAGCAAATTCGATAAGTTAATGTTTCTGGGTTTGATACCAACTTACATAGTTGGTACCTATTAGTTTATTCTGTAAAGGTGATAAATTATCTACTTCCATTTAATCCCATTTTTTCCTGATGTGTATACCATCAGATTCTGTATAAAACAATATAACTCAAGGTGATTTAATAATTATGAATTTGGTTTAGATGTTTAAATAACAGATCTTTCATATCTTTGATTATCCAAGGCCAAAATAAAATGTAATCTCTGTATTTTACATCTGTAGCAGAATGTGGAAGATGAACAATTTTGAGATTAAAACATGTTCAGACTCATATCCACTACCTTGCTACTTCTCCGAATGTCATTGGTAGCATTTCCCTGCAACAGGCAAAATAAATTATGGTACTGAAGCATTTCTAAAGTGATGCTTCAGGCTTGAATTCTAAGAATGGCTAGGTCCTATAGATAAAACTTTATTTTACAAGTGTGAAAACACCCTCCCCCCCTTTAAATGGAATGATTAAGTTCACTGAACTCATATGCTTCTGAACCTTGTAATGTTTTGAGGATGGCTGAGAGAGTGAAAACATAGCATGTGAAATAGCTTTGTGACCCATTTATTTTCAATGGGTCATTCCTTTTAGAACAAGTTACCCCGAAGGAATTCATTAACTCAGAGATGAACGTTTCAAAATATAGGCTTCTGTGCTTTACAATAATACCTTGGTTACAGCTTCTTTCAAATGTCATGGCACTACTAAAAACCATAATTGTTTGCCTTCAACTGTAGGACAAGCACACTAGTAAAGTAGCAGAAAAACATGCATTTACTGTTACTGGACTGGCCTACCTGCAATATATTTTCTTCTGGCAAATTTATTTTCCTATGACCTTGTGTGACCATAGCACTTTCAGATTTTTGTGGGATCCCGATCAAGCCCTCAACTGTACCCTTCCAATAACCTTCCTGCCTCACTTCAGTTATGGAAGTATCAGAAAAAAGTCTAGAGGCATTATGAGTTGATTTGAGAGAGAGTCTGACACTCTCCTGTTTAACTCTCCTCCATGCCTTGTGTGATGGGGTGGGAGAAGATTTTAATGATAGAAACCATCTCATGAACCATCTATTCCTCTCCTGGCTTAACATATTGAGTGGTCTGTTCTGGACTTTGGAAGCCTAGGCTAGTCAACGGCTGCCTCAGCCCTGCCCCGCCCCCAATTTGTCTGTGTCTGCTAATAATGTTAGCTGTTGAGGCGTAGTAAATGCACACCCATATATCAAAAACCTCTCATGTTAATTGAACCTTTGAAATCAAGCATCAGTACTCTTTTAGAACAAAATGATTGTTTCCAGAAGACCTTCTGTTTACTGCACTGCCTTATTTATTTACTATACTTTCCAGGCAGCTGTTTATAGGGTAAAGATAATTACATGACTGTTTTCTTATTCAATATGGTTGCAATGCTAAGCACATTAACTGTTCAATAGAACCCACCGATATAACATCACTTAGGCTTTCATAACTGTACTGAGGTGTAAGTAACTGAAGCACTGTTGGCTCCATCAAACGGAAGTGTGCAAAATTGCTTTGAGAAATGCAAATTTTGAATCACTCAGCATTCTTTGGAAGTTTTGCAAATTTACTTTCAGATATAGCATGGTGGCATCTTTAAGAATATGTATTCCATCCATCTTTAGAATTATCACCATCCTTACAGAACAGGGGTAGCCAAAATGGTGCCTTCTGAGTTGTAGACTATAACTCCCATCATCCCAGGCCAATAGCTAGTATTTAGGGATGATGGGAGTTTTAGTGCAAAAACATCTAGAGAGCACCATGTTGGCTATCCCTGTTATAAGACCTCCCCCACTTCCCTTGAAATCAAGCTATTTCACCCAACCAGGAATTTGACTTGAACATTTTGCTTTAAAGCCAGATTTGATGGCAACACCCTTACCAGTGTTTGCTATCAACATTTGCTTCAAACATACATCCCACAGTCACTTCTCTTGCATACTGTATATATTGCTTATAATATGGCTTCAGACATTTTTACTTTGACCCTGTAATTTTAACAAAATCCTCAGCAGAGCTATCCCAACTTGGTTGAGGCAGCTAAAAATAGGTTTTTGACTCATGTATCATGTGGCTTCTGTGGTCTGTGTCTAATAAAAAATAAATTAATAAAACATAATAAAACATTAAAATCCTCTTCATACAGGGCTGTCTTCAGGTGTCTTCTAAAAGTTGTATAGTTATTTATGAATTAATATGCATATATGCCATCATTGGTGCATCAAACTGTGCACTTCTTCTTTTTTGCCCACAATGCCTAAATCTCCTTGTTACGTTATATCCTCCTTATAAATAACTCATCTTTGTTAACCACAGAATGCTGTTACTCCTGCAACCTTCCCCATTTCCTTGGGAGTTTCCAAAGCTGTGCCACACTTATTATTTCCTTTCCTCACTACCCCCCTCCCTGCTGACAGTAGGGATAGGTTTTTTCTTTTCTTTTTCTTTGAGCTATTGAGGCTCAAACTGAAGAGCTGTTTATCTGTGCTGCAGCCTCTCTTTTGATCTATTTCTTGTTGCTTCCAGTAGTGATGTATTCACAGGAACGGATGTAAATACGCCTTCCCCTTTGTGGGTGGTATCAGCATGCCTGTGTATTTCACATGGTGTATTGTTGGAGTGCCAGATCTTTGCTTGACTGTGGGCGGTGTTGGCAACTTCCCTGGACCCTGAGAGATTGAGAGAAAAAATGAAGTACAGCTGCCCTATTTTATTTTATTTTTAATATGGAGGAACAATCAGCAAAAGATTACAGATCCCAGTATGTGATATCTCTGATCACAAATAAGCATACTGACATAGCCTGCATCATCTTTATTAGCAATGAGATCAAGCTAGTTCTAATATGGTGGTCAAAGCACATAGATTTATTCAGCTTTTTCCTCTAAACACGTATTGGTTTTCAGAGTAAATGACTCACGCAGCCCATGTTGCCTACGCTATAAGGTCTAAGCTCAAAATGTCAGGGCTGGGGAGTTGACTTAGATTGCCTTTACTGGCATCGTCGTTTCAGTTTCTGCAGTTGTGTCTGAGTCTGTTTAAACTAGGCTCTCTGCCAATGACATTTGGGTGCTTTTTTTAGGGGGTGGTGTCTGTTGGAGCATAGCAAGCACACAAATGATTCACGTCCCAAAGTTAGGTCATTGGCATGCGATAGAACCACATGAGTTTATCATATCTGCTCTGAAATGGATGCAATTGCAGTGGTTGAAAGTAGCCATGCAGATAAAAGTGCATGTGAAGGCAACTGAAGTTTCATGGTCTAGAATGCTTCATTCGGTAATGGTGACAACCCCTTAGTGAAGCAGTATCTATTGATTCTCTGCTGTTCACAGTGGTGGTAATGAATGATGCTTATAATTTATGAAGCACCTCAAAAGCTAGGTGCCATACAGCCTTGTTTTTATTACCTCGTTTAACTACTGCACCACTTGACCTAACTAAGCTGCAAACTACACGCAATGCACAAATAAAAGAAGCAGTAGGCTAACAGTTCGTTTTGATGAGGTAAAGTCATTCCCAGTAGCAGCAGAGAAATGTCAGGATGCTGCTTAATTCCCTCCCCACACTGTTCTGCTGCTCCAGATCCCTCACTGCTGTACAAGCTTTCTTTTTGTTAATTTTCCCATATTCAGCCAAAACCCCATGAAGAGAAAAGCCTATGAAGACTATTCAGAGTAGACAAATGGCAATGTAGAGAAGGATGAAGGGACATCATGTCATTTGTCTGCTCCCAATTCCTCCCACCTGCAGTAGCAGTTCCTTATCTAATGAACCATTAGACTACCACTTGAACTACACATTTTTGTGTAATGTGTAGTCTGGGTACAATGTCCCTGGGCACCATTCCAATGCATTTGGATGACCAGATATTCAGATGAATGGAACACTGACATAGTTCTATGCTGTGATTGCAGGTGAACTTGGATAATCGGGATCTGTGCATAATCTGAAACGGAAAATAAATATGCTTTTCTTAAAAAAACCAAAAACAGAATGTTATATAACAGAATGTTATATTATCATTGAGGGGGGAAAATTAGCTACACCTTTGTAAATCCCATCAAGAGATGCTTTACCATTGTCAGATGTCTGCTACAATACACTGCACTACATGTCAGGGCCTGCCTGGGACATTTTGTCCCTTGAGACAATAGAAATATTTTAGGGGAGGTGAAGATCCCTCAGTCCCTAGGAGTTGCCTCCTATGCACATAAGAAAGATGTTTGTTGAGCAGCTGTATCCATACAGAAAAGCAGCCAAGTGACAATTTTATAAACGTATCCTTAAAAAAGCAAAAACAGCAACAAAGCAGTTGAGTCCATTTTAATCAAGAACTTCTTTCAAGTATTATGCACACGGTTTATCCCTGATTTGCTTGCTCCCTGGAGTAGTAGTTTTATGTAGGGAGAATAAAGCTTTGGAGTTTCAGCAGGTGAAGAAAGATGTGAAGCACTAATGTCTTTCTATAGTTAGCTGGAATAGACTCTATAAGGCTGTTCCCTAAGAACTGCCCAGAAATGATGTTTAGAGCCATGTGTGGAGATACATTCAAATAAATTTTATGCTTGGAAATGGCACACTGTAGCTAAAAGTCTGAAATGATGGGTGCCTCTTTCACGAAAGTCTAGCTTCGGTATGCAAATATTAAAATGACAGACATCTCTGGCTTTTCTCCATTATATAATTGCACACGGTCTACCTTGTCTTCAGATACTGTTGCTTGTGTTGCAGATTTGTATATACTTTGTCTATTAGCTTTGTGAAATGCTTTGAGCTTGACCCTCCCAATGTCAGAGTTGTTTAATGGCACTTTAAACGGAACCTCTTGTCACAACTTATTCCTCTGATATGCCATCTCAGCTATTTCACAAATCACCAGGTATATAAATGCAGAAAGGTAGCCTCCTCTGCTCTTAGGTAAACAAGGTAACACTTAGTCACATGTTGCTTACATGCATATCTCAGATTTGTTGATCTTAACATAGAGAAAAGCGTTACTGAGTACAGTTAGAAATAAACTTATTGTCAAATTGATGGGGTACGGGTAGAGGATGCAGTTAGTCATCTTGTAAAGCAAAACTAGGCACAGGAAGAGGACTATAACTTTTTTTTCCTAATCCAAATATTTTCAATTGGTTTTCATGTAAATACAAGAACAACATATAGCTATAGTGACTTGTCCAGAGGTACATTCTTATTAAGTTTCATATGCAGTACACCGTACCCAAGCAATACATTCATTTATGCCAGGGGTCAGCAAATTTTTACAGCAGGGGGCCAGTCCACTATTCCTCAGACCTTGTGGGGGGGCTGGACTATATTTTTTGGGGGGGATTATGCAAGAGCACCACAAGCCCCGGTGGCTGCTTACCTGCATCTTGCAAACGGTAGGGGCTGGCGGCTGCGGCGGAGGGATGATGAGTGGTGCGCGAAAGGGCTTTGAAGAGGGGCTGCTTAAAATGGCGGCCACTCGAGTGCTGCTGCTGCTGCTGCTGGCACCAACAAAGCCCAGCCCCCTTCCTCCTCTAGGCAGGGTGGGGAGAATCCAGGAGGAGGGAGGGAGGAGGCGCTGCCACCGCCACCTTGTGAGGGAGAGGGAGAGAGATGGAAAGAACGCGCACGCTGGTGATTCATGCAGTGATTCCCTGACCGTGCGCGGGCCAGATCCAGAAGGCAATTGGGCCTGATCCGGCCCGTAGGCCTTAGTTTGCCTACCCATGATTTATGCATTGTCAAGAATTGCCCTTAATGAGGCAGACATAGTGATCAGCCTTCTCTTCTTTAAAAGGCTTGGAACTTTCAGTCTGCATTTGAGATGGTGAACTTTATTACTTCAATTTGAAATGAATGGGTGTTCCCAAGGCATATGATTGTTTTGTAGAAATATATGGCATTACACAGAAGTGGAGGAAGAGCTTGTTCCCCGCCAAAAGCCACGTGGTGTATTGCAAGAAAGTTGTTTGGCTGTGTTCTAGCTTACTTTGAAAACATGCAAGTGTAGTATAAACCATGGTTGGAATCTAGAGGACAATTCAGAGTGCTGAACATTCATAGGATAGATAGGGCCCTGAGCAAGGAGTGCCTTTGGTGCCCCTCCCCCTGGTCAGCTTTGTAGGGCAACCCAGGGGTTTGTGATGCCTGGTGCAGGTGAGGTGCTGGGGGCCCTGCTGCCGCCCCCTATAAAGACCCACCCCTGTGGGTGCAAAGCTGGGGACCACAGGCAAGATGTTTTGCATGCACAGACTAAACTTCTTGCCTTCAGCTCCTCCTTGTCCTGGGATCAAATGGAATGATAGATTTGCTTCATTTTTCTCTCACATAGCAATAAGGGAAAAGAGATCTGGTTGTACTTCTCCTGAGTTGTACCTCCAGCTATCTTCTGGAAGAGCTTCTTTCTATTTCCTGGGGCTCAGTCCCACAGGTCTTTTGGTTGTGGCCTTCTCCAGTACTCCAGGAGGAAGGATTCCTCTCTTTATGACCTGCCCATACACCATTATTACATGGACAGGCAGAGACCCACCCCTCCCAACCCCAGGCAACGTCCTTAGGGGAATAATGACTCATGACAATGTGTTACGGGATTAAAATTGGCCACAACTTTATTAAAGATTCAGATGTAGGGAAACCTTGGCTTAGGCATTAGGCATTTATCCCTCCCAGTCCCTAGCCAGGGATCTGGGGAACATCAGGGTTATCCAAAATGTGTGGGGATTGGGCTGACTCTGGAAAACGTATGTTTAAGCAGGGATCCCACCCCCATTTTGCCCCTTTAATGGGGAACCCTGGGGTCACCGCCGTGGGAGGGGGCATGGGTCACCACTTCAGCCCCCCCCCCCCCCGTACTCCATAAGGAAGGATTCCTCTCTTTAAGGCCTGCCCTTACACCAATATTATGCTTTTTCCTGTGGTGATTGACACAGAAAATTACTCTCCAGCGACACCTTGCCTGAAAATCTTAGGTGGCATTCACTCACCCTTTGTGACCACACCATGTCAGCCACGAAACAGACTCCCTGTGCAATGTAGTGCCCTGTGGTGTGCTGCTTGACAATTGCTCTAAGCATTTCATAAAGCAAAGCAGTACTTCTTTAAGAGGCTCATCAGTGGGATCCATTAAAATTTTCAAATATGAATTGGGTCCAGTCTGCATATTAATTTTGTGCACTGATGCTTGATCGTTAATTTTAACTGATATTTGCAGTCTGGCTTGTTGAAGTTGCATTGTGGTGAAGATGTCTATTAGCATTTTACTGCTCACTGTGAACACTGAGTTGAAACATCACTGCAGTATGCAGAACACCTCCTTTAGCAGTAGCAGTGATTCACCACCCACACTTCAAGAGTCACCTTATGTATTCCTGTTAGCACGCTCGCTCATAAGCAAACTGACCTTTAAAATTGGGCATAAAATTAAATCTGGCTCAGGAATCTGTTTTGTTTTGGGTTTTGTTTTGTTTCTTAAGAAAAAGCAAAATTAGCTTTCATTAATTCTAACAGTTTCATGAGCCTGTGCTGCCTGTAGCAACCCTGTTTCTTTCCTGACTAATGTTTTCAGATACTATGGTTACTAGGGGTGTACATCAGCTTTTTGAGAGGACCAAAGAATGAGAATTCAAGTGACGCCTCCCAAGTCAAATGTGATATCAGTCAGCCACCTACTGTGAGTTGGATCATGGCCCACACAAAGCCTTGTGTTGCTTTGTAGCTCTGCTGTTTCTGTGCTTTACTATTCAGTACTATTCAGTTACTATTCAGAGATAGAAATGTCTCCATATTTCTAAAGAACCATGGGCTTTGCGAGAAGCGAGGCTGTCCAAAACGCTGCCTGTGGAGCACTGAAAAGCTGGATTTGTTGTTATTAAAGTACAGCAGTGGAGGGCTAGAAGATTTAAAAATCTACTTTGATATGCTACAACAGAAAACAAACAATCTCCAGAACACTTGCATGCAGCATTCTAGATAGCATTACGCTGGAAAGCCTTCTGGAGTCTTGCAAAGCCTAACACTGAAAATGGCAGTGTGGAGCTGCATTTAAATATATATGTATCAGGCAAGAATATATACACCATTCAGTCACCTCTTATTATTATTTAATGGTAGGAGAGAGCAGAAGACAGACTCTTGCTCCACCAATCAAAAATATGAAATAACTATGGAAGAAGATGAATCTTTTTTACTTCTTCACAAAAAAACAGCTCCATTTGTCTACAAATGAAACTCAGCCATCCTTCAAAATTTGTACTTCTCCAAATTTTGTGACGTGCACTTCTCAAACCAATGGTTACAAAAATGCATATTTTAGGGGGAAATGTGCATTTAAAATATAAACTGAAAACAATTATGCAAATGGCCAAATGCCTAGGACCACAATAACTCAAGGAGCACCTCTCCTTGTATAAACTGACCCAGACTCTGAGTTCATCATCTGAGGCCCTTCTCCGTGTGCCTCCTCCACAAGAGATCTGGAGGGTGGCAACAAGAGAACGGACCTTTTCTGTGGTGGTTCCCTGTTTATGGAATGCTCTCCCTAGTGAGGTTCATCTGGAGCGTTCATTATATATATATATATATATATATATATATATATATATATATATATATATATATGCGTCAGGCAAAAATGTTCCTCTTCAACCAGCTGATTAATATTCTACAGTCTCTGAAGAAGAAGAAGAAGAAGAAGAAGAAGAAGAAGAAGAAGAAGAAGAAGAAGAAGAAGAGTTTGGATTTGATATCCCGCTTTTCACTACTCGAAGGAGTCTCAAAGCAGCTAACATTCTCCTTTCCCTTCCTCCCCCACAACAAACACTCTGTGAGGTGAGTGGGGCTGAGAGACTTCAGAGAAGTGTGACTAGCCCAAGGCCACCCAGCAGCTGCATGTGGAGGAGTGGAGATGCGAACCCGGTTCACCAGATTACGAGTCTACCGCTCTTAACCACTACACCACACTGACTCTTAAATGTGTTTGTGGGAGGGGTTATTATTTTGTTCTGTTTTTGTTCTAACTATTTATTTGTGCTTTTATCATGTATTTTTACCTTGTGAGCTGCCCTGCGATCTTTGAATGAAGGGCATTATATAAATTTAATAAATAAAATTAAGAAAAATTGCTTGCAAAAATGTTGTACATTAGTCAAAACTACATATAAAACCCAGTTAGGAAAACTCTGCCCTAGCATGCTGAAAAGAATTCATTAGGGTTTTTTAATGTAAATTGTTGTAGCAATGTGGCTAACTGAATTTAAGATAGGAGGAATGAGAAACTGAAATTGTCTTACCCTTCCACCCCTAATTATAAATACATTAGTTGCTGCTTCATATATACTGTATATACTCTATGTCATCAAAACAAGCTATACATATTTATAGTTACCTGCTTGATATAATGAGCAAATCCAAAGCAGTTTCCTATTTTTATTCCTATCCTCTTGCCCACATTTCATTTCATTTTCTTCAAGATATTTACAATTTCAGATGAGGGAGCTCTAATTTCAGTGAATATAACTAAGACAAGATATTGGACTTATCCAAAGGTGGAGATGCATTCAGCTGTGTTTAGGCAGATAGCTTTATTTTTAATGGGTTTTTACCAAAAATCACACTGCTGCCTGTGCCATTATTTTGTCTGAAGAGAAGCTTTAGAGACCATAATCTAAAACTGACATGCTAATTTTGTTTGATGAAAAGTTCAGTGAAATTTGATGCTGCTAGTTGATCCAATAAAAGATAATCACATCACTGAACACATATCTTTATATCTGTAGGACCAAAAAAGCTAGCATCACTTTGATCTCAGAAGGAGGGAAGCGAGATTAGTAGTATAGAACATGAAAGAGAATGTAACAGTGGTCACTAACCAAAAGTAATTAAAACTAAATGAAATCTTTGAGCAATTTTGGAAAAATTGATTTTCAGGAATGAAACATAGTGCAAAATTGGTGTAGATGCCCTCCACCAATACTGGAAAATAATGCCGGTAAGTCATAAAAACAGGAAATCTGTTTTCAGTTTATAGTGTTTCCTCTTCCCATGAAATTTACAACCTCCCCTCCTCCATACATAAAGTCCATGTTCTCCTCATTCAAAGGAAGATGTGACAGCTGTAAGGATATTAGAGGTGTTTATTCTATTCTATTATCCTATTCAGGGCAGGATAATAACCAACTCAGATCAGGTTAAGATCCACAAAGTCCTGCATTCTGTGTCCATCAGTGGACAGTTATATGTTTCTGGAATGACGTCTCCTCTCTCCCCCAGACACGCATCGCCATTTTAGATTGTTTCCCCGTCCCCTCTGGCCGCCACAGAGGCTCATGGGTTCCTGCCTAACCCATCCTTCAAATGAGCCAATCCGCGGCACCACTTTGGGGGGGGGGAATGGCCATCTACTTAGCCCACTCGACCACTCAGCACAGCATCTAGTCGGCCGGGAGCATCACCCGCCCTTCCTCCCTTCATTAATAGTTGATTACTGCTCTAACCATTTCTTTTCAGATAGCTGGGCTTTGCCATGGTCTTTTGGCGGTTGCCATATTTGGAGCCGGGAAGGAATTTTCGCCTTCCCCATAGCACTAGTCACAACTTGGGCGGTTTAGGCCTTGGGCAGAATCCTATAATCTTTCATTCAATTGGGGTGTGGTGAAGTGGTGGTTCACCCCCCCCCCCAATTCCCTGCGATGGCATTAACAGGGTACCCAGTCAGAGAGGTCTTGAGGGAAATCTCTGTCCAAAGAGCCAAGTGCATAGGGCTAGTGGGCCATAGAGCTTCTGTCAGGGTTTGGGGACTATTTGCATAAGCCTGCATTTTGAGATGGTTCCACCCCCGAATAGACCCTGTCATGCCTCAGTTCCCCAGCAGGGGTGCTGCTGAGGGATACATGTCCAGTGCCAAAGCTTCCTACATCTGAAATCAATAAAGTTGTGGCTTATTAAATCCCAGAGATTTGTTGTGTCCATTCATTTTACCACTAAGCAGTACTGGGATGAGGTACTCTGCGGCTGGGCACGTAAATGAAGCAAAAAGGATGTAACTTGTCCACTGATAGATATTTGCATTCAGAGGTATATTCCCTCTCTACAGAAACATTCAATTTTTCTGTCATAGTTAATAGTTATGGATATATACCTATATAATGCTCCTTTTCCAACAATCAACTGTTATGGCCAAAATCATATCTTGTGACAAGAGAGCAGATCCATTGCCAGCTCAACACAGCCCCCTTCCCGCCTCATTCTGAGGCTTCCTCCTTGGCTTCACTGGTGGGCAGAAGGTGAAAATCATTGCTGATGGAATGGTGCCTACATCACTACTTGAGCGGTGGCCAGTGGGAGGCCAGCTCAGCCTCCAGAGCTGGGCAAAGGGACACCTGTACTCAATCCAAGCCCTCCCATAGCCCTAAGTAAGGACTTGGAGGAGTTGAGTTGCTCTGTCCATCACTTAATATTAATAATTTTAACAGTGATTCAACAATGGAATAAGCTCCCTAGTAAGGATATGAAATATTTGCCCTCCTTTGGAGGCTTTTGAGAGAAAGGCAGGAAAGGCAACTGTTAGGAAAGAAGGGGACATGATCTATTTAATCCGTGAGGCTATATTGGTGTTTTCTATATATACTTGCCTGGTTTAGGATAATTCCAGTGAGTTTGTACTGAGCTATTTTAGCTGGTAGAGAAGGAGAGGTGAGATGTTTCTGGTGAAGAATTTTAAGACTACCAATATGTGCTTAAAATAAAAATAACGTGCTTCCTAGCATGTGATTGGTTTTATTCTGGTCTAATAAAATCTCACCTAGATTTTATTCTAGTCTTTAATGTTGAGAGAGATTTTCCTCACTAGGACACAGATAATTTTTTTCTTTACAGTCTGGTCAACTAAACAAGCTGTATGCATATAGTTGTTTATTCAGGACCCGTGAATTTGAATTTAGATGCAAAAAGTGAGTTTTCAAGGGACATGGAAACTCATCTTCCTTGACAGGTGGAGCATTGCGTCTACCAACAACCCTAATATACTGAGGTTTTGGTGCCATTTTTAGGACTTGTTTCTTCTTCACTACATGCTGAGACACCACACAGTGAACACAATTAGATCACAGTGCCCACCATGTTATCTGCAGATATTTCTTTCAACATGATCTCAGCCTTTTCTTTCCCCTGTGTGATAGTTCCATTCTACCACTTCCTGTCCAACTGCAGCTTATTTTGACTTGTACTCCTTGTACACTTTCCTAGTTTTAATTTTGGGCGCCAACTGTTTTTTCTTGCCCTTTCTGTGTCATGGCTGCACTTTTCCTGAGTTTTGCATCCTAAGGACTAGAAGCAGGCAGCAAGAAGAAGAAGAAAGGGTTTGCTTACATCACAGACTGAGATTCTTTCCACAGCTTTACTTAGCTGAGTAGAAATGCAGACTGCGGCCTCTTTATTTTTAAAAGGCATATAAAATGGGCAAAGGAATTAGATACATTCTGTTGCTTTTTCTCCCCCCAGAGTAATTTTGCCATAAGAGCATAATGGGAGTGTGGGAAATATGAAAATGGCCATCTGTCATTATGAGAAATGTCAGGCACGGAAGCTAAAAATGTCTGGTTTACCAAGTGTTTTCTCCCCTTTCACAAAAAGAACTGATGTTCATAGCAGTCTCTTTGCCCAGCATTTCTGAGATTTCATATTTGATAGACTAGCTGCCTTCGGGGCTTGAAGAGTCTTTGTGTTAAGAATCCACCTGATAATAACATTTCACTGGGAATATAATAATTCTCTCTTGCTGGAGGCAGTTGGTAAGAAAACTTCCAAAGACAACTAAATAGAAGTCTCTTATTAGCTGGGATTTGTTCCTATTTCTTTCACTTTCTCTAACTTACTGCAGCAGCTAAAATGGACTGATGGATTTGTGTGCTGCTCAGGGAAACACATTTATTTCACCCATCCCCTCTCTTAGCTAGCACAGTAGCAGAAATAAAAGAGTTTTCTTTCCTTATATTTGAAAATGTAGACCTCGGTCCATAGCCCACAGATTTGTTAGTAAGTTCCAGTGTTAATATTTTTTTGTTTTTGTTTTTGTTTTTATTTTTTTTTACTTCTGGGCTTGTTTGCTTTAGATTGGAGTCTTCTCTGCACCACCACCATCACTTTATACTGAACTCAGTGAAATGTGCTTCCAAGAATGCTTAGGGTGTACTTTAATCCAGTAATATGTACACAGCTTTTCATTTCAATCTTCCCTGTATATGCACCTTCTTATGGGTGAGCTTACACTGGCTGTGGCTATGTGGGTCTTCACTGTTTGGAAAGCTGTATGGAGGTGGTGATTTTACAATGTAATCATGCAAGGGGTATGAGTACAAGCAGGACCAGGTGAACCGTTCAAAAGTAGAAGTCCCTGTGATATATGTGGCGCCAGGTAACGGTTGTAACGGAAAGACCATGCATGCATACTTGTGGGAACTGGCTGCGCTAAGCAGTGCACAAAATTCCTTGGTGGGTTCTTCTTCTTTGGGAGTAATGCAATAAAACATCTACAAGCTACAACATCTACAACATCTACTATTCATTAGGCTTCCCCCATCATATCACTGCAAATATGCCATTGGGGATGGGCTGTTTGTGAGGCGTAGTACAAGTTATGATTTTTCCAAGCCACTGGAGCATATTTCAAATAGGAGTGATATTTCCCCACCTCATCGGGAAGGACACCAAATAAGAGTTCTTGCCAGGAGTTGGAGGGAGGGGCAGTAAGCTAGCGCTTGGATAATCAGAGGAAGTAGTATGTTGCCCTATCTATGGACAAACCGTTGTGCAGTGTGGGATTCACTAGTTATCCTGTTCATGGGCCTAAGTGGATTGTTTGGATGCCCCAAAGTTTGGCCACTGGTGCACCTGTTTTTGCTTATTCCAGATGGCTGTTTTAATTCTCAGCATGTAGTGTGTGTGTGTGTGTGTGTGTGTGTGTGTGTGTGTGTGTGTAACTGTTTGGCTATGCCTTTTACAGCTGTTATGGTCATGTAGTAGAGGCTGTGGGGTGAGTTTAATATTTACTCGTGGTGGAGTACTCAAAGGCACCCTTTGGTTGAAAGTTGTTTAGTTGATCCGCCTCACATTGGAAGGTCTCACAATGAGAACTGTGTCCGTGGAACACTATTGGATCCCAGAGGCTGCCTCTCCACTCTTCCAACCAGCAGCCAGGGGTGGGGTGGTCAAACAATTTCCCCCTCAACTCACTTGTATGGTGACTTGGTGATGAAAGGCTCACATCAGTCGATGGCATGTGCTGGGCTTTGAGCCAAGGTGGTGTCATCCTGTGGAGCAGAGACAGAAGTTTCCCTCCTATGCCTTCATGACAGATATATAGTAAGTTAGACCTTTTTACACCATACCTTCATCTTGTCATTCTGGGTGTGGGGATAATAGAAAAAAACTGCAGTGAGCCATGCCTCCATCTCTCTGTCTGTCTGTCCCTCTTTAAACAGTTGGTGCAAATGTTAATCATGGAATAAAGTTCAGCTCCCATGGGAATGGACTATTTCAGCTAAGCATATGGGGGAAGCCACATTTTAATGTACATTTTAATGTACCTTGGTTTAAGAACAGCTTAGTTTATGAACAACTTGGATTAAGAACGCTGCAAACCCGGAAGTAGGTGTTTTGGTTTGTGAACTTTGCCTTGGAAGCAGAACATGTTTAGCTTCCTGTTGAGTGTGTTCCATTTGTAAATTGAGTTCCCCACTGCTATGGGAAAGCGCGCCTTGGTTTAAGAACATGTTGGTTTAAGAACGAACTCCTGGAACGGATTAAGTTCGTAAACCAAGGTACCACTGTATACCCTCCCTCCCCTCGTATTGAAACCTCTAGCCTAGCATTCCTGATATGATATCCCACTATTGTGACTCTCAACAAAGTGAACCCATGTGAATATATGAGGTGGTAGAGGCTAACATACTCTGAATTGCCTTGAAGTCTCCATACAGCAGCCCAGAAGGTTGGTGCAACAACTCTGTTTATTATGACAAGTGCCAGCTGTCGCTTGTGACTCTGGAGCTTCATAGAGTTATCAAAATCCCTGCCAGAAAGGATGCCAGCTGTTTTTGTCTACACATGTGTGCTATACAGGGGCAGTTAGAAGTAGTACAAGCAACAGAAAAATAGTTCTGGATGCTGAGCAGTTGAGCTCTACAGAGCAAAGCCTTCTCCAAGGGGTCATCTTCATGCTGTAACTGTTCCGACAGACCTGTAGGTATTGCTACTACCAGAGATAACTTTGAGGGCTAATGATGCTCCCTCCCATTTGATAACATTTCCTAACACTTTGCAGGCTCTCCATCCCCTTGTGAATTTTATCCCAGGCGTTTCTTCACTGTTTTCACTGTGTTCCATAAGGCTTATTCATAGAAAGCATGCATCTAAAGGCCCCAGCTAAGTATTATTAATTAATTAAAATGCAGAATAAAACCACAATATACATAATAAAAACAATAACAAAACAAAACAATATGCCCCAAAACATATTTTAAAGGACACAGACTGTTAATCAGCCAAAGGTCTGTTTGAAGAGGAACGTTCTTGCCTGACATCTAAAGATGTATAAAGAAGGCATGAGACGAACAGGGGGTTGCAGGGGGTTGGACTGGATGGCCCTTGTGGTCTCTTCCAACTCTATGATTCTATGATTCTATGAACCTCCCAGGGGAGAGCAATCCACAAATGAGGAGCATCTGCAGAAAAGGCCTGTTCTCTCATGGAGGAGGCACATGGAGAAGTGTCTGGGTCAGTTTATATCCGCCTTATCATTACTCTTAATGCGCCTTAAATTAGGGTAAGTTTCATTCTTTTCCATGGGACTTAGTCACGACTAGCTTTAGCTTAATCAAACCCCAGGGAGGGTATTCTTAAGGAATGGTGGTATTTGAGGGCAATAATGGCTACATTTCCCCTCAATTTCATTGCTTTTCAGCATTAGCTTCTCACGCCATATGCCTGCACTTTATAATGTTTTCCGTATGATTTAATGCATTGCACAACAAAGCTGAGTAATTTCTTAGTTTCTGTAGTCATGCCATTACACCAGAATTTATGTACCCTTTATATTTTTCTCTTGCATTTTTCAGGAATGGCGTTTACAGGGAATACCATTCTTAAAATCCTGTTATCATTGTTTGACGTACTCAGCAGTCTGTGCACACAGCCGTGAGAATTTACCCTCAAAGAGCTTTGGCTATTGTAGGAACTGCAGGAATGGCACCTGAGTAGCTTTTACTGTTGTTCTAATAATACAGTCTAATTTATAAGCCACACGGTATATTTGAACTGACACTGCCAGTATTTTATTTCTACTGTCATTTCCTCCTAGTTCTTGCCAATTTGTTCCCCTCCTCCATTCGAGTGTTCTGTGTGGCATTACAGTTGTTTAGTGCTCAAATACTAATAATTCGGCAATGGCCCTCGGCTGTAGATCAGGATACACAGAGTTGTCATCAATAAATAAAAATATCCACTGACTTTCTTAATGTCACAATCCTTGTTTTTTCTAGTTTTGGTATTTTTAACGGGAGTATGTTTAAGATCTACCCATGGGCAGACACTGAAGAGTGTTCTGGATGGTATTTCCAAGCAAGTTTGATGCATCTGTTCGTCTCATGTGTTGTGTTTCCCAGATTCCCAGGCTTCGATCGCAAACAGGAGACACTCTGAGAACTTTTATCACTTGTGTTTACGAACACCTTGATCTTTCTATTTGTTTTAACTAGAGTGTATGTATGTTGTATGTAAATGTGTGTGCCACATTGGTGCATTGGGTGGCAATGATACACGATCCCACAAGGATACACGAGCCTTTCTGGACTTCAGCTGTGACTCAGCTCTGCTATATTTGTTCTGTGTTCTTCCCCAAAGCATTGTGATTTGAAAGCACCTGGGAAAGTCATTGGAAGTTAGAGCTGTGTCAGCCACAAAATCAGTCCTATCTCTCCTGCTTGATATTTTCCTTTTATGGAAAGCTTGGAGGGAAATGTGTTGATGTTAAACTGACTGAACCCCCTGAATCTTCAAAGCTGATTCAAAGCTTTGGGGGCTCACCAATTAGCTTCAGACAAGGTCTGCTCAATTTGGGTTTTATCCAAAATGAAGGCATGCTCCTATTGTTAGCCCACCTGCTTCCATGGCTGATTTGTGTTTGCCTTCTCCCTAAAAAAAAGTTTTTGGCATGTTTGCTACTCTGCTTGCTGAAAGGGATTAAAATAAATACTGTTTGTTATGTGTAATAAAATTGGTTTATTAAAATTGTTGCTTGTTAAAATCAAAAATGAAATTAGGAGATAATTTGTGAGGAGCCCCATGAAATTTCGACCACCTGGGGACCTCCACATGGTTTAATCCAGCACTGCACTGGAGCTTTCCAAAGCAACCTTTATCTTCTTATTAAAGCAACCTGCCTGTTATGCATTTACAGTAGCTACATTTGACTGCTACAATGTTAATTATTATGCACTGGGTCATGGGTTGGGATTTGTGGTCTGGAGTTGAAGCTCCAGCTGCTGTCTTCCTGTAGGGAGAAAGAGTGCCCATGTACATAGCTCGCTGTGCATGACATTGTGGAGGTTGAGCACATATAGGTGTCAGCCACTCCTGCCCCTTTTCCTCATTCTGGTTGGTCTCCTCCTTCATTAGTGCAGCTACCGTGGTAGTCTTCAGGACTGAGTAGGGATTTTGGGCCAGCCAGCTATTTGGCCTGGCAGGCTGGTCTTTTTGACTGCTCCACTACTGCATGGAACGGGATGATGGTTTGTTAAATAGGTTGATTGGTTTAATCAGTTTAACGGGTCACTTTGGCCATTAGTTGTGGGAAGGGAAACAGGAAGGTCAGCTTGGTGACTGCCTTGGGGACGATGGGCATATCACAAGGCCTGAAGCTCAGGGTTTTAGGGCATGGAAGCAGGATGCCAAGGGGACAGCTTGCCTCATCCATTTGTAATGCCCCAAGGGAGGGGAGTGATGTAGGAAGGCCTCTCTACTCAATTTCAGGGCATGGCTAGGGTTGGGGACAGAAGGAATTGCTTCCACTTATCCTGGCAGTGGCTGGTTGCTCTTACAGCTGCGGGCTTTTGCCTGATTTTTGGTTGCTTAGCTCCTGCTGCAGGTTCTGCTTATGGTTGAATTTAATTCAATGGTCCATGGTACAACACAGTTACTTTTATCAGGGTTTTTGTTTCATCTCTCAGCCTCAAAGGTCCAGAATGGCTTAAAATGAGCCTAATGGCACCCAGGTATATGGGAAGGGGAATTATATGCATTTGCAGAACCTTCTTGGCTAAGAATGTCAGTGTACAGTGATACCTCGGGTTACATACGCTTCAGGTTACATGCTCCGCTAACCCAGAAATAACGCTTCAGGTTAAGAACTTTGCTTCAGGATGAGAACAGAAATTTTGCTCTTGCGGCACAGCGGCGGCAGTGGGAGGCCCCATTAGCTAAAGTGGTGCTTCAGGTTAAGAACAGTTTCAGGTTAAGAACGGACCTCCAGAACGAATTAAGTTCTTAACCCGAGGTACCACCGTAGTACAGTAACACTACTGGAGCACCCAGGCTATGATGTGGTTTCAGGTTTAGTTTTAATTAAGCTAGAAGACTTGATGTGCAGGTTGTGATGGTTACTTTTCTTAAAAAGATGGAAACTAGAGCCTTATTTAGGCGTTGAGTCTGAAGTGGGAACTGCAAGAAGGAAAAAATACTTTGCTGGATAGTAAAGAGAAAAAATAAGCTGACCTGATTACTCTTTAACTGAGGGATTCATTTGGCTGAAAAGGCAAACTTAAAAAAAAAATGTTTAAATTTATTCTTCCAGTCTCTCCTTGTGCACTGTATTGTCTCAGAATAATTAAAAAAGCTTTGGCTTTATATATCTTTGGATATGGTAGCAGAGGAAAAGCAGAGTTCAAAATGTTACAGGGGGAAAGCATCACAGATGTGGGTATCCATTCTTATTACTTATCTGTGGCATCAATGTTGCTGTGCTCAAGTGATGTCATGCGTTCATAAAACCTGCTATAACTAGACAGTTAACTGGTTTACAGCTCCATTCACTCAACAGGGTGGTACAAACCATCCATAGCATGGTAAAATCCATAGTAAACCCTAAATGTCAAATCTTCAGTAGGCATATTGGTTTAAATTTAGATGCTTCCCATTTGGATCATGTCATTACCTTTTAGTGGTGGGAGATATGATATTGAATTTTATTTCCAAATCTGTAGCTTTATCTGCTGTGGAAAACTAGGCAGCATCTCACCATTCACATGCTGTAGATGAGGTAATGCATTTTAAACAAGTTGTGGTGCTTACTCTGTAATTAGTCAACAATGGTTTGCAAGAGACCACCACTCGTAACTATATAATTTGTTCTTAAAGCTAATGGAAGCTACTTCATGCAACTCATTTCAGAAGCAGCTATTTTTCATGAAATACTATCTGATCGAATGGTGCCTTTTAAAATATTTTTAACTTGTAACTTCAACTATAATTTGTTTTGTTTTTACTTGAATCTCTTTTTTTTTGGGGGGGGGAGTCCTTAAAAATAGCTGTACCCACTGAATCAACATACACATAATTTAACATTTATCCACAACACCCTTGCCTAACTCAAAACCAAAAGTCATTTCTGATTCAGACAGGGGAATATAGGATCACTAAGTGAAATGTAGGTGGTGATTTGGTCACTGAAATGCAATGTTTCAAATTTAATCTCAAGTGAATATTACTTTGGAATCCAGGGCCAATCTCACATAATAGCAAGATCTACATTCCTAGCTGTGAGTCACGTTACTGCATTAATCTGCCAATTAGATCAGTAGGAAGGCATTTCAAATTACAGTACCAGTTTTACATAGCAGATAATCAGGACAAGTTAGGAATGACAGAGATTACAGCAGCAATTTTGTTTTCTTCTTCGCTCCTTGGACAGCTATTTTCTCTTCTGTTTTCTTCATGTATTCATCTACTTACCGGTATCTTGGGTTATTAGTGGCAGGGAGGCATTGCATTGCAAGGGAAAGGTGGAGGCAGTGGCGTTTTCCCAGTGGCGACGTTCAAGAGGGATGAGTGACCTGATGTGAGGTGGTAGGCAGCTGGGAAGCCCAGCTGCTCCTTGAGATATATTTCCCCTACTATCATTTTATTTGTTTGTTTTATATCCTACCCTTCCTCCCACACAAATTATAAAGATTAAAACATTTTAACATGATTCCAATGCAAATGCATACGTGGAAAGATGTCTACTTAGTAGGTTTGCTGGAAAGTAGGAAGGTAGGTTCTGAAAGGACAACAAGTAACTGAGACACATTTAATAGAAGCACCATAACAATTTTAAAATAATGATTTTTTTAAAAAAAGAAATCATCAATATCCATCACACAGGGCTGTTCGTAATAGAAGGCTCTACTGGATGGACAGAGGCTCTACTGGATGGACAGAGGCTGCTTTGCCTGGGCTCTCAACTCACTCCACCCCAGGCTGCCCCATGGAAAGGAATCCAGGAGAGAAAGGGAGGCAGGCAAATAACACTTGTTATTTTTCAACAATATACAGTTGAATATTCTTCTTGCAGTACTTCAATTTATCATTGTTTCAAGGAACACTATTTCCTGAAGCAATATGACACAGTGATAATAACTTCTCCTCCATGGGGTACAATGCAGATTTTAAAACTATCAGTGGTGGTTATGCAAAACTTATAATTTGGCATTGCTAGCAGTTGGTTAATGGACATCTATATAGTGTACTTTTAATTTCCAATTGCAGAATTGTATTTAAGTTCTCATTAGACAGTTCCCTTGAGCACCCATTATTTAATGCTTAAGTAAAATTGATTTGGAATGAAAGTGCATATATTTCAACAAAAGCTAATGAATTCACTTTGGCCATTGCTTCTATTATGAGTTCAAAATATATTTGTTTCATCTGGACACTTATAAATTTTCTTCCTAGCAATTTTATTTTTTGTTCAATGTAGGTGATATGAATCCTAAGCTTATGAGATGCATTTTTAAAAATCAAAACCTTCTAATAATTATATGGTGTGTTAAATGGAAAATGGAAAAAGGTGATCACAAAGTAGAGGTTATAGCTCCTCTAGACAAATTGGACAAGATACAGAAGAACAGCACGAAAGAACAGGGAGCATATAGAGGTTACCATGCTGCAGAAAGTTAAACTACAGATAGGTGTCAATTCATGGGATGAGTTTATGATCATTGGGATGATCAAGTGATCAAAACTGTGGACTTAAATCTGGGAATAGTGGTGAGTGAACTTCTCCCTCCCTCCCTTAAAATGTGCTATTTACATTTAATTAACAAGTTGTTTGGATCCGGTTCTGTAGTTCAGGAAAGTAATCCTGTGCACACTTACCTAGGAACAAATCCTATTGAATCTAGTGGGTCTTAACAACAGTGAAAATAGGTAAAACAGTGGGACTGCACTGCAAGTGCACATATATGGGACATATTCAACAAATGCGCATTGTTCCTAGTTGACATGTTTTCTGTTTCTGTTTATACATTATGGCATATTGTATAATAATTCATATTTCTGTTTTAAGAAATATGTTTGCTACAATACTTTTATTATGTTATAAACATTGAAACCACAATCTCTACTGAATTTAGTTCTTTCAGTTGAGATTCCTGTAATAGTATTTTATTATTTGTAATAATTTCAGACTGCAAATACCAAAAGGAGAGGAGAAATCAAATTAGGCTCATTATTGGACTTCCAATAAAGTAAAATAATGTGTTTGAAGAGACATCTCCTAAATCTTTGTACAGCATGTACTTGAAGCTAGCTTGCTTGCTTGCTTGCATGCTTTTAAAAAACCACAATAAATAGGTTGTAGGCTGTGTTAGAGATACCATGTGGAAAGCATTAATTCAGTGGGAAATTATAAACTGTAAATTGTACGTGTGACTTGTGAGTCATAATGAACAATAAGGCACTAAAGAGATTAGCTAAACCTTAGCATGTGCATGTTGCCTATTACTCAGCTTTTAGTTTTATTATTCTTTAGAACAGGCATAGCTAGAAATTGTTCTTCTTTTTGGTATCATGTATGAAACAGTATGCAAAGGTTATATAATGATGTTGTTGATTATCGTTCACAAATATGAGCAGAATAGTATACCCCACCCAATTATAAATAGACATCCCTTGGGTTAGGAAGTTAATAGTTTTATTTGTTTATGACTCTACAGAGTAATGATTTTTTAACCAGTTGATCTGCATCTTTGCAGTGAGGCACAACATGGAGAAATGCTAAATTGAGTAGTCTGATGGCAGCTATTTCAGTCTGGAAGAGATCTGAGCTGAGGATATTTGGTGGCAATGCAAGGTGATGCGGAGATGTTAACTTAATTGTACAACATGGGGACAGCTCATTGCACTCAGAGAGAATGTACAATGAAAATATTTTTTTGGGGGGGAAATCAGTGTTTTAATACATGGAGATAACATTAATTCCTGATTAGTGCGTTCCCATTGCAACATGGCTGAAGCTTGATGCTTCTATTCTAAAATGACTGACCACAGGATACTGCATTTGTTCTCTAACTGGAAAAAAGCAACATATTATTAAATTTCTTGATGTAGAACGTATGAGGGTAAAGGTTTAATGATTCTCTAATGTAAAGAAGAATCGAAAATTATATAGTTTAGAATCTTCATGCAGACCCACACTCTGACCAAGCCTCAAATATAAGACAGGCAAACAGAGAAAAAATATGAATGTGTGAATTGAATTATGAATAAAGCACACCACATACTTCTTGACTCATGGGCTCAGGTCTGCCTGATTAATTCAGTTATTTTTTATTTTTTATTTGAAATTTCTTGAAGAGAAATTAGTTGTGAAGGTGGTGGATGAATCAGGATATTTCTGGTGTGTGTGTCACTTTTGCTCGTACTTACTGTTCTGTTGTATTTACACATTAACACACACACACACACACACACACGTATATGTATATCACATTTAAATTCTCATTCAAATATATTCTAACACATTTTTCAAAATATGATTTATTTATTTATTTAAAAGACATTGATACGTTTATTTTTTTTTCTACCAAGAGGTATGCCAAAGCAAAATGCAGTGTGAAAAATGATAAATGACTATGTTCTGACCATGCATTAGTCCAGCAGTTGATATGGAGCTAGATCAGATTAGGGTGAGACGATGCGTGGTTGAAGTGGCTTGGAGATCACTCTCCCCACCACTATTCTCACCTATTAGTAGTGGCCACCAAAGCAGGATGGCATTACATACCTTTCTTCCCAATGCAAAGATCACTGCAAGTAACTAAGGAGAAGATGTAAGACAGCAGTGAGGTCAGCGTGGCTCAGGCTTCTCCCCCTCTCAGTTACCGGGAGCAACCTCCACAATAGGCAGCCAAGTAAGCAACACCACCCTGCTCTGTCCTGCTTGCCATTACTGCTGACCTTCATTTCTTGGTAGTGTATTTCGTCTGTCACCCTTTGCTTTTTGATTCCTTTTAAAAACCTTTTGTTGAATTTATATCCATGCATGTTGACGATATGCATGTCCTAAGGTAATATATTTTGCCTGCCTTCCTGTTGGGTATGTAGGATGTGATCTTTATGGAATGTTGAGTGGAAAACCATAAATCAAATCCTGTTCCTAAGGGACGGTTCTTCAGTTATTAATACACATTAGCAAAATGCCCAGTTTGAATGGTAAGATAAAATACTTGTCCTCTGGGACTTCCTCCAGTGGTTAAAACGTAGCATGCATGCCTCTGGTATAATATTGTGACAGGCTTTATATTTCTTTTTTTCTTTTTTTTTTAGAAAAGCATGGGCTACTTGTTGCTTCAGGTTACACTAAACAAAAAAATCATGCTCAGAATGAGTTTACCATTCTTTCTCAATTATGTATATTTGAAAAAGCTACAATAGTCAAATGCTATGCTCCAACTACCGCACAATTGCACTCATTTCACACGCTAGCAATGTTATGCTTAAAATTCTACAAGGCAGGCTTAAGCAGTATGTGGACTGAGAACTCCCAGAAGTGCAAGCTGGATTTCGAAGAGGCAGAGGAACCAGAGATCAAATTATGAACATGCGCTGGATTATGGAGAAAGCTAGAGAGTTCCAGAAAAACATCTACTTCTGCTTCATTGACAATGCAAAAGCATTTGACTGTGTCAATCACAGCAAACTATGGCAAGTTCTTAAAGAAATGGGAGTGCTGGATCACCTCGTTTGTCTCCTGAGGAGTCTCTATGTGGGACAAGAAGCTACAGTTAGAACTGGATATGGAACAACTGATTGGTTCAAAATTGGGAAAGGAGTACGACAAGGCTGTATATTGTGTCCCTGCTTATTCAACTTATATGCAGAATTCATCATGCGAAAGGCTGGACTGGGTGAATCCCAAGCCGGAATTAAGATTGCCGGAAGAAATATCAACAACCTCAGATATGCTGATGACACAACCTTGATGGCAGAAAGTGAGGAGGAATTAAAGAACCTTTTAATGAGAGTGAAAGAGGAGAGCACTAAATATGGTATGAAGCTCAACATCAAAAAAACTAAGATCATGGCCACTGGTCCCATCACCTCCTGGCAAATAAAAGGGGAAGAAACGGAGGCAGTGGTCACGAAATTAAAAAGACGCTTGCTTCTTGGGAGGAAAGCAATGAGAAACCTAGACAGCATCTTAAAAAGCAGAGACATCACCTTGCCGACAAAGGTCCGTAAAGTTAAAGCTATGGTTTTCCCAGTAGTGATGTATGGAAGTGAGAGCTGGACTATAAAGAAGACTGATCGCCGAAGAATTGATGCTTTTGAATTATGGTGCTGGAGGAGACTCTTGAGAGTCCCATGGACTGCAAAAAGATCAAACTTATCCATCCTTAAAGAAATCAGCCCTGAGTGCTCACTGGAAGGACAGATCCTGAAGTTGAGGCTGCAATACTTTGGCCACCTCATGAGAAGAGAAGACTCCCTAGAAAAGACCCTGATGTTGGGAAAGATGGAGGGCACAAGGAGAAGGGGACGACAGAGGATGACATGGTTGGACAGTGTTCTTGAAGCGACTAGCATGAGTTTGGCCAAACTGCGGGAGGCAGTGGAGGATAGGGGTGCCTGGCGTGCTCTGGTCCATGGGGTCACGAAGAGTCGGACATGACTGAATGACTGAACAACAACAATGTTCGAAATGAAAACTGCTGAGTGTTTGCTTCTTTACTTAGTCTTGGGGATCTCCAGCGAAGCTATTGAATCAACCTTTTGTTTACTTAATTATTGCGAGACTTAACTTGGAATAGCTCATCGCTGTGGACTTTTAGCAGCTGAGCTTCAACCTATGTTATTGTTGGTCCTTTTCAAGATACATGCTGCAACAAACTATAGCCTACCCTTTAAAAAGTAACACGGGATGTAGCTTAATGTTAGCAGACATGAACTTTAAACAATAACACAGAACAGTATATGATAAAGATCTGTGTGAGAAGGAGAAAGTGTGTGTGATCCAAGTGCATTATCAAGACTCAAGGGCACTTGGATCCTTGTATATTTCATGATAAGCTTTTATAAGAGGGCCACTTGACTGTTCAGAAACCCATCCCTTATGTGTGAAGTAAGGATTATAAAATGTTAATCCAAGTGTTTAAGAAGGTCATCCGCAAACAATTTTGGGGCACAACTATTCAGATTGAAAATCCTTCTTGCCTTTTTTTTGGGGGGGGGGGGAGGAAATGGTATCTTCAAAACTGCAGAAGTTAGGAGAGATATCTTATTTAAAAACTCCCTCTTAAAGAAGCTCCACTTTGGAAAATGGCACTCAAGTTGGACAAAATTCAAAGTCTGCAGTGAAACAAATGTGTGAAATTTCTAAATAAGCAGTGTGTATCTAGTGTAATGGGTGTCTGTGAGTCGGTCTGTCTCTTAGCTAACTTGCTTCACAAGGTTGTTGCAGGGATACATTTGTCAACATCATTTGGTGTGCATTGTGTTCTTTATGTACATAAGATATAAAGTATAAAAAATAATGAATTGTCCAGTTTTCAGTAACTCGACAAGCTGATATACTGTGTGTCCTTAACGTGTCAAGGAAGGTACTGAATAGAGATGGAGATGCTCCAAGGGCAGGTCTGGCATCTAGGGTTGGCATTGTTGGGCATCTGCTAAAGGCCCGTACACCAGCTGGGGCCCCACAGATAAGCGCTCCCTAAACATGCTGTTCCTCTTCACTGTTGCAACCTGGCTTTTACACTTGCCTTTCACTCTGAACCAAACAATAGTGGTGTTGAGATAGAGGAGCAGTAGATGCCAATGCCTGTTTGTCCATTGGCTCTCTGCCTGTCAAGCAGCAGGTGGTGCAGTTATGAGAAAGAGGAGCAGCAACAGGTAGGGCCCATAGAAGGAGACTTGCCCATTTTAAATGTATTTTAATATTTGATGGAAGCCGCCCAGAGAGGCTGGGGAGACCCAGCCAGATGGGCGGGGTACAAATAAATTATTATTATTATTATTATTATTATTATTATTATTATTATTATTATTGACTTTCTAAAGTCTGCAGGTGGCACTGAGCTCAACAAAAAACAACAACACCTCACTAAACTAAATTACTCACTATTTTTTTACTCCTCCACCACTGTCCAGTGTCTCACAACAGATGTTGCTGGAAATCTTCTACCACTTGTGAAACATATATATGAGTGAAATGTCTGGAAGGAGCTTTTAATCAGAGCTTGAAATGCTTGTGTTTCCCCCCCCCCCATGAAGAATGTCATACTGTGAAGCTTTTACCACCTTGAGATAACAAAAATGAAAGTCTTTATAAAGCTGTCACCTTTTTGTGCGTCAAACACCCCATTTTATAATTAATTTGAGCCTTGCTTTCACTCCACAAGTTGAGAAAGCAATAAAAAATTGTCACTGAGATATCCTTTCTTTTCTGGAAAATGTGTTCTTGCTAGGTTTTTTAAAAAATTGGTTCCACTGGAGTGAATAGTAAAACTTCCATTGTCACCAAATGAGACAAATTTCAAGCTACATGGTCTTCTGTATTTTAATGCATAATTTCCCATTCATATCTCGGAGGTTTTTTATTTTATTTTACCCATTCTCCTTCCCTTGATGTACAGGAGCTTTAAATTAAGTAGAACATATAGTATGGTTAACATAATTCTTAAAACCTTTTTCTCTGCTGAGCTTTTGCACCAGCCGAAATAGTTGATAGACTGCAGTGTGATAAGGCTGTGAAAATCCATAAAAATAAACTCTTTTTTTAACCATGACCCTTAATCACATTTTTCTATTTACAATTCTCAATACCTCTGGGAACCCAGTTGCGATTATGACATCCTAAAACCTGTCTCTGGCTATAATGTGTGCTGAATGGCATTGTTAGAAAACAGGAACAGGGAGCCTCTTTCAGACCAAGGGCTGCATTTCCTTCTTATCAACCTTCTGGGGGCGCATATTCCAGTGGTGGACAGGGCCAAAAAGAAAGAGTAATAAGTGCTAATGTTACCTTTTTACAGTAGGCTAGCTTCTACACACACTCAAACTTCTCTACCCATTCAGACAAGCAAGAGGGTTTTATCAGAGTTCTAGGATTTATTCTAGCCAGGTTAAAAAAAAAAATACTCCAAGAAGGAGAGGTGTTGCCTATGGAGAGTTCTGAAGGTAGTAGCATAGCACAGTGCAGGGCACAGGGGCAGTTGCCCAGGGCGTAAAATTGTTAGGGGTGCAAAATTTCAACACCTGGTGCTGCCTCAATACAGCTGCATGCTTCAGTCACTAGGTTCCATTGAAAATGGCTTCTCCATGAGAACCAGGAAGTGACCTCTTCGAACAATAGAATGACTCTTTTTTTCTTATCTCTGCAGCTGCAATCTCCTGGGCAGTTGAATGTGCATGCATGCTCAGTCTGTTTCCCTCGCTCACCACTCCCCCTGCATGGCCCTGGGTTCTGGCAACCCCATAACTATGCCACTGTCTGAAGGGCCAGGTAAAGAGGCATGGGGGATTGTGTTCGGCTCCTGGGTTTGAGGTTCTCCACCACAATTGTTGATTATGGCCAGGATACAAAGTTTTCATGAAAGAATAAAAAGTCAGGTGAACTAGAACTAAGGTTCTTATCTGTATATGTCATAAGGTGGAAAGCTGAAGGGTGAGGATCCAGTTGGAAGACAAAATAAAAAAGCAAAAAAGCAGGTGAGATGCCATAAACAAATATTACGTTAAATTATGGTATAAATCCAGTTTAGAACTTTTCCATGAACAAACCTATAGCATATGTCTTGGGGGTGTGAGGGAAGGTTTTATAACAAACCTAAAATTAGAAGATAAAGTGGCCTTTTTTAACAGCAGTAGGAAAAAGAGTGCTGCAGAGAATGGGGATCAAAATGAATGTGTGACATGCAAAGGTGGCTGTGAAAGATGAGTTCTCCTGGCACACAAAAACAACAAAGAGTCATGTAGCTTCTTCATGACTAACAATTTTTTTTGTATAACCCAAGTATTTATAAGCTACAGCTCACTTTATCAGGTACATTAAAGTGCTGTTCTGACTTGTGGACTTGTGCATGTACCAATATCACATACCTGCATAGATTGGGTGGGTGGGGAAAAGTAAACAGTGAGGTCAGAAGGAAACAAAATGCGGAAAAGTAGAGATAGTGCCAATTATGTTATTAACAGTGGCCATTCATAAAAATGAAAACAGTTGTTGATATTAAGAGAGATATCTTTGTTATGCTAAATTAATTAACATAGTCATGCGAAACAAATTCATTGTCCTCATTTAATCCACACAAGGTAGTGTACCTTACTGAAACAATGCACTCAGTCCAGATGCATATTTATATTAAAGTCTTTAAGTTTATAATCATTAGTAAATTTTGCCTGTCTGTATTTTCTGTTTAGGTCATAAACACTGGCAAAAATACGGTTAGCACACTGACATAAAATCAACAACCGTAAGTGGGAGATGGTACACAAAAATGTTTGTATTCCAAAGTACTATTGATTTCAGCCTGACTTAAAAATGCCTCTCATTATTTGCCATCAATACAATTAAACACCCTTTTCTTTTTAAAAAGTAAAACAAAAACAAAAACATTCCCACCCAACTATGTAGTACTACAGAATTCTTTTAAAAGTCCAATCCCCTCAAAATATATTTGGAGTAGAAGGGTCCCTTTAGAGCTGTTCTATAAATTTTTTTTAGAATAATTAACAAAATCTTTTCATAGGATGTTTTTCTATTTGTTTTGCTTAGAAACCAAAACAGAATGCCATATGGTTATCAAATATTCTACCTACTTTGTTTGTTTGTTTTTCCAAAGCCTGCTAAACTTTTTGCTATTTTGCTTCAGTGGTTTTCAGACTTTGGGTTCTTTGGGAGCACTTGAGGGCTTTTCAGTAAGAATATTAGTATTGGTGGGGAAACTAACCTTGAATAATCTTTGCCCGGTGCAATTGATCTTCCCTTGCAATGTGCAATTGTGGGGGAGTTTCACTTCACAGATGATGAAGAGGCACAGCAGGCTTGGCCAGGGCTCTTTGACACTTTTGTGGCAGGCAAGTTGAAATGAAAGCAAAACATTGTAAATCTGAAGACCACTATCTTACACTACCCGCTGTCCTTTAGGGAAGAGCTGTAGTTGAGTGGTAGAATACACAGCAAAAGACTCCTGCCTGGATCCCTTGACAGCAACTTCCATTAAGTTTCAATAATACTGAGCTAGAAGACAAATGCACGGACATGGTACATGACAACTTCCTATTCCTGTGTTCCTGTAGTATCCTAGGGTATTGTTCAGTAGCTCCAAGGTATTAATGTAGGTTACAAACTGAGCAAATGGTTTTCTGAGAACTGAGGGCCTGCCCAGGCACATGCTGTTTGCTGATGTGGACTATTCCAAGCAGCCCTGACAATTTAGTCACATGAAAGAAATGACTCCTACCTCTAGTGTAGTTCCAGTTGTATCCACTTCCTGTTGGTGATTTGCGTTAATATTTTTCAGTCTCCATGGTCATGCAAGCAATGGCTTCAGGTGGGGCTTGCTTGCTACTTTCAGTATATGGCTATATGCAGAGGTGCCAGCTTCTCGAGATGATTGTGGGGGCCCCAATGCGACATCTTGACACCATGCACATGACATCATGAGGAGCCAGGGGGCGGAGCCAAATGCCCATTGAGGGTGCCTGGCCCCCAGGAGCTGGTGCCTATGGCTGCATGTTTCTCATGCCTCACAAGAAGGCAGCAAATAGCTAAACTTACCGTACTTTAAATGAAGGAGTTCAAAGGGGGAATTTGTAACATTTCATCGAGAAAGAGTCATAGTTCTTTACTCAGAATTAAGTCCCAATGAGCTCAACAGGACTTTATTGTCTGTATTCTCTTTAGACATTAAATACAGATGTCCACATACCTGAAACACAAACCATAATCTTTTAAAGTGAACATATACGAGTGGTTGAAATTATAGTTTATGAGAATGAGAATTTGAAAGTGCGACTATTTAAACAAGAAATAGTAGACACCGTTGTAGTTCTTGAAAACAACAGTATGGTGTACTTTATTAATGAGTTCGTACTTTTCAAAAGCAATGCTGTACATTGAATACTGCAGATACCAAACATAAAAATATCTTTTTAGTCGTCAACTGTTGGGTGTTATGATGTCATAGTAGTCTTGATTGTTCAACCACAGGATGATGACTGCAATGGGAGAATGATGTGATCTTGTTAGGTAACTAACTGTTATAAAACCAACAGATGCTTAAAGGAGTTTTCTAAAAGTGTTCTATATAAATAGTGAACTGCATGTTATTACCCAGCAGGGGAACATAACTCAAACACCACTTTTATTCCCTGGCTTGTCATCACTGTGATCCAAATGAAAGCTGCTGTATTTTTGTCCCCCATATCATGGTCATTTTGTCTTTACGAAATTGCATAGGCAGTATTTTGCTGTATTTGGATGGCATTTTACACCCAGTTCATGCAGTGTTATCCTAATGAAGTTCTTAATCAAAGGCGACAGAAATGTCAACCAAAGCAAGAAAAGCCAGTTTAGGAGGGGGGGGGGAATGTTTTTGTCTTTTGAAATCAGCTAAAACAAAACATAACCTCTCCTGCAGCTAAAATTGAACTTGTGTTAAGTCATCAAACGTTAACATGCTGGAATATTTCTTCTTTTTCTTTCTTGGAACCAACATATAAATACTGATTTGCATTTCAAACATATTATAACTTTTCTTTTTGAAGTGTTACTGTAATGGGGAAAGAGAGGGAACAAAACTCAAACCTTTTTCATTTGTTTGCTTCCCCCCCCCCCTCTCTCTTAGGCTCCAAACCCAAATTTCCACCTTATTTCTAAAAGAAAATATTTGGGAGGACTGGTTTAGACCATCATCAGATTCTCTTCCTGTTGGGCAGTAGATGGTGCTATTTGAGTGGTGAAGGCTCTACTCAACGAGACAGCCCAGTCAAATGCAGACCAAATCATTTTGCTACTTTGATGCTGCTACTCCCCCCCCCTACTCTCCAACTTATCTCTTCTTGTTTGGAAATCTGTCCATTGGAAGACTTACCCTACAACAGTGTCACTGGTTATGGGACAGTCATGGAATATTAAGGCCCTTGAAAGAAACCAGCCTTACCACACACACATGCAAGTGTCCCAAGATGTATCATTATCACTGAAATAGGGGTGAGGGTGGCAGAACCAAATAAATAAGTTTTATATACGCAAGAAGAATTCTCAAAAATATTTTCTCCCATTTAAAACACTTATGAACCTGGCTTAGTTTTGTCTCACCACTCTCACCTTTCATTAGTTCTGTTCTCCCCCATGTTTACATGTACATTGCACAAACTTGTTCTAAAACAATGTGTGCCATCAAAACTCCATGAAAAGAAAGCTTACTACTGCTGGTATGTGTGTGACTTTTCTCCTTTCTTTTTCTCAAAAAACAACAACAGCACCACTTACATGAATTGATGGCACTAAGGCATTTGCTCTTCCTCAGCAATGAAATAGTGTGTATAATATACAAAACAATTGATTCGTTAGTAGAGAGGATTACTTTCTGCTCTTAGAGCATACATTTGCTTGCACATGTGCACAAACATCAATAAAATTAATATTCACTGAAGAATGCAATGGAAAAAGAGAGAGCCAATTTTCCATCAAGCTAATTCTTTCCCCTAGCTTTATAAGGATTCCTTGACACTGCCATAGAGACTGTGGTATCCTGAATTAATATTGAATTTCCATCTAAAATGCAGCATTGCTGGGCTGAGAGGATTTACAGTAGGCTCTCTGTGAAGCAGGATGGAGGTCATTTCATGGACTGCTTAACCTTAGGAAGAAGAAAATAAAAGGATCAATACTTACCCAAGGTCTTCTTCAGCACCAGCCCTAGTGGCAAGAATCATACCCTACCCTCATAGATATGCTGGAAGAAAGATACAGGTTGTGCTCCACCTGGCTGTGCTTGAGTACCTTTTCCAATGGGATAGATCCCAGCACTTGCTTCCTTTTAACTTTCTCTCTTAGGCTGGGCGCTGTTTTGTTTGTTTTTCAGTCTATCCTGGTTCTTTGAGCAGGGAGAGAAGGAGCAAAGTATCTGGAACACTCATGCTAGAATCTATCTACATGGCTAGCAGATACACCTGCAACTACTGTTGCAGTTCCCCAGTGGATGTGGTGGGCTAGTCACCCATTATAAGTCTGGCCGAGGTCATATGTTGGAACTAAAGCTCCAGCTTCTCACATTGCCAGATGAGGGCAGGATTAAATGCTGCTGGCATTCTGAATGTCTTGTCATAATGGAGCTGCGTCAAGTCAGTTCACTGTGTGAGTACTCTATTCATTTTGTCAAGATGTTTGACCCGACTACCTCCTCTAGTTGGGTCAGTATGAACAACATGCTGTGATGGCCCACTGGGGCTTGGCAGTTCTTCATTGATACCTGTCCTTTAAATAGGAGCTGATTTGTACCCTCAGGCAATGGCACCCAAGCAGAGGTGAAGCAACCTGCTCCGGTACCTGAAGCGGTGCCCATCCTGGGGGGCATGATGCACATCCCAGAGGCATGGCACACTGCCCGTGTGGCATGGCATGCCTCCCAGGGGTGCCGCTGATTGGGGGGGTCAGCATTTTGTCCCCCCTCCTTTGGGATGACACCTGGAGCGGATTGCCCGATGCGCCCCCTTGGAATGCAAATGCACCCAAGGAGTCCCCTGAGGGAGTAGAACAAGGCATTCTCCATCATTTGCTTGGTGGGGGAGTAGTGGCGCCTGCCCTGTGGAATGCCCTCCCACCAGATGTCAAAGAGAAAAACAACTACCAGACTTTTAGAAGACATCTGAAGGCAGCCCTGTTTAGGGAAGCTTTTAATGTTTAATAGACTATTGTATTTTAATATTCTGTTGGAAGCTGCTCAGAGTGGCTGGGGAAACCCAGCCAGATGGGTGGGGTATAAATTATTATTATTATTATTATTATTATTATTATTATTATTATTATTTCTGTTTCTCAGACAAAACAAAAGGTGGAGAAACACGAAGACTTTGCAGAGAGGGCTAGAGAGGGAAGAGAAATTTCATGCAGACATACCAGTAGGGAACAGGCTGGAATAGCCATACCCAGTGCTTTTTTTGGGGGGGGGGGTGTACGCAGGGGTACGCATACCCCTAAACATTTTGTGAATCTAGGTTTGGCCTCATTGAGGGGCAGTATTTCAATATGAGTAGGAAAATGAGAGTACCTCTCTCTATATATATATTTTAAAAAGCACTGGCCATACCCATAAGTTAGGTTTGTCTATGAAGAGCTGAGAGGGCTTGACTTTCACTTCCTGGCAAGACACTATCTTCAAGCTTTCTCCTAAGCCCCAATGGGTGGGGCCAGAGAATGGAACATGGGTATCCTATTTATCCAGCCTCCCCCCCCCACAGGGATGCATAGGAGAGGTGGACTTAAAACTGCCAATGATAAAACCATTGAAGCAAGACGCCCCTCCCTTCTTTAATGAGAGCCTTCCCCAGAACCCAGACAACTCTGAGAGAATCCACCTGTGGGAAAACAATACTCAAAAGTTCCAGGGCAGGAATTGCACTCAATCAGCCAAAAATAATACTAATACTAATACTAATACTAATACTAATACTAATACTAATACTAATACTAATACTAATACTAATACTAATACTAATACTAATACTTGGCTGGATGCCCAGGCAAGGTCCCATGCCTGCCCACTTCCCAACTATTAAGGTGAAAATGTGCTTTGAATGCACTCCCACAGAGTGGCTTTCTGAAGGACCTGAAACTAATTTGTGGGCAGATGAAATCTCTTATCTCCTACCTCTATTAAGGCTGGTGCTCCAAGGAGCAGAGGATAAGTCAAATAAATCTTATTCCACATGAGACAGATGAAAGAACATGGTTCTTGTGCATCTCACGGAGCTGTAGATTCTGTTTTCTCAATTGCCCATTGCTCTATCCTTCCATGCAGCCAATTGGTGACAATGATGATTTGAATAAGAATGCTTAATGGATTTGCCCCTAGGATCTTTGCTCTAATGTACAAGTCTCTGCTTCTCATTAGTGTTCAGTGAGCCATCTTGAGAGCAAAAGCCAACAAAATTAGGTCACATATTTTAATATATGCATTCATTTCAATCATAATCTTAGATTTATGTAATATTAGAAAACCACAACTCATTTTGCCACATTTTTAAGCCTTAAGGGTGCTCTATTTTCTGATTTCAAAAGGTTTTTTTTTTTTTTTTTAACCTGCTTAGGAACTCAACTTTGACCTACCAGATTAGCTTTCGCAGAGATGAACTCAGCCCACTATAGAGTTTGCTCCTCATAATTTTGAAGTCAATGACAAAACTTCCAAAGATTACTTTTTATTGTCCTGGACAGCATCAATTTAAAAAGTTTAGTCAACTTTCCACAATGCTCCAAAGAACATGTCTGAAATAAGAGGAACCAATAAAACCACAAATAATGCATTTCAAACATATCATAGAGAGTGGGATATCTGACCCCTTTTCCTGGAGCAAAAGACTCAGCAAGTCTTGTGCTAAAAGGTAAAGGTAAAGGACCCCTGACAGTTAAGTCCAGTCACAGACAACTCTGGGGTTGCGGTGCTCATCTTGCTTTACAGGCCGAGGGAGCCGGTATTTGTCTGCAGACAGTTTTCTGGGTCATGTGGCCAGCATGACTAAGCCGCTTCTGGCGCAATGGAACACTGAAACCAGAGCAGCACATGGAAAAGTCATTTACCTTCCCGCCAGATGGGTATTCCAGCATGACAATGACCCAAAACACATGGCCAAGGCAACAAAGGAGTGGCTCAAGAAGAAGCACATTAAGGTCCTGGAGTGGCCTAGGCAGTCTCCAGACCTTAATCCCATCGAAAATCTTTGGAGGGAGCTGAGGGTTTGAGTAGCTACACATCAGCCTCGAAATCTTACTGACTTTGAGAGGATCTGCAAAGAGGAGTGGGACAAAATACCTCCTGAGATGTGTGCAAACCTGGTGGCCACCACCAAGAAACATCTAACCTCTGTAATTGCCAACAAGGGTTTTGCCACCAAGTACTAAGTCATCTTTTGCAAAGGGATCAAATACTTATTTCACTCATTATAATGCACATCAATCTCTGAATTTTGTCTTCAGGGTTTCTGGGGTTCTCCCTGTTTTTATTCTGTCTCTCACAGCTACAATAAACCTACCATTAAAATTATGGACTGGTCATTTCTTCGTCAGAGGGCAAACGGGCAAATTTAGCAGGGGATCAAATACTTCCCCCGTCACTTTACCTGTGCTTTCAGCAGGTAGAACGGGGATGCCAGCAGCAGTGGAGGCCACCATCAGAGCTGGACAGAGAGACATCTGTGCTATGTCCAATTCCCCCTCCCCACAGCAGGATGGATTAGGGTTACTATTTCTCTGTCCAATTGTCAGTTACAAATTTCCCTCTGACTTTCTTGCAAAAGGAATACTAACAAGCCAGGTAAGTAGTACTGTTGTTATTTAGTTGCTTTACTCGCAAATGTTACCCGAAGTGACTTATAACACAGTATAAACACTAAAACCAATTGCAACAAACCAACCAACCAATAAAAAACCTAAAATACATGTCTAAGAGAACCTAAGAGGCTACAAGTACTTGACATACTTCAAATTAAAGATAAAAAGCCCAGGTAAAAATGGAAGCTTTTGCCTGCAACCTCGAAGCAGATAAAGATGGTGCCAGGTTAGCCTCCTTGGGGAGATCATTCCACAATGCTTCATTAACCTATGCTGTGTTTTAGTGATATTCTATTTTCCTTTGGTCTGAAGAACATGAATAAGATTTTGTCAACTTTGTTTTTCAAAGTAAGTATAAGGTAATATCTTTCAGCACTCTCTAGGTCAGGCAATTAATCAGCTTCCGAATTTTCCATCACATTGGAACTACATGCTGTAATGAATGCATTTCAAAAGAGGTCAATTTTAAAATAAAATCTAATTATGTTCTGTTATAGTAGGGTGCACATTTTAAAATTATTATAATCAACTTGCTTTTTCCTTTGGAGCTTGATAACTGAAATCTCAAGTTTTACTTTAAACTAGGTGTAGGAAGTCTAAACCTAGGATAAATTAATATTTTATTTCATTTTAAAATGAAGCTCTGTGTGTGTTAGAGGGGGTGACATCAGATTTGTGAAGATTCAGATGCATTGCAGTTTTCGCAGAATGATTCCAGCTGAAGATCTGAAATAGAGCAGACTGTTAGTACATAATGAGACAAATACTGAAGGCTATTTTTAAAAAAAGTGATTAAAACAGCTGAGAAAGAGACTTGAAAAAGAGTTGCCATCATTGATGATGTCAATCATCTGCATTCTATGGAAGAATTTTTTACATTCCATTGAGAGCAATTTTTAACTAAAAAATCAGCACTTTTTAAAAACTGTATAATGTAGGTGGCTGAATTTAGTCCTGGGCGTGTAGTCTCCACCTGCTTCAATCTCTTTCTCACTCTTTCACTAAAGAATGGAAGTACTGTATAAAAATAGTTGAATGAAATATCTTAATTGCCATGGCATGACATCAGAAAGAACTCGAGAGCAGCAAAGTGGCTATAAAAATCTGTCTTCTTAAACAATTCTCCATGACAGTTGTTGAAGCCCCAAAGAAATAAAATAACTTTATGTAATTTTCTAGTGTGAAATAATGAACCTATGTGAAATAATGGCACAATCAGAGAGAGAATGTTGAGGAGTATACTACAGAGAAAGATTGCTGTTTGTAAATATTCTGAATCGCTTTAGGATTATTTTGTTGAAATGTGAGTTATAAATATTTTGAAGTAAACTAAACTTGTTTCAAAGATTTTGTTATGTTGTTAGTAGTTTCACTCTTTATTTTTCTTTTGAAATGGAAAAGAAGACACATACGTTTTTAAAATAAAAATCAATCAAGTAAGCGAGGCAGCTTACCTTTGAGTAGGCAAGCATAGTACTGCATTGTAAGGCTGCAGTCTTAAATTCATGAAGGCATGAGCTCTAGTGAACAGAATGGGGCTCATCTCAGTAAATATACATTCCATTGTACTAGTTACTAGTTATTGCTAGAGTGCCAGTTACAGGCAGGTAGCCGTGTTGGTCTGCCATAGTCAAAACAAAACAAAATTAAAAATTCCTTCCAGTAGCACCTTAGAGACCAACTAAGTTTGTTCTTGGTATGAGCTTTCGTGTGCATGCACACTTCTTCAGATACATTGTACTGTTAGGGATGCTCTTAGAACCCCACCTGTCATAAACAGCAGCTTGATCATCAAAAGCATTTTTTCTTGGAATTCCTCTGATGTTGCTCCTAATCAGGAATACCTAATTTTCCCTTTAGGCAAGATTTGGTGGTAAGTTTACTCAGCTGTAAAGTCATGCAGCGATAGATGAGTGGCAATGATCAAACTGGAAGGATATAATAAATGAGTATAAATCTCTCCCAACACCTCTGTGTTATACTACACACAGTATCACTGCGATAACCACAGCTGAAATGCAATATATATACACACACAATGTTTTTTTTTCCACCCTAAAGTTTATTTACTACAATGCCTCTGGCATTGCATTGCTTTTTATGAACTTCAGTGTGTTAGCAGAAGAGCAGTAAGGCGGCACAACTGAATAAGTGTTTATTTCCAGTGACTGAATATTTCCTTGCCTTTGCTCTCTGAGTAAGTTTAAATTCCTCAGTCTAGGTCAAGGTTTAGGAGTGCTTTGTTTCATCGACTTTGTACTGGGTATAATGAAAGCCGCACTCTCTAATAAAAAATTATTCAGATATTTTTTTGTTTGTTTTCAGAATGATAAATAGGAAAGACACGCTTCTGCAGCATGGTGTTGTTCTCTGTCAGCTCAGCTGTGAATTGTATTGCTTTTGTGCTGAGAACAAAATCCCATTGAACAGAACTGAAAATGGTATTCTCAAAATAGTAATAGGTAAGACCAGCAGTGCTACCGATGTGTTTTTCCTTGAGGGAGTTTGACTGACTGGCTCAGGAGTCAGTAGCGAAGTAGTTAATGATGTAGTTGAATGTGAGAGTGCTGGCGCAAAGCCTTTACACAGCCTTTCACTTAGACCTTTCACCCTAGCTTTACAGAGACGAATTACAGCTGATACGGTAGCATGCTGTTCTGTCTCCAGCCTATCTCTTGATAGCTAGCTGATGTAGTTGTGAAGCATACTGCTTATTGTCGGGCTGTATGCTCACTGACTGAAATCAGTTTATATTGTGGTGGTAGTGGTAGATTAGTTCTTTATGCAATGCTTAGATCTGAAATAGGTGGATTGCATCACAGAATAGCTAAGCGGAGCAATTTAGAACTAGACTGCTTTGTTGCACAGAAATGGAAAGTTGACGTATGAGGAGACCAGCAGCAAACACCTTAACATAGAAATATAAGTTTTGCTGAATGCGTGCGTGCGTGCACACGTACACACACACACACACACACGTCTGGTGGTTGTTAGCAAGCTCACTAAATTCTACACGTGCGCACACAAATGTAAGCAGGTGTGCACACACTTGTTTCTCTTGCAAGGACACAAGATTTTACCCTTCTCAATGATGTTGCTCAAGTTGGCTCTTTGTCCTTGAAAACAATCAACTCGAAAAAGGGCTAACCAATCTCATCCCTTACTTTTGTTGCCTTGGGACTGATTCATACGCCACTTTTTGGAAGTGACAAAGTCACCACGCCTAGTATTGCGTCTACTTTTGCACAGTGATATGTTGTTTGAGTGTGCCCTCATGTGGTACGAGGTAGTATAGGCCATGTTAGAGCAAGACTTCAGTGATGTAGTCTGCCATAGTTAATAGAAGGAAAGGGAAAGCGTCAAACTATGCTACAACAGCATCATATAAAACCGATTTGGGGGTGGGGGGGTGGGGAATCACATTGCGGTAACTTTCATACATATAAAAATAATGCAAATATGTGTCTCAGGTTGTCAGAATATTTGTGGTATCTGCTTAGCTTTGCAAAATAGCACCAACATATCTGTGAGGTTTCATGGTTTTCACGGTACAATATTAGATTGTACATTAGCTTCCTCCAAACAATTATTATATTTATGTTACAGTTGCAAATTTAAGCACATAGCCATGCAAAATTCTACACATATATTAGTATGATCTTAAGTCTTGAAGTCAGTTGTCTTTATATGCTCGTTGTGGCATATATGGGGGACCCTGGGCTCTCCAATCCCAGCAGTGATGACTACATTTAGCATAAATAATGATACACCAGGCACTCCCAGGCTGTTCACATGTTGATTGTTTAGATCAAGTTGGAGGGAACACCAGAAGTTGTTGGTATCCAACTCCCATCCAACACAGCCAGTATAGCAATTGGTCAGGGATGATGGGAGTTGTAGTCCAAAAACCTTTAGAGAACCACACATTTCATTGTGCCTTTGTTGTTGTTGTTCAGTCGTTCAGTCGTGTCCGACTCTTTGTGACCCCATGGACCAGAGTACGCCAGGCACGCCTATCTTTCACTGCCTCCCACAGTTTGGCTAAACTCATGCTAGTCGCTTCTAGAACACTGTCCAACCATCTCATCCTCTGTCATCCCCCTCTCCTTGTGCCCTCCATCTTTCCCAATATCAGGGTCTTTTCTAGGGAGTCTTCTATTCTCATGAGGTGGCCAAAGTACTGGTGCCTCAACTTCAGGATCTGTCCTTCCAGTGAGCACTCAGGGCTGATTTCTTTAAGGATGGATAAGTTTGATCTTTTAGCAGTCTATGGGACTCTCAAGAGTCTCCTCCAGCACCATAATTCAAAAGCATCAATTCTTCGGCGATCAGTCTTCTTTATGGTCCAGCTCTCACTTCCATACATTACATTGTGCCTTACTCCCAATATTTTCACTGTAGTCTAGTCAAGGCTATGTATGCACTAGATTGTGCTCACCATTTCTGCAATAGTCTTTATAAACATTTCCCCCCCTATTTGATTTTAGAATGTAGTGAATTGAATTCTCAAGTGTTGTCTATCACTGAAGCAGTCATTTTCATTCTGTTCAGCATCTTTTGCAAAGGCAAAAAACCATGTATGTTTATAGGGACAATATTATTCAGAATTCTACCTACCCACTCATGAATGGTTTGGGAACATTTACTATTTAATAACCCTCATGATTCCCTCAAAGTGCCAAAATGTAAAATAATAAAAATTCTGGCTATCTGCAATATAATGTAGATGACCTGAATTCCAGTGACAATGCGGTCAGAGTAGGAGTCATCATTTGACCTCTAATAAATATTAAGAGAACTTGGGATGCAATCCTATATCCATTTACCTGGAAGCAAGGTATATTAAACTCACAGGAACTTTATTTCTGAGTAGACATCTATGCAATATTTATATTTACATAAGCACTTTTCAGATAAGTCACAAATGCTATTTACAGAAATGTGCACAAAAACTTGAGATAAGGAACCTTTTCATCATCAACATCATCATCAACAACAACAACAAATGCAGAACTTAGAGCAGGTCCATTAGCTACAGTGAGATCATGGTTTTCTCTGATATCTTCACAAAGTGAATGAAAAATGTACATACTGGGTACATATGACCTTTCATTAAAATTGAGAAACTGGCAGGAAGCCTGGTTCAATTGTCAGTCTGTCTGCTTTGCTTGCATATCTTTTTTAAGCATTGAAAACTGGCAGCCCTGACCTGATAGGAAATCTGAATCCATTCTGCAGCATCTACCAGTGGTCTCTACACAGACCTGCATAAGCCAAAGTGTAAGATGCTCCAGGAATTACCCCCCCCCCCGACCCACACCCCACTTCCACTTTATATAGCACTTACACAGCTCTTACATCGATGTCATACATTTAACGGTTTAGTATAACATAACTCCAGCGTCTTTGAATTGGTAGTGGCAGTTAGATTACTATTTATAACAGCTGCAGGCACGGAGCCATTAAGGTGTCATAATCCTAGCATCCTAATATGACATAATACTAACCTTTTTAAGCTTGGCTGTGGAAACAGCAAAGTTCCCCAAGAGCCTATCTACTATGAGTGCATCATTTCTTGCAGTTGAGTCATTTTGAACTCGAGAGAAACCGGGCCGATACAAACCAAATGAAAAACAAAGTTAAGATAGAGTGAGGTACTAAAACTCATTAATAAAGTGTGTGTGTTTACTATTACTTGAACAGCTTTTGTTAGTTTTTTGTGATTGTTGATATCTTTAAAAATGTTTCTGTAAGTTTCTGTAGATTTCTTTTATAAAGAAAAATGGCATATCCAATCCATTTTAATAAATAATAAAACGTGGTGTGCTTTTTAAATAAAATAAAATAAAATAAAATGGCGATCTCATAGGATGCATTAGGTCTTACTTGTCCAGAGTGTGAAATATTAGCTTGAAGACACAATCCACCCTAAATAGGCACACCATTCTTTGGGACTAAATAGAGCTCACTTCCTTTCCCTCACTGGATAATTTGCACTCAGAGCTGAAATGGCTTTCTCATATCAAAACAGAGGATTGTACGGGAATGTGTGTGTCTGTGTATGTGTGTGAATAGTTCTGTTTTGTGGACAATAATTTGCATGAGGCTTTTCATATATCTAAACCAAGCAAATAAAATGGTCCATTAACCCACTGGAAACATATTCTGCATTAAAAGTACTTTTCTTCTCTGTGGATTAGTTGTGTAATTCTGTAAAAGTCTAGTCGGCAATGGAAAATTCTGCCTTGTGGTGCAGATTTGGACTAAGCGACTTTTAAATCTTTCCCATTTCTCTGGTACTAAAAGGGGTGACTCCCTTATAAAAAACTGGTAGTTAGTGTTACACCAAATTTAGCATTCAATATTGATGCCAGCAATATCTGTAGAACCCTACTGCTAAAACAAACACCTTGACCTGGTAACTTTGGGCAAGTGTTGGACAAGGGTAAAGAATTTGCGATGCATCAAGCTAAAAGACACTCACATGTCATGGCCATGTACTGTGGCCTCCCACATAGGCTGTGAACACACTGCAATTTACATGCAGTCTGCTCACATAGCTGGATTAGGAAGTGGTGCACACACAACATTAGCTACAACCTATACATATCCTGTTTCTTTTCTGCAGTTTCTTATGAATTACTACATTTTGTTCCATTTCCCCCAAAACCAGTTTCAATCAAAACAAAGAAAAAAGAATTGCATAGCTTTGTTTTAAGCCAATATATTGCACATAACCTTGGTTGACCCGGTTTTGAGGTTCCAGGCAACAGGCACAACCAGAAGGCACACTGAGTCTTGTTGGGCTGCCATGTTTCGACATTGTAGTCTGTATTGGGAAACTTGAAAAAGAATGGTTCAAGCAAATACTACAGATCAATTGTTATGGGCACAAGCCTATTGTTCTATGGAGCATGTGCCAGAGGGGCCAGAGGATTTTCTAAGGATGTTCCAACATTGGAGAGGTAGGTCCAGTATCACAAACCTCCTCTGTGAGGTCCTCAGCTGGTGCTACTCCACTGTTCGAAAGGACTAAAAGGAGTGCTAGTGCATGTCAGGGATGCCTCAAGGAAGAGATTCCATCTGTAGAATAAAATCCTTACTTTGTAGGGGATGGAGGCTATGAGTGGAAGAGGGGGGAACAACATCCTCCCCATCCTGTTTGCAAGAGACTAGCAGGACTTTGAATTTGGCAGTTTGTCCACCCAGTAAGATTGCTCTGTTAAAGCATTCCCCCCTCCCCATTTCCTTTGGCAGAAAAGGCTCCCATGGGGGCTTATAAAGATTAGTGGTAAGGCAGTCCATATCCTCAAGCTTACAGTCTAAAATGCATGGTGTATAAGGGATGGAAAAGGAAGAGCAAAAATAGGCACCAGACTACCTGGGACTCTGCTTACTGGTGGGATTTACACTGCACGCTGTTCTGTTCCACTAGAATCCAAAAGGTTTGCCAGACACAGTCAGAACTGAGAGCTGGTACAAATGTTAGGGCAGCTGGCTAGCCCAAAGCATGTGTGGACAGAGTATGTGTGGAATGAGCTCCTTCGAATGTGTGTCGCATGCAGTCATAGTTATTGCTCTGATTAGGAAAAAGAAACACAAGTAGAAATTCTTACAATCCTGAAAGGGGAGGCAAGTTATTTTTAACGAACCCCCTCCTCCAGACTGCATAAAAGTAGACCATCTGCATGCACCATAAATTGTACTGCTAACCTAGCTCTGAAGCTGCTTTGTGCATGAGAAACAGGCACAGTTATCATGCACAATGAAAACAACACCAGCCAGCACTGCAAGGCACTAAGCCAGAGCAAAGGAAACCTGAATTTGCATGGGCTATTGCATTTCCTTTGAAGAGCCAACCTGCATCAAACTCGAATGTACTTGAGATAAGATTTATTTATTGTCATTGTCCGTATATACACAGTATACACAACAACGAAAATCAAACACCCAAAGACCGGATTTACCATACACATTTGCACATATCTCCAACACTCTCATCCTTATTAAACATAATCTATTAAAACATAACATAATCCAGAGTATAACATAACCTATTAAAAGCATAGCATAACCTAAGAGCCTGTCTCATTCCCTACTACTCACTGCTTACTATTACTTACTACTGACCCTGAGATCATTATTAAGTGCAATCAAAGCTCTTGGATAGAAACTATTCAGAAGGCGTGTGGTTCGAGTTTTCATTATCCTGTATCTTCTGCCCGAAGGTAACAGTTCAAAAAGGTTGTGAGCAGGATGGGTGGGATCTCTCAGGATGTTGTGTGACTTCTTCAAACAGCGAGACGTGAAGATCTCGTCCAGGGTTGGTAGTTGGAGCCCAATAACATTCTGGGCAATTTTAATTATTCTCTGTAAAGCCTTTTTATCCGTTACAGAGCTGCTCCCATACCACGATAGTATACTATAGGTTAAGACACTCTCAATGGTACTGTGATAATAGGACAGGAGTAGGTGCTGAGATAGATTCAATCCCCTGAGCATTCTCAGGAAATACAACCTCCCCTGCACCTTCCTCACAGCCATATTAATATTTACAGTCCATGAGAGGTCCTCGGAGATGTAAATGCCCAGGTATTTAAAACTGCCAACCCTCTCCACCTCCTCGCCATTTATGTGCAATGGTAAAAATACACTTTTCTTTCTCCTGAAGTCAATTATAAGTTCTTTGGTTTTTTTGGTGTTAAGCATAAGATTATTTTCTTTACACCATTGAATTAACCCCTGTACTTCTTTCCTATAAGCAGACTCATCATTCTCACTAATGAGCCCCACCACTGTTGTATCATCCGCAAATTTGATGATTGTGTTGGAATTATACAGTGGGGTGCAATCACATGTGTACAGGGAATAAAGAAAAGGGCTTAACACACATCCCTGAGGAGCTCCTGTGCTTAATACTAGGGTAGAAGAATAGTAAGATCCCATTCTCACTGTCTGCGGCCTATCAGTCAGGAAATTCCTTACCCACAAACAGATCTTCTGATGTATACCCAGATTGGTCATTTTAAAAAATAACCTGTCTGGTAAAATTGTATTAAAAGCAGAACTATAATCCACGAACAACAGCCTTGCGTAGGTTCCCTGTTGTTCTAGATGACTCAGTACAGTATGAACAGCAATAGAGATAGCATCATCAGTAGATCTATTACTTCTGTATGCAAACTGGAACGGGTCTAGAGTGGATGGAAGACCAGCCTTAATATAATCCAGCACCAATCTCTCAAAACATTTCATAACGATAGATGTTAAGGCTATTGGTCTGTAGTCATTGAGAGATACCACCACTGACTGCTTAGGGACTGGCACTATAATCGATGTCTTCAGGCAGGTAGGGACAGAACCCTGCAACAAGGATAGGTTAAAGATGTCCGTAAATACACCAGCTAATTCTGCAGCACAGTCCCTAACAACTCGTCCCGTGATTCCATCCGGTCCAGCTGCCTTCCTGATATTAATGTTCCGAAAAGCACGTTGTACGTCAGAAGTCTGTAATAAAAGTGGTTGTTTATCAGTAATAGTTTCTGATGATGTGCTGGTAGCCAATGCTGTGGTGACGGTAGTTCCAGTTCCCACCTCAAAACGACTAAAGAATTGATTCAGCTGATCAGCCAGGGGCTCGCTGCTGCTAGTCAATTCGTTTTTAATATTTTGCCCTGTAATTTGTCGCAGGCCTTGCCATACTCGACGAGGGTCGGAGCTCTCAAAATGCTTTTCGATCCTCCGGCAGTACATAGCTTTGGCATCCCTAATGCCCCTTTTCAGTTTGGCTCTGGCTTCTCTATACTGTTGCGCATCACCAGAGTGAAAAGCAGCATTTCTTGCCTTTAACAGAAGATACACATCCCTGTTTAGCCAGGGCTTGTTGTTAGGAAACACCCGTATTTGTCTGGTGGTAGTGACAACATCAATGCAGCTTTTAACATAGAACAGTACTGTTGAAGCATATGTATCCACATTATTCTCCTTAAAAAGTGACCATTCGGTGCTCCTAAAACAATCTTGAAGTTGCTCAGATGCACCTGCTGGCCACACTCGTATCTCTCTGGTTGATGGTCTAATTCTGCGTGCGAGAGGTCTGTATGATGGAATCATAAGCAAAGATATGTGGTCTGACTGTCCCAAATTGGGCAAGGGCTTGGTCTTGTATCCATGCATGATGTTACTATATACTCGATCTAAAGTATTTTCCCCCCTAGTGGGACAATCAACATACTGGTGGAACTTAGGAAGCACAGTCCTTAAATCGGCTCGATTGAAATCACCAGCAACCACAAATGCTCCATCCGGGTGGGCCCGCTGCTGTTTGCTAATAGCAGTTAGCAGGTGGCCCATAGCTGTAGTAGTGTTTGCATCGGGAGGTATATACACCGCTGTTATTATGACAACATTAAACTCACGTGGCAGATAAAAAGGGTGGCACTTCACCACTAGGTACTCCAAGTCAGGAGAACAATGCGTGTCCATTTTTTAATGTCCGAGCTCCAGTTGTTATTTATATAAACGCAAATTCCTCCTCCTCTGCTCTTCCCGGATTCGGTAGTTCTATCCGCTCTAATTACTGAGCGTCCTTCTAGCTGCAAGAGTCCCTGTGGAAAAGAGGGATCCAGCCACGTCTCTAAAAGGACCATAACACAACAGTCCCGGATGTTTTTCTGCCGAGAGGTAATAAGTTCCAGCTCCTCCACCTTGTTGGGTAACGATCTAACATTTGATACAAAGAGACTTGGCAATGCAGGCTTGTGGGGATTTTTGCTTAGCCTCACTCGTAGTCCAGCCCTGCAGCCCCTCTTTTGCTTGCGCTCCCTCCGTTTTCTTTTCTTTCTGGCAAGGAGAGCAAGGGGAGTAGCCCAAGGATATGCAAGATATGGAGGCTCTCTTATAAGCTCAGCTGGAATGTTGTAAGTTGAGACCTCCTGGCTGCAACCTTTTCTGCCGATACTTAAGAGCTCTTGACGACTATAAATTACTTGTGCTTGAGTGTTCACAGTCCATAGCAACAATAAATTCACAGATAAAAGTAAAACACTAATCACTGAATACCGGTCTTTGGAGTGCCGAGCCGCTGCAAGTGCTTGCGCCGCCATCTACTTGACAATGTAATTTGGCATGTATTGTATTAACAGGCAGTGTCAGGAAGTTATTCAGCATCTAAAGGCCAGGGATGATCCAAGCAGAAGGTAGCACAGTGGGTGTCCTCCAGCCCAGTAGCTATAGCAAGTGGTCTTCAGCGTTGAACATCTGAGTGGGCCTGAGAGAAGCACCGAGAACCATGTATTGTTGGATGCATGTGATGAGTAGCTGGCATTGGGCCCTGATGTGAAGGGGGGGGGGACAATTTTGTCCATTTCCACTTTTAAAGACCAAGAGCAAAATCAAACAATTAAAAAATCTCCTGCTGCCTTGCTCACTGGTTGACTATTGGTGATAGGCTCCTACTGTCTTCTCCATCTGCTTTGAATTTGTTTCCAAAGTTCGTTCTCTCAAAATGTATTGATTTTGTAGATGAAAACTTTACATATCTGAACTTTGATGTTTTCAGTCTTTTTGGTTATATCTTTTTGCAATTAGTACATGTGAAATAGTGTGAAAATTAGGTTTTATGTGGTAAATTGACTGTCCAAAATTTTGATGCTCTTAAATAGTGATTAGGCTGATAAAACTAAATCTATATCATGGAAAGCATCCATTTAGTTATTCTGGACCTAGTATAGTTTTTACTTGGTACCCAAAATGCAGTATTCATTATACATAACACAGATTTTGCTTTCAATTTAGAAATGCAAAAACCGAATAAGTATTGCTTATGATTTATTCACAGAAAGTAGAATTAACACTGAATTAATTATAATTTGTACAAGAAAAACTATGTGTTGTCAGAAAGGTTAACATGCTCATTTTTACAGATACACAGTCATGGTGCCATAGATAGAATGGGACTGGACTGAGGTTAAACCAGTCAAATGTTTGTTCCATTGTGCACTTGGAAACTCAGCTCATGTTAATTATATTGCTATTTGCTGGCTTTATGCCACTGCAGCATTGACAAATCAGCTCATATGATCACCGCACCAGCTTGGCTGTTAGATGTAGCCACAATTGGCATTTAGTGTGTGAACAAGTTCACACAGCCACTAACTTCCAATGCTACTTTAAATTATTATGCACATGAGCCTACATTCTATGGCTACCTGCTCACATAGTTATGTTTAGTTAAGCTTATTATATTTATGTACCACTGTACACATCCAGAGGCATCCCAAAGTGATTTACAATAAAAAACCAGTTAAATAAACAAATAAATTGAAACACATTTTTTAAAAACAACAATAGTAAAACAAATATAAAATACTACAAATATTCATCCAAAGAAAATGTCGTCTAAAGCAGCACAAAACATTTTGGTTTTTCTTAATTGCAACCTTTATTGACTTACTTTAGCCCAGTTACCAGGAAAGAAACCTGGTGGTATGTTAGGAAAGAACAGGCTGCACATTCTCAAAAACTGCTGTGTTTCAGAACTGAACTTATCAAAATTGCTCTATGTCACACTGAGATAAGCAGACACTGCATGCCGCTTCAAGATTGCATATCTTTTACCATACCAGAGGAACATGCAAGACATCTCTTGATCACACTTCCCCTGAATCCACAAAGGTGAGGTTAAGATGTTAAACAACTGTCCAGCATAGTTTCCAGAAAGATTGTGTCTGCTTCTCAACTCTTTACATACCCAGACAAAGTGACAATTGCCTTTGAAGGTGGCTGGAGTATATGACACTTGCATATGCTGTCCCATGTCAACTTTCCATTGGTTAAGTGATCTCCAGCTTTTCAGCCATCCAACCCCCACAACATGAGCCCATCTCTCAGGTTAGTATTCCCATGCTGTGGGCATCTCTGTGCAGTGGTGGCAAAATCCTTGAACATTAGAGCTCTGAGCAGAGTTATTGTACACCATGGGACCTACGAGAATCTAACTTATGAAGCTGCCTTTCTAGGTCAGAGCATTGATACATCTTGCCCAGTATTTAGCCAAGATTGGCAAGCAGATTTCTCACAGTTTTGAGCATAGAGTTTTCCAAGCTCTGCTTTTTAAGATCCTTAAATTGGAGGTATCAAGGATGGAGCTTCAGCTGCTTTTTGCCCCTCTTTTTGCAACATGTAAATAGTGCAGTCATCTCCCAAAGGCTGCTTCCCCTTCAACATCAAGGCCAACATCACAACTCAGCAAAAAGATCTGACACAGCAACTTGAGCTCTTTTGCATGCTCTTTTCAGTTGCTATTCATTTGTTTCATTAACTTGCAATGGAATTCACTGAGTATTTTTAATTGTCTTGGGTTTGGTCTCTCTAAACACTTGGGAGAACTAATTTAATTTACTCATATTTTCTAAACTATCGATACTCGTGATAAAACAGAGAAACTAAATGTCCTTTTTATAAGTACTTCAGAGCATTCTGGTATCCAGTGCAGGGGCGGAGGAAGGGGGTGCGGTGGGGGCGGGCCACCAGGGCCACCCTGGGTGTCACCACTGAGAGGGGTGACGAAATGCCGGGTGGCACTCACTGTGGGGCCTGCAGCGCGCCCAAGCCACACATCTCTACTGGGAGAGACGGTCTGCCCGCTGCCTCCTCCCCACCAGCTGTAGGGCAGCTAGCTGAGTGAGAGGAGGCAGACAGACTCCTCAGACTCTCTGCGGAGCATCCTGCCCTGGCTGGCCCCACCCAGCTGGCCCTGCCCCTGGGTGCGGGGGATGCGTGCTGCCCCAGGCGCCCGATTGGCTTGCTCTGCCACTGATTCAGTGCACTTGTAGTAAGCTCAATATATTTATTTAGTGGCACGTGGTTATTTATTTATTTATTTATTTATTTGGAACATGGTTAACCCTATAGGGCTCTTGATTCCTTCTTTTGGTATCAACGTAAGTACGTATGGTGTATTTTTACACCATAATTCAACATATGGTGCCCTGACTTCTTACTTTTTCGAAATAGTAGAGAACAGAGGCATCAGTAAGGCTAACAAGATTGGCAGTTGCTTTTATTTTGATTATGTATTTTGTGGTTTTATATTTTGATTTTATTCTGTGAACCCCCTGAGACCTGTGGATATAGGGCGGTATATAAATTCAACCAACCAACCAACCAACCAACCAACCAATCAATCAATAATAAGGTATAGAGCATAGAACTGGTGGCGGTGTCCTATAGAGTGGGATTAGGGTCTCCCTTGTGTGTCTTCATGACTATCCTGCATGGATATGCTCTTGGGTATATGTGGAAGTTATGAATATGAGTCATCTGATCATGTGGGCCCTGGAATAATACAGTTCACCATCATTTGGCCATCATCTGGAGAAGGAATGAGGAGCTTATTTGCATTGAAATTAGAGGATGAGCATCCACATCCCATAGGCCCCCCCCCCGCCTCAAAATTAGCAGTACTATCCACAAGAGGTTACTGTTTATAAGCTCTTTTTTCAACTTTGTTTTCTGCTGCACTTTAGCAGTGAACCTTGAGACTTAGCAGTTTTGCTTCTGACAGGGTTACTGTGCCTTTAACAACTGAATGACAGGCAAAAATACAATAATCAAATTTCTGGTGAGGGGAAAGTTTTGCTTGTTCAATTCTGGCCAATAAGACAATAATTAAAGGTATAAGAGCCACATTTTTAATAATAATAATAATAATCCGCTAACAATAACTGAGCAGAGCTTTATCTTGAATGTGAAAGGGAGATGGAAAACTATATGTTTTGTTTAAGAAAGACAGACTAGACTCAGCTATACAGCTGCAAATGAAACTTTTTAAGTGTGTTTTAAGTGCAATATACAATGTGGCACTAGATGACGATGGAGAGCCTTATGGAAAACTCAATGTATTTGTAAAAACTTTTTTTTTAAAGCATTTTCAGAATTGTTTTTATATGTGTGTAGATTCCACTAGGATGTGTGTTTGTATATCTTCTTGGGAAACTCGGGGTTTGCCGAGGGAGGACAAGGGAGAAAATCATTTGAAATAATTAAAAAACGAAAATAAGGGGAAATGTAGTAGTGGGGAGGGGAGAGCAAGAGGCAGCAAAGGATTTTGATGTCCTAACAGATGGGATTTGAAATCAGCTCACAGAACAGGTTGTGTGTGGGTTTGTATGATGACTGGTGACACAGTCAGTAGGTTTGGGGAATTTCTGGCATGTGAAGTAGCATATTAAAAGTGCATAAATTTTAATAACTATTACTGTGCATCTTCACTTTGGGGGCTTTCTGTTTTGCAGATATGCCTGTGATGGGTATTGCTAGTGCTTTCTTGTCTTTTCTTCAGGGGTACTCAGGGGTACGTAGTACCGGCACATCTTCTGTTGTTGTTAAAAAGTGTGGCACTTACTGTACCTACTTTATTGTGAGTACTGGCACTTATTTTTCAGGGGGGGGGGAGCACTTGGTATTGCTATTATGTACTAGGGGAAATGTTTCATATGTGCAGCTATTGGCTCTTGAGGCTTTCCTTGGATAATGGTGTATGTTTCTATGTGCATGCACATGCATCTCTAGCATGTGGCTTGCCTCATATCTGCAGCGCATCTTTTCCTCGAAGTGGCATACTTCAGAGTCTGGATTGTGTTCTTTGACCTATGGAAATGTGGGAAGGGTTAATTTATTAATGGCCCCACCTCAGAGTAAAGCATTGGGTTTAATATACTTTACTTACCAAGGCAATTCCCAAGACATTCCATAGCAGAAAAAGGTACATGTGAAGTAACTGAAAAATTGTTTGTTGAAGTGCCTGTCATCACTTACCTGTACCTTGGAGTATGGGGAGCCATTGCTGCCCATGGGAACTCTGTGAGGAGCTGCAATTTCAGGGAGGACTCAGAAGAGATTGGAACATTTAGGGAGTTCCTGCCCCTTCGTCATCATGCGAATGGGTCCCAATGCACATATGGCTCTTTCCTTCTCTCAAGAATGCTCCTGGCAGTGATAGCCAAGCGAGCACAACTCCACTGGCTCTGGACATTCCTATGCCTGAAGCTATCTCATTTCTTAGGGAGCTGGAGGTAAAGAGGGAGAAACTGGTGCTGGTGTGGAGTCATCAGGGGCACAAGCAAGGTGTCCCTGGGATCACTCTACTGTGACACAGCTGGTTATTCAGGATTCTCAGTTGGTGGTGGTCTCCATAGATTCAAACATGTCCCACCCCCCCACCCCCCCTGTATAAAGTCCAACCAAGTTCAGTGTTGCACCTGTTGATGGCTGTAGGGTTTTTTAAAACTGTTATCTAGTTAAAAAACTTAAGTTATTTCACACTTAATATGTCTTTACTCTGCTTTCAAGATGATAAGGGATTATATGGTGTTAGAACTGTAAGGTGGAATGTAAGGTCCTAGGTGTTTGGCATTTTGTTTTGTTTTTGGATATCAGCAAAAGAAATATAATATCCCATTAAACCTTACACATTACATAGTATGCTTTAGTGCTTTAGGGTGAAACTCATTTTTTAAAGCAGCACTCTCAAGAGAGCCTAATAGTATATACTGATGGGGCTCCTCTACTGATCGTAGCACCTTAGGCTGGTCTATACTGGAGAAGACACTCCTTCAGATATCTGTGTCATTAGTGTCAAAAACCCCAATATGTTGTACTTGGTTGGTTGCAGCATTTCCTTCAGAAATAGATTTATTGACTTAGAGTTAAGTAGAAGACTCCAGGAAGCACAGGCAATTTGAATTGGATGCCAACTATTCTAAACCATATGCTTGGAACAAAATGATAATAAGTTGAGTCCACGTACTGGAAGAAAGATTACTCTTTAAGAGATGGTTCAACAGGGAAACTTACCCAAGCTAAGCATTGTCTTCTGCTAAGGTAGTTCAGGTAGTTCACAAAGTAGCATTTCAATATATATTTTTGCCATGATCTTTTAACTTATGCATGAATGTGTAAATAAATGCAAAATAAATAAATAAAAATTCCTTCCAGTAACACCTTAGAGACCAACTCAGTTTGTTATTGGTATGAGCTTTTGTGTGCATGCACACTTCTTCAGATAAATAAATGCAATTTAGTGATATATAAAGATAAAGGTACCCCTGACTGTTAGGTCCAGTAGCAGACAACTATGGGGTTGCGGTGCTCATCTCGCTCTATATGTAAGAGCTGTCTAATAATGAAAGAACAACTGGCTATATTGTGTTTTTGAAAGTGTAAAGACATCCAAGCATCTCTATAGAAAGTTGATCCACGAGACATTGGGATTTATATTTCATGCGCTTTAGAGCTCATACTGTCAAGTCTAGTTGTTGAAACATCAGATATTGGCTCCAAGATGAAAAAGAAACTCCTGTCTCTCCCATAATACTTAATGGTTGGTAGGGTTCTTGCGCCAGTGCTTCTTTTAATCTGAATCCACCCAACAGATACAAAGTGTAGTAGTTAAGACACACACACACACACACACACACACACTATAGAGATGGCAACTGTCTTCCCTTGAGGCTCTCATCCTTCTAATCCATCCTTAAGAGGAAATCAATATAGATTCTCTAAAAGGATTTCACAGCTGTCACCCACATCAACAGATGGAGAACCACAACCTGCTTAAGCAATCTTGAAAGGAGAAGATTCACTGGACTATGTAGGACTATCATGTGCAATAGCAAGACTGATACCAATGCAGATCATCATGGTGGAATGATAATCATAATTAAATAATATTAGCTGGAGATGTATAGGAATGGAAATGCACTGAAGTATTTCAAGGGTATACTACTACTATCTTCCTTTATCTTTTCAGGAAATTTATATACTAGGAATCTGAACAATTTATAACCAGATAATGTAAATAGCCACATTGATGTTGGTTTTGGGTGTGTGGTTTTTTGCGCAGGAGGGGGAAAGCTGTTGGAATATTTATTTATTTATTCATTGCTAACTATGACATGTGCAATTTTGGAGTAATTACATCTTCTCCAGTACAAGGTACTTTCCACCACAGGAAAATTGTGACAATTGCTGTGAGATAGGCAAAAAAAACCCCACAGAACCCAGTCAATCCCCATTCCTGGTCTTGAAACCAGTGACCAACATCTGTCCATAGCAAAGTCAATAACTCAAACCAAGCTGTTTAAGATGGGAAGCACAACCAGAAAAAGACAAGCGATTGTGATCTTTTTGCATGTAGGCATTACACCCCTGGTAGACAGAAATGAGCCTCATGTGTGTTGGAATATTACTAAGGAAAGCATATTCATATACATAGGCAATTGTATGCATAATTACCAAGTACAGAATGCTTATTTAACTTCACACCAACATATCTCTCCAAATGAAGACTTCTGTTATGATGACATTCTGGGCAGTGTGGTAAAAGTACATTTCACAGACACCACTGGAATCAGGATGTACTATGAAATTCAATTATGTGGTTTTCAAAGGTTGTCACATAAACTAGTCAGAAACCTAATCAAACTGAATTAACAAAGGAAAACATTAGTTGCAGATCAACAGTGTATTTTGTTAAAAGTCCAGAACCATTTTAGCAGATTTAAAAAGGGACGTGCTGTGTGGAAAGACTAAAAACAATTCCTTATTAAGTGAATAGTTAAACTCCCAGGAATTATGAGACTAGTGATGCCTTTACTCTCAGCACAAAATATTGTGAAGAATATTATTTTCATTTTCCTTAGAGATTTAGACATTGTAAGAGACAAGTCTCACAACAATACATTATACAACAGCTGAAACAGCAATTATCTGGCAAAGAAGGCCCTATGTTTTTTCAGCAACAGCGTTCAAGAATGATAGGGCTAATTTTGTGCATTGCCTCATTCAGAACAATGTCTGGGAAATAACACAAGACTGTGATGGCAATATGCTGATGAAGTAGAGGAGATATGGTTGAAATAATGCATTGGAATATTAGGACTTCAGAAAATAAAACCATTGGCAACAGCATTGCAATAAAAATAATTATCTACGGATGCCTTAAGAACTGCTGACTTCGTGGAGAAATGCTTTGAAATTTTATTGTTTGTGGATTGTAGAAGGATTTTTGAGATATAATAAAACACATTGTGAACAAAAATGCAAGCAACAGAGTAGCATTACTGAAGCCAATAAGTTAGCTAAGTCAAATATTTGGTGCAATTGAACCCAACTTAAGCACTTTAAAGTCCTATTGATTTCAGCAGAAGCTCTGGCTTAACTGATACCCATTGACATCCATGGGTTCTTAAATTGCTTATGAAGCTATTTTGGACAGACCTCCTTTTTACTTGAATGAGAAATGCTGATCACAGCAAATTTTGAATGAGAAAAAGTCCAGTCTACTGTCTGTACCACGCACAAATTTTTCAGTAGAAGAGAGAAACCCAAATTGATTCAGTCAGTACTACAATCCCATTAAGTGACCTTGAAACACATCCCAGTAGTATCACCAAAAAAGAAAAGAACACTAAATTAAAGAATTAACCACCTTAAAGATTTCCACAAAGTGATTACATAGTCATGAGCTAAATGCATTAACTTACTTGTAATTGAGCTCTAATTACATTGAGAGCACTCAATCCATTTAATAGCCTAGATGATACTGCAAACAAAATCATAGAATTTTAAATATTTCTTGGTGCCTCCGTTAGTAAAGCTTTTATAGATAACCTTGGAGAAATCCTATTGATTTTTAAAAATCATTTCAATTGCATTATATTATCAATACTTACTTTTAAAAATAGAAGAACTGGTCTGCTTAAATACCTAGGTAGGGCATAGTTATTGACATATGTACACTCACAGAATGACATTGACATTGTGTTCATCATAATCTTTAGGAATTGCATCAGCGAAGTGTTTTAAAGGTGTTATTTATTTTCACTCAACATTTTGTTGGCCTCAGTAGTAAACAAAAAAACAAAAAACAAAAAACAACCTTCAGAGTATGTTAGTTCATACTGTAAAGGTGAAGAAAGACACAAATAATTTATGAGGTCCAAAAGTATTGTTTCAATACTTTACCTGCAAACTTGGTATGTAATACATTTTAGTCCATCTTGGACCACCCTGCAGACTAGTATTCAGGGAAAACTGCTGCCCTTTCTGAAATCTGTTGCTGCACACATACCTATATTTTGGAACTGATGATTGTGAGACATAAAACTGCCAACAGGGAAAGGGTGAAGTGCTCCTTCACAATTTGCCCTTCATTTGTTCCTAAGTAACCTTTCATTGCTCCTAGGTACAGTCTCAAGGAGTTGCTTTTCATTTGTGGCTAGTCTTCCCTGGAGAAACTAAGTACTATCAGGGAGAGGGATTTGTCTTGCACTTAGTTGAGTGCATTAACAAAGAGCTGAGAACAGGAAAGTGTTGCCTTGAGTCCTAATGTTGCATTGTATTTTGAAAACAACCACCTTTTAAAGCCAAGCTTTCGAAAATCAACGCCCCTGTGTGGATCCCATTGAATTATTCTTATTTGGCTCCAGATTTGCTAGATTTTAGAAAATGTCTATAAAAGCACATTTGCACATACAGCAAATAAATAAAATCAGTCTTGAGAACGGAATTAAACAGGTAGGACTCTCACTAGACTCCCTGTACTGATTATTGGAAAATCCTGCTTTTTTGACAATTAAACACAGATTTTTAGGCAATGAACCAAATCAGGAATAGCATCTGTGCAAGTCTGGGGATGGTGTGATGTGGAAAGCCAATGGTGATTTATCTCTCCCATTTTACCAACTGCCCTGAGTCAAAGCAGGACATACATGCTAGCAAAACTGAATGTGCTACCTTCAGCAATACTACAGGGGAGAGTCCAGAAAATACCACTCTCAGAGAGACTATGCCCCGGTGGACAGAGCCATATAGAATCAGTTGTGCATGTTCATTTGCATTGCCCATCTATCAGACAATTCAATATAAGTTCATTCATCAGTTGTTAGCTGGGAGTGGCAGTAAGGTAAATGTAAGGTAGCCTTCCTAATGTTTACTTAGGAAGGGGATCAGATGGAGATGGTAGCCATGTTTCTGCAACACGCCGTGCAGATTCGGGAATGTTACGCAACAATATTTTATTTGCTGAGATTTTGCTGAGTGAATTTATTGTACTGAACCTTTCTGAATTTTGTCTATATGCCAATAAAGGTTTGGGATTGAGAAATAGAATCTGTCAAATGTTTGATTCACTAGGGATGGAGCATGATCCCCCCCCCCCAAAAAAAAACGGATCTGGGAACATGGCTTCTAGAGGGGGCAAAAGCTTTACTGAATTCAAAGGTAGGGAGGTGAAGGCAAAAAAAAAAAAAAAAAAAACCACCTCTCCCACCCCTTGTACCAGGCAAAATCTAAAGTCAAGTCTAAGAATGTCACTTACATTTTGAATGAAACCCTAAGCACACTAGACATTAAGGCCACCGCATTTAGAAGCACTTAGGACTCATCCACTTCTTATATGCTCTCCCGCAGGGGAACCTGTGGTTTACTGCTGGTAAATGGCAAGGTTTGCCAGAGAAAGTGATGGGGAATGAAAAACTGCTCAGATCTGTGCCTAGAAATCATGGGACAAGCATAAAGTCTTTCAGTCCCGTCCTGTCCAGGCATGGGACAAGCTGAGGTGTGGTATATTGTTGTTGTTGATGAAGTTGCTATCATCTTTGGTCACTTAATTTTTTAAAAAAATCTCAGAGTGAAGACAGAACACGAATAGTAAAATAAATAAATTAAAATCAAATCAAAGCACAACTTTCTCTTTAAAAAAAATCCTAAAATACTCAGCCAACAATGTAATAAGCAGGTCAAGTCCTGCTAACCCAAGCTGCTAAAAGATAAGCAGGGTAGAAAAGGCTAAATTAACCATGAAATGCCTGGGTAAATAAAATATGCCTTATCCTGGCCCCTAAAAAACTGACAACCTTTTCCTGGGGAGAGCTTTCCACAGTGCTTGGGACTGCAATGTTTGCCATGCATAGACAAATACTGGAAGTGAACTCTGATAGTAGAGAATATGAGGTAGCATTGAGGTATGGAAGGTGCATACAATACGTATTCAAACAGAAAAAAGTAGAGTTGACTTCCCCCTACTCCCTTCCCTGGTTCCATTGTTTATCATCATACCGCATGTCCTTTTTAAATTAAAAAATCATTAAAATTACTTATTGTCCAGTCACAATGCCTTTTCAAGTCTTTTTAAAATCCTGCTGATGTATTAACCTGTGTACATTGCTTCTGTATGTATGCAATAAAGTCCTTCCAATCTTCTTTAAATTCATTGTCATCTCTTCCTCTTAATTTCTAAGTCAATTTTTGCCATTTCAGCATATTCCATTAACTCCACTTGCCAATCTTCTTTAGCTGGGACACCTTCTTCTTTCCAATGTTGTGCTAATAATATTTGTGCGGAAGTTGTTGCATACTTAAATAGGCCTTTTTGCGGTTTTTGTATTTCCACTCCTGTAATACCTAATAGGAAAGCGTCTGGTTTTTGAACAAACATTATTTTAAACATCTTCTTCAATTCATTATAAATCATTTCCCAGTCATTCTTAACAATTTTGCAATCCCACCACATATGAAAAAATGTCCCTTCTGCTGATTTACATTTCCAACACTTACTTTCTTTATTTTTATACATTTTTGCTAATTTTACTGAAGTTAGGTACCATCTATACATCATTTTCATATAATTTTCTTTACTCGCCACACATGTCCAAGTTCATCCTTTAGTTAGCCAGCTTCTCCCTCATCCGAATTCACAATAATAAAAAGATGCAGTTCTTGCCACTAATTGGCACCCATCTGTCTCGAGAGAAAATGGAAGAGTGAGCCTTTGGGAGTTGAAGTCAAGCCATTGGAGAGATAGGCACCTGCTGTGGCTGTAGAGACAGATATGGAAGAGACATGCTTTGTTGCAGCTGGGGCAGATGAAGGCATCCAGTTGTGCTGATGCAAATGTTTCTTCTTCCTGCATTCTTCCCAGCCACTACTAGGCTGGCTTTCCAATCTGTACTGGCAAGTAAAAGTGCCCATTAACACTCTCCTCCCTCTTTTGAAATGACATTGGTGCTGTTTCCTTTTATACCACACAGTCGTCTGTAAAATGCAGTGCTTTGATTGGTTTCTATTTCTGCAGTAGCTACAGCTCTTTGTAGTACTTTGTTTCCTCAGATCTCTGCTTTGGCAGTCATCTGGCAGTCTCCCCTGAACTAATCAATGGGGCTTTCTTGTCACTGATTTAATGTTTCATGTTTTGGAAGGGAGATCTTGCTTTATCTTAGGGTGTGCGCAGATGATGTGTGAAGGCTGCTCTAAATGGCTCCTTGTGATAGTAGCCTCCAGCAAAGTCGTATCCAGCTGCTTGCAATGTGTACTGGGGTAATTTTCTCATCTCACCACAAAACGTAGCAATCTTTGCAATGGCATGGAGGAAATTGCCCAACCCATGTGGAAAGCACAAGCACACCAATGATTTGCCCCATGGAGATGGCCATCACTAGGAGTCATTGGTTGTAGCTTCCATCTTCTTTGTATGGCACTAGACATACAATACTTTACTTTAAAAAGGAAAGGTTCTGGAAGGGCTTGTGTATGCTGCTGACATATCTAGCCATCTAAGGGTACTGTCAATAAATGTTTTGTGATGTTATAAGCAATGTTACATGGTTTGCAAGGGCAGTGTAATGCAGGTTTCTCGTACCTTAGTGCCTGTTGTAGTGCTGAAAGCTGTTGGATATGCGACTTCAAAAAGCTCCTGTGTTATTCTTTCCTAAGTAAAGAAAGAAAAGAAAATAGGAACAGCATTTCAGAGCCTAGATATATACGTTGTGAGAAGGGAGTGGGGATCTAAAATGTTTGCGTGTGTGCACATTCATCTCTGCCTGTGTGTACATGTATGTATTGAAGACCACAGATGTTTATTGGAAGAATTTAAAATGTACGTATATTTAGGAAAGGAATTTATTGCAAGATATATCTTTGTAGGGGGCAGTTTTTAATCCCAAAATACCCGTTTCTTTTGTAAGTGGTATGGTACAGTGGCTAATCCAGAGTTTAAAGAAAACCTAAGCTATCCATTTGAATGCACATCAGCCTTTTTGACTGTGGTACTTAACTCATTTGGAGATGCAGAAAAAGCAGTGAAGAGACAGCTGTGTTTATCTGATTTGTGTGCATGGAGGATGCAGAAAACTTCAAAACGGGAAAATCTGAACTCTTATCTGCTACATTCTGTCCAGCTGTGTATGAGTTTTACAACAGTACTGCAATCTAGGCTATCTAAAGTGGTTCTATAAAATATTGTTACCTTCCTTGTGTAATCAAACTTCAGAGTTCTGTGGTTGATATGAAGCCCAAAATAGGAAACTGTTTTTATATTTATAACAATGTTGTGCTAGCTTGTTTTTGAAATCATACAATACTTTGAAGAAACAAAAGGTAGCATGACCTATACATGCAGCTGAATAAGTTGGTAGAAACCTGAAGGTTTAGAATGGGCTACACCAGCAGATCACAAAGAGGAAAGTCACATTTTTAATGCTTCTTTAAGTAAACTCACTGTAAGAAAAAGGAGAAATAGTAAATAAGGGAGAGAGAAAATTAACCCAGCCTGCTTCCTGTACTAGCTTTCTATTTACAATGAGGTGTTATTCTTGTTTTAAATGAAGTATTAAAAACCTAATACACTAATACGTGGTAGTCCATTTTGCCACCGAATTCTCTGGCATGTAAATATCTACTTGCTTAGTCACTTGTGATGTAAGATTTTTCTCAAGGTCTCACATCTGAAACCTTTGGAATATTAAAGGACATTTCTTTCAGGCCAAGGCAGTTGGGTTTGAAAAAGAATCAGAGTGTTTAACTTTTGAGGATATATTTCATCTTACTTGTACAATGGGAAATAGAATAATAATAAAAAGCACAACAGTTCAGAGGAAAATGATAAGCATTGGCTTGAAATCTGAGTTCCTCTTTTCATGACCAGAAGAGCTTCTTCAAATCACAGAATGAACTCTGACCCAGCAGAGGCTTTCATTGGCAGAGGTGGGGTAGGTGGTTCTCACTTATTGCCTCCCCCCTGTCTTCAGACTCTCGTACTCTTCTCCTATGCGCTTCTGGGCTCCTCCAATTCTCCAATCAAATTTGTGGGGGGAAAGAGGAATTGGTGAAAACTGAGTCCCCGTTTCTACCAGTTGGAGCACCCTGTCCACAAATTTCTGTATATGATCCAAAGCATTGCTATTTTTGTTGCTTTGCTTGTCTGTTCCTTTGTGGAATTTCTTTAAAGCACTGAGATTTCATTCTTATCCAGGCTCATAGAGCTAATGTGTGAATTGGACAATGTTCTAGCTGAGCAGAAACAGTTACATTTCAAAAGGGCATGGTGCCAACCCTTTCATTCAAGTTGAACAAATTTTTACCTCTGACTTTATTGTACTCATTGTTAGGCCACTGGCTTGGGCAATCATACAATGAAAATATTATTTACTGAAACAGACAATAAGATACATAAAAAAACAGCACAATGCAGAATGAGAGGAAACATGTTTCATTTTGAGAGCTGCTGTAGAGTACCTCAGGCCTTAACAACAGGAACACTAGCAAACATGCTGTAGAAGTACTTGTATTTCAGAAGGTCTTTTTTTGAAGTTAGTTTTTTTAAAATAACAAACAAACAAACCTTTTTTGGGGGTGGGGCAGAGCTTCATGTTCAATCAGGAATCAAATTAGGATTATGACCTGGGGCTTTTTCGTAGCCCATATTTCAGATGATCCAGATTCCATTCTAGGTCTTCCTATGTTTTCAGCTAGATCATGGGTAGGTGTTGTTTTCATTATCATTATCCCTATCATTTTGAGGGGCAATGAGCACTCTGAGAAGAACCAAGGACAATTGCATGACTGTATGGAACCAGATATGTTAAAACTCTGCAATGTATGTTGGCATCTGGAAGTATCAGTCTTTTATTTCTTAGGCACAGGGATACAGCAGTTAACTTCCTAGAAGCTACAAAGCCCCAAACTCTCTTCCTTAGAAATCAAAACAGCAGGAGTTAGGTCTGAACAGATTTCTTCACTGGATTACTGAACTCCATGTATTGTTTGGCACCAGAATCACCTTCAAAAAGAGAAGGCAGTTCAGGAAGAAAACAAAGATTAAAGTTTCAGGAAGAATCAATACGAATGTCCAACAATGTGTGCGTGTGTTTGCTTTTTAAAAAAAATAACAAGATGAGTTATTGTGGTCGAGGATGCCTAATGGTTTTTATTGCCATTTAGAGCTATAAACTTTATGCTGTACCTCTCAGGCAGACACATTCTTCTCTGCCAACAATTGCTAGTAGTCAATCAGAACTCAGTAGCACAATGAGCTGGTTTCTATTTTGTTCAAATTCCTCAACAATCCATATGAGTTTAATTAGTGCTTTGCAATGGTGCATTTGATTTCTGGCTGAAAGGTCTGCAGTATGAAAGCATTGTTAAATATAGGACAATTGTCGTTTTAATGGGATATAATTTATAGGGCTACGGCTATGCAATGGTGCTTAATGTAGACATTTGCAATTTAAAATAGAGAAGATGAAAAGAAATAGTAGGTGGTTGCTAACTGGAGAGGGGGAATCACTAGAATCATTGTTGATTGATAGTAGAGTGAAACAACCCTCTGGCATAAGAAAGGTTTGCACACAACATTTTCATAATTTATAAAACTGAATTGTAGCAAACATTCTATACAATTTCATATTCTGCTATTGGGGTGATAGTTACATTCTTGGGAGCTATGGTGCTGTTTGCATAAGGGTGTATTCATTACCACACTTATGCCACAGTTCATTTCATTTTTGTATTTTAGTAACTATTGGCTCAGTGCAAAAGGTTCCAGGTTCAGTTCCTTGAATTCTGTCTGAGAGTTGCTCAGCTTGCGTAGCTGCTCCTAGTTAGACATAGCAGTGCTCTGGCTTAGTATTAGGCAGCTTAATTTTTAGCATTTTCTGAATATATATACTGTCTCCTCCCTGAGTTGGGGAACCAATTTCTTTTATTGCTTGCTTGCTTGCTTGCTTAACAGAGAATTTGCTAAATTCCTGCCAATGTCAATTGATAAATTTTATTAAGAAAGATTTGGGGAACAAGAAACCTCAAGACAGCACTGCAAAGTAGTTTTTATTTTTATTTTTAAAAGGCAAAATTAATGATTGGATGTGTGGCTGTGATGGTGCAACATGAATTCATCAATTTTTTAAATGTGGGAATTGAACAATCTTCACATGTATATTATTATCACAACAATCCATTCTCTTTTACAAATGAAAACAGTCAACAACCTGCAAGGTATGTAAATATTACCTTTCTCTTGTCCTGACATGGAAAATTGAGAGATGAATTGTTTGCCCCCCAAAGCCAATTGGTAAGTTTATTGGTAGAGGTGCAATTTGAACAAATATAGTTTGCTTCACAATTCGGTCATTTAGATCTGATGTTCTTCTTCTTGGGGATCACTCATAGTCGAGTAAGATTGTCTTCCATAAACATGGTTTAAAAGTGAGTCCATAAGTGGACTTCCGGCAAGGACACCATGCTGGGCGGCCGTGGGTTGTTTCGGTAGCGAAGCGACCCAGGCCAGCCCGGGGGTTGGAGCCCCGCTACCGCACAGCGGGGCTCCGATAAGCCACGGGAAGAGCGTCCTGCGGCTTGGGCTCTCCAGCGAGCCCGCTATAGTGCTGGGCTCTTCTCCCGATCCCCTTGTAAAAGGGGAAAGGGAGTGAAGGGTACCCAGCGCTGGGCTGTGGAGGCAATGCCCCAACCGGGCGGCGATGCGGCGGCTGCCGCCTGCATGAGCGTGTCGTTCTTCTGAAAACTGAAAGGAAAAAAAAAAAACCGTCTGCTGTAAGTACGGACTATTTGGATTACAATTTAACAATTGGCAACCGGGAGGGATGTTAAAAGGAAGCCCGTTCCTCTCCTTTGTTGACAGAGAAGATAACTAAGTTTCCAGTAGCTGCAGCTGCACCGTTGGATACAATGTTGTTTTGAAGTTTTTTGACAGATGAGACGGATTGAATCCCTGTTAGGGGATTGAAGGTATTGGAAATATCTCTTCTTTGGAGTTTTGGATTGTAATCTTTTCACTCTGCCTCAGGGAAAAATGGCGCTGGGAAACTAGCAGTTAAAGATGGAAAAGTACTGAAACTTGATACCCTTTGTCTTCTTCAACCATGCTCGCTTTCGTTTTCAAACTGGTTTTAGATCCGGGTATTACCCATGAACAAAGGATAACCCTTTTAAAATTAGAATTGTTGAATCAGAAATTGGATTTGATAAGACTGAATTTCAAAGAAATGTTTTATGGAACAGGAAAAACTAGTGAGATTTTGGAGAACTTTGCCAAACTGGAAGTAAACCTCGCCAGGGAACTGGAGGGAATATTGGAGAAATACAACAAAGTGACTACGCAACTCCAAGGAGCTGAAAAACCCTGCTGGAGTGAGAGACACAGGGTTGGTGCCCTAAAACTCTGTGGGGGTGAGAGACCCAGGGTTGGAAGATTTATATCCTGTCTCTGGGGTGAGAGTCCAGAGATGAAGGTGAGAAGATTTTTGAAGATACAAGTTGAAGATGATCTGAACTTTGAAATGGTGTTGCTGGAAGATGAGAGTTGGCGTTCCCCGGAGTTCCCTGCGAGGAAGTCTATGGACTGTGTTTTGATTTTTGGCATTAAAGAAAAAGAGGTGATACTGAACAATGATGGTGGAGGGAGGTGGAGAGATGTTTGGTGGGTGAGCCTGAGATGGCCAAGGAAAATGGTTAGAAGAGGGATAGGGTGAAAATGATAGAATTATAATTAGGACGGCTCTATGGTACCCTGAAGATAGCGTGTTAAGATTTTATGATTTTGAACTAGTGAAGAGATATGTGATTGATTATCAGCAGCAGTCTAAGTAAAATAAGATTTAAGATTTGATCTAAGAAGTATTATGTTGTATTATAAGATGTTAAGTTTTTAGGATTTTCGAACTAGAGAAGAGATATCTGAATGATTATCAGCAGAAGTTTAGGTAAATAAGATTTAAGAATTGATTCAAGAAGTAATATGTTGTATTATAAGGTTAATCAAATGTAAAGAAGTCTATTTGGCTATTTTAATGATAATGGATAATGATAATGGATTTTAAATTTAAAGATGGATGTTATTAAAGTAAATTAGTATTGAAAGCAAAGGAGAGAAAACGGGGGAAGTCACCCCAAGAAGATTCAAAACAAGAATTTTTTTTCCCGAAACAAGTAAAGAGATGTTTTGGTGTTCCAGTTTAGATGTGTCTATGTTTAGGTTTGTAAATGTTTTATGTTATATTTGTTTTGTATTGTCTCTGTGTTCTGTCTTTGTGCAAAAACCAATAAAATCATTTAAAAAATAATAAAAAAATAAAAATAAAAGTGAGTCCATAAGTGACTGTGGAGGCCAATTCTGGATCCACACTTCCTTCCACAGTGGGGACATATGTTTCCAGGCAGGAGTTGATCATGGTGATGGTTTGCCATACGTGCCTTCCTCTTACCATGTTTCTCCCTTTTGTCCTGAGTTCAAGTGTCATTAAAGTCCATGACACCTTTGGTAAAGGCTGTTCTCCAATTGGAGTGCTTGCAGGCCAGTGTTTCCCAATTGTTGGTGTTTATCCTACATTTTTAAAAGTTTTGCTTTGAGAGAGGCTTTAAAACTCTTTTGTTGACCTCCAGCATTACGCTTTCCATTTTTAAGTTCATAATAGAGTAGTTGCTTTGGAAGATGATAAACAGGCATCTGAACAACATGACCAGTCCAATGAAGTTGATGTTGAAGAATCATTGCTTCGACACTGGTGATCTTTGCTTCTTCCAGTACACTGGCATTAGTTCTCCTGCCTTCCCAAGTGATATGTGGAATTTTTTGGAGACACCGTTGATGGAATCTTTCGAGGAGTTGGAGATGGTGTTCATAAGTGGTCCAAGTTTCACAAGCATACAGTAAGGTTGGTAGTACAATAGCTTTGTAAATAAGCATTTTGGTTTCCCTCTGAATGTCCCGGTCCTCAAACACTCTGCACTTCAATAGGGAGAAAACTGCACTCACAGAGCTCAGGTGATGCTGGATTTCGGCATCAATGTCAGCCCTTGTGGAAGATAACTGCCCAGGTAGGAGAAGTGATTGACATTTTCCAACGTTACACCATTGAGTTGGATTTGTGGTGCTGCAGAGGGGTTGTTTTCTGCTTGTTGATGCTTTTTTTTTTGGATGTTGAGCGATATGCCAAGCTTTCCGTAAGCTTATGTGAAGATATTTAGGGTGGTTTGGAGGTCATTCTCTGAGTGTGCACACACTACGTTGTCATCAGCAAACTGAAGCTCCATGATGGAAGTTATGATAATGCTGACAATGATAGAAGAGGGATAGAACTAAGGCTGCAAGCCTAACTACATTACCTGAAAGTAAGATCCACTGAATTCACTTGAAATTACTTCTGAGTAGACATGGTTAGAATTGTGCAGTAAGACATGGATGCTTGAGGAATTTGATCTTTGCAAATTCTGAAATTTACTAACTTGATTCTTGCTTCCCAGACTAATGTGAGGATTGGATGTTAGTTACCCACTAGCTTTGACAGTTGGCAAATGTTTAGGTTTTTTATGCATTTATTTATTTCAGCAATATATGTATGTAAAAATATGTATTTTTGAGAGAAATGCATATATAAATGGAAATTTAATTGCAGGAATGAGAAAGAAATCATTTATGGGTAAACACACCCAAAAATGATATTGAAAAATCTAATCAGATAATGTTGCAAAAGTGTTTGGTTCTTTGTGAGATGCAAAGGTTTGGTTGGTAGGAAAGATAGAATAGAATAGCATAAAACATGACAAATGTTATGTTGAAGACTTTGCATAATCTCCTTGCATTATTTTTTCCATCAGAATAATTGTGGGTCTACATGTATCATATGGCAGAAGCATCTCAATCTTGCTTTAGTGAAATACATGGTTTTCTATGAAAGTAGCATTGAGGACCACAGCCCAAAATAATTGATATGCTTTAAATAAAGCCATCAAGGGACTGTGGAAATTTACTGCAGCAGACAACTCAACACTTAACTGCCATTCCAGACTGTAAAAGTTAAATCGCTCCATGCTTTTCATAATTGTACTGGCCTGATACCATATTTACAGATGAACATGCCAATAAAACAACTATTTATGGATGCTGAGCCTTCTGTTCTGTGATTTCTGCTGCGTTTCTGGTGAGCCCATAATTAAACTTCAAGGCGGCATCCTTTTTTTTCTCATGTCTCCATATAAAATAATTGCAGGGTACATTCTTGATTAGTTGCATAGAGTTTAAATGAATAAATAAAGAAAAGTGACACCGGTATATTTACTATTGTCATATGTAGAGATTAATAATGGCGCCTAGGAATCTTATAGTTTGGGTCTCAGTTACATTCAGAAATAAAAAGGATGTTTACACTGATTCTGTGTGCTATGAGTGCCTATATGTGTGATGTGCATAGTCCCTTCAATGTAAAGCAAGAATATAAGAGGAAAGTAACCCCAAACCTTGAGACAGTGGTACCACACCTGCATTTTTTCTGAGTGGGTAAAGGTGAGGCTTATATGAAAGGATATTTGCTGAACAGCCCAGTGCTCTGCAAGACCCTACGACCAACTGATCACTGCCACTTTGTAAGCTGTGCTTTTGCCTGCACTGTTTGATTTCAAATCATCTGGGGAAAACCGAAATGTCAGGTGATACAGCTCCCTGTAGCTATCAAATGTGGCCTGCAGGGGTTGGGAGAAAGAATGAACTGCTCCCCACTTCTGGTTTATGGTGTCAGATTGTTTCAATGAGTCATGGTTGATGTGTTTCAATAAGCCATGGTTAAGATATACCACTCAGACTTCATACTAAACTGTGGTTTACTGAAAACATGAGTAAAATCTTACACTTTCCTTGTGGCCATGATGAAGAAGTAGAAGTAAGGGAGGAGTGCAGAAACCTGACCCTTTTGCATGTAATCTTAAACCAGTGGTAGAGAAGCTATACCTTTCCGGGTATTGCTGTATACTAATACCCACCAGTCACAATTCAGCATGGACAATGAACAGCAATATCTGAAGGGCCAGAAGTTCCTCATCGAAGCACTAAAACATTGTTTAGCATTACATCTGAACCAAGGCACTGTGGCTCTAGCTTTGGCGGCACTTGTCCACTCAACCTTTCTAGCTGTGTGCTTTGTTCAGTAGTGATACAGCATCAGTGATATGTTGGCTTTCTTACAAGTACCGTATTTTTCGCTCCATAAGACGCACTTTTTCCCTCCTAAAAAGTAAGGGGAAATATCTGTGCGTCTTATGGAGCGAATGGTGGTCCCTGGAGCTGAATTGCCCAGGGGCCAAAAGAGGATCATGCTTTTTATTTTACAAAGAGAAAAGGGGGTGTTGAAAGGACCCCGCTCAGCAGCTGATCAGCAAGAGATCGGGAGAGAGATAAGAGTCCCGGCTCCCTTTCAGCCCCGCCCTCCTTTGTTGAATGTGCTGCAAAGGGAGGATGTTTGTTTCCCCAGGACATGTGACTGGCTGATTAGATTATCTGTCTGGAAACAGCAGAAATGGCTCCCTTTCCTTAAGATTTTTCAGAAATGTGAGTTAAACCCCATAAAATGGGGCTTTTCCTCTTTGCTTTTCCCCCTTTGCAAAAGGAGCTTTGCTTTTCCCCCTTTGCAAAAAAGCTGCAAAACCTTTAGCTGATCCTAAAAAAAGGCCTTTTGCCTTTGCAAAAGCAGCTGCAAAACCTTTAGCTGATCCTCAAAAAAGCCAGGGCTTTCCCCTTTGTAAAAAAGCTGCAAAACTTTTAGCTGATCCTCAAAAAACAAAAAAGGGCTTTTAGAGGAGGAAAACCAGAAAAATATTTTTTTTCCTTGTTTCCTCCTCTAAAAATGAGGTGCGCCCTATGGTCCGGTGCGTCCTGTGGAGCGAAAAATACGGTATGCTGGTAATTGTTGGCTATATGTTGGCACATTTCCAAAGGGACTACTGCCCCTTTGTGTTCTGAGGGGGCCCTTCCATTTCACACTCCTACGTACCTCATCTGTCTTCAGTTATTTCTGCTGCAATCCCTTGTGTGTTGCATTAGTTTGCCATTGGTTCTCTCTATGTTGCATCATTGCATATTTCAATTAGGTAGTTGCGTTAGTCTGTTACCTGTTTATTGTGACAATGTGATGTAAGCTTTCATGAACCAGAGGTCACTTTGCCAGTCAATAAACATGCCAATAACACATTTGTACACATAGTGTTTACTGAACCTCCTTGAAAACTTGAATACCCCTGACAAATATTACAGCCAAGACAAAATTAGCAATGAAATACATTAAATGTTTTGAGAGCTTGTTGCTTTTTTGGGAATGCTTTCAGAATCCATTCTTACTCTGATAAGTAGTTTAGAACTGAGTACTGAACCACTCAGCAAAACTGCAGTTACAGCTGCTATCATGCAGATGAAAATAACTTTTCTTTATCTCAGAAAGGCTGGATTCATTCCATTTCTTTAAAAAAAAATATCTTGAGCAAATGCACTTCCCTGTAGTACTGTTAAGTGGCAGTGTTCAGAACTCACTTAGCATGCATTACAACACAAACTAGCTTGACGTGACTAAATCCTCTCTGTAAATACCCCCCCTTTTTTTTACTTCACCAACTTTCTGAGCTTCTTGTTGTTAGTTGGTGTATGGAGTGTGTTGTTGCAGAATGGCCTCTTGGTTCATGTCTCCAGCCAAGACAAACATTAATCAAGGATGAATTCAACAGGGTTCCTTGAATTGCTAGTTGGTAAACACTTTTATTAGTAATAGGTTCCATCTGTTTAATGTTCAGCTTCCTCCAGTAGCAGTTGGTAGCAAAGCTGTTGAGTCACTTACTGAGCTTTCATTGGCATGATAAAAGTGGTGAAAATATCTTAAGCAGCCTCGTGTTCAAATAGATGTCTATGTGGGAAGAATTCCAGATGTGCATCAGACACCCTGAAGAAGTCTCTTCCCCTTTAATGCTGATTTGAAAGCCAGAGAATACAATTCAAATGTTTTCCTGAACATTTCAAAATGGGGCAAACTTCATTTCTCATCAATGAATTTTGAAGTAGTTTGTGTGATATAAACCCTGTCTTGCAGGATTCTTTTCTTTTCAGCATTGCTGGAATTATTTAGTCTGGAAGTAGCCATGTGACCTGCAAAGCCATGTATAAAAAACACCCCAAACTCTCAAACAAACAAGCCCCCACAGTCCATGATGTTTGGGGTGTTCAGGTAGGACTGGAAGAAATAATCTGAAACCCTGGAGCGCTGTTGCTTGTCAGCAGAGACAATACTGAGGTAAATTTACCAATGTGCACAACTTGGTATAAGGCAGCTTCCTATGTTCCTGTGTTAATGATTTGAGAGTTAGATAGATCAGACTGGCAAACACATTTGACATTGCATGGTTATTTAGATGCAATGGCATATGTTGAGAAACAGCACAATAAATGCATTAAGCAAAAAAAAATCCATACCGGTAGTTCTGATATATTCCTCTGGACTGAAATAAAGTACACTGTAATTATCAGAGATGGTGATTCAGTTTTGTTCCAAACATTGACATCATCTCACTGAGGTGGCCAACCTGTGTCTGAGCTGTACCACTTGAGAATACTCTTCCACTCAAACCATTTGTTCCTTTTAGACAGAAAACTAGATGCAATTGAGAAGAGTTCTGGCCTATTCTACTCTTTGAACCCAGCCTGAACACAAATTTACCACCACAGTGAGAACTATGCAGGTTCACTAAAATTTTCCAAGGTTCACAGATCCTTAAGTAGAACAGTGGTCCTTCCTTACACTTATTCTTCTATGCCTACCACCAGAAATAGTGAAAAATTGCTTAGCTTAGGGAGTTTTGTAATGAAGTGGTAAATAAATTTCTCTGAATAAATAAATCTGGTAAGGTTAAGCCTAGAGGCAGCATCCCTTTCCTGAAGGGAATAACACCACTATATGCAATTTTATAGGGTATAAAATCCTGGGTTGGGTGGGGGACAGCAAAATGAGGAATTATAATAAAACAGGGGGGGGGAAACAGCACTTATAGTTGACCATTAAAAACCCTACCAAATCATAATCAGTATGTGATATACTAGTTGCCAGGTTCATTCTTAAGGAAAATATTGCTTTCCAAAGTTGGAAGAGATAGATGTTCTACACTTCAAAGTTTTTCTTCTTCTCTTTTGGGGCTTTGTGTGTAATGGTCTCAGCAGATTATTACACATCCAGACCACTTGTAAGAGAGTTAGGTTCTGCTGCAAAATTGACTTCCAGGCTTTCAAATCTGTCTGGAAAATGGATGCCCCCAGCCTAAAATGCAGAAGTTGGCCATTTCTGCAATCAATCTTTGCAAGAGGATTGGGATGTCAATGGTATTGCCTTAGAAGAGGCTTGAAACAGGGATGTATAGACCCATAAAGCTCAAGTGTCTGCTGCTGACTTCTTGCTTTCACTCTAAGCATGAATGTGACCTTGGAGCTGCATTAACACAAAGAGGGAAATGGCCCACAGCCACTAGTAGTAAAGTCACCAGTGAGACTTAGCCATTAATATATTGACCTGAACTGCTGAATATGCATGGGTTATATTCAGGTTGTGTCTTAAAAATGGACCCCCAAATAAGGGATGCAATGCATGACATATATAGAGAGAAAATGCTCCCCTACTCAACACAACATGCTGCTTTGGATCACAGCCCAAGACAAATATATACCATTTTACATTGGCTGCTGGTAAATAAATAATGTTGAGAGAATTAAGTAACCTTAAGCAACTTTATTTCTTTTCTGCGTTTGCCTTCCATTTATGTCTTGGTTTTGAGTCACAGAGACTCTGCAAGAGAGTATGGCAATAAAGGCCACGTCAATAGTCATACATTTGAAATTTACAAGACACAAGAGGTTGATCACTCACTAAAACACTGCCTAGGCTTGTTGCTGCCTAAACTGTGAATAGTTTTATACGTTTCTGAGTCATATTTAGATGGGATTCCAGCTGTTGCCTATATGTCTGATATTTAGTCAAATGGTTGTTCCTGGTTTTTAATGTTGTCAAGCTTCCTTGCTGAGGGAAGAGACAGATACTGCAGATGGAGAAGTCAGTGAACCATCAAACTATTAAGTAAGAATAGGGAACGGTTTCTTTCTAGAACATATGCATGACAGTAAATAGCAACACAAATATATAGCTTTTTTCCCTATTGCACTGAAAACATGAAAGCATAAGTGTTCCTATTCTTTGATATCAGATACTGAATACTTTCTTACATGGAAACACAAAGAATCAGGAAACAGCAAATTTGAAAATTGATTCCCCTGCCTTATTATGGTCACCAGTAATGGCAGCAGAGATAGGTTTTAAAGCTATCATATTTTAAATTGATAGTATTTTTTTCTACTGGACTACACACACACACCCCAACACACAATTGTTATCATCTCATACTTTCAGAGTACGAAAGACTACCTTACTGTTTCAGCACTGGAAAATATCAATAAGATTTCAGAGAGTTACCAAGCAAAACAAATTAGATTAGCCATATTGCTGGGAGGGTGGGGAGCTTCCAGATCTTCTTTTACTCCAGCTCCCATGTCCCATGCAGCATGGTCACTGGTGAGTGATGATGAAATCTTGAGGGGGCAGAGGATGCCTGGTGGGATGTCACCCCAGGCCGTGCAGTGTTGGGAGATGCCGTGAGCAGCAGCATGGCCTGGTGGGCAAATGTCACATCGGGATATTGTGCATGTGGCGCCAGCCCCCACCAATGTTGGGCACAATTTGGTGCCTGTGACACTACACATGCTCATAGAAGAAATGACTGACTGTTCCTCCCCCCCCCCCCACATACAGCTATTTAATGAAAGAGAACCAAATTTCATGTTACATTGCACCAATGTTTATGATAGCCCCTTCTACACTGCAAAATACCCTGAGGAGGATAGGCTTTGCACTGAAATAGCGTCTTCAGTTGGGGGAGTGGCATCTGCCCTGCTGACTACTTTCCACCTGAAATTCTGTCCAATTGCCCCTCCGCTTGGTGTTGCACATTTGCATTTGAAAGATAGACATTTTTCTGGGATGCCGGTGAGAGTTTCATGAGGAGAGCAGTTAGCAAGACAATGAAATGCCTTTTCTCTCTCCAACCCTCTTTCCTTTTCTGACTGCAAAGCATCACTTTCCAAGGGCACTTTGAAACAAATAAGGATCCATTCGGCTCATGTAATATGCAACTGCATTGCAATATTATAGTTTTGCTCCATGGTACCTATATGGCAAATATAAACTGAGACTAGAGCATAGTCATCATAAAATATTATAATTCCTACTCATGTCAGAATCAAGTGATATCCCCATATATGTATGACAATCTTAAATATAAGTCATCAGCCTGTTACTTAGGAACATTATGTAATATGTAATCTCCCTGGTCCTTAAACATCAGATTTAGCAAGAAAATAGTTGAACAGTTCCTTAGTTTCCTGATGATGCTTACAGTTCAATACAATGTTCTGTTCAGTTTTAGTCTGAAATCTTTGTGGTCAGTATTGCATCAATATTCCATTTAATTGGCGCCTGCACAAAGTTTATGCAATAGAAGTTTTTAGATATTGTCAGCAGTTTTCTTCAAAATCATTAACAAGCCAACATGTAGTACTAATTTATCTTGGCTTTAATAATATGCAGAAGTTGAAGTCGTTTAAAAAAGCAAAGCAAATGTCTTATTTGAATAGCTTTCCAGAGCAATTTCAAGCCATTCTGGTGAGGAATTGCTGTTCTTTTGTAGTTGCATGCTACTTCGCTTAAAGAAATGAGTAGCTCCTTGTAAGCAGCCTATATAAATCTCTGTATTAAGCAAATGCCAGTTTTTTATGGAAGTACTGGAAAAAATCAGGCAAATGGCCAAAGTTTAGGGATGAAGTGAACACTTAAAAAGAGTGAAAGAGTGCAAGGAAAAGAATTATTGTATTCTGAAGTCCATTACTTAGGGAACAGTTTTAAATTTCAAAAGATGTTACAATTTAGCTTATCTTTTCAAGCGAGTTCAAATGATTGAAGCAAATTGACATACAATCTAAAATTTAAACAGGGGAATGAGCATGAAAGCTTAATGAAAAGTTTAAGGTATAACTTGTACTGCTTTTCTTTACCATTTTACTTTTACAATTTAACCGACATTTGGACATGATACCAGAACCGTGGCAGTGTGGGGTTACTCAGAAACATTTTTCTTTCCCAGTCATCATCTACATGATTGGCCATATCATGTGATAGTGGTGTCTATGGGATCATGATATCACAGAGACACAGCTCCCACACACACATAAATATATGTAATTGGGACTATTCTTCAACAAAGTTTAATTCCTACTTATAAAATTCTCTTTATGTTAATATGTCTGTTTCCTTATTTGCTTAAACAGGTACTGTTTCTCTATGTTGAAAAATGAACCTGCCAATAATGTAGTCTAACTGAAAAAGTAGAAGAATTTAAACCTATTTTCAGGGAGTGTCGTAGGTTTCCTGTAAGGATTAGCTTCTCAGTCTACTAATATTTACCTACTGCGTTTTACAGAAATCGCTGTCCTTGGTTCTTCTTTGTTAGCACAAGTCAGAAAAGTTTAAATAAATCACCATCCCCCCTCAAACATTTAGCTATCAAGGATTAAGCAACAGGAAGAAGGAAGAAGGAAAGTTCTGCATCTGCAGAAATCTGAGTCATAGTCACAGCACAGCAATATTATGTAAATTTGTTACAGTAAAAATAGCTTTGAACACAGGGTGTGCATTTTTTTAAATAGCATTGGGGTGGAAAATGTGTAGTGGGTGTTCCTTACCCACATATTCTTGAACAGATCATAAGATATAAAATGAAATATGACTTGCCTTTTCCATAACATTTAAATAATGCACATATGGCCCTGGGTGATTTATCTTTTCAACTATAACTTGAATGACTAATTTATATCATAATGTTCCTTGAACTGGTGGACATGAACTGGGATATTATAGATTTCTCTGCTATTGATTCCTGTATATCATGGTTACATGATAGTCACAGAACAGCTGCTTCTAATTTTAGGTTAATTATAAAACAGATTTGCTTGATTCTTTGCATAGCTTTAATTGTATAATTCATCCAAGCAAGGTCCCATCAGAAGCAAATACACTTCACAATATAGGACATAGATCAGGCATAGGCAAACTCCACCCTCCAGATGTTTTGGGACTATAACTCCCATGATCCCTAGCTAACAGGACCAGTGGTCAGGGATGATGGGAATTGTAGTCCCAAAACATCTGGAGGGCCGAGTTTGCCTATGCCTGACAAAGATACTGTATCTTTGTGCATGAATAGGTTGTTTTAAGCATAATGATTCTTCATAGCTTCATATTAACCTATCCATTCTATGGGTATATAGAATGTGAATCAACTCTGTGTGCCATGAATTAAGAGGTGAATCAGGGAACTTTGGAAAACACTCAAGTTTCTGAGTCAGATAGTGCCATTAATAAGGCATTTTGAGGTGGACCAAGGAATCCCTTAGATTCTGAGTGGTTCAGTGGTCTCAGATGCCCCCCCTTAAAAAAATGCACAAACACTGTTTCTTCCCGAGAAACAAAAGCAAGCCTATTGGGTAAGTGGGGTGTGGGGGAATCTTCTGTTTTGAGAAAGAAGTCTAAGATCTCAACCACAGTGACTTATTTCCGTCCCATTTCTCTGATGCAAATCAGCTGAGAGAAACCACTTTCCTAGGGAGAAGCTACATCCCCAGAAATCACCACATAGAAAGGAAGTTCCTTTCTTAAGGCTCCTTGGTTAAATATATTCTAAATCGGCATGGATGTACTGTACAATGTGCAATTCCTGCTTGGTGCCACAATGATAACCGGTAACTATTAGTCTGCACTGGTGCCATACTGCTTTTGGCATGGTCCCGCCAATGAGCCCTTTGCCAACCCTCCTCCCAACACAGCATCTCCTCTTTGTGGTGGCACCACTGATTCTCTCTTGCTTACCTTTCTGCCCCCTCTCTGACTTTAAAAAACAAAAGGACCCCCACCTTTTTGTTGTCGCAGTAACAGCAACAGCTAGAAAGACTTGTTAAACTTTTAAAGTTGGGTTTGTTTGTTTTTAAGACAAAGAGGTAGAGGCTGGAGGTGACCAGCTAGTTGGCTGCTGCAGATGGCAGCTGGGCCCAGTGGTGAGATGGTAATTAGGTGGCTGTGAGCATTTCTTATGAGCAGTGGGGCCTTGGCAGTGCCTGACCTGGCCAACCATTGATGTTGCTATTAGTTGTGGTTTGCTGCAAATCAAAAAGGACTCAAATATTTGGTGGCAAAGTTAGAAAAATATATTGACAGAAGAAGACAGAAAGAAGTCCTTAATTCCAAGATGACCCCTGACAAATGGGCGTGCTTGAGTAGTATGGAGCCGACACAGGACACCACACAGAATTATTCACACACACAACACAGCAGTTATTTTTAACTTTTCCTGAGCAACAGCTCTGCCCACCAACAAATTTCTAAACTCTTGTTTCAGGATCCCATACCCTAGCATGCTGGAAGTAGAATACACCTCCTTTTATGATTTGTCGAGACAGAGCCATGGTACAAAGAACTATTTTTTAATATTTTTATTTGTAACCTGTCCTGCTAATAATAAGACACAAAACACATGGCCAGCAGTTCAATATGATGCATCTGTTTCTATACTGCAGGGATTGTGAATGCAGTGTCTGCAGGCACACATATGCCCATGGAGTCCTTCCTTGGTATTGTACTTACAGGGTCCCCGCCGCCACCGCAAAAAAATAAATAAATGTTAATGTTTTGTTGTAACCTAGAAAAGGTTGGTTGTGGTGTGTATGTTTGCAAAGTGCCTTGTGAGTCTTTCTTAAACTATGCTTCTGAAACCTCCCAAAGTCATTTAAAACAGAGAGTATTTGTGAGAATCATGAGTGAGAATCATGAGTGAGCAAAACCAGAGAATCATATCTGGCCCATTCACATTTATAACTTCAGCACCCTGGATAGAGATCTGAGCACCTTAGTAGATTACCCAGCTGTCCAAAATGGACTTTTTGCCTTGAAAGCTTCCTTTAAAATAGTCACTTCTCATCTTAAAACATAACTAAATTTATAACATTATAGAATTCTACCACCATTTGATGAAAAATGATGCTCAACCTGAAGAAGACACCCGATCTGTGGCTTAGCTGCAAAAAAAAAAAAAAAAAAAAAAAAAAAAAAAAAAAAAAAAAACTGTTTTCCACTGGCCACCATTCTTGCTGAATAAGTTGCTCACCTCTGGTCTAAGAACTGCAAGGCGCAATCGCCATTAAAGTAGCCTTGTGAGTACAATCTGTTATGGTTTAATAGGCTTTTATGTTTACCCCCCCCCCCCCAATAATATTTTCAAGTCAGACCTTGAAAATTCAAAAAACTTTTTGCATTTGCTGTCTCTAGTCCAATGTACTGGATATCTCTGGGCGAGACAGATTCAATTACAGACCTGACATGCAAACCTGGTGTGAAAGTTTGCACATAAGCCATGAAAATATAGGTTTGCAGTTACATGTATTTATATTAAAAGGAAGCTCCAAAAAAGGGGGAAAGGGAAAAGGAAGAGGGTAAACTGATTCCTTCCTCTGATGTAAGAAATATAAAGTTTCTCAAATAATAGCAAGGTTCTCCAACCTTGGGTCCCCCACATGTCGTTGGACTACAACTCCCATCATTCTTCATTATTTGCTAAGCTTCCTGGGGAAGATGGAAGTTGTAGACCGAAAACATCTGGGAGCCGAAGGCTGAAGTACACCAGCTATGTGCCTGTGGAAATTCCATATTTGGGAAAGGATAGCTAAACAACAAAAACAACAACTCCCCCTGGTATCTTGTTCCAGGGATGATATTATCCATGAATGGAATTCCACTTCATCCACCTGACATGGCAGGGATGGAGAGTGTTGCATCACCACATGGACTGTAGCCACACACTCCATTAGCAGATATCAACAGAAGGCAGAGTGAGTGCAAGGGCAACCTAAATGTGCACTACATCTGGCCAGACCGCTTTCATAGTTTAGGGTTGAAATGTAGGCTAATCTGGTTGCACATTACCCAAATAGGATTTTTTTTCATGCTCAACCAAATTAGCACTCAGAGACCGGTTTTAATTTTTATCAACAACAACAACAACATATTTATACCCCACACATCTGGCTGGGTTTCCCTAGCCACTCTTCATACTTTTTAAATCTAGGATTTTGTGGTTAATGGAAGGAGAAGTACTAACCTGCCTTAAGCTGGGTGAACCTGCCCAGCCCTGGTTTGGAGGCACTGCTGCACCACTGTCAGGTGTGAATGAGATATACTCCCTGAGCCCAAAGCTTCTAGGTGTGAGAGCTCCAAAAGAGTTCCTTAATCCACATTCCCATCCCAAAGACATGAATGGCAAATTCAGGGTATCTCCTTTCACCATCCTGGTGCTCATCAATACCAGTTCTAAAATTTGGCTCATTCTTATTTACCTTGATCCCTTGGACTAGGGTGGAATCCTTGGTACTTAACTCTCTATGTATTATATATATATAGCATTTTGAGAAATCTTTTGTTGTCTTTGTATGTTTTTTTGGATGGCTTATCATAGTAGGTTTTTTCCACATTTTGATAAATTCCTCCAAATATTAATAGAATGCAAGGGGGGCAATTTGAATAAAACGTGGTGGTGGTGGTGGTGGTAAGCCCCACTCTGCATAATCAATCACATGATGTAGTGAATGCACACCATTTGAATGGCAATGCCCATCAATTTGGGGGGGGGGCACTCAGATATTTTATGGGGAGGATCTTGGCCCCTAGGAGTTGGCTCCTATGATACAATGATCTAATAGCCAAGCAAAAGGGGGGGGGGAGTTAGGCTTCCAGATGTTAAAAGGTTAAATGAACTCAATTGATTCATAGCACATACCGCACTGCCTGTGATACTTAGCTAAATATCCTTGTTTTCCCACCAGCTGGTAGCTGACTGTTATGTTACTTGGCAGAGAACTACTTTGGCTTATCTTCAGTACAATGCTTTTAAAAAAATGTGCCTGTGACAGTGTGTGACAGCAAGAGAGAGGGAGAGATTTTTATGATTCTTTATAATAAATTTATACTGTGCCCTAAGGGGAGTTGTAACTATCATTTATATTATGGGGAGCGTAGGTGTATATGTTTTTCAGATGGACTAAACCGCTCGGCTTTGTTTTATCGTTCCATTGCCCAATTGCTGATGAAGTATGATAGATTTACCTCTGGGAAAACTCATGCACTCACATAAAAGGATACTTTTTTTGGTGTGCCAACTGAAATGACATTTTGAGTGTGTGAGTTCACTTGAAGTACATGCTTATATATAGTTCAGTTCCCAGTGATAAAATTTTGGCTGCTTGTTGATGGTACATAAATAAATGAAATCTCTCCCACACCAGAATGAAATTTTTACCACATCAGGATGAAAACACAAGATAATTGGGTTTGGATTAGAATGCCATAATTTTATTAGCTGCAAAGAAAAAAAAAATAACAGAAATCCTGAGCAATACGGGCAGTCCCAAGTTGAAGAGCTTGTTGGTTAAAGTTCACCTCAGCTCTGATAAGAGAAGTAACCACCTGGCTTAAAGCAGAAGCCTGTCAAATCACTGAGCCGTGAATTTAATTGGCTGTTCAGCAAGAGTGAAACGAGAGTCCTGAGCTGCAAGCCAGCATTGGATGGTATAGGCCAGTGGTGGCCAAACTTGCCCCCCCCAGCAGTTTTGGGACTACAATTCCCATCATCCCTGGCCACTGATCCTGTTAGCTAGGGATGATGGGAGTTGTAGTCCCAAAACTGCTGGAGGGCCAAGTTTGGCTGCCACTGGTCTAGGCCTTTTAGAACCCATGGGGAACTTCCTTTCGACATGTCCTCAGGCCATTCAGCAATAAGTGGTAAGTTGAAGGCCACTTTTCACTTACCAGGTGTTTCATAGAATCATGGAATCATGGAATTGTAGAGTTGGAAGGGACCATGAGGATTCAGGGTGCTTTCCAATCTAATGTCAATCTTTTGTTGCTCACATTTATTACCAGTTGTGACCAAAGGGCTGGCCCCAACCATGAGGCAAAGTGTGGCAACTACCTCAGGTGGCAGGGTCCACAGGGGCAGCAGATCCCGATGTTGATCTTTCTTCCCTCTTGTTCCTGAAATAGTCCTTCACTCACCCCTTCTTCTCTGGTGGGGATGGAGGGATGCTATTTTGTGGTTCACCTCGGGAGCCAAAATTTATTGGTCCAGCCTTGAGCTAAGACCGTCAGCAAAGCATATGAATAAACTCATTCTCCTTCTTCATTTAAGTATTTCAAGGGTGACATGGAGGTCAAGATTTATTTTTTATTAAATTGAAGCATACCAAGTGGTACTGCTGGGTTAGTTGAAGGTTCAGCAGAGCTGAGAGAAGGGTTTTGTTTGTTTTGTTTTTAAAAGAGCTTTTATGTGTATGACTAAAGTGCCCACCGCATTTTAAGAGAGATTTTAAGAGCGTACTGGAAGCTCCTTTCTTAAAGAAGACAATGATAGCTGAAAAGGCCTTTACAGAATAGATATTAGTGTGTTGTTGCTATTGCAAAAGGGACTGAGCATACTCATAGTTGATTACAAAGAATCATTTCTATCTCCAACAGCAGAAATCCAATTTGTAATGCCATTTTCTGGTTCCTGCTGTTACTGATGACATTGTGAGAGAAAATTACATGGTGTGGAATTGGTATAGAAATGTGGTTAGGGCAGCCTGCTTTTTACTGTTTTAAAATAATGATATTGTGCAATTAAACATTCATACATGTCTAGTACTACACCTGTCAGTGCCTTTCTTTTCTTTTTACCTCTTCATAATTTGTTACTTGGCAGTGCCAAACAAATTGTTTTAAATTACTTCAAGAAACACTTTAAATATGCATATTACAATTGCAGTATTGCCTTCATAAAACACATTCAGATTTAGCAATGCGATACCTGTTCTGCAGCCAAGAGATAGTGCTGCACTCATTAATTGAAGGTTATTGATGATAGTATCACTGGATATAATACACCAGAGTTTTCTAGATGTTTAATCTTTACATTTTTATTTTGTATCTGCCATCAACTAATTGACTGAAGCTCTGAGTCTTATGAGACCAAGCACAGAAAAGTACTTGTATTCAGCACATTGCAGGATCTGTGCTTTCCTTAACGTGAAACAGCATGTCACTGTATGCCACAGAAAGAATGAATACCATTAGCTGAAGCACCAAAGTGCTAGATATTCTGCTCCCCATTTGCGTATCTTTGGCAGTTGGCTATATGTTCTTTATAAAATCTATTTTATAGGATAATCCTTGGGTCTCTGGTGTGCCAATGCCCTCAGATCTTTGGTACCTGTGAAGGCCTCTGTTCATCATGATCATCATTAGGCTCTTTTTGTTTTTCTTGTGGTTTAGCTTCCAATGTTGCCTTTTATCTGTGTTTCATGTATTTGTGTGTGTATAGGTGTGGTGTTTGGCCTATGTATGTTTTTTTTTTTCTTTTTCTTTTCCTGGGTGTGTTTCTAAGTACAAATGTGAAAACTAGAAAACACGTCCCCCTCCCTCCCCACACAATTTTTCTGTCCCCAAGCCTAACCTTGTACAGGATTGCCTTCAGATGGCTCAGGGATGGCTCAGGGATCATAAACTGGGATGGCTTCTCTAAATCAGGGGCATCCCTAGAAAATAAGGACACTTGGAGGGTCTGGAATCCTAGGTGCAGAAAGGTGTTTATTTCTTAATCAGAAGATATTACCTGCTTTTCGAAACTGCATATTGGGTTTTCTGTTGAACTATTGTGGGGGGAAATGTTCCACCTGGTTTCCCCATTGATCTTCATTAAAAAGAGGGGGGGGGACCAGTTGCTTTTTAAAAATTGCATTTTGCTTTATTAACAAAATGTGAAAGCCAGATCAGGTCAGTTTTGTATTGGAATTCACAAGCATCAGGTTCTTCATGCATTCCTATCTGAGAGTTTTCATAAAGTTGCCTGAAGTGTTCTAGAGCATTGTCTTTCTCTAAAAAATAATAATTTAAAAATGGATGTGTGGTTGGAAATGACAGGTTTCCATAATTTCCCCTCACTTCTGTATTTTCTGAGGTCCAGAAGGATGTCCCTATTTATAACCTGTACTATCAATTTGTCTTGCCAGAGTCACATCTCTTTTTTTTTAAACACATTCTTTGGCCTATTCATGTAGAGGTTACCAAGGAGAAATGCTAAGCAATATTAGGATATGGTTGTGTTAAATGCAAAGTATATTCAATCACTGGAAGAAAAGATGAACAGATAAAATATCTCAAGACATCTTTGCATAGCCAGTTTGGAATTTTGCATTTGCTTTGACAGTGTAGGACAAGTTTTTGGGGGTGTTTTTTTTTTTTTTTTAAAGCATATCCTTGTGTTAATTTATTTTCTTCAGCATTAGCATTAGCTAGCACTCTGGCTATTCAGCCAATTTGATCTGACTGCCCTGTGACTGGCTCTTGTTTGGAAAACAAGCTCCTGCTTGTACAGTTCCTGATCGGGTGAATACTCAGTGCTTTGTATAGGGGCAATTCTGTTCATTCTTTGGGAAACAGGAATCTCATTTACAAAACAGTTCCTGCCAGTTGGCTAAGAATGTGCATTAACTGCTTGCCCTTTCAGCTGAAGGGTAAGTGCTAAAAATTAGCTGAGCAAAACTAACAGCATTAATGACAAATGTTGGGGAAAATAAGGTTTACCACAAGGCCCTACCAAAGGGCCCTTACCAAGTTATCTGACTTTAAGCTTTCTAAAATTCCTTCTCTGTACATGCCTTTAGGCCACACAGGCCAAAAAACAACAACCCAACAATATAATTACTATGTGGATAATACAGGAGGGCATGTTTATTAAAAATACAGGTTTACTGAAAAATGTAAACTCTTAAAGAGGATAAGTAAAATCCCAAATGGTGAAGGATTGTCAGTGTACAGAGCTATCCAAGAAATTGCACAATCCCTAAGTTACTGATAGAGAAACTCAAAATCGGAAATGCTTTAAATATACATTCTAATCTAGAACAAAAATATGCTTAAATTGCACCATGAGAAATTCAGAAGGCACTAAAAAATGATCAAGCCAAATGTGTAATTCCACTAAAACCAGTTTACTGGGTTTCAGCTAGAGCAGATTTTCCACATTCCATTATTTTTACATGGATTCACACTTGCCTTTTGAACTCATGTGCTGGTGTGCAGTAACCTGTAAGATATGGCCTGATTGGCAGGTGGGCATTACCCATCACTGCTGTAAGGGGAGTCCAAGTGCAATGTGATAACTTCAGCATATTGCACATGAGCAGTTGTCTGAATGAAGTTTGTAAATAAAAAATGGAAGAATGGTAGATTGTTACTTATTATTGCCTCTGGAAACACTATGAAGTAATCCCGAACCCCTAAATCTGAAGACAAATTCAGATGAGAACTTCAAAAGCACCCCTAATTTTAACTGTCTAATATATTCCTGTTAATTAGTTAGTGGCAATGTGTTTCACATTTTCAATAATAGATATTTTCATTCTGATATTGTTCATTTTGAGAGAGAGAAATGGAATGAGTTTAGCTTTGCTCCAGATTTTAACAGTCCATTTAATATGCATTAGATTCCTTGGTTTTCAAAGAAAGCTCATGATTCAGATTATCCTCTGCTGGGATTTGCTGCAACTGCAGATGAGTTCATAGACTGGGGCACACCAAGAGCACAATGTCACAACACAAAATGTGTGTGGCAGTGACATTGCATTGGTATTTCAGATGGAGGCAATTAAGCAAATACTTAGAATTGGTGTGTGACTCCTTAAAAAGTGAGCCACACTCTTTTCAGCAAACCTTCCCAAAGAACAGGACGAAACATTTAGAGAAGTCTTGGAGCCTGAGTTGTGGCTGTGCGCATGTTAAAAGGTCAAATAAGGCATAGGATGCAGGAAACATATCTGAATATGTGGCTAGAGTTGGCAATACAGACACGGTGAAAGGGGTTTTAACAGATGGGAGCTGCCTCAGCTTTGTGTGATGGTAAAAAGGATCGCATAGAACAGTGTTCCCCAAACTTGGGTCTCCAGCTGTTTTTGGAATACAATTCCCACCATCCCTGACCACTGGTCTTGCTAGCTTGGGATGATGGGAGCTGGAGACCCAAGTTTGGAAAACACTGGCATAGAATAAAGGGGGAAACTCTAGTTAGAAGCTGTGAAGTTTCCAGTGAAAAGAACAGTCAGTATCACCAAATTTAACAAGATGTATTACCCAATAATAGTCTTCATGAGCAAGTAAGTAGAGTGAAAGGTTTCACAAAGCTTTGGGATATTTTCCAGTCAATTAAAAGCATATTGTTCTGTATATGATACTAAACATCTCTTCCTGATACACACTACAGTATATGTACATTATAGGGGGGGAACCTAATTTATTATTCTGTGTGGAATGGGCCAACATAGTTTCCTCAGTGAAAACATTAGATGTGAAACATTGTTTATGTCCTGACTGAGGTATTAATATTCAGTTCAGCTTCCAACTGTTCTGCTGCCAATTAATGTTAATACGAGTTGTGTGGCAAGCTTCCCACTGACTCACCTAAAATCTCTGTGCTGGAAGCTTAAAGTTTACCATGATTGTGCTAATGAAAATATTAGTTGGCAAAAATGTAATTCAATAAATATTGATTGGGGAATGTATTTTCCACACAGAACATTCCAGCCACCAATCTCGGGCAACAAGCAGGCTTTTGGACCTACCCCATCATTTATTTTCCACAAATGCAGTCCCTTTCATTTTCTCCAAAAGGTTAATAACACCCATTCACTTCAGTACCTGCAATGAAGGGATGTTTTCCCACCATGTGCCAGTTTAGTCACTGGAACCATTGAGTACTGAGCCACTCTGATGAGATTCTGAATAGCCTCTTCCCAGGTTCCATTTCTTGATCATGCTAGAATATGATGGAGCCCAGAAAGAAATTTTCTGTATAAAATTTTGCACACCCATTTGGCCACTTTCACAGCACTGAAATTGCTTCCAGCATGGCTTTGATAATACTTTTGCCAAACCCATCTGCATGTTGCCTTGAGCATTTATAATGACTTTGCTTCAGACAATATCATATGAATTTTGCACTGCTGTCCTACTTTTCTGAGCAGTTCATGCTTAATTTCCCCCCCAGCTCCCCAGCTTGAGTTTGCTATGACTGTTCTCACTGCTCAGCATGGGTGTCCTCAGAAATAACTCGGGCTGGGGGCAGGTCTGTGAATTGGAACTACAGGTTGTTGAATGGAGTGTTTGCAGACTTTATACAACTGATCCCCAAGCACCATTGCATGTTGATGAGGAGAAGCAATGAGGGATTATACATTTCAGGACTAACTTCTAACAAATTGCTTTATTTGTCCATTTAACAGAGTGAGGCACTAGGAAGGACATACAGCTTCAATTTGTCCACTGAACAACAATATTGTAGAAATCTAAACCCAATTGAAAAATCCCCAAGTCTGAATTTCACACATTTTACACAGAATCTGCCTTGGCTGCGGTGAATGCCAGACATAAATTCTGAAACCAGTCAGACTTTCCTTTTTCTTTTTGGTAAATGCTTGACTATTCATAACATAAAGGAAAATACGATACAATGTGAATTGTTATTTACAGAAAAAACTTGAGTCTTTGGAGGTCTTGGCCAAAACGGTAAACAACTTCTTTGATAAATTCCTCTTTGGGGTGGGTCTTCAACTTTTTTTCTGTGGACACAAGCAATGATAATTCATTGTCAAGTACAGCCATGTCTTCACCCTGCACAAAACGTTGAACGATTGTTCAGTTGTGCATGTTGTAACTAGGAGGAAAAGTGCTGTAAGAATGGTCATTTTAATAGTAGGGTGAATCTAGGTGAATCTAGGTGAATCTCTGTCATGATGAAGTGACAGTCCCAAAGCAGAACTGTGGCGGCGGTGCAGAATCTGTCGTTTGAATCAGGTCTATAACACACAATTGTTTAATAGCCCTTGTGTTAAAGAGCAAACAAAACTGCAGTCCTAATAGACAAACCTAGCAAGCCATGAGCATGAGGCATGAGTTAGCACCACCAAATACACTAAAGGAAATTCCCACTGCAGCTCTTTCACTTCGGCTTACTCCACACATGCCCTGATCTGCCAATAAAGACGACTTGTATTTTCCACAGTGACCTGCATTTAGAAGTGACCACTTTACTGTACAACTCTACTAGCCTTAGGATGTTGTAATAAACTTTAAAAGAGCATAGGTGAGAGAGACTAGAAATGTTTTGTTGAAAAGGTTCACCTATATGTTTACAAATCCATTGACAAGAGATTATTTTCCCAGCAAACTACACCATGGGTGCCAGTGCATGACTAATATGATGCTAGAGCAAGCAAAAGGCCTTGTATCAAGGGAAGTGTTACAATATTGAATCTCCTTTTCCACTCAAATGAACGTTGCACATTGTGGCGCTCGTACAGAGCCCCGGGTCGTTTCACGGACTATTGACCTGTACACCACTACTTTAGTCAGGTAGAGTTAACAATGAAGATTAAAGTTTATTTCAAACACAAACAAGTTTTAAAATATATTCGAAACGCTGTCACTCTATTCCCTCTCAGTCTTGTCCCTGTCTCTAACTCACTCTGACTCCTCTACCCCCCCCCCCAAAAAAAGAACCAACCGAACTAACTGTCAAAACCTCTGAGCTGACCCTCAAAATCAGGTAGGCTCCACCTCCGGGCTTTCTTATTGGTCAACCTATTAACCCTTTCTCTCCCCCAATACAAATGTATCCCCAAAGAATGGGCAAATGCCACATACATATATAACATAGCTATGCCTTCCAGCACAGCTACGTTTAACTTCAGAAAAAATGACACTTCTCAAGAATTAAGGGACTGGTAAAAAAGAGATTAACCCCCCTTGAATTTTCCCTTCAAACTCTCTAGAACACTTGGTGGTTATTCAAAATAATGATAATAGAAGCTCACTTAGAATGTACACCACAAATCACAAAAGGTAATGTAGGAGAGGGACATTTCACTTCCTGAGGCAAAGGCCAAGATGGCGTCCATCCCTATTCCACAGTCCTTGAATCGTAAACTTCTCCAAACTGATCTGCCCATAGTATTTAAAAAGACAACTTACATTTTATTTGTTGATTGTTCATATATCTTGTATGTTCTTGTTCAAGTATAAGGAATCGGTGGCCTTTGAGAAGTTGCTGAACTACAGCTCCCATCATCCCTGATCATTGGCCATGTTTTCTGGCGCTAGTAGGAGTTGTAGTTCAGCAATCTCTCAAAGGCCACCAATTCCTCACACATTTTTTTTTATATTGCAACTTAAGTGAGCATAAAAAAGAAAATAAGAAAAAAGAACCACTGACTTTTCTCCTACTGCAAATGCTGTGATATCACTGAAAAGAAGAAGAAGAAGAAGAAGAAGAAGAAGAAGAAGAAGAAGAAGAAGAAGAGTTTGGATTTGATATCCTTCTTTTCACTACCCGAAGGAGTCTCAAAGCAGCTAACATTCTCCTTTCCCTTCCTCCCCCACAACAAACACTCTGTGAGGTGAGTGGGGCTGAGAGACTTCAAAGAAGTGTGACTAGCCCAAGGTCACCCAGCAGCTGCATGTGGAGGAGTGGAGACGCAAACCCGGTTCCCCAGATAACAAGTCTACCGCTCTTAACCACTACACCACACTGGCTCTACCACACTGGCTACACCACACTAGCCATGTATTGTACCTCTTTTTTCTGAAGATGTCTAGGAGAGTCAAATCTGAACTGATCGGAGACAGAGAGGCAGAGCCAAAGCTAAGACAGAATGGAGGAAGGTGATCGAGTAGGGTGGGGTGGGGTGGGGTTAGAACATGGAAACAAGGAGCAAACTGGACAAAGTAAAAGGAGGTAAGCAGAAACAGCAAAAGCATGCAGGCAGTGGAGCCTGTGGGGCGAGGCACCAGAAGGAAAGGCTAGATAAAAGAAGGGTAAAAGAAGTGAGTACATAAAGCAAAGAAAATTGTAAGCTTAATCAGCTAAGGAGAGGTATAGCTACGGCCTTGATTGACGCAGATATGGAAGATCCCCAGCTCTGTCCGGCAGCACGAAGCAGGTGCTTAGAACACATTGTGCTGCCGCTTATAAACCCCACACAATCATCCCGCTCAAATATGATTGGCCAATAGGCTTGGGATGATTGTGGTGGCACCCTCCTATGCCAGGGCGGGGGTGGAACTGGTTTGGGGTCCTGCCTGCAACCAGGACCATTTTAAAGATGATCCCATTTGCTTTTGGGCCAGTTCAGACTCCTCAGTCGGAGGGACTGGAATGACTGTTGAAGGTTCAGACTTTGACTACCGCTCCCCTTCCTCACTGGATAATCTGTTAACACTGAGTCTAGTTCTGGCAAATTACTGCTGAACAGGTAACTCCTCTGAATTATCATCAGGGAGTTCTGTGAACTGCTTAACAAAGCACAAGGTAATGCTTGATGTGGGTGCTCATGCATAACATTGTATGCACAGCTGCCTGGTCTGTGCAGATATTTGCTCCTTCTTCAAGGAGAATGAATTGGCCCTAGAAATGTAGAAATTTGATTATATGTTGTTCTTATATTCAACAAATAAAATATTTATTTTTTAAAAAAAGAAATGTAGAAATGTACCTAGCTTTTATTTTTTTATGGTCTCATGTCTGTAATAATGTGCTCCTTACTGCCTCCCTCCTCCCTCCCCGCCCTCTTTCATTTTCAGTAAATTCAAAACATTTCTGCTAAATTGTGCTACCTGTGCACATTTGCTCAGCCAGAAATTATATATACTTCTTGGAGAACTGTGTATATGTTCCACACTGTATCTACAAAATAATTTGTGATGTGGAGAAATGTAAAGAGATGGGTGACACAAACGCGTGCACCAGCTGTTAATGGGTCTCAAAATAAAGACTTTACATATACAGTAGACTTGAGTGCACACATAAAGACCATTGCAGGTTATGCTACTTTTGTCTTATATCAGGCATTAGGCAGCTTTCTTTTTCGCAAGGAAACATCTAGCTTAGCATGATATTTTGTAAAGCATGAAAGTTGACCGCAATATAATTTTCAATGATAACATTGTAGATGCCTAGCTTTATGACTGTAAAAAAGAAGCCCAATAATAGTAATGATAAAATCCAACATAGGAGTATGGAACACTCAATGAATGCACCATACATTCGCCACCAGACGTGACTCCTTTGCTATATGCATTCCTATATGTTCACTCAGACTTATCTTGCCTGAAAATACTGTTCAGTTGCCAGGCAACCGTGGCAGTTCTGGTATGCAACGCATTGCAGGCAAAGTGCCATCCTGCTTTCTTAGCACACATCTAACAGATACTCATGACACAGAAAGAATGGTTTGCCTTTTTAAAGCACACACACACACACACACACACACACACACACCTGAATTCTTCATATTTGTTAACCCAGTAATGCACACATTTTCATCCTTAAAAAAATGCTTGCAAATGTATTGTGACTTACAAATGCATGAATAATGCCCCCCCCCCCAATTGCACAAAATGTTTAGTTTTGGACTGAAAGTAATAAAGGGGGAATATGTTGAGGCAACACTTAAGGCACAGGTAAATGAAATACAATTTCCTGCAGCTTACATTGTATTCAGGGCACAGAGGTGCTGCCTCTGCTCTCAGCAGAAGGTAAGTGTGCCTAATAATAATAACAACAACAACCATAGTAAATATTAAATCTTCATCATTGAGTTTTATGGATGCAGCAGATCTCAACACAGCATATTCCTTGTTGATACAATTATGAGTTTAATGATTCCTTAGCACCTTTCCTCAAGCACTTTTGGTTTTCTTTGTGGCTGCCAAGTCGGTATTACAAACTATATAACCTGATGAGCTGTTCTGCTACAGGGATTTGGGTGCAGGCTGTGTGTCTGAATAGTATGGACCCAAAATAACCAACATATGAAGAACCTGCATATTAATTTTGTATAAGTCACTGACAAATATCAGATCTTATGACAAGGTCATATATCTTTGTTTTCTGGCAGTATTAAAGCAGTCAGAATGGCTCTTTTCGTAGGGTGATTTTTTTTTTAAAAAAAGTGTCGCTTGAATTGTCGTTTTAAGTTTTAAAATTATTGTTCTTTTATCTTTGTTTTCAAATCAAGTATTACTTTTCTCATTATCTTCTGTTGTTTTTGACTGTGTGCCGCTTTGAACAGGCACTTGCCCAGAAAAGCATACTAAAAAAATATTTAAAATAAATAAATTGGGAAGGCCAGTCATTTAATTAGATGGTAGAAAGTGGAAGGGTGCACTTAGCAAATGATCCACTATTTGCATGGGTGTTAAATCTGTTCCCTGTCCCTGGTGAGTGCACTCACTGAGAAGCAAGCCTATCCCTGTCTTCATAGTTCACCCTAGCTTCTGTTCCATGGTAACATTACAGAATGATGGATTTGCCCAAGACACACACTGATTATTAAGTTGTTGGTTTATTTGCATCTGCCAATCAAGACTTGGATTATGCCGTTTAGTTCATAATAAAGGTCTTTATTCCAGCACAAAGTTAACCAAATTATATATGGTGAGGTGGAATTTTGTATTCTGTTGTCATTGTAAACATCCAATTATAGTAAGGGGCACTTCCAGCAGAACAAAACATAATTCTATGCTTTCAGAATGCTGAACCAGAGTACTTCACTGTATCACGTTCACACTGAAGTGTCAACCAGGTTGTCTTAAACCCTATTCGTATGATAGTTTTGGATGTGGGAACCTCACCATGATGCAATTTTACTGTTTCGGGTGGGGAATTTGCAATGGATTTCGATATGCCTCCATGCAGTAAGATGTAATATTTAGCAGGATACAGGATATGTGATTCTGTGATAGTAAGTACTGGCTCTTACCATGTGAGGGTGTCTTCAAACAGTATATTTAGCATGCAAAAACAAAACAAACAAACAAATAATTGATAATACCACCTTATGGTGAGTTTACCCCATCTGAAAGTTACATGTGTTCTGGACTTGAATAAAAAAAATGAGATAGCCATGCCATGTCCATTATACCCTGAGGCAGAATTCTTCAAATGCTGAGTAGAAGGTCACCTAGAAAGTTTAAGGTGTCACACATGGCTAGGTTTGGAAAGTTGCAACAGTGCTGGTTGCTCTGAAAGCTCACAGCTGGTGTAAAATGCAGGCAATGTAGCATGCCATGGGGTTTATCTGGGCTGTACGAGTCATGAAAGTTGGCCTTCTGTCTATACTTATTCCATTATAATACTATTTCTGAAACTATTGTTTATTGGAACTGAAAGCAGAAAGAGGAAGTCAAGCATATAACATACACCATAAAGCTTTCATTTGAACACAGACTTTATAAATAATTGCCAGTGCTCTAAAAGAATAGTTCTGAGCTGCAATCTTAAATGTGTGGGGTTTTTTTGTTTTTTTTTAAGAGTACATTCTTAGGGGAGGGAAGCTTTTTCAATATGATCTCCTTCAGGATAATTAAATGGAGGGGGAGTAACCATTTAAGCTTTCCTTACATTTCTGACAAATAGCCTTCTCATTTGGTAAGTGGCAGCTTTTTGCATACCATTTATTTAAGCTTACAGCACTTAAGTGATCCTTCTGACATAGTCATCCAGGTTTAGGAATTGGAGACCATGTAATTTTATGCTTCAGCTCCAGCAAATGTGATAGTATGCTGATCTCCTTAATGGCAGCTTTCTAATAATGCAACAATAGACATTATGCTTTTAGTTGGCAGACACCCACACACTGAGCCACCCACATGCTGCCAGAATCCAAAGCCCACAATAGTGTTCAGATTTGCATTTTGAGAGCTGTAAACTTATTAAAGCTTTTTCACTACCAGTATGGAAAGGGGGCTTTTCCACAAAGTCATCCCCCCGCTTCAGAATTGTACATTCATGTCACATCACTTACTGCCAAGCCTGAGCAGAATACAGTAATAACTTGGAATCAAAATGTAAATTCAGTATTTAAAATCCAAAAGAAGTAAAACCAAAGGTTTGGCCTTTTTTAAAAAAATAATAATAATGCATGCGTCACAAAAGTAGTGCACTTATACTATAGCATTTTAGTTCTTTATAGTTTTCATTGTACTGCAGAAGTTAACATTCCAGAAAATAATCATAACCCATATTTAATTTTAGAAAAGGGTAAGGCAGGATACATCTATGGATCAGGGCTGAACTGAAATGCCCCTATTTCACCACTCTAGTTGTGTGTGACAAAATAGCATTTTGGCTTTTGTGTGTGGGGAGTACAGATCTCAAGGGTGGGGACTTGAAATGTAACAGTGCTCATTCTAGTTCCTCATTGGAATGCCATTTTTGATTCCCCACGGTGCCATTACATCTCTATATTGTTCCCAGAATGGCATGTCTTTTGGGGGGACATTCTCCCATCCCAAGAAAGCCCCTTGGGATGTGGTCAAGTCATGTGAGTGATTTTTGTGCTCACTCAAAATTCATCTCTACACCTTCTTTCATCATGACTCCATCTTCCAAAAAGAAAAAAAGGGACCAAATTTCCCAAAGTTCCAATGTTTGTTCCAGCTCTAATTTATATATAACTAATTACAGTTTGCAACCCACCTGACTTTGTAAGCCTCCACTGCCCTTTGGCTGAGCTTATGGGATCTTCACAGCCAAGGTACCAAGCGGAAAAATGAAAGCAATGGAATGATCACATTCAGTACAGCTTCTAAAAAGAAATGAAAGGTCTGTTTCACTGGCCAAAAAAACACTCACACAAATCTTAGGACTGGAGTCTCTGAATGGCCAAGCAAGAAAATTAAGGTCTGGGAAGCCAACTGAGGAAATGGTAGTTATGGGCAGAGAAATCTGTGAACTAAGGTATAGGAACTAAGGGAAAGGATACAGTGACTTGAGTAAAAGAAGAGGGCAGGCCCAGCCCCAATGGTTAACAGAATCAGGTCCACAGACTAGTAAAAGGGTCCACTGTTGACCAGAAATGCTGGGGTTGAATCCCATCTACTGACAACAGACTGAGATGGGTATCAGAAAGTCACATTGCACATTGCACAGTCAGTGGGCATTTGTTCTGTCATGAAATGGAAGAGCATGCTAGAGATCTCTCTTGTGAATAAGAGGTTGTGAGGGCAATCTCTCATTCATGGTATGCAAGAGTCGCACTCCAGTATCTTCGTTAGTGCAGATGCCATTTTGCATTTGGTGATAAAGGATCCTTGATGATGTAGGAACTGATGGGATGATCTCCCATTTCCCTGTGGGACAAGTGCCAGTACATGTTAGGGAAAGAGAGTGTGACACTTTCATGCTCCTAGAAACTGCTTATCAGCCATCTTTGCAATGAGCAGTGTATAAATAAATAAGAATAAATAAAAGAAAGGCCAAAGTACTGAACATCTCAAACTACTTTAACAAATCTGGTGGCATGTAGGGTTGCAGGTACTGAATTTTGGAATATTTGAGAATTGGATTTAAAAAACAAAAAAACAAGCTCATATTTATTTTTCTGCATTTGAAAGTTTCAGTGTTTCTCATAATTAAAACTACAGTGACTGCCAAAAGACAGATGTTGCAAATCTCTTATATTTTTTAAAAAATACCGGTAACATAAGCTTCCATTCAAACAACTGCAAGAAGGTCCAAGAGGATTTCCTAAATTTAAAAATTGCATTACTGTCTCAGAACCTTGGGGGGGGGGGGAATAGTGTACTGGTTCATGATGGGAATACAGATTCTTAAAATTAGTATTTTGTGTTCTGTTAACTTTTTAAAGAGCCTTAAAAGTTCTGCAATTGCAGCTGCCATTACCATTTTCATTTTAATTAGTTGAAAATACTTCAGTTGAATCTGTATGTGGACTAATTATGTCTGCTACTTCTTTAAAAGCGTCCCAGGGCTTTTCAGTAACAGCAGATCCATTGAATGTCCTGTCATTCAGGTTACAGCCCCGTTGTTCCCTTAAGCCATAATACTTTTAATAGCAGAGATATGCATACCTCTGAAACACTATGCAGAAATCTATTAAAGTGAATTATATTCGTTCCAAGTGTGTGTGTGGGGGGGGGGGAGAGGGCTATGGGAATAAAGAGCACTGAAAATTTAAGTCCGTCAGCAGAAATGAGTGGGAAACATACGATGCTGCCTGGATAAACAGTATAAAAATCCTTGTCAAGATTCATGAATGTGGCACCCAGGGGATCTATTATGCCTGAAGAGACCTTTCATTTAGTCTGGTGACTGTCCAGAGAAAAGTTAAGAATCTGTTCATGTGGCTCAAGTAGATACTAAATTCAAATGTTGGCATTCAGTGCCCTGCTTGAGAAGTTAATTCAAACAATGGTTATCTTAAACAATTGCTGCATTATTTCAAATGGTTTCAAGCAATAGTATCTCTTTCAATCAAGTATTTCAGTCACACTATTAGTCTATTTTCTGAGTCTACTTCTGGGACTTCATTGGCAGCTAATCATATAGGAAGAAAAAAACACAAAATGGCTGCAAATCATGTTTCCCCACAAGTAGGGAGCAGGACACAGACGTGGTCCCCACTGCCCCACCACCCCATGCCCCAATTCAGTTGTTGTAAAATGTGTGACAGGTGATTTGGAAACAAAAAAACAAGAAACAAGAAACAAAAAAACCAAGCCCTGAACAACATTTGAATACTATGCATGTATACTCCCCAAGGCACTGCAAGGCTCTTGATTCTTGCATTTTTTTCAGTCAGACATTCAGGCAGCATTCAACTAAAAACAATGTGTGAAAAGATTGTCTTCGGTTAGTTCAATGGGCATGCTCCCCTGTCTCCTCCCTCCATGTATGCTGCGTGTATGCATGTCCCTAAATCTGCTCTGGAAGTTTGTGGCGGGTGGGGGGAGCAGAACAATTGTGGGACATGCACTGGAGGTAGAGGAGAGGGTGGGAAGTCCTGTTGTATAGTGGAAATAATTTCATGCTCACAAAGCTCTACCTAGCACTATGTTGAATACAATCTATCATGTGTATCCTTTTTTTACTTGGATCCCTTTGTGCCAAGTTGTGGTGGAAAGAGACGAGTCTGGCCCATCTGATCCTCCTGCTCACCTGTTCCTCCCAGCTTTATGAATGAATGAGAGAACTGTGTGACTTCCTAATGTGGACAATACTTTGCCTTTCCTTGCCTGCACACAATTCAAAGATGGTCATATGAAAGAGTGCATGTGGCACATTGTGTTTGGCTTTTAACCAGAGGGTTGGTGGTTTGAGTCCACCCAGGGATGGCTGTAGGCATCATACCTGCATTGCATAGGGTTGGACTAGATGACTCTTGGAGTCCCTTCCAACTCTACAAATCTATGGTTCTGTGTGACAATAATAAATAAAATCGAAACCACTGGGTGGTGAATGGGAACTTTTGGTGTGGGAGCCATGTACACTGACTGCTTAGAAATGCAGGAAATTAAGTGGTATAGAAATCCTAAATAATGGGTTTAGACAGGATTCCTCAGAGGGGTGTTGGGCTTCTACAAGTTGAAGCAAAGTTCCCAGAGTGCTTTATGCACCTGTGATACAGACATCAAGAAACAATAAGATGGGGACAACTGTATGTTAAAAGCAATGCTATGTATCTAAGAACATACAGTAAAGGGCAGGATGTGAGCAGAGAGATAGCTTTTTCATCTCTAGTTCAAGAGAAAACCCTAGGATCATGAGGGGTAGGGAGCCTCCTTGACAACTAACACATCTAGGTTGTAATCAAAGAGAATAAAGATTTTCACTGCTCCCCAATCCCAGTGCTTTGGGATGTTACTTCTCTAAGCTTAAGACAGATGTCAGGTTAGGGAGGGCAGAAATTGCTGGGACAGCTCCATTGTAACAGTTAGGTCAAGCTTGTAAATACCCAGCACAAAGGCCTCTAGATCTGCAGCCGTCTGCAATATGGCAGATTTTATTTCTCTCATGTATGCTATTTTCATACTATTTGACTGTAAAACATTAATAGAGATTAGTGAATCCTTTTTTAACCAACCTCCCTCCCCCCCCCCAAAAACTGTAAAGGCTGCCCTTGCAGAAAAAAATTACTGCAGCTATCATTCTGAAATTGGGCAGAATTTGTTACCTCAGGAGGGTGACCTTGCTTGCAAATTCATCCTATTTGGCACATTTTAAAGGAATCTAAATTTAAGGGCATATATGGCAAAAGCCTCTGTACCTGTTTGCTTGTAATATAGCAGGCTGTATCCACAATGTTAGGACAAGTAGGCAAATTTTATCCACTTATATCAAAAGGGAAAAATGTTACGGCCATTTATTTATTTATTTATTTATTATTATTATTATTATTATTATTATTATTATTATTATTATTATTATTATTATTATTTCCCTATGACTAATGGAAGGAGGGGAAACAAAGTGGACTCAGACAATGAATCAAACTGGGCAGCCCATGACATACATTGAAACAAGTTGAATGCTGAATCTGGATCTGAACTGAATTCTGTGATCAGTGCACACTCCTCATACATGTGCAATAAACTAGTGGTGGGTGATCCATGGCCCTCCAGCTGTTGCTGGAATTCAGTTCGCATCAACCTTAGGAAGGTCAATGATCAGTAAGGGTGGGAAGGGCAGTCCACCAACTTCTGGAGGGCCACATGTTAACCATCCCAGAACTAAGCTATTCTGTTTGTAGTCTAGTGAGCTGCATTGGTATTCCACCTGTCAAATACATCTAATGACTTGTGCATGAGCTGCTTTATGGCTCAAAATACCATCCTCGGTTAATAAAATAGAGTGTTCTGAGACAGTTTGTCCTTTCAGATTGCCTCATTAAGTTCTCAGGGTGTTTTTTTTTTGTCAGTTTATTAAGAAATATCTGTCTATTCTCTGCTTAGACTCTTCTAATTAATTCCGATCTTTACTGCAAAACCAATGACATTGATATGCCATATCACTGGGCTGCTGTCAAAATGAAATGCCTGTTGTGCAGTGTGGTGTTAATATCATCTAATGGCTACACACGACGGTGCTCTTACCTGTAATTTTTCTGAGAATGTTTGCCATTTGGGTATCTTTTGGCATCGTTTCAAGGAGCTTGCATTATGCCGTACTACTCAAATGCTGAACTGAAATTGAAGAAGTCTAATAGACACTGACGGGATGCCTGCTCTGTGGGTAATGACCTTATTGACTGAGGAAGAATGCAGAACAGAAGATAGAAAGGCACTGCCCCCTTGGGAATGCTAAGGTTGCTGAAACAGAATAAAGGCTACTTGAGTGTAACTGATATTTATGAAGTTAAGTGACTTCTTACCCATGAGTTTCAGTTTAAGATGCTTATTCCCTTTGATCTTGTCTTATAATTCATTCAGCTACTTTTTTCTGTACTCCTTTTTGCCTAGCTTGAGAACATTTGATATGGATGACAAATTAGGAAAAAAAATATGCTGCGTAGGTGGGAAATATTCTATGTAAAGGGGGCTTATTGCAAGAACCATGGGAGGTTTGTGGAGTTTCTTGTTTTATTTTTGTTTTTTTGTTTTTTCCCTCAAAGGGAAAGTAAGGAATTCATGAAAGTACGATTTGACACATACTTGCACTATGGACAGAGGTGTAAAACAATGGCCTTTGGGGAAATGTGCTGTTGAGTTCATAGTACAGTGGTAACTAGAATTTTTTTTTTTTGACTGACATATGTTACGTTTGCAGTTAAAGCGTGTGCAAAATGTTCTGATGCTTTTGTGATGAGCAAAAGCAGCAGATGGCATGATTTTCTTGAATTCAAGCTATTTTGTGTCAGTTATTTATAATATAAGTAATTCATATATGCTTGTTTTCTTTTTTGTTACTGAGGTTAACGTCACAAAAACAGATATATAGTGTGTGGGGGGGGCTTGCTTTAAAGACTATTTTTTGTATGTCTCAGCATTGTTATTGCTGTACTTAATTAGGTAGACGGTTAACAAAAATATGGGTAAATGTGATAAAATCATGGAGTGCAGCTGTCAGTCAGTGTAGACAATACTTAGCTAGATTGACGAATGTCTGATTCAGTATAAGGCAACTTTGGTGCCCCCTCACTTTCTATACTTTCTGCAGATTATGCCCCCTTATTTCTGTGAAAATCTCACTACCTTTATGAAAGAATGAAAAGGAAGGAAGGTTGCCCAGCAAGCACTCTTCTTTTAGTAGTGATCTTCTTTATTTAACCTTTTTTTTGTAAGTGGTAGGTTCATTTCCTTCTTTTGTACTTTGTGGCTGAAAAAAAATCACTAACTACACAAATGCTTTGGGATATTGTCAGTTTCTTTATTTGTCTGTGGATCTGTGATGCCCTGGCTGTCAACTTTGCTTCCATTCATATGGAGGTAAACACAAAAATGTATGTTGCATGGTTCAACTTCATTCCTGGAGAAACTGTAATCCGTTTCTAAAATATTTTTGAAGAGCTGGGTCACCGGTTCAGTCAAAGAAAATGACTACGTAGCTAACTGAATTTAGAGTGAGGAGCTCACACTCAGCCATCTCAATCCTATCACTGCCAGCAGAGGGTTATTGCTCCACTAACCAAAGCTGGCTGGAAGCAGCTTATATTTAATCAGCACACTTCCTATGATGCACTGTGAGAACTCTCTGTTGAGTAAGCTGTTGCTGTTATAGTTGTTGTTGTTGTTACTGGACTTTTCAGTTTCCTTGATCTTTTATAACATGGTTTACAAATTATTTAAACTCTCATAATATCATAATGTAACAACAATCTACACTAATAAAGTGCAAGTGTCTCTGCGTCCAGTCCCTGTGTCCGTGGGATTGCGCTACTGCATGTGCCCCACGGACAGCCGTTGGGACTTGGAGCGCAGAGACTTTGGGCGGCTGGGCGAAGCTGTTGAAGTGGCGGGTGTGCGCGGGCACGCGGCGGGTGTGCGCTCGCGTGGGTGTACTTCTAAGTGGCAGCGGTCGTTACAAGTGGCGGCAGGCGAGCAGTCTGTTTTTTAAAAAGTTTCACCACATATGTTCTAGCGCCCGTTAATTTAACGGGTTTAAAGCACTGGTAAATAATAAAACAACAAGATTAAAAGTGTTGTTCTATAAAGGTAATCTTCCTGAATTAAAATGTTTTAAAGCACATTTAAAGGTGCAAAAAAAGTCATTTCCCTAAGGGGGAATTTTGCAATCTAGTGCCATTGCAGAAATGACTGAACCTTTAACAGTCACCAAAGACATCCAATTTAAGGTCAGTTTCACAGCTGTTGCTTGTTCTCCAGGTTCTCTGCATTCCTTATCTTACAGGGTTTCAGACCACTTATGGCTTAGTGCCTAGTTGTGTGTCATTATGATGCATGCTGACAGTTGTAATATGTGCATATCCTCCCAGGAGCTGTGGCAAAGGAGGTGGCAGAGATAGAGGGGGTAGCCTTAGCAACTCTCTCTCTTCCCCCCTTTCCCCCAATATGAAGCCATTCCCAGATAACATGCCTCAACAACAATGGGAATTTGGGACTCTGCATGATGGCTTAAGGATTTTCATGATGGTCCTGGCATTTTCGGGGCAGTTGAGACTATGTATGAAGCACCCCTGTGAGATTCTGCAGGGATGTGAGAGCTATAGGTGTTCTTGACACACAGTAATCATTCTTCTATTATATACAGTGTGGTCTGCACGAATTTGTTCTCACACTCTTCAGTATTTTCCTATCTGCACAACATTTATATTTATATAAATGTCTTGTCTTACTGGAGAATTGTGCATACTCAAAATATGAATTCACTTAAAACTTATGTCAAGCCTTTATTCCTAAGGTTTACCTGAAGTATACCTGTAATTTTATGGAGAAAGCTAGAGAGTTCCAGAAAAACATATACTTCTGCTTCATTGACTATGCTAAAGCATTTGACTGTGTCGACCACAGCAAACTATGGCAAGTTCTTAAAGAAATGGGAGTGCCGGATCACCTCAACTGTCTCCTGAGAAATCTCTATGTGGGACAAGAAGCTACAATTAGAACTGGATATGGAACAACTGATTGGTTCAAAATTGGGAAAGGAGTACGACAAGGCTGTATATTGTCTCCCTGCTTATTTAACTTATATGCAGAATTCATCATGCGAAAGGCTGGACTGGATGAATCCCAAGCCGGAATTAAGATAGCTGGAAGAAATATCAACAACCTCAGATATGCTGATGACACAATCTTGATGGCAGAAAGTGTGGAGGAATTAAAAAACCTTTTAATGAGGGTGAAAGAGGAGAGTGAAAATATGGTCTGAAGCTCAACATCAAAAAAACTAAGATCATGGCCACTGGTCCCATCACCTCCTGGCAAATAGAAGGGGAAGAAATGGAGGCAGTGAGAGATTTTACTTTCCTGGGCTCCATGATCACTGCAGGTGGTGAAAGCAGTCACGAAATTAAAAGGCACCTGCTTCTTGGGAGGAAAGCAATGGCAAACCTAGACAGCATCTTAAAAAGCAAAGACATCACCTTGCCGACAAAGGTCCGTATAGTTAAAGCTATGGTTTTCCCAGTAGTAATGTATGGAAGTGAGAGCTGGACTATAAAGAAGGCTGATCACTGAAGAACTGATGCTTTTGAATTATGGTGCTGGAGGAGACTCTTGAGAGTCCCATGGACTGCAAGAAGATTGTATTGTATTTTAATATTTGTTGGAAGCCGCCCAGAGTGGCCGGGGAGACCCAGCCAGATGGGCGGGGTATAAATAATAAATTATTATTATTATTATTATAAATTATAAACCTATCCATTCTTAAAGAAATCAGTCCTGAGTGCTCACTGGAAGGACAGACCCTGAAGCTGAGGCTCCAGTACTTTGGCCACCTCGTGAGAAGAGAAGACTCCCTAGAAAAGACCCTGATGTTGGGAAAGATGGAGGGCACAAGTAGAAGGCGACGACAGAGGATGAGATGGTTGGACAGTGTTCTCGAAGCAACTAGCATGAGTTTGGCCAAACTGCTGGAGGCAGTGAAGGATAGGCGTGCCTGGCGTGCTCTGGTCCATGGGGTCACGAAGAGTCAGACACGACTGAACGACTGAACAACAACAATACCAGCAATTATTCAGGAGAACTTTAGCTTTCTGTTTACTAAAAGCATTGCAAACTGGAATATACAGCAGATGGACAACATTTTTAAGGAAATGGCTTTGAGTAAAATATTACAATTTGCTGTGCTGTGAACGAAGCCACAACCTTATCTGTCAATGGAGCTCTATATCATTTTTTTAAAAGCTAAAGATTTATTATACATGGGTGAGAATGTAATCAATTTTAAGGGCTGTGTGCATTTAACTACACAACGAGCTAATAATTTGGGGAAAAGAGATACAATTTCAAAAAAAGAATTTGTAGTTAAAACACGAGATATCGTTTTGGTAGGTTTTTAATAATAATAATAATAATAATAATAGCCTATGCACTTTATTTGTTTACGACCATCCTTTTACTGATACTGATGATAGAAAAGCATAAATATTCACATTTATCTGAAAACTGTATAGTTGTCAACTTTCATTGTTATCTGTAGAGCATAACATGTCTCCAATCTGAAAGCTAAAGATAATACAGCCTAGACTTTAATTTAGGATACATTTCAGTGGAAAGATAGATTAGGCAGCATGAAGAAATTAATTATTGGCAGTCTCTCCTCATCTTTTAATGTTGCCAAACACTTGCTATGAAGCATGTAAGAATGTAGGAATTTAGCTACTCATGATACTTTTTAAATAGCACAATCAAATAACCAATTTATTACAAGTAATTGAAGCCTTTATGGGTGATCCAAAGAGCACAAATTGCACAATATGCAGAACTAGAAAAAAACAAAAGCACCAAATATTATATATATATATATATATATATATATATATATATATATATATATATATATACACACTGTTTCTGTCATGCTGGTGTGAATGCAGTCAATTTATAAGATGTGGTTCAGAAATTTAACTTCCCTGTTTTTGTTATCTGTTCTATTTTCTTTAGTGGTTTTCCAGAACCTTTGCAGGGCTGGGTTCCCCTAGTTGTCAAGAAACATCAGTGTAAATGTGTGGATAATTTCATTATACAGTTGACTCATTTGGTAGCAGTGGACTTCATTTTATCTCAGAGTCAACAGTTTCCTGTGTCTCTTCTATATGTGTTTAAGAGAGAAGATAAAGTTCTTCTCTAGTTTCATCACTGATGGGCTCTTTGTGGGATAACCAGCATCCTATAACCAACAGAAAGGTAAAGGACCCCTGACAGTTAAGTCCAGTTGCGAACGACTCTGGGGTTGTGGCGCTCATCTCGCTTTACTGGCTGAGGGAGCTGACGTTTGTCCGCAGACAGTTTTTCCAGGTCATGTGGCCAGCATGACTAAGCCGCTTCTGGTGAAACCAGAGCAGCGCACAGAAATGCCGCTTTGCTTCCTGCCAGAGTGGTATCTATTTATCTACTTGCACTTTGACGTGCTTTCGATCTGCTAGGTTGGCAGGAGCTGGGACTGAGCAATGGGAGTGCAGCCCATCGTAGGGATTCGAACTGCCAGCCTTCCGATTGGCAAGCCCTAGGCTCAGTGGTTTAGACCACAGCGCCATCTGTGTCCCCATAACCAACATGCTTAAGTTTAATTGATGCATTAAGGGCTTACTGGTGTAGAGTAAGCTGTCCTGCTATGCTTAGTAGGTCACTCCTCCTTACCTTGGGAGGAAGGTAACCAAGCCTATTGTACCTCAGTCTACCTGAGAAGCTGAATGTGTGAGCTGGTTTCTCCAAGCTCAAATGTATCTAATAAGCCTTTCTTGAGTTCTTATGCCAATAATTTAGGAACTTTCACCACTGTAACTAAGTCAAGTTTTACTGCCTGTGCTTTCTGACTATTGTATGGCAAAGCACATGAACCTGGCCTTTAGAGAGTTTGTAAGAGTAAACCAATTTTAAACTTGCCAAACTTGTAGTATTTTCTTCACTCCGCATGTCCATGCAGAGAGAGGTTTTCACTGCCTTGCTGCTTCTCCTACTTTCTGCCAAAGCTGAAAGGTAAGGGAGAGAAATTACTACAGGATGGAGCTTTATCAAAAGCTAATAGATTTAAATAATACCTTTTTTAGGAGTCTCCCTTAAATGGTTTGCCTAATTTCACTACGCCAAAGAGGGCAGGTAATTTTTAGTGCAACTGTGGATCCAACCGAGGGCTTGGCTCGTATTTGTTCCTTTCCTCCTCTCTTACCCCATTGCTTTGTTCCACCATAATGAACCAACTACAATGTAGATTCAGTAAGTATTAACGGAGCTCAAATTTCTCACAAGAAAAATTTTCTGATAATTTTCAATTTAAACTGTTGGATATATCTGCCCCCCCCCCCCCGGAATAATATTTGGCGGAATTCATTCATCTCCAACCCAGGGGGTCATTTTCACTCAGCTCTAGAAACTATTCCTTAATTTGCCTAAGTGTTTCATAAACTGCAGAGAGCATAGTGAAAAGGAGACATCTTCTTTGTCCCAATTTTGCCTTTCTATTTGTGTCACAGAAGACTGAAGAGAGGGTTCTGTGCCCCTCTGCTAAGGGACTGAAAAGCAGGAGGGTGGATTTCTACAACTCTGGTTTTGTTGTTAATGAGGACAAGACCATCTATGCTTCTCACAAAATAGTACCCCCAAATCCAAACATTCTGGACAACAACCATACGAGAAATATGTAAGATAACCAAGCAAGTGCTAGAAATCACTCCAGAATTGGTCTTACTAAACATCTTCAAAGACAATAATGCCCACTTACACCACAAAGAACTCCTAACCCATCTACTTTCAGCAGCCAGAAACTTCATAACCAGACACTGGAAAGTCCTGTCAGGAGTAAGCATGGACCAATGGTAACAAGTAGTATGGGAAACAGCCCTACTAGAAAAACTAAACAGTAAGCTGAAAATGACATGGGGACAAACAGAAGAAGATCCCTTCACCCCGGTATGGTTCCCCTTCATCACACACACAGCCCAACAAGACAATGACAAAAATCTACCAACAGCATACAAATCAATATGGCTAACCTGATCAAAAACACACCCACCCACCCCACTCACATAGGAAACCAAAGATCACCACAGCCAATCACAAATGAACAATCACACCCTAGGCCAACCCCGACCTCTCTCACTGCCAAAGGAGCACAAGTGAACAACAGAGAACCTACACAAACAATGCTGACACCAAACCCTACATATATTAAGTAAAATAGAAACATTGTCACCCCCCACCCATCTCCCCATCCCACCCACTTCTTTCCCCCTTTTCTTCCTAATGTCTCAACAACCAAAACTGATTTGTAAAAAAATGTTACATGGAAAAAATACGAGAGAGACATTGCACACACCTTTGTAAATCAAGAAAATCTTTAATAAAAATACTTTAAAAAAGAAGAAGAAGAAAGATCTTCAAATGGGTGAATGCATGCCTGAATATCTCGCCAATCTTCATGAATTTTGTGTACAAAATACTAAACAAAATTGTTTGTTTCTGCTGTAATACAGTAATTTAAATTGCCAGGTGCATTCAGATATTTCTCAGGATTTTTTTTCCCTTGTGGGGGAAAAACCCTTAGAAGTGCTACATCTCACCCTTAGCAATTCTGAGTTGTTGGGAAGTACAGTAATTGCAATTGGCAATTTAGCAAAGATAATTTGGATGATTTAATGAGTTCATTAAGTTGTTTCTTTGGCCCTGGTGAAAACTTAATGGAGGTAACTCACATTCCAGTTAGAGTTCCCTGAGGGAGGGGGAGATAATTTAGAAAATTGAAAAAGAGTGATTGAGCTTTGCAAAGACAGCTGATGAACAACCTCTGCTGTAAATCATCACAAATGATGAAGATAAATGGAAACTACTTTTAATTTTCTTCTGAGAGATAGAAAGTGTCATCAAATCCATTCAAAACACTGGTGAGTCTGTTGACTTTAGAAAGATAAGTGGTTTAGTCACAATGCTATGGACATTTTAGTCAAAGCATATATACATATAACCTGAGTTGTCAAATAGGAATTCCAGTGCCCATCATACTTTATTTAAAAATAACAATGCCTCTCAATATAGGAATTTAACAAGTAGTTGTGAAATTTAATTTTATACTCAGATTGCTAGTCCCCTTCCATAGTTATTCTTAGTAGTCAACACAACACACCAGGGTAAACAGCACAGATTGGCCACTTAGCTCTGTGGAAACCATGCACTACTTTGCTTTACAAGCAGAGATGGTAGAGAATTCTGACATATTTGGCACTGGTACCAGAAATCATTTCAGTTTGCATGTTCATTCTCAAGCTGGAAGGGAAATCAGTCAAGCAAATATGACTGGTATTCACTGTCATTTTTTAAGTCTACAAATGTTTCCTGTTTTCCTCATGCTTCCTTCCATTGAAATGAATGGTGCAGCATCATTTAATGGTTACATAATTAATTACATTTTGTTTGGCATCAGCAGACAGCAAGGCAAGCAACGTTTTTTAAAAATGGAATTCCAAACTATAGTGAACATGGAAACAGCACTGTGCATGACAAATACAAGGTAGACAGGAAAATAATGCCGTCTTATATCCTTACTTGCAAGCAGCAATTATTTATTGGTGGACTGAGTTCAGTCAAAAGATGTGCAGGTCTGGGATAAATGCTTAGTTTTAAAGAATAGCTTTGAAGAGGTTAGTTTCTCACAAATGGCACCTCTGTGGTTATGGACTTCCATTTTGCACTGTGTGCGGTATTTTCCACTTTACATGTGGTTGCATAGTAGAACCCCAAACAATTTTTTATTATTATTAAAAAAAAAAAACACCGTTTGCAACTTAGCTGGAAACAAGATGTGCAAGGGGACCAAAGGCGATTTATCTGCTATGCTCTAATCCACTTATGCGGAACGTCTGGCGCAGAAACCTAATCAGGTCAACAAGGCTTCAGAAGTTGGCCAGGCAGCCCATTTTAACTGAAGCAAATCCACCTTTCCTAGGCCTGTTTGTCATATATGAATTCAGTTATAGCACACACCCGATTTTTTCCTTTGAATAGTCACCTGCTGTCATCGTGATGCCCATGACTGACAGGTAGGTGTGCCCCCATCCACCTGTCAAAGTGACCCACAGTGTGTGGAGGAACTCTGAATCCAGTTCTCTTCCCCACCCCTGCCCTAAGACATTCTGAGTTCACACTGAAATGAGTTCTTTCCATTTCACTATTTATCAAAACATTGCTTTTAAGAGAGAAAAAGATTTAGGCTGGGTCCGGGTGAGCACCTAGAAAGGAACGCTGTGATCACTAAAAGTCAGCATGGGTTTCTGAAAAATAAGTCATGTCAGACCAATCTGATCTCATTTTTTGACAGAATTACAAGCCTGGTAGATGAAGGGAACGCTGTGGATGTAGCCTATCTTGATTTCAGCAAGGCCTTTGACAAGGTGCCCCATGATGTTCTTGTAAAGAAGCTGGTAAAATGTGGGCTGGACAAGGCTACCATTCAGTGGATTTGTAACTGGCTGACTGACTGAACACAAAGGGTACTCATTAATGGCTCCTCTTCATCCTGGAGAGAAGTGTCTAGTGGGGTGCCACAGCGTTCTGTCTTGGGCCCAGTCTTATTCAACATCTTTATCAATGACTTGGATGATGGGCTTGAGAGCATCCTGATCAAGTTTGCAGATGACACCAAATTGGGAGGGGTGGCTAATACCCCTGAGGACAGGATCACAATTCAAAATGACCTTCACAGATTAGAGAACTGGGCCAAAGCAAACAAGATGAATTTTAACAGGGATAAATGTAAAGTACTACACTTGTGCAAAAAAAAATGAAAGGCACATATACAGGATGGGTGACACCTGGCTTGAGAGCAGTACATGTGAAAAGGATCTAGGAGTCTTGGTAGACCATAAACTTGACATGAGTCAACAGTGTGATGCAGCAGCTAAAAAAGCCAATGCAATTCTGGGCTGCATCAATAGGAGTATAGCATCTAGATCAAGGGAAGTAATAGTACCACTGTATTCCGCTCTGGTCAGACCTCACCTGGAATACTGTGTCCAGTTCTGGACACCACAGTTCAAGAAGGATACTGACAAGCTGGAACATGTCCAGAGGAGGGCAACCAAAATGGTCAAAGGCCTGGAAACGATGCCTTATGAGGAGCGGCTTAGGGAGCTGGGTATGTTTAGCCTGGAGAAGAGAGGTTAAGGGGTGATATGATAGCCATGTTCAAATATATCAAAGGATGTCATATAGAGGAGGGTGAAAGGTTGTTTTCTGCTGCTCCAGAGAAGCGGACACAGGGCAATGGATTCAAACTACAAGAAAGAAGATTCCACCTAAACATTAGGAAGAACTTCCTGACAGTAAGAGCTGTCCGACAGTGGAATTTGCTGCCAAGGAGTGTGGTGGAGTCTCCTTCTTTGGAGGTCTTTAAGCGGAGGCTTGACAGCCATCTGTCAGGAATGCTTTGATGGTGTTTCCTGCTTGGCAGGGGGTTGGACTGGATGGCCCTTGTGGTCTCTTCCAACTCTATGATTCTATAAATACTTATTGAAATGTGAAATTTCATGCCGATTTCTGTCTGTGTGTTTAATGGCAGATTGAAATAGAAATGTGCCAGGGGAAACAGACTAATGGGCGAACACATGTGAAAGTGACATTCACTGGAAATAGAGTGATTTACTTGTCCCCAGTAGGGACACAGGTAGCGCTGTGGTCTAAACCACTGAGCCTCTTGGGCTTGCTGATTAGAAGGTCAGCGGTTCGAATCCCCGCGATGGAGTGAGCTCCCATTGCTCAGTCCCAGCTCCTGCCAACCTAGCAGTTCGAAAGCATGCGAAAAAGTGCAAGTAGATAAATAGGTACCGCTCCGGCGGGAAGGTAAACAGTGTTTCCGTGCACTGCTCTGGTTTCGGTGTTCCGTTGCACCAGAAGCGGCTTAGTCATGCTGGCCACATGACCCAGAAAAACTGCAGACAAACGCCAGCTCCCTCAGCCTGTAAAGCCAGATGAGCGGCGCAACCCCAGAGTCGTCTGCAACAGGACTTAACTGTCAGGGGTCCTTTGCCTTTACCTTCACTGTCCCCAGTAAGTGCTAAAATATGTTCTCAATTCATGGTGTAGGAACCTTCTCGGATATATAACTTTTTCCTGTACGTTCAGGAACAGCTGCTGAAACTAATATATTGTCACTGTGATTGTGTGTGTGTGTGTGTGTGTGTGTGTGTGTGTGTGTGTATATATATATATATATATATATATATATATATATATATATGGATCCCACTACATTGTGTCATAATAACATTGTGTCCTAATAACTGTCTTCAGGGGCAATCTCATCATGACTTGGAACATGGTAGCTGTTTCACTGAGAGACTTGCAAACACTCCACCTCTCTTCTATTTGCTGCACAGCTCAAGCCACATTTATAGAGTTGTCTAAGTAGCTTTGTCCTAACATACCTTAGAGGGCTCCTTGTCATTGGCATCAGATCAAAACCTCCGCAGGTTTAGAATGAGGGAAATTTGGAATGATTAATGTTGCATTGCCCAATTAATCTGTGAAGCAACTGTCATTTTTGTAAAATCATATTTTGTAGTAGCAAAGAGGCTGAGGGAAGACCAATAACCAATGGCACTTCTTTTCTTTTTTTTACTTTCCTTACATTTAAAGTATTTCTTATATTTATGCAGAATAAACTGTAAAGTGCTGCAATATTGAGTAGGTCTGGTTGAAAGCAATCTTGACAAGACGGAGGCAATAATGGTTTGTTCATTAGTGCAGTGAGGCAAATCGATAAATAATCAGCACACATAAAGAGCAATAAAAATAACTTAATAATAATAATAATAATAATAATAATAATAATAATAACCGCCCACCTCAGCAGCGCAAGCCTGATTCTGGGTTATGTAAATTGTGGGTATGGCAAGTATTGTTGTGCAATGAGAAGTAACTTGCCATTCAGTTGCCAATGTGAAACATTACTACAACAAACGACCATCTCTTAGTTGGGACGATCTACAGCAAAATCTGCAAAATACCTTTCAGAAAGTCATCATTTTTATCCATTGCTGTACCATAAAGAGGAGAGGGAGAGAAGGAGAGGGAGAGGGAGAGGGAGAGAGAGAGAGAGAGAGAGAGAGAGAGAGAGAGATGAAATGAAGCTAAATAGCTTGGAAAGCAGCAATTTAAATTCAATTCGTGCTCCAGATTGCAACCTGCTTTGTGTTCCTAGGTAGGGGTGTATCCTGGCTTTTGTTGCTATGGGAGGAAAGAGATGAGGAACAACATCATGTAATCAGTAATGCCAGGCAGTTTTGAATCATCAGATACAATTTGCTGCATGGTTTATCTGAATCAAATCAATGGTATTTTGAGACTGATGATAATTACTTCTGGTGTGATTCCCTTGTACAGCAATGAGCAGCCCAATCCTGTCTTATGCATTAGGCCTTACTTCCAAGTAAGTGCAAATGATTGCAACTGTAGTATCCTAAGTAATCAGCTTATTTGATTTATACCTATACTCTTACAAACTTAAACAGCTTGTTTGATTATTCATTTAATATAAAGTTATTTATCACATAAATATAGCTACAGTGCTATGAATTCCACTGCCAACAAAAATTATTTTTTTTACAAGTGAGTCACTTACTAAGCAGATCTTTTTTTTCAGGCTGCAATACATTGTGCAAATTAGGAAAGACATTGCATGTAAAAACAAACCACATAATTCTAAATGTAGAAGTCTATATCATACAGGGAATATAGTGGATGCAATCCCACTAATATTTACTGATTTACTACTTATGTTACAGATTTTTTAGCAAAGCAGAACACTTAAGTTTGAATGCTATTTCATTTTCAAGAATGTTTGTACACTAACAGAGCAAACTAATATGTATATACTCAGAAGTAGGAATCTTCAAATCTTATCAATTTAAGCTTCTCTCAGTTTCTCATGTCTCTATTCTTAAGTTCACCACATTTTGGCATCAATCTGTGATTCTTTTTAAGTCATCATGAAATTTTGTCAGTATTTTTGTATGCATTTCTCATAACATACGCAATTTCGCCTAATATGCATGATTTGCATGCGCTTTCCCCAAATATAATACATTTTTGTATGTTATTTTAGTTCATATAAGCACGTTTATGCACACTTTCTCCCAATATAAACATTTTATGGTTGGATAAATTTCAAAGAAGTGTGAATTTTGATGGATAGCTGCATTTCAGGGTTGATAAATTGTTTAAGGGAGTGCAGATTCTGAACAAGATTTCTCCCTCACTGAGTTCAAGGGGATCTATTTCTGGGTAATCATGTATAGGACAGCAACGTTAGACACCCCCCCCCCCAAAAAAAAAGTTTTCATTTGATCATGCATATTCTGATTAGCAATTTCAAATAGATACATCTCCTAGCCAATTTCTCCAGCCAATCACCATTTCCTATTTGTAAAAGTTAAGTTGTAACATTTCCTGTTTGTAAAAGTTAAGTTGCATATTGTTCTTCTGAGCAGAGCTATATTTAATATTTCAGTTTGGTTTTAGTCCTAGAATCATAGAATCATAGAGTTGGAAGAGACCAAAATAGTCTAGTTAGTTAAAAAGTGGAGGACACGTTTTTGAAAAGCCAGAGCTAACCAACATGTTTTTGTCAAGTACAAATTGTATCAAATGGACCTTAGGCGTAGAAGCCAAAAAAAGAAAATGAGATATAAGGTTGGATCCAGAATTTATTGAGTGTAAAATGTGGATGTTCCTGTGTATACCAAGACAAGAATCTAGTTGCATCCTTCATTTCTGTGTGGACTGTCAGAGCTTTCTGAACCCTAAAATGCTTTCCAGTACCCATGGAAAACTGATCATCCTGGTTACATTGACAGTGTTTCTCAGTGGTGCAGAAAGCTGTTCAATATGCATGCAAACCTCCTGCAAAAATCCTCCAGTGGAAACCAGCCAATTGTGACGGGTTGTAGTGTACAAGATTTGAGGAATAATAATAATTTTTTTAAGCCAGATCAGTAGGTTATCCGTCAAGAACGTGTCCAAGGAGTGTTTCAGCCCGGAGAGATTTGTGTGTGTGTGTTTTTTAATCCATGTATAATAAAGGTCAAGCATTATTAATCCAGTTTACAAATTCTGATGTTCTTCGGTTATTTAAAGCAAAAATAGAAAAGAAAAAACAAGGGAAATCAAGTCTACAGAAAGGTAGATTAGAGAGGTTGTGCAAAACAACTCTCAACCCCCCACCACCAAATTTTTGTTAGTTTTATCAAAACTAGTTTAACTCCCTCAAAACCTTTCATATATATTTTTAACAAGCATGAATTTCCTTCTCAAATTTAATTTTGCTTAGGTGGTAGCTTAGGGGTCTGTAAAACACAATGAGAATTCTTGTTATTCTTGTTATTCTTATGAAAACTTTTGCCAAAGCAGAAGCTCCACAATTACTAAGAACTTCAGACAATATTCAGTAGCATCTCTACTCAAGACAATTGGGATAAAATGCAAAAAATAATGTTGAAATCTACTTTAATTAGATAATTTAATAGCTATTTTTTGTGGACTTCATGCAAGATATGAGTCTAAAAGGAAACAAAGTTTTGTACCTCAGTTGCAGGAAGAAAAACCAGTTCATGTTCTTAATGCTGTTCCAAGTCTGAAGTTATACAGTGGTACCTCGGATTAAGAACTTAATTCGTTCCGGAGGTCCGTTCTTAACCTGAAGCACCGCTTCTCGGCCTTTTGGCTAAGATCAAGTGTAACCTGAAACTGTTCTTAACCTGAAGCACCACTTTAGCTAATGGGACCTTCTGCTGCCGCTGCGCCGCCAGAGCACGATTTCTATTCTTATCCTGAAGCAAAGTTCTTAACCTGAAGCATTATTTCTGGGTAAGCAGAGTCTGTAACCTGAAGCGTCTGTAACTTGAAGCGTCTGTAACCTGAGGTACCACTGTATTGTCATTCACTGTTGCATGAAATAAGGCTAATACGTGAATTCTCCCAGCAAAAATCAAGACTGCCAATTATTTGCATGTAAATCTTGTTGAGTGTTCAGATAAGTGTGTATGGGACCACTGCCTTGAAAATGTGGAATGAATTGGCTACATATTTGGAGGATGAAGTCCATAACTTGACTGATTACATTGACTAAATTGTGAGCTAACAAGCAGCTGATCTCAGTACTGTCTTTGCAACTCCTTGAATATCCTATCCCATGAGCTTGGCCTCTTCTAGCACAAAATGTGCTTGAACTTCAAAATAACATGAAAAATCATCAACATTTGGATATTTTGTTAATACTTCAAAACAAGCTTCTAATCAAATGCCCTCTGACTGGAAGTGGAAAGCATAATTGTACGCAGCCTTTGAAAACACATCTGGCTCTTTTGATTTCCATAGCTGTATGCTCAGTGAGAACTCAAAACTGCCAAGAGTTGGCCTACTGTATGTAATCAAAGTCATTCTCACATTGTCATATGTTCTGCCTAGCATGTGGTCTCAACCACATTCTAATAGAATGTGGTCTAACCTTTCAAAGCTTTTCTGGAAGATAATAGCTAATTATCTCCAAGAAATGAAAGCTTCATTTCAGAACTTTTTGGCAGTTAAGGGGCGAGGAGGAAAGAAGAACCCCGTGGGCTGCTGAATTTTTTATGCCTTCTGGTAGTAGGGGTCTTAAATTTCTAATAGTAGCAGCCCAGGGCTACTCTTCCCCCCCTTCCTCTACAATATATATGCTGACACCACCATCATATGAATTTCAATACTGCTTCATACACCTAATATCCATGACTCAACATGCATATTAAGCTAGTTGTGTGGTTAGCTTAACCCATTCCCGTCTGCTTTGATCCAAAAAGTGCTAAGTTAGTTCTCTCTCTCTCTCTTATCTATCTATCTATCTATCTATCTATCTATCTATCTATCTATCTATTTCCAAATGGTTGGCTTTATATTTGTGGTTGTGACTTTCCCCCCCACCCAGCCATATGATAACCTCTCATCCAATCTTTGCTTACAAATTATTTAAAGTAGTAAATGGGGCCTGGAGAAATGCACATGTATTTGAGGTAAACAAACAAACCAAAACTTTAACGATTACATAACTTTATATGAAGCATAACGTGGGATGTGAAATTGCCTCAGGACTGTGACAAATTCAATACAGGGTTTGGTAATAATTTGTAAATGAAAGGATGCACTATGTATAGAAAAATAGAAAATGAATTAGTTAGCGGTAGCCTTTCATCTTTCAAGTGGCACAAAATTACTGATATTGTATATAGGAGTAGAGGCACCTGCTATTTGAATACGGTATATATTATGAGCATTCCATATGAGTAATGTTCGAAGCTGTACACTGGATTATTTATACTAGCAAAAGCTGGACGATTCTCTATACCAAAGTATTTGACACACTTTTAAAATGACTACAGACAAGTATAGAAACCTAATGATACCATATTCCTCTATAAGACCATTTTTCTTATTCTACCAGTCCCCAACCTGACCTGAAACCAGGCTGAATGAATTTATAAAAGGTGCAGTTTTCAAAAGCCTGGTTGAGTAAGAAGGTTTTTGACTGGCACCTAAAAAAGATAATGATGGCACTAGCCATGCCTTCCTGAAGAGAGCATTTCACAAATGGGAAGCCACATGAAAAGGTCCTCTTCTGTGTTGCCATAGTCCACATATATCTTTTAGGAGATACACAGAGAAGGGCCTAACATGATGAAGACAGCATCTCAGTTGGTTCATCTGGGGCAAGGTGACCCTTGAAGTATGGGTGTCCTGAGTAAGGCTTTACACAAGCACTTTGAATTGAGAGCAGAAACATATTGGTACCCAGTCCTGCAGTTGTACCAAGGGAGGTGTTATATAAGTTGTGAAGGCTGTAGTAACAGCTGTAGTATTCTTAGAACTAAAATGTTGTCTACTGAAATATTTTGTGCAAAGAGGAAGGTTATTGCATTTTTAAATTGAAACATACTATTTGATTCACTGTATGTTTGTAACATACTTCCCCCCAGACCTATAATGAGAGCACACATCATATTGTGATATAGATATAGATATAGATGATATAGATATAGATGAGAGACTCACACTGGCAAATGCTTCTCTTGAGGATATTCTCAGCTAGAGTGTATAAATCGCTATCCTTTTAAAACGACAAGTGCTGTAGCACACAGCAATTCTAGTCTTCATCAAAATAGAGTCATAGGTGAGGCCCTGTGTCTGGGAAGATAGAGATGAGGCGGGAAGGAGGAGGCTGGAGAAAGAAGCCAAGGAAATTTATTACTTTTTCTTCCTTTGTCTTCAAAGGACATGATGCAGTTCGTGTCCTCCTCTGCACTGGCAGGTCAAAAGAACTGAAAACTATCTAGGTTTTTTCTTCTTCTCTATTTTGTGTCTGTGCTGAGCCTTTCCCAGGGCTATGGATAAATTAGGGCATAATTAACTGCATGTATTAGTGACTTGGTGACCTCTCACACATTTTGCTAAGTTCATGATGAAGCAGTCCTCTATTTTAGGACAAAGAATTAATTCAAAGGCAGTGGTGTGATCTTAATTCTTGAAGAACATGAAGGAAATTGTTAAGCGCAACAAGATGTCTACGTAGCAGGGAGACAGGCAGTAGACAATTACCAAATGCTGCTTAAAGCAAAAGAAGAATAGCAGCAATAGAGTGCCTTTGCCTAAAGATATAATAAAGAGTATTGGCAGCATTATCGCTTCAAAAACACACATTTATGTATTTTGTATCAGACCTTCGAAAAGATTTATCACAGGGGTGCCAAAATAATCCAGTTGAAATCTTAAGCACATACAGGCACATGTCAGTAAGTAAGTTTAGGATTCGTGACAATTAAACATCAATATAAGAAATTATGAACAGTGTTATTTTGGTTAATACCGGTATATGTAATCATTGAAGAGTAGCGTTTATTCCGAAGCACAATGGTCTCAGCAATAACAGTATTTGATGCATGACTCCTGCGTAATGTGGTCAGCAGAGGCACTTGAAACTAAGCTGACCCAATCGTAATAAGATTAGGTTAATCTGTGTGTGTGCCCACATGCACTCTTTCTCTCTCTCTCTCTCTCACTCTCTCTCTCTCTCTCTCTCTCTCACACACACACACACAGAGAGAGAGAGAGAGAGAGAGATGGGTAGGGAGTGACTGGAACACTAGTAGTGCCAATACTATATGGTAAATGGTAGAAGTAAGAGCATTTAGCATGTCTGCATAACACACACTACCCCAATAATTAACCAGAGCTTATACTAACTTTCACATGAAGTATTTTCAAATTATTTGATACTTGACTCTAATGGCCTTCAGTATTTGATTCTCTGATACTTTGACAAAAGTTGTTGTTTCCAAGCGATCGTATTTAGTATGTCTGAAAGTATGTGATAGTTGATCTGCAATGGAATTTGGGTTTTGGCATTATTTAATAGATGAATTTGGGTTTTGGCATTATTTAAAAGATGGAGGGCACAAGGAGAAGGGGATGACAGAGGATGAGATGGTTCGACAGTGTTCTCGAAGCGGCTGGCATGAGTTTGGCCAAACTGCGGGAGGCAGTGGAGGATAGGGGTGCCTGGCGTGCTCTGGTCCATGGGGTCACAAAGAGTCGGACACGACTGAACGACTAAACAACAACAACAATAGATGACGTGCAACCGTGGATCATAGAGCCACAGAACTGTAGAGTTGGGAGGGACCTGCAATGCAGGAATCTCAACAGTGTCCAGTTACTGACACACAATGACGTTTGATATACGCAGCTACTGTTGGAACCTTAATAGCTTGTAGTATTTAATGCTTGTCATCTTTAAAGAACTGTTAGCATCTAACTGTCTCAAGAAATAATGGAGTGCACCTTCAGGGTGAAGTCAAACCACTGTGTTAGCAGCACTGAAGTGACCACCCTGGGGTCAAGGCCTGGGCAATGTGTATGGAGGTCCTGTGCTGCTCAGACGACAAGAAGACACCCCTCTTGGACTCGCTGCTGTGGTACAAAGGAAAGCAGAATAATGTATTTGCAGGATTGTTGTGAGGATGAAATGGGGAGAAGGAGGAAGAACCACGTATACCACCTTGAGCTCCTTAAAGAAAAAGGTGGTATATAAATGTAATAAATGAATAATTAATAAATAAATAAATGGGTGGAGCTGGAGCAAGATATGTGGCCTTGGTCATGTGGAGCCTCCTTCATGTGTACAAATGCCTGAAGATTATTGCAGGCCAAGTTTCTACCGACACAGAATGAGCTGGATGAAATGAATGAAAGCTTAATTTTGGTTTCTTGCAAATTCTGACACCTTTGTATTTTCCCTCTCTCCCCCCAGCCCCTGATTTGCAAGACTAATTGGGGATGGGGTGAAGGCAGCTAGTATGATCTCTGTTTAGTAATTATTTAAAAAGCACATGCTTTTTCTTTTTTACGTGCAGCTAGTCATGTTAAGACTGATTTGTCAGAAAATTAGTTGTGCTATTTTTCTGCTACAGTACCAAATGTTCTTTAGTTTAATAGTTTCACTAGAATAATCATTTACAAAAGAAGTGAAGCCAACCTCAACATATGAGAGAACACAGAATGGCTGTGATGCCTCAGTAGAAATAATTGGTATTTAACGGGACCAATATGGTGAGTTATCCTCGTCGTTTTCTTCTCATTCTTTCCCTTCTTTCTGATCATTCTCAGTCGTCTTTATTGGAAACAAGTTGGACAGGCACTGTGTCAAACAGCATTTTATACAGTGCACTGAATAAGATAAGCAGTGTTAACCATTTTGGTTTAGCTGCCTTTTCTTACTTTGATGATCACATAGTATTCTATATTACAACAGTAGTGGTATTGTTAGTCACTACTGGTGTTGCACAGTGACATAACTGTGAAGATTGGATGAGGGGCCCTAGTCAAATCAAAGGTGGTGCAAAACTTCAATTGGATGAAGCTCAGATTTAGGATATCTCTAGGTAAGAAGGTCAAGCCACATCTGAGTGAGATCCACCCCACTTCAAGATGGGTCTGCTATGCCTTTGTTGTTGTTGTTTAGTCTTGTCCAACTCTTCGTGACCCCATGAACCAGAGCACGCCAGACACTCCTGTCTTCCACTGCCTCCCGCAGTTTGGTCAGACTCATGTTGGTAGCTTCGAGAAAACTGTCCAACCATCTTGTCCTCTGTTGTCCCCTTCTCCTTGTGCCCTCCATCTTTCCCAACATCAGGGTCTTTTCCAGAGAGCCAGTGTGGTATAGTGGTTAAGAGCGGTAGACTCGTAATCTGGGGAACTGGGTTCGTGTCTCAGCTCCTCCACATGCAGCTGCTGGGTGACCTTGGGCTAGTCACACTTCTTTGAAGTCTCTCAGCCCCACTCACCTCACAGAGTGTTTGTTGTGGGGGAGGAAGGGAAAGGGAAAGGAGAATGTTAGCCGCTTTGAGACACCTTCGGGTTGTGATAAAGCGGGATATCAAATCCAAACTCCTCCTCCTCCTCCTCCTCCTCCTCCTCCTCCTCCTCCTCCTCCTCCTCTTCTTCTTCTTCTTCTTCTTCTTCTTCTTCTTCTTCTTCTTCTTCTTCTCATGCTCTGCCTTAATGCTATCTAACTCTCCATTCTAGAATTCTGGAAGCAGAAGTCCCTGCTAAGGAGAGGCTTTGTGGGGCTTACCCCTTTCCAGGTGGGCAGCAGTTGTGGCCCCTCAGTGGTCTCCTGCCATCCCCAGCAGCTGGGACATGAGTGTGGCTGTCTAGTGAGATTCTGAGCTGGCTGCTTTTTAGGTTGGATTGGTGCCAAAACCTCAATTTAAATGGGCCAATCAGGGGCCTACTTGTGGGTGCAGTATAACTGGCAGGCTGTGAGTTCCACTCTGGTCTGCCAGTGATGCTTAAAAGCCGACCAATGCTGATAATTCCCATCATTTTTAACCCAGAACATTGGTTCATTACACTTTAGCTAGATACACTGCATAGGGATGGGGGCTATGCAACTGGGACCACAGTGAATTTCCCACTGCCTGTGGCCCATTGGGCTTTCTGGGAAATACTATGAAATGCTTAAGAACCCTTTTGAGGTTTTCCAAGCATTTAGGGGGGGAGGAAAGCTTGAAAAGCTCAGATTTTTTTCAGGGTCAGCTGAATGAGCGTGGTTTAATTCCTGCTGAGTCAGAACCACGAGGGTAGCTGAATTCAGGCAGCTCTTAATCTCTTGATGTAATCTTTCTTACAATATTTATGTTGGATTAATTGAGGAAACAACTGTAAAGCAATAAAGCAAGTAAAACCCAGAGCTGTTGGACATAATTGTGCTCGTTCAAAACTTTTCCCCGCCCCCAGCAGAGTGTAGTAATGCCACTAGTGATTAGCACTCATTAGAGAACTTTTGACTCATAATTCAAAGTTAGAAGTGGGGGTTAAAGTGTGGAGTGAAATTCACTCCAAGTTTTAGGGCTTTTGCTGGTTGCAACAGTAGCAGATGGTGCTGGTACCGCTTTTCCCTTTGAAAAAAATAACAAAAAAACCATCTGTCATCTGGCTGCTGCATTGGCATTCCTCCTAACATTCTGTGATACAACGTAAAATGATGCTATGTTGTGATGTATCATCATTCCAAGGGGGATTATGGAGAGGAAAATGGTCTACAAATGGAAACTGATCTCTAGTACCCATTTCCCCCCTTTTTTCATGAGCATGTTTTAAAAGCTCACCGCCGCCCCCAATTATTTCATTATTAATCTTATATAAATGTGAATTTTTCAACATTCTGGAACCATGTTTACAGATGAACCCCAACCAAAGGAGCTCTATTCATGCTGAAAAAAATATTTTTAAATGTAAACCTCTTAGAGAACTTGTTGATTACTCGGTATATAAACACAATAAAATAAATAAATAAAATAAAATAAAATAAATAAAATATGAAGCAGTCCCAGAAAGAGATATACCTCTGCGAGAAAAGATGCAAGGCAATTCAGTAGTGGTGTGTCTAAATTAGCATCACAATGAGGCAGACATTTAGGTGTCCCTTGATGGATCAAACCCACAAAGCTATCACTAGAAATTTTGCTTCTTTGTCCATGATTGTTGCTATTAGTCAAAAGCTACAGTGAAGTCTCCCTGCACTTCAATGCTTATTGCTCTTGTAAAGAACTAAAAGATTGCACTATCATCTTGTTAGCAGAGTCCTTTTAGACTCTGTGAGCTAGGTCAAGTAAGATAAAGCTTTCCTCTCCGTAGAATGATACAAATTAGTAGCTTCAGATGTTAGTAGGAAGAGAAAAATCTTCCCCTGTGTGCCAACTGGAGGAAATCCATCCTGCTAAATTTATGTGGTTGTGGCCTGTTTTGGATTGTTCTACAGGGATTTAAAAGGGGGTTTCACTGAAACAGAAGATGGAATGGATTGAATTGCTTTGTAGTACTGAAATTCTCTTTCAGTTGTTACAGTGAGGTTAAACTTGTGGGCTCTGTTACTTCTGTTGACTTTATCTTGCAGCCTTAAGTTTACTCAGGGCTGGTTGTAAATTAGTTTGTATGTAATTTAGTCCCTCTCTTGACATGGCCATTTTGCTTATCAGCATTGAAATGTTTTGCTTTCAGTTCTTAAAATCAAAACCCTTCTTACCTGTATCACAGAAATTGACTTTTCTTCTGCATCTCTGTGCAGCCCCCAAAAAATTCATCCTGAGGATGGGAAGACCTTCAGGAATGATGCAGGGGATGATGAAAGGGGCTGCAGATGCTGGAAGAGGCAGCAGAAATTACAGCCCCTGCCACAGTGCCTTCCGCTCACATTTGAATCCAAGGACCAGAAGCCAATAAATTGGCAGGCTGGATACTCTGCATATCACTTGATTATATCCTGTGAAGAAAAATGTAACTTGTGGGTTAGCAGCATAGGAACTTTATATCTGTTAATCCTCCATCCTCAGTAACTGAGGGCATTCCCTCAAAAGGAACAAAGAATTCAGAAATCACAAGTAGGTGTCTGACAATGAAATGCCTTGAGCTACCCATAAATGCATTGGTTTTTCTGTGGACAGTCTACTTTCTCACCAACCTGCCCTGGGGTATCTGCATGCAAGGACTTAGCCCTAATACCTTCTACATCAGTAACACACCAGCTGATATAAAACAGTTAAAAAACATTGAAGGCAACTGATGTCAAAGACAAGCCAGTGGCATAGCAAGGTGGGGGCGTTAAGTTCCACCCTGGAGGGGGGGGACACTCTGGGCACACACACACCCGTGATGCCCAACCCGAGCCCTGCCGCCTGGCACCCCATCCGTGCTGCTGCTCGCACCCGGCAGCCTTGTCAGTTGCCGCACGAGCAGCCGCCGCATGGACAGACTGTGCATGTGCAGCAGCCCAGATGGACTGTGCATGTCCGCACTTACACAGCCCGTCTGTGCGGCGGATGCTCATGCGGCAACTCGCAAGGCTGCCGGGCATGAGCAGTAGCACGGACGGGCTGCTGCAGCCCGTCCATACGGCGGCTGCTCGCGCCCGGCAGCCCAGATAGACTGCGCTCCGTAGCGCATCCGTCGTGATTTCACAATGCATGCAGGCTATGGAGCGGCACCCCACCCCTGGTGGGTGCCCCCGCATTTGCCGCTCCGGGCGGCCAAGCAGCTCGCTACGCCACTGGCACAACAAATGTCAACTTCTTTGCACCCTTTGTGGTGCCAGCTGCTCTCAGGTGTGGTGCATCTCTGTGTAGTTCTGGCCTCAGCCTTGATTGGCCGACGCTGGACAACTTCCTCTATACTGCTTACCCACCAACTAGATGCCACTCAGCCACAAAAAAAGCCACCCAAAGCTCATTGGTTTGTACAATAAGCTGTTCTGTCCATGTAATGAAGGGGGTATTGCTGTATTCCACCCCCACCCCCACCCCCACCCCCACACACACATGCACACATTCTCTCTCTCCCTCTTTCTCTTCAGGAAGCTTCAGATGGAAGGAGGAGGGAGGGGAATTGTGTGCTCCACTTGAAAGATACCTGCCCAGGGCTTGAGATCTTCATCAGAGTCAGAATGAAATAAGTTGGGTTTATGTGATGAGATGTTTAGAAGTGGGCATCTGCAAGTCGATTAATACTGGGAGATAACAGCAAGCTATGCAATGCAATTAAAGTTATTTTATTAATTTAAACATCTAAGCTGGTGTGTCAGATCTATGAAAATTCCAGTTTACCTTGAGAATTCAATATACCTTGTTACCATCTTCATTATTGCTGTAGCAATTAAATAATAAGCAGGAGCTGTCACCATATTTTTGCCATCCTGAACATATTTCCCATTGTGTAAAAATAATGGCAGCCATATGTCCTCCTTGCTAAAACAATGCATTGGTCCCCAGAGCAAGGTCATTGTTTTTTTTAATAACTGTACTGCCAGAAGTGTGATTATCGCATTCATTAAGTAATTTGTGTCCTAAAATTAGCATGTCCAGTTATAACTCCATTTGGTTCTCCTCCACCAAACCACTGAATTGAATAAAACATCTGAAGGAACTATAAACAAAGGCTGTTTGTCCTGTGCAGACAACAAAAGGCACACAACCTACTGTGTGTGTTTACAACTGTAGTTTTATGACTTTTGTTATTCTAACCAGCTAACTTCCTTAGAACCTGGAAGATCACACTTGATTATGTTGATCTGAAAAATCTAAAAGCCCCCAAACAGCTTGTCCCGAATTCACACCAGCTTGCTTTGTGAGGTGTGGAGTGGGGTGTGCAGTGTGGGAGAACAACACTATATTCCTTTGTAGGAGATTTTTTTTTCAAAGACTGAGTGGGGAAAGGGCAGTCTATTAAAGTAGGCAGTAACAATCAAAGGCAACACGTAGACCTATACACAATCAAGGCACTAATTCATTAAACGTAACAAACAACCCATAATACAGGATTACATACCTTATTTTTCGCTCCATAGGGTGCACCTCGTTTTTAGAGGAGGAAACAAGAAAAAATTATTTTTCTGGTTTTCCTCCTCTAAAAGCCCTGTTTTTTTGAGGATCAGCTAGAAGTTTTGCAGCTTTTTTGCAAAGGGAAAAGCCCTGGGTTTTTGAGGATCAGCTAAAAGTTTTGCAGCTTTTTTGCAAAGGGAAAAACCCTGTTTTTATGAGGACCAGCTAAAAGTTTTGCAGCTTTTTTTTGCAAAGGGGGAAAAGCAAAGAGGAAAAGCCCCATTTTTATGGGGTTCAACTCACATTTCTGCAGCTTCTAAAGGAAAGGGAGCCTTTTCTACAGTTTCCAGACAGATAATCTAACCAGCCAGTCACATGTCTCTGGGGAAACAAACAACCTCCCTCTGCAGCACATTCAACAATGGAGGCCTGGGCAAGAGGGCGGGGCTGAAAGGGAGCCGGGACTCTTATCTATCTCCTGATCTCTTGCTGATCAGCTGCTGAGGGGGGTCCTTTCAACACCCCCTTTTCTCCTTGTAAAATAAAAAAAGCATGATCCTCTTTTGGTCCCTGGGCAGTTCAGCTCCAGGGACCACCATTCGCTCCATAAGACGCACAGATATTTCCCCTTACTTTTTGGGAGGAAAAAAGTGTGTCTTATGGAGCAAAAAATACGGTATTTCTGTAAATATGGTTCCTAATACGAAAGTCTCTGAAAGTAATATAAGTCGTATATGAGTCTTTTAAGCGATCACTATGATAAATGTACGTATGGCGATACAATGATCAGTCTCAGGATGCACGTAGATTCACGTGGAGCGGTGCCAAGGTGATCGTGAGCAGACAGTGATCCGGATAATCACACTGCAGCAGTGGTTACATAGGCTTATGACCACTGCTCCTTAGAAGACTACTCCTTTTATTGTTGTGTCGTGCTGATGAAGATTATTTCAAAACAGTGTGATTATCCAGATCACTGTCTGCTCACGATCACCTTGGCACCGCTCCATGTGAATCTACGTGCATCCTGAAAATGATCACTGTATCGTCAGACGTACATTTATCATATTGATCGCTTAAAAGACTCATACGACTTATATTACTTTCAGAGACTTTTGTGTTAGGAACCATATTTACAGGAGTATGTGATCCTGTATTACGGGTTTTTTGTTACATTTAATGAATTAGTGCCTTGATTGTTTATTGGTCTACGTGTTACCTTTGATTGTTACATTCTAAGGGTTTGCAACACAGGGGTTATTTGATTATTAAGGCAGGCAAGCAGACAGGCAGAGAGAAAGAGATGTAGGCAGCAGGTTATAGTAACTGCTTGTTACTAAGTGTGATTATTGTATCTTCTATCTGGTCCATGCCAATGTAACCCTAAGTAAACAGCATTTTGTTTCCTGATGCTCCATAGGAACTCAGATAAATTAGGCAATATTGTATTTATTTTAATGGAACTATGTGTTCTCTGGAAAGAGACAAACCTTTTCTAAATTGTGCAACCATTGGTTTTAAAGAAAAGTGCATTCAGTTTTCAGTCTAGTATCCAGTCTTATATGCAGGTAGCACAAAGGTAATTAGAAAAGAAGAGAAAACAGAAATCTCACATTCGTTGTTTCTTATATCTACCTTTTAAAAGAGTCAAGTTTGGGGAAATGAAGTGCAACTACAAATAAATAAATCTCTGATTGTCCATGGGCATTCCCCGCCCCCATCTTCTTTAACGTGACTTACTTACATTATCAGAGAACTTTGAGATTTGTTAAAGTGAGTAGTCATAACAGTATGTTCCATAGTTTGTGAAGTTATGTACCTGACCTAACATTCTTTGTTCAAGGATAAGAGAGAAGTACCCAAGGCTTTGGAGATACCAATAGCCATGCATTTTGGTGGGGAAAGGATCAACCAGGAGATCTGAACAGCTGTTGGAGAAAGGATCTGCTCTTAACCTAAGTAAATGACTAGGTACAAGGCTTCATTACAGTTCTAGTGTGAGCAGAGGACCTGGGGACACCTGCAACATCATGAGTACCCAGGCCAATTTATGAGATAAAGTTGAGAAAAAAGCAAGAGGTCCTTCCCCATACCTTAACTGATCCCAACTTAGCACGTGTTAATTGTAAGCAAAAGTTGTGTCCAAGATGTTTTACAAAATATTGATGCCCATGTCTGCCTTGCAAATCTCAACATTCACACCAACTTGTAAGATTTCTTATAGGATGACAGTTTACACAGTTGAGTTGAAGTCCCATTCTATTCCCTGTGGTGCAGCAACATACAGGGCTAGGATAAGAGCTGCTGCTTCAAGCACCACATCAATGGGAGCACTCACCCTCTGTCCTCAGAGTTTATTTCCATTCTATTCCTTTCTGGTGCTGGGAGATGATCACAGGATTTGTGCTACAGTTCTCAGGATGCCTGCTGTGGCATTCAGGGGGTGGGGGGAAGCTCTGCTGTTAGGCAGTTGGACCTCCCAAGAGGCTGTTCTTTTTAAATTATAGATCACAGATAGGTGGTGATGGTGGGGATCATTCAACTTAAGGCACTAGCCTAGATTACAAAACAACAGCATTACAAAAACAACAGCAAAATAGCAGTAATATAGTTGCTTAAGAGGCAGGTGGAACATACAGCTTTACTTGACTTGTGTCCTATAGAGATGCCTTTGATGCAAATCAAGGATGTGATCAGAGATAAGTTCTGGTTATTTTCCCAGATGGGAAAGAAAATGTGGAATTCTGCTCCCTTCAGCTATGCAAAACAGTGGCTGGGAGGGCTACTGCAGTTGGCCAGTTCTGCTGTTCTGTCAAGACACAGAACTCCTGACATGCCTAGGCACACATGCTTGCCCTTGTATCATCAGGCATTGGCATGGGTTTTATAGAATGTCATAGTTGGAAGAAAAACCTCTGTTGTTTCTGAATTGAGATAGTTTATTTTATTAAACTTGCAAGTGCTTGAAAAAGAGTTTTGGATTTGATATCCCACTTTATCACTACCCGAAGGAGTCTCAAAGCGGCTAACATTCTCCTTTCCCTTCCTCCTCCACAACAAACACTCTGTGAGGTGAGTGGGGCTGAACGACTTCAAAGAAGTGTGACTAGCCCAAGGTCACCCAGCAGCTGCATGTGGAGGAGCAGAGACGTGAACCCGGTTCCCAAGATTACAAGTCTACTGCTCTTAACCACTACACCACACTGACTCTGAATGTGAAGCTTGCTACACATTGAAATTTTCTTTTCCTCCTGTTTTGGAATGTTGGCAAATGGTTTAATTAAACTAGAACACCCTATCACATAATTTATCTACCTGTTCTGCACATCTCTATAAAAATGCAGAGCAAATGAATACACAAAATGCAAGTTATGTAATAAATAGTTAGCTGTAGAATATAACCATTTTTCCTGGGAACCAATGAAACTATTGGCTGTCTAGATGACTTGCACAGCTAGCTCTTTCTTCTTCTTCTTCTTCTTCTTCTTCTTCTTCTTCTTCTTCTTCTTCTTCTTCTTCTTCTTCTTCTTCTTCCTTTGTTGTAATACCATATAGTAAGAAGCTACATTCAACAGTTCAATAATTACATCCATATCATACATTTTATTTCCCAAAAATTTATTCATTATTTAAATGTCAAGTGTGCCTGCCTTATCTCCACTAGCATGCACCATGAATAAATGAGTTTTCCTTATTGATTATAAATAGAATATCCGCTGTGATTCACAGGAAACAAAGAATACATTCTATGTAATTTCTAGCTGAATGTATTTCCTTTTATCAACACAAGCCTTAGTAAACAAAGTTAGGCTTATTAGGTGCAGAAGCTGAAGAAACTAGCTCTAGCTATTGCTAGAATGAAGCAATGCTTCATTTCTAGAATGTAACTGAAAATATACCTCTCATGGCAAGTTCTATCTTCCTTGAAAAGAGAGTGACTTGAAGTAAGACTAGATTGTGTGTTTCCATACCAGCAGGCCATTTCACTGGGTACTGTAAGTGGGGCCAAGTATATGGTGATGTGGAGAAAGTACCACCATCCCTATAGCACACAATGTAACAAAAGTAGCTCACAAAGCGAAGAAAGCTGGCATGGAAGTCCACCTAAAATGGTTCCCATGGGGCAGCTATTTTACATACAGCAGGTCTTAATTTGTGTGGTGTAGTGGTTAGGAGTGGTAGACTCGTAATCTGGTGAACCGGGTTCGCGTCCCCACTCCTCCACATGCAGCTGCTGGGTGACCTTGGGCTAGTCACACTTCTTTGAAGTCTCTCAGCCCCACTCACCTCACAGAGCGTTTGTTGTGGGGGAGGAAGGGAAAGGAGAATGTTAGCCGCTCTGAGACTCCTTCGGGTAGTGATAAAGTGGGATATTAAATCCAAACTCCTCCTCCTCATTTAATTCTGCACTCTCTGAAGAGTCTGCAAATGGATTGAGGAGTGTTTGGGGTGTATTCATTGACATAAAGGTAAAGGGACCCCTGACCATTAGGTCCAGTCATCTCCGACTCTGGGGTTGCGGCGCTCACCTTGCGTTACTGGCCGAGGGAGCCGGCGTACAGCTTCCGGGTCATGTGGCCAGCATGACAAAGCTGCTTCTGGCGAACCAGAGCAGCACATGGAAACACTGTTTACCTTCCTGCCAGAGCGGTACCTATTTATCTACTTGCACTTTGACGTGCTTTCGAACTGCTAGGTGGACAGGAGCTGGGACTGAGCAACGGGAGCTCACCCTGCCGCGGGGAATTGTAGGTGACAGCAAATAGATTTAATGACGTTTAGCAAAATTCAAAGGAGAAAAATATTCCCAACCGTGTCTTTTAAAAAATATCAGGTATTTTATTTCATTCTGTGTTTGGGAAATATACGGTAATTCTGGCTGTAGATTAATTATTTTATTCACTTGTCCTCTGCTCTCTGTTATTGCTCTTGTTGGCTTAAAAAAATGCATTGGATGAAAACATATTAAATATTCCCTTCTATGTTCTAACAGTTCTAATAGTCATCATTTTAAGTGGTTGAGTAAAAAAATTATCTGAATGCTTCTCTCGTTATCTAATATCTATGTTCCTATATTTAAATATGCTTTAAGAGTAACATAATTGGCACTTAAAAACAACAATATATATTGCATGCTTAATTCAAGGCTGACTAAAGGTTGGTTTGCATTACTATACATGCAGAGTTTTTGGATCTGATTGTCAATAGCATCCTGTATTAAATGCATTCTGTAAGCATATATATATATATATATATATATATATATATATATATATATATACATATACATATACATATATAAATATCAGGTTTACTAAAGTAGTCAGTGCAAAAGAGTTGCTTACAGCAATGCATACAACTGAATAAAAATGCTCACATATCAATACTTTTAAATGTTATGCAGCAGAAATATAATATAGCATGGGACTTGATTGTTTTATATGCATTGTGATGCATATGTCTATGTATAATTTTAAATATGAGTTAACAAGTCAGGCTTTTTCCCTTTTTTAAAAAAGCACATAAGCAAATCAACTATGCGCTAGTGGCTTGGATATAAGCATGCACTTGGTGTAAGGGACATTCCAATGTGGGCAAAGCTTGATTGGGTCAGAACTACTGGATTCTGTGTATACATCAATTACAAGATGACTGCTCCTCCTGTTATGTTTTTCTGTTAATGTCATGGTTACAGAACATTTGATCATGCCAGCCGAAAGGACTTAGGAGTCTTGTAAGCTGATCTGCACAATCAAATTGCAACTGCAAAATGTGGATAACTGAATCTAAGACTGGAACAAATAAGGAACTGAGTGAACCAAAATTGGCCTGTGGAGAGTCCCACTTCCAAGAGCCAGATAGATAGCCACCCTTGATTTGGAGAAATTATTGCTGCTGTATTTATGAGAAGATGTGTCAGGTGCTTCCTTCTTAACGTATACAGTTAAATATATGCTTCTAAACACCTGTGGCCTGGCCCCTCAAATGTTTCCAAATAATTGCCCACATTGCACACCATCAAACCGATAGTGATGTAGAGATTCATCTGAATGGTTGTCACATCTGAGTGTGTCATCACGTGTTCCATTTGTTCTATGCCTCCTACCGTAAAACCTCTTTCCTACCAGAGGAGGACTTTACAATTGTTACTGAATTACTGTAGCTGAAGACAAAGCAATATGCCTGGGAATGGCTCTTGCTAGCCTTCCCTTCATCCTTGCAGACGGGAGCAGTTCTGGTGTGTGATGTTTCCAATTGTATTGCCAATTGATGCCACAATACCTTGACTATGGGACTAAGGGAAATGTAGCGGCTGCTTCTATCTAATAAATAGCAATTGGAGGAGTGTATATTCAGAATCCACCTCGTGACATAAATACGGTATGTGATTTGTGTTTTTGGACTGCAGATCAATTTTAAAGCTCAGATATGGCGAGCACTTACTTGGAAGTAGTTTTTATTGAACAAAGTGGGACATACTTTGAATAAATAAGCTCATAATTGAGCTTCAGCGACAGCATTCAGCAAGACGGGGATTATTTAGTAAGGTTGTAAGCAAACTACATTATAGCAATTTGTAGTTGTCTGAAAGAGAAGCAGTTGTCTTCTTGACACAGAAATTGAAAAGGTAGATGGCAGGGACAATGAGAGGTCACACACTGAAACATTCCTCTTCCCGTTAATAGCAATTTCAAGGCTGTGAGTGAAAAGAGAATTTTATGAACATATTTTATCTTGATTCCATTTAACAGCTAATTTTTCTAATGGAATGCTACATGAACTACACTTCCCTTCAGTACTGTAAGGTACAATGTATGGGACATGGATAATCAGCAGTATTTACTAGTTGATATTTTAGTCACAGCAGTTCATCAATGGGTTATCAGTTTATGAAATGATTATACGAGGGGAGATATTTGGAGTATGAGCCAATACGAGTTAATTTTAAGTGGGGTGGTTTTTAAATAAATAAATATTTGTGTTTGGAACAAATATGCTATGTAAAAATATTTATAAAATTATAATAGTAAAATTGATATTCAGCTGAAGAGGTATTTGAATAGATTGTGGCTACAATACAAAACACACAGTTTACCAGGGAGAAACTGCTGAGTAGATGTGCATAGGATTGCATAGTTAAAGTAAAAGCAACAAGGAATATTGTGGTACCTTAAAGACTTAAAAAATTATAATGGCATAAGTTTTCGTGGACTACAGTTCACTTTATCAGAAGCACAAATCAGATTAATGTTATCCTGAGTTGCAGGCATATGTGCATAACTGGAGGCACGGGGAGTGAAAGTAGTGAGGTCATAGGGGAAATAAATGCAGAAAAATGGAGACAGTGAAAATTATATACTTAACAATGTTAAATCACAATAGAGTTGCTGCTGACACAGGCATCATGGCACTGCTTAGCCAATTAATGCATATAATGTTCAAAAAATCATTTGTCTCATTGCATTCCACAAGTGAAAGCATTGTAAGTCTTGATATAGTGTAATTCAGCAGTTTCACATTGTGATCTACCTTTAAGTATTCCCACTTTGTGTTGTTGGGTTGTTTTTTTTATTAAACAATAAGAATGGTGATAGAAACATATGGGACATACCTTTTTGTCTAAGAGCATTGTGGCTATAGTACACAACATTGGACTCAATGAAGTTTATCCTTCCTGTTTATTTAGCAGTTAAGAAGTTTTGTCTTTTAATCCAAAACTGAAGAGCATTCCATATATAGGTATGTATCCATAAAGGACTAATAATTTTCAAACTGCAGAACGAAAATAGGTTTTCAGTCTCTGCCTGTCAGCCTGCCAAGGCATAATTTGCTGAAGGATACAAAGAAATCAGATATATGGAACTGATTATATTATGCAAATGAGGTCTTGCGTCTCCAGTAGATGTCACTATGGCCCATACCTAACTGAGCCTCAGAAGCTTAGAGTTTACAAATAATTTTTTGCTCGGAAAACATCACCCAAAATTTATTGCAAAATTTATCATGCATGTGTTTTTATATTTGTAGATTTGACCTGTACCTGTCTCTTTGACAAACAGCCCAATCTGATTTTTTTGGCTCCAAATCAGGTCTGTTAAAAATAAAACTCCCGCTGCCATTAACTATAATGGAGAATATTGAAAATGCTGTAATTGTTTTGTTGCTCAGACTTGTTTATCTGTGCCTAGAAACAGTAGCAGACAATAAAAAGACCATTTGGGTTGTTGCATGCAGACCTAGCAGGTCCATTTCCTCCCAGTTTCAGTGGAGCTAAGTATTATCTTGTAAAGCTGAAGACTATTCCAGATTCAATCCTTTCAAACTAGCTAAATTCCACTAAACTTCATGGCATATAAAATAATGTCTTATCATAGAAACAGTATCATAGAAACAGGTGGTGGTAAAGAATGTGGCCATGAACCCAGCACTGTTTTGAATGGGTCATGGCCTCTCTTCCTGACTTGTTTAATCAGCCTACTGATTGCTTGTTGTACATGAGTTCAAAACCCCTTGCTTGTGTTCTGCCTTTACTTTCTAAGATTGCTTGCATCCCATGGCAGTTTTCACTTTAGCTGCAATGACATTAATACTCGATTAGCATTTTCTACCCTCTAATAATGTTCAAAACCAAACATTTAATGCTCAGTATTCTGTAGTACATAGTATCAAGGTAGGCATTTAATTTATCATGTAATTGCAAACTTTAAATAAAGCAGTCCCAAAAAAAAGACCTCTTATGTGTTTGAATTTTCTTTAAGCAATTACATCTTTTAGCAGCATCTTTTGAAGTACAGAGAATTTTCCACAGTGGTTATATAAAAAAAAAAATACAGGGACTGCTCATAATCTACTTAGATAACCAGAAATACCACAGAATTTTCATTAATCTCGTTCTTATTAAGCAACTGTCTGTGTTAGCAACAGATTGAAAGATCATTGATATAAAAATCAGCAGTGAAGTGCTAAAAATAGGAAAGAAACACTATATTTTAATGGAATTAATGATGGTCCCCCCCCCACAATTTTTATCTGCAAGTGTTGAATTAAAGGCTTATAGATCAGCAAGAAGATCTCCAGTGCTATGTTTTCTATTACTTAATTATTATTATTTTCTACAAAACAGGGAAATAGTCCAAAAAAATTGGCTATATCTAGCTCTCTGGTTTCAGGCTTAACATGTGAAAGGCTGCAATAGAGTCTGGGTCTGACATGCACAGGGCAATCAGCACATGGGCTAGAGGCAGGAGGTGTAGTTGTAAGGAGATGAAGGTCTGGATCAGGCAACAGGAACTGAATACAGGAAGTAGGAGATGTAGCTATGAACAGTCTGGAAGTCAGATACAAAAATGGATAGATGAAGTGAAGTGATGGAGGACAAGACCAGTGTAAGGTAAGCTGAGGCAAGGCAGGTGCATTTTGAGAGTCTGTGTTGCTATTGGGGATGGAAGAGAAATTCAGTTTGGCTTGTATTTTAATTAGAAAACTATCCAACTCACCCTTCTCAAACCAAAATGTAGCATTCAATCAAAATTTGCACTTCTCTGAATTTTGCAATGCAGTTCTCCAACCAAATCAACGAGTACAAAAATGCATGTTGGGGAAGCTGTACAAAATGACCACTCACCAGTTGCGTCAGGTGGCTTTTGCGACCCAGCGTGGGCTCCCTGCTGCCTGGCCATTGCTCCTTTCCCTGGGCTGGCCACCGAGGTTGCAGGGCTCCCACCTGGTCCTGGTTCAAATCAGCCAATCGTCAGTGGCCAGGGACAGTGGAGCAAAGGCCAGGCAAGGAGGCTCCTGCCAACACTGGCCATTCAGTCTGCTCGGAGCATCACAGAGAGAGGTGCATCGTTGAACGTTCAGGAGGTAATTGATTGGGAGCAAAGGAGCTGGGAAGCGGGCCAGGGATGGCTGTGAGGAAGGCAGACGGCTGTCTTTACCCCGCATGAAGGATGCACCATTGTGGCTTCTGGTTGGAGAGGTTTTTGGACGTTTTGCTTGTGCTAGGTGCATAGGTATTTTGTGGCCTTGGTATCTTGCCCCCCTTTTCTTTTACGGTGCAGTGCTTGGGTTTACCTTCCCATATGCATATGTTATGAAAATAGCATATGGAAATGGATAACATAAGGAGAATGGTTTGCAAAAATCTGTATATTAGTCAAAACTGCATGCAAAAATGTGCTTATTAAGCGAAATTCACACTGAAATGCTAGCAAATTTTCATAAGGATTTAAAGAACAAATTGCAAATTGCTACAGACATATGAAGAGCTGAATTTAAGGGTGGAACTCTACTTGTCAATCAAATTGGTGAATTGCACAGAGGAAACTTATGTGAAATAACTTCTTGCCAATAAAGACCTGGATATTATCAGGCCTGTTGTGAAATTCTGTTTTATCGCAATGAGGACAAGACAGGCTGCAGTTACAGTGATGGCTGGCTAATGAGTACTGATTTTAATCTCTGGAATACAGACTTTAGCTGAAGGAGTGTTGTTTTTAATGTAAATACGTTTATAGGGAATTTTTAATTACTTCTGCTTCTTCATGCGGATGTGGCATATGTTGTTCTTGTTAACTTTGCTGTCTGGTCTTTGACCACAATAAAGATTGATTGAAGGTTGGAACTCTACTCACTTGAAGTGGTGAGTTGCACAGGTTGCCAGACTAGCTAGGAAAGGGGGTATTATAAGTCCTGGTGCTTCTTCACTGGGTTGTGGAATCAGCTGGCAGCACTCAAGCTTGCACTGCAACCAAGAAGGCCCTTTTGCCACATGCAGTGGTTGCAGGGAGCAGCTGCTGTTGAACTCTAACTTCTCACATCCCTGACTATGCTTGGTGGGGCTGATGGGGGGTTGGACAACATCTGGAGATCCTCAGGTTCCCCTTTCTTGCTATAAAGTAAAGCCTGCCGACTGGCCAAAGGCTCAGAACACAGCAAGTTACTGAAGATTGACCACTAGAAGTCCAGGGATCAGCCTTCCCACCATGCTAACTTGCATTAAATTTGTTGTTGACTAAAAATGTTGTGCCAGTCAATATTTCTCATTTCTTGGGGTTTTCATTGCCTACTGATAAAAGTTTATATGCGCCAACTATCTTGCCTGGTGTGGTACTGCATCAGGGGGAAATGTACAGGTGAAACTCGAAAAATTAGAATATCGTTGAAAAGTCCATTTATATAAGCAATTGTTTTCATTAGCTACTGGAGTTTAATATATGAGATAGACTCATGACATGCAAAGCGAGATATGTCAAGCCTTTGTTTGTTATAATTGTGATGATTATGGCGTACCGCTGATGAAAACCCAAAAGTTGAAATTGTTGGGGTTCTCATCAGCTGTAAGCCATAATCATCACAATTATAACAAATAAAGGCTTGACATATCTCGCTTTGCATGTCATGAGTCTATCTCATATATTAGTTTCACCTTTTAAGTTGAATTACTGAAAGAAATGAACATTTCCACGATATTCTAATTTTTCGAGTTTCACCTGTATACTCTATAAAACGATTCACAGAATGAATTGGCACTGCTCCTTGGTTTTTCATAATGTATCAAACTCATGTGACACAAGGGCATTTGGGAAAGTGCAACCTTTTGCTTACTTACTGTTTGTGTTTGTTTGTGTGTGCGAGTGTGTGTGCGTGTGTGCATGTATGTTCTCTGGTTTCATACTATAGGTATTTATGTGAACGTCCTGAAAAAGGTGCAAGTATTACAAACAGAAGCAACAAAATAGAAGCTTGCCCCCACCCTCCACATCACACATGACCTAGCCCTGACTTGTTTTCTCCTTCTCATAGTCTGTATGAATTAATATTGCTCAAAATCCACTTACTGTTTAAAACATAACATTTTGAAAGAGAGTTACAATAATGCTGGCGGTGCTGGAGTGAAAATAAAATAAAAAAGAACACCGACAGCCACATTTTTAGTTTTCTCCACAAAGTACACTTTAGAAGTTGAAGGCCTTGAGTAGCCAAGGACAATGGTGATGTAATGAAAAAAGGTGCGTGTGTGGAGGGGGAAGAGAAAAAAGAAACAAAGCAGCATAGATTTTTTAATTAATTGCAAGACCATGACTTCTTCCAATCCACACACACACACACACACACACACACACACACTAGCTTGTTCTCGCTTTTATTTGGCACTGTTTAAGTATTTCAAGCCTAAACTTCAAAATAAGATTCACCAACTCGGTTCATGAAAACATTCTTTTGTTTACCTGCTCACAATATTTTTAATGTCAAAGGATCTTCTTCTTTTTTTGCAAGCTTAAAAGGGTTGTTGTGGAAAACCATTGAAGCAAGCCATTTCCTGGGGAAAGACAAAGAAAGAAATTCAGGAAAAAATGGTGCTTGCTTCTTTAAACCATAAGTTTAAACCATAAGCTACGAGCTCCTTGTCTATAATTGTTTTGTTCTACACATACCTGAAGGATTGCCTCTTCCAATATCAATGGTTCTGTGTGCTGAGGTCATCAGCAGAGGCCCTTCTTCAACCAGATACCTCTGCCATTTGGAGCAATGCAGGTAGTGACTAGAGAGATGGTCTTTTCAGGGGAGTTACCATGCTTTTGGAATTCTCTTATTGTGCCTCCCTAAATGGCATCTAAGACATCCATACAACATGCCTAGGAACTGTAGTTTCGTGAGGAGTTACAGATCCATAGTTTCCCTCCCAGAAGTACAGGCACAGATCCATTGTTTCCCTCCCAGAAGTACAGCTTTCAAGCTTCATCAAGACAAGCTTCTCAAACATCCATATAGGGATTCGTACTCAGAGCCATTGAGTTTGGCTAATTTCAAATCATGAATTCCTCAAAATCCATGTAGGGAGACTGAAAGCTAATATTTTTTGGTTTTAGAGAGCAGTATTGAATTTCTCTCTCCCCACTTCCAGTGGGGCTCCTATGAAATAGACAGGATTTCGGCAGGGGAATGCTTACCTTATTACAGAAAAAGGCACAACTGTTGAATTTCTGCTTAGCATGCAGTGGTTAAATCCACAAGAAGAGCATTGCCAGGCGATGTGTCAGTAGCCTCGGTAGACAGAGATTGTATATGCACCTGTTCTTTGGTTTGACTTGTATGATGTAACTTAGTCCTAGCGCCTGAGCCATATTAAAGGATTTAATTCTGCCATTCCTTCTACCGTCAAGCAATATTTATTCATTCACTTAAGCCTAGTGCTTGCCATACAGTATTGACTTTGACAGTGTGTGAAAGAGGTGCAAACCACCCAAATCCTTGGAGCTTATGCTGTCTTTGCGCCTTCTGAATAAATAAATTATACCCTGTGACAAGATGCTAGAAAATTCATGGTGTGTAAGCTGAGCACTTGGGAAGATACCTGTGCTCTTCTGATGGTTTAGGGACAAGCTGGGATGCTGATTAATGAGTGAATATTTACAGATCCACATTACACTCCAGAAGCTGATTAGAGGGTCTCTGACTCACCATAAAACCTGCTTGAGAGCAACTTGTATGTAATTGCGACCTATCTGGTTGAGCCAAGATCAGTTAATGAGCCTTAAGATATTATTCATTGGTTGGAGTGCCCAGTTAGAGTTCATTAAAAGCGTTCATGATCTGCCAAAAATATTGTTATCATCATAACCATCCCTTCATAGAATTACTGTGCTGCTATTTTTTAAGCTGTCTTTGCAAACTGCATGGGGTTATTGGGGCATAATTATAGGTTTAAATTCATTCTTTGTGCCTGTGCATCCCTCCTCCCTACATCTTTTCCTACATTATTTGAATGGAAGTCTTAAAAGGCCAAGATACTTGAAGAAGCACACAGTATATAAAGCTATCGAACACAAGAAAGTGATTGGCTTTTGTGACTGTTCTGTGGGAAATTGCCCCTGTACCTGGTTTTTTCACAGTATGGCTAGGTCAAGGAAAGCATAGACTGCAGTTAATTGGGGCAAAGCAGTCAGTACATCATTTTTTAAAAAATAAATTAACTATTCAACAGTAGAAATGATGAAATGCAAGCACAGATTAAGGAACATTTTGTGCATCTTCACAAAAGACCTGCATTCATACACCTTATCAGATTATAGAGAATACCTGCATTCCTACAACGTAATGAATACCTGCATTCATACAATATATCAGGTTATAGAGAAAACTGCACTAGAATAAATATTTTTCAAGAAAATATTAGTGAATGTTGTTGACAGCTTGCTGCTTGTTTTACTCCTGCCTTTCTTTTCTTTTTCTTATTTTTCTCTTCATAGACTTAAAAAAAAGTATATATAAAGGAAACATGCAGCACTTTGATACCTAGAAGATGCAGTCTACCATAATAATAATAAAAACACAGTGTGAGAGACTAAGTCAAAGGTGAAGGTCAACCTGCAGCCTTACTCTAATTTATTGCTATGTGGCAATACTAGCTGTTGTTTTAAATACAAGCACAGCAAAGGTGTGATGATAAATGCCACTATTGTAGTGCTAACTTTGGTAAAGAGGTTATACCATAATGGCAAGTGTGAAATACCATAAGTTTGCATAAAAGATCATTGTACTTTGGAAGAAATTAAGCTTAATATTGATCGCTACTTCTGAAGCTATTGTACCTCAACCACACAGAGTAAAAGCAAGTATTTGCACCTGAGCTTGTGTAACAGGGAGGTGCACGAAGTAACAGCTTTCTGTGTTTTACCTGCTGGAATGTCAGCCTACCCAGTTTGTGACTTACTAAGTTGAAAAATCCCACCCATCATGTATAGCAGGCGTGGGAAATCTTTTGCCCTCTAGATGTTGCTGAAATCCAACTCCCACCATCCCTAACCGTTGGCCGTGCTTGCTGGGGCTGATGAGAGTCATAGTTGAGCAACATCTGGAAGGCTCAAGGTTCCCCACACTTGACATATAGCAATCCAGCAGCATGAGAAACCTCATTGTTTTTCCTGCCTTCCTAAGACTTCAGAAACAGAGGTCACATGAGAGCTTGTTATGCAGGCCTAGCCTGGCCCTGTAGTCAATAGGACCTAAGAATGTCTTCATTTCCACCAGTAGTATGCACTAAAAAGTCATCCTTCTACAGAATGTTCTTTAAAAAGAATATATATGGGCCTTTTCATGTAATGTTTACGATATTTTAATGGCATTGTGACAAGAAATCAATGGTTGTTGGTTGTAAGTGAAGCTTCCCCCAAATACCTAAAAGAAAAATAAATCCAATCTCCTACAGCAATAACACTGTATTTTAATTTTGTAGCCATTAATATAGTATAGTGTAGCATTCATTTTAAATGTGCTACAAAAACACCAATAACATTTTATCCACAGCAACAGAAAGGTAACAAAAGCCATATCAAGAAGCTGAAAGTATCTGAAGATGAGCTTCCATAATTTTTTATGTGCTGGTCATGATAGTTATTTCAAGCCAGAGGAAAGAACTGTAAAACATCTCAAAAGTGCTTCTTTATGCTCACCAGATGCTTGTATGTGCAATATAGGTCACTGCTGTCATCTTTTAGGTATTGTATCTTTCCAAGAGGCAATAAGCATATTGGGTAGAATCAATCCCTTTCTATTCTCTACCCTTAAAGATTTCAAGTTAGTTTTTTTTGTAGTAGGTAATTATCCTGATATGGGCTCTGGCTACGATGGATGGAGCCCATATTAGGATAATTACCTACTAAAAATTACTTGCTGAAACTCCAAACTCTCTAAAATAAAAAATTCCTTCCAGTAGCACCTTAGAGACCAACTAAGTTTGTTCTTGGTATGAGCTTTCATGTGCATGCACACTTCAGATACCTGAAGAAGGTATCCGAAGAAGTGTGCATGCACACGAAAGCTCATACCAAGAACAAACTCAGTTGGTCTCTAAGGTGCTACTGGAAAGAATTTTCTATTTTGTTTCGTAGTATTCTATATATAATCGCAACAGGTCACTGCCTGGTCTCTCACAATGTGCTATGGCCATATGGCTAATGCAAGAAATAAATTGATTGATTGAAGTTAGTTTTTTTGTGTTTTGAGGGGTAAAAGCAAAAATTGATATCAATTGTTAGATCAAAATCGCCACCAAAATTGGAATGGTGTTATTTCAAAAGTTTAAACAACAATCTTTCCCTGACATGGGACACATACCCACAACATACTTTCATAATATAGCAATTGCTGTTATATAGTGATATAAGTATGATGATATGCACATAATACACTCTGCTAAACAATATATAACAGCTTTGATTTAGCCTTGTTAACTCTTTAGCTTTCTTTACTTTTAGGCTAAGGGTCCGTAGACAATACATCCTTACCAATCATTTGCATTTGTCTTGTCAAGGTTTTCACCAAAGATGAACCTTGTTCTTAATTAACATTAATATACTGCATCCTGATCTTAAGAGATGTGTCCAATCCACTCAGTACTTTAAACTTTGAATTACTACATCCAAGCCTTTGATTGGTGCTGTGGGTACATGTGTACTGATACATTTTGCCTATTGGTGCAATAGGTCAAATATTGGTGCAATATTGGTCAAAAAGCTATTGAATGCAATGTGTGGAATAATACTTCCATATAGCATTAGATCAGGTTTCTCTATGCTATATTGACGTTTCATTGAAAACTGCCACACTTATCCATCAGGAGTGTACACAGGCCCAATATTCTTCTTATATCTGTATAGGTGATTTTTTTTAAAAAAAATCTGGTCCATCCATTTCTGAATACTCAGTGCTCTTTGTGGTTAGATCTGAGTTCTGAGCCTCTCAGTATAAATGAAGCTCTGTGTTCCTCAGCCGCTATAAATGGGAAATGAGAGACAAACTGGTCCAGGAACTTTTTGTAGGTGAAATAAAAGGTAATAACTTTCCTCCAAACTCCATATTACTTTCATATTTTCATGGGTGGAGCAGGAGTTTTTGTTTTGCTTTTCCTTACATTAAAATAATTAAGAAGGGGACGAGCGGTGTGTATTCTTGCTTGAACATTTTTCAAGCTTAATACCAGCCTTTCTGGTGATAGGCCTTAAAACTTGAGGCTCTCTATAATGCTGCCTGCGGAGTTTTAAAGTGCTCTGGGTGGTAGCAGTGGCTTTATTATCGCAGAACATTGAATGAAGAAAAATGCTCTACTGCTGGTGCTTTAATGAAACCACAACAACCCTGAACTCTTCGGTGCCCCAGAAGCAACCTTTGGGACAGTCCCACTTCTTGAAAAGCCCATAGGCCTATAGAAACAAAGAAAACTTTAGGGCTATACAAAAATAACAGAACAACATGAGGCTCCCCCCCCCCCCGAGGCCTTGATCTGAGAGAGAGTTTATTGGCATCATATTTGGACTTGGGAGGGGGAGAAAATCCAAATTAGGGTGATTCAAAACATCATTTGGCACAGAGCTGATGTATAGCCTACTCCTGATACCTATAAGTTGACTGGGGTTTTGCACCCATTGTAGCCCCAATCATATGTAAAGGAGAGGGCCTAAGTCTACACCTGGGGAAATTTCCATGATTTTTTTCTGGCTTGCTTTATGGGGAATGCAATTGTTTATGGCAATGCATGAGGAGCAACACTTCCTAATGTAAAATTTGGAGACAACGTAGGAATACTACTGAGAGTGAGCTGCCTGTCCCGTGTGTGTGTTGTCATTCTCCATAAGTTTCTTTTTACAATTCCCAGCTATTAGAGTTAAAACTAGCATAAGCCCATTAGCATGCTCTTAATTGCTATTGTACTTTTTTGCATGAATGTAAAAGAAATGTTAAGACAACTAAATTAATCAGAATTAAAGCCTACTTTTTCAGGGAAGACATACTTTATATTGATATTACATTTGTACAATTAATGAAGAATATTTCCGTTTGAATTTTAAAAGGCTACAATTACACTTGGGAAGCTGGGAAGGCTGTACCTTGAGCAGTTAAGCCTATTGTACACAATGAAGAAGAAGATGTAGTAGCCTGAGGACATCTGCAAGCTAATGAGGGCTTTCAATGGAACAGTAGATGAGCACTAGCATTTTGCCGGAGGAAGGCTACCGGCTCACTCCCAAAGCAGAAGTGTCACATGGGCTGCATTTGTACAGGAGTTTATTCCATTTCCCTAATGTTTTCCTAACTTCTAATTTCTGCATTACAGCAGGCCTGCAACTTATGTGGGGGTTATTTTCTGGGACTGCATATCCATTGGGTTCAATGGTAGGTGGGGCTCATAGAATCATACACTTATACAGTTGGAAGGAACCACAAGAGTCATCCCAGTCCAAGCCCTTGCAATGCAGGAATCTTTCACCCAACATGGGTCTCAAACCCACATCCCTGGGATTTAGAGTCTTAGGCCCTACCAATTGAGCTATCCCAGCCATTGCCAAAGTAATTTTTCTCAGAACCCCACCCTTTTCCACCCTTGTTTGTTTGTTGCAATGCATCTAATGCACAAGTTAAATGTGTGGAAGTTGCAGGCTTACTGTACATTGAGTTTTTGTGTGCCATAAAAGTCACTTAGAGAAACCTAGTAGAATATAGCAGAAGTTTAGCACCCATGTCCATGTTAATTGCTTCCGGGGGGTGGGGGGAATCTGTTTGTAATCCCACTAACCCAGAAAATTGTAGGAGTAGAGTGATGAAATTCAGAGCAATATGACAGCACTCACTTTTTCATGTCAATGTCATGGGTGGGAACAGAAATACATACAGCAGAAATGGTGGGGTGATAGCATCTCACCCAGTGATGTCTGCTGTTGTGTCACACCACGCCCACTGGTGTGAATGAGCCTGAAACAAATATTAGGAAATGTGATAGAAGCTCTAGCATTATAATTGGGAAAAACGAATGCAATGTTCCCCAGATCTGAATACACCTATAGTTAAAGCATAAGATGGATTCAAGTTTTCAACAAGCTCACATGCCCCACTAATTGTTAAGCTTGCCTTTCATGAACAACACTCTCTGTTCCCCACCCACCTATGTAGTGCGCCAAATATATTTTTCAACATTGTGTTTCAAAGGCAGCTTTAAACCTGGCATGTTTAAAAAGAAATGCTGGGCTTCCCAGCCCATTCCATGGGCCTAAAGGAGCTATTTGGATCCTGCCTTCATGTGTCGGTACTCTGCATAATTTTTCTATCCACAGCATGTTTCATTTGCTACAGTAGTATTGATAATTTCTATTAGAAATACTGTACTCTCTTTAGACCCACCTTCACCGTGTAATGTTCAAATTTTTTTTGGCTTCAAACACTGAACTCCAACTTCCAGGTTGTATCCACAGATGTACAGTTTTGTTTGTTGCATGATCTGCTAGTTGTTTGGAAAAGACACAAAAGACGACACTCCTTATAGACATGCATCATGATTTGTGAAAAGAGGGAAGTGGCATGACACATGTCTGGATGGAGAGCTTTCCTTTGTGCCTTTTCCAAACATCTGTTTCTGCAGCAGATAACACAACAAGCGAAACTACAGCTGTGGGTGCATTTTGGAAGTTAAAGCATAGCTTGAAGCCACTGGGGTTTAGATGAACCAAATAAGCCCACTAAGGTTTGTGCTACAAGCCTGCATTCCTATGAATGCTTACTTTGGAGCAGTGGCAAACTTTGGGCTTTAACATTTCAGTGGCACCCTGTGCGATGTCAAAACGTGGTGCCCCCTCGCCTCTCATGCCCCATTCTCTCTTTTTTATAATATATTTATTCATTTTATAAGAAAAATACAAACAAAACATATACAAAACAAACAACACACAAAATTCTTATATATTCTTAACATTATTCCACTATCATCTTAGGGTGACTTCCCCCAATCTCCTCCTTCTGAAATTCCCCCAATCTCCGCCTTCTGAAACCACCTCTTTCTTTTACATCTGTTAATAATTTGAACTTAATCCTCAGTTTTTACCCCTTTCAGATAAACTTAGATAATACCTTTTGCCATTCTTTAAAACACTTGACATTATCAATAATAGGCAAGACTTGGAACAAAAACAGCATCTTTGGCAGTACATTCATTTTCACAGCAGAAATTCAGCCCAAAAATGATAACTTAAGATTTGACCATATCTCCAATTCTCTCTTGATTTCATTCCACAACTTTTCATAATTGTCTTTATACAGATTCAGATTTTTTGATGTTAAATTCACGCCAAGGTACTTCACCTTTTTAGCAAAATTCAAACCAGTGGTAACCTTTAGTCTAGATAACTCATCTGTTTTAAGATTTTTACACAAAACTTTGGTTTTACTCTTATTCAATTTCAGGCCTGCAAACTGTCCGAATTCTTGTATCAAATCCAGTGCTTTACTAACACTGGTTTCTGGATCTTGAAGTGTCAGCACCAAATCATCCGCAAAGGCTTTTAACTTATACTATTTTGACCCTACCACAATACCTTTTCATAGAATCATAGAGTTGGAAGAGACCACAAGGGCCATCCAGTCCAACCCCCTGCCAAGCAATACCCCCTGCCAAGCAATTTACAATAATTTTAGCTTTTTGCTCAGAATTGATCGTATCAATACCATTTAAGAACTTCTTTCCAACCTCCATTATTTTTTACCTCATCATTATTCCTTAACATGTTCAGGAGTACCTCCAGGACTGAAATAAAAAGCAGTGGGGTGGGGGGAGAGGGCACCCTTGCCTGGCTCCTTGTTCAATCCTAAATTCATCTGAAACCACATTATTTACAATAATTTTAGCTTTTTGCTCAGAATTGATCGCATCAATACCATTTAAGAAATTTTCCAGCCTCCATATTATACAAATTCATCTTCATAAAGCTCCATGAAACATTATCAAGGGCTTTCTCTGCATCAATAAACATTAAAATGGCTTTACAATTCTTTTTAGATTCTAGCATTTCCAAAATATCAATCACATTCCTAACATTATCTTTCATATGCCTCCCAGTTAGGAAACATGCCTGGTCCTGGTCTTGATTTAAATATTCCTTCAGAACTAACTTCAGCCTTCTTGCCAAAATGTTTGCAAAACTTTTGTAATCCACATTCAATAAGGAAATTGGTCAATAATTTTTCACTTGCGATATATCTGTATCTGGTTTAGGGATCAGAATGATAAAAGTTTCTTTCCAGGTCTCAGGTGCTTGCCCCCCCCCTTAATATCTTACACACATTCATCAGTGGTTGAACCAACCAATCCTTCAAAGTCTTGTAGTACTTGGAGCAGTGGCAAACTTTGGGATTTAACATTTCAGTGGCGTCCTGTGCGATGTCAAAACGTGGTGCCCCCTCACCTCTCATGCCCCATTCTCAGTCATTGTTGTGGCACCCTCTGCAGCAGCCTCTTGGCTCAGTGCCCAGTGCAGGCAAACCAGTCGCGTTCCCCTAAATCCACCTCTGTTTGGAGTAAACTCCTAAGAACACAGTGGCGTTTCTTCTTATGTTTCTAGCAACACACACACAATCTTTCATTGAAACTAGTGGGACATTCATATGATCTTTTTTAAAAAAAACCTCTTGCGCACACTTTTATCATGATACTAGCAACTATATTGCAGAATTATACTGCGTCTTTTTTCATTGGCAAGCTTTTACATTTAGGGAGGGCATGGAGAGAATATTTCTTTGTCATCTTCTTTACCTGTAGCAGTTGAAAACAGAATACAAAAGAAACAAACACCGAAACATCGTGTTGGGCCTTTTGACCTTTCCTAAATGATATTTAGTTTTCAGACTTTAATACAACAATACTCTTCTTCTTTGATTTTTTTATTCCCAAGAAAATGCCTTGGTGGATTAAACGAAAGGTTTATCTAGTCATGTTGCCTACTAACATTGATCAGACAGAAGTCCCTAGGAGGTTTATAAACCATGCTTGGTGGAGATACCCTAGTGTGCAGACTGGAACTAAATCAACCCAACAGATTTTACACTTCTCCAAATGTTGTGATGCAATTCTCAGTGGTCTTAATATATCTAAATACAGGTTTCAATATGCATTTTGAGAGAAAAATATCATTTCAACATGCATCTAAGTACTTATTAAAACACACATTTTAAAATGTAGCCTAATATATTAATATGTGCATTTTGAGGGGGGAAACGGGGAGAGGAGAGAAAGAAAAACAACTGATTAGTGCTAATATAGAATAGAAATAGGGAAATGACATAGATCACAAATGGAGAGATTCTAGTGTTTTTGTCCCTAACATGGGGATGAAAGCCAAAGATTGTTAAATAGTCTGAAAAGAGGGGTTTGAATTGCTTCTAAAGATGAGAATCAATGTCAAATATGATAACTTCATTATCATGTGAAGACTGAACCCTTGGAGAACATTTCATATAGTAAAAAAATAAATATTGAGACAGTGTCTCATTTTAAAGGAAGATGAGTGGCCTAACGCTGGAGTGGAAGTTAGAACCAAGTTTTGGGTTATCCCCCCCCCCCCGGCAAAGGTTGAAATACAAAAGCGGCTATTAAGAGCAGCTACTGAATGAAGCTGTTAACATCAAGAATAACTGAATGATTTTTTTTTAATTGAGTGAAAGCATTAACACAATTTTGAGTGTTGAGATGATTAAAAATTGATTTGTAATTACGAGATTTCCAAAGAGCAGGGCAATGACGAATTGCTTCCCAGGGTTCATTGTTGGTGTATGTGTGTGTTATTGTTAAGTGTTTGTTTTCATGACTGCAGTAGAGTAAGTATAAATCTACAGTATTTTTTTAATGTTGCTTGGTTTTTCTTGTTGTTTTTTCTCTTTCTCTGAAATATTTCCATCCTTTTAAAAACAAGTAATTTAGTGAGAACAGAATGGTCACAAAATCCATTTTAATACACAGAGATATTTCTGAAATGAAATATACAAATGCATTTTTATAGCCCATTACAAAACCTTACCCACTATACAATTGCTTGCATGAAAATTGCCTAACACTTTAGCTGTTAAAATGCCCATTCTGTATGGATCCTTACATTTTAAGATCCAGCATGGAACTGTGAATCAATTCTTTTTTTGTGAACCATCTGCTTCATTCTAAGCATTAAAAGAAACATCACTAAGAATAATGGCAGCAACACAGCTACTCTCTTGAATTTTTCAGTGGTTGATTTACATACTCTCCATACCTTGGTATAATCCTCTGTGTGAAGCGAGAAAGTGGAGAAAATCTGTTTGTAGTTGACTCTGTCTGAGTCAAGGAAGCTCGCTTGGGCCTAAGCCTTATACTTCATTCACAAACTGTCAATTCAACACAATGTGCACATAGGTAGTTCCATATCACTTTCTACCTTATTGATCATTGTAGCTGGAAACTGTACAGAGCAGATTCCCAAAGAATCCCACTGCTAATCCCTTGGAAATTTGGACTCCCTTTTCCACAAGACTTGTTTTTGAAATGAAAAGAAAACCATGAAGTACAGAAGTGTAGCGGAATATATAATCCCAGGTCAAAACTTTAATTCATGAAATTTCTTTTTAGAGTTCAAAAGAAGTGAAAACATGGTGCAAGTATGTATGAATTGTTCAAGACCAGTTCAAATGTTTGGCACTTCTTATGTGGTTACAAGTGGATTGCACCCTGATAAGAGTCAGGCACCCATTGTATTAAATGTAGTGACATCACCACATGGGTGTTTTTTCTTTGCATAATTCCATTAGCCCCTTGTCAGATTGATGTGATCACACAAACACAGTGGCTGTGTAAATATAGGCTCCACAGAGATGTGTTAGTACATACAAATGCTTCATGCTTCCAACCCCCAAACTCTTGCAAGTGATTATGTGGGTTGACACTAAAAATCAAATTGAACCACAGGAATTCTAGAACACCAAACTAATATGAATAGGAAGAGGGGTGGGTGGGTGGGTGTTGCCTGAATTCCAAGAGGCAGTTATCAAGCAATGCTATGACTTAACATCCAAATTTTTAACAGTGCCCTTTTTTCAACTAAACAGTAAACATGGTAGCATATTTGTGCATATGATTAATCACTGCTTCCTGCCTTGGGAACATAAATTTACTAAGGAAGCCAATTAAGGAGAAGATGGAACAAAATGAAAATATTCTAACTCTCCTAAATGCAGTGCTATTAACAAGAGACAGATTAGACAGATTAGATGAACAGAATGCTAAAGCTGTGAACCCTAAATAAAAATAAAATGTAAAAAATAAACAGAACAATAAAAATACATACTGCAAATTATAAGCAGATATAAAAATAGGGCTGGAAAATCCAACAAGGAACAATTTAAATATATAAGAGAGAGAGGCTTTGCATCTTACATTTAATGATGGAAAATTGATGCATGGGTGGTCTGAGTAGTGTGGAAAAAGGAATTTGCATCTTGAGGCCCCAAGCCAGTGCCCCAAGAAATAACTACACATGGACACAGAATTAAGGTCGACGGGTAACATTAAGGCCACAACTTTATTGATTACAAATTAAATGTGAGTGGTATTGACATAGGCATTGGCTGAAGACTATAACTGCCCCAGTTGACAGAGTCTATGTAGGTAAACCCATTGGGGCAGCAACATTGGGGTTTTGCCTGACAGAAGCTTACTGCGAGGTTCCTGTGATCCCGGCATGGCCCTAGCCCATCAAGCGGACTTCGGACGAGATCCGGGATCCCCAGGTTCCTTTAACAGAATACCTTTTGATCATTGAGGGGCAGGTGATGGCCACACCTCCCCTCCACACAAAAAATTAAGCCAATGCCTAACCGCATTGACGATTGCTAAGGGGGAAGGCAAAAAACCAAGTGGCCAGTGCCAATTTGCCAAATGGATAAAAATTCCTACCCGGCCCCTGTCCCAAGACAGGCGACTCACACATAGTCCAAAGCAAGGACGAGAACCTACACTAAGGGAGGGAGGGCAGATGTTCAGCAGCACGAGTCAAGTGCCTAGGGCACTCTTGAGCTGATGCTTATAGAATTCCTTAACCACCCCCCACCCCTTTCCTGATTGGCTGTGACTCATGATGCCTATTTAGAGAAATGAAACTTAGACCTAGAAACGAAACCTACTTAGTCATGGGTGTGTCCAGGGGCCCAGGCACAAGAAGGACTGTCTTCTGAGAACGATCCCCTTTGGACACTGTGGTCACAATGAGATGCATGCAGTGCAGCTATTGGGGGACCTAGTATCCACTTTTCTTTGCGAATCATAATTGCAGTGGCCTAGAACTGTGTATTGTCAGGTGCAACTTTTACAGTAGCTCTATGATACATTTGTACACTATAAATGGAGTGATTTTCCTAATACCCCCCTTAGTGATTTTACTGTTACCTTTAAAAAACAACAAGTAAACCCTGAACAAAGGTTTCTCCACAGAGCCATTAAGGCTGCAATCCTATACATACCTGGGATAAATCCAATTGAAGTCAATGGGGTTTACTACAAGTTTACAGTTAAGAAAACATATGATAGTTACAACTTTCGCTGTGGTATATTTCCCTTGCAACACTGTAGTTTCAATCATAGCATGTGACATACCAGTGGCATAGATACATCACAATGTGAGAAATCAGTGACAGAACTGACAGTCTATACTCTCTGTATACAGCTTGGTGGTTAGTTGGTTAGTAAGAATAATTAGATTAGCTTTTTCATACATTCGTCTTCAATTAAATAATCTTGTACTTAAGTAATATTGTGGGTGCAGGGAGGAGGTAGGCAAAGTAAGTTGATTTTGAAGGAAGATTAGGATACTTCCACGAGAGATGCTCATCATGCCTATTTGCCCATAATTCATTTTGTGGAGCCTTTCAGAACTTGAATATATGGTTAATGTGGCATAAAAATGGGAAGCAACTGTTGTAAATTCACATAATAGCTTCTATGGTATGCGAGTAACATATTTAAATGAATGTATAATCATTTCTTCTTTTCATATACAGATGTTTACATTTAAATAATCTGTATATTCATATAAGGTAAAGGTAAAGGGACCCCTGACCATTAGGTCCAATCGTGTCCGACTCTGGGGTTGCGGCTCTCATCTCATGTTACTGGCCGAGAGAGCCAGCGTACAGCTTCCGGGTCATATGGCCAGCATGACAAAGCCACTTCTAGCAAACCAGAAACACCGTTTACCTTCCCGCCAGAGTGGTACCTATTTATCTACTTGCACTTTTGAACTGCTAGGTGGGCAGGAGCTGGGACCGAGCAACGGGAGCTCACCCCATCGCAGGGAACCGCCAACCTTCTGATCAGCAAGCCTTAGGCTCTATGGTTTAACCCACAGCGCCACCCACGTCCCACGTATGTTCATATATCTGGTCCTAAACACCAATCACCAGAGGCCAAAACAGCACCTGAATCTTCCTCCTGCAGCATAACAACAATAGAAAGGATGCATGAGCCTTGAGTAGAGGGAGAAAATGTATTCTCCATGATCTCTTGTGCAAGGCTACCAGAGGACTTCTCACAGTGTGGTGCCACAATGTTATCAGAAGCACAGTGGATAATGAAGATACAGACTTTGGCATATGAACTTTAGTGGCCCATCAAAAGATTTTGAGAGAGAGCTTATGCAAAGTGTTTCACAGAGCTAGTTTGGAAACAGCAGTTCAACGGGCAGTCTCCTTTCTCCTAACCTTCCCCTTCCACCTTTTGATTCTAGCCAAAGAGTGCTTTCAGCCACTGTTCTGTTGCCTTATAAAGTCAGTGCATGAAAGAACAGAGAACTGATGGGGAAGCCTATTCTACATGCATATGGAGTCTGACTGGATGCTATTTTTAAGATATAAATTGCCAAGCTATAAGAGTACTACTGATCACATTGAAACTATTATGTCATATTACTAGCAGAGTGGAGGGCGAAAAAACCCCTGGGGTTTGTTAATTTGCTAACTGTTCTCAAAGTTCATTTTCAAATTCAGTTTTTAAACCATGCTTTAAAAAGCATTGTTGGTTCACTGGGTAAAAAACTTACACATAATCTTCTGCTGCAGCATTTTCCTGCTGTAGGTTGCATACTAAATCTGAGCCTGTCAGATGAGATGTAAGACAGCATGACATGGAGCATTCTGATCATGTGACATGTATGAATGCTGACAATTGATAGGATTATTATAGTTTAATAGGTGTATAATGCACTTGAAATAAATTAAGTGTTTTTACATAGTATTTATTTAAAATACTAGTTCCTGCCCTAAGGTTCACAAACAAAATTAAAAATACCAGATTAAAGAATGAACGGTTAGGTAGGAAGGACCAAGAGAGAAGACAGAACATGGCAGGCAATATATGACTTGCAAATTGTGAAATTTGCAAATAAAATTTGCAAATAAAAATGATCCATTACAGTTGGTGGATATCCGCCCGTCCGTCCGTCCGTCCCCCCGCCTTTTAAAATAATAAAAAAAGGAAAGCTACAAGTGGAGCAATATATTATGTGTAAAATCTTCTGTTTCACTGAAATGTAACATTTTGGTAGAGGTACAAATGTCATAATTGCAAGATTTTGTTTTTATTTTTTTCTTGTAAAAAAAAGCATGAAGACAGCAGTGTCTTTTTAAAACTGTGCATTCTGACAGTTTTGTCTTGCATTTGACAATTTTCTCTTTTGTAATTTATTTTGAAGCATTCAGAACTAAGGTTCTTGGAATAACCTTTGCTGACTTCTGTCCCACATGAAATGTGCATGAATTGATTTCCCTTAATTAGTGGAAGAAGGTTCCAGAAGGCACTATCCTAATCAGTTTGGCCAGAAGCATCCTGAATCGGTACTGCAGTTTCTGTAATGAACTCCAACCTTTCTTATAATGCTTTAGAAAATTGAAATTCTGCTTTCCAATACTGATAAGAAGGACAGGGGGGTAGAAATAAAAGGGTGGAATGCAATGAACTGAATTTCTGCTTGAAAAATTGGATTTCACTCCCCTCCTTCCTCCCAGCATGGTGTAGTGGTTAAGAGTGGTAGACTCGGAATCTGGGGAACTGGGTTCGCGTCTCCGCTCCTCCACATGCAGCTGCTGGGTGACCTTGGGCTAGTCACACTTTTCTGAAGTCTCTCAGCCCCACTCACCTCACAGAGTGTGTGTTGTGGGGAAGGAAGGGAAAGGAGAATGTTAGCCGCTTTGAGACACCTTCGGGTAGTGATAAAGCGGGATATCAAATCCAAACTCCTCCTCCTCCTCCTCCTCTTCTTCTTCTTCTTCTTCTTCTTCTTCTTCTTCTTCTTCTTCTTCTTCCCCTGTAACTCCCATACCGCCCCAAATCTAAACTGGAAGACCTTGTAATTAAAGCAGATTTTTTGGGGGTGCACTGGGGCCTTCACAGAGGAAGGGGAAATACCATTGCATGAACAGAAGTCTGTTCCATTTGCAATCCTATACACAGTGAGCCTTGAGAACTGGGAAGCAGGTGGTAAAACAATGGAGCAACAAGAATGGCATGACAAGACAATCTCTTGGAAGTGAAATGGCAACAACTTTATTGATTACAGATGACACATAACTAAATGGGGCGGGGGGGCAACACAGAAGATAAGTGTCAGAGATGGATCATTGTAGATCTCTGAATTTCCTCTTTGAATACCAAAATAACAGCAATCCATACAATTGTGAATAATGACACACAAACTATTTCCATTACAATTCCTCCCTCAGAGAAAACATGTACAATACAGTTACAGTTGCTCTTAGTTACCCCCAAAATGAATAGGGATCCTATTCTACCAGTGAAATATACTGTAACAATAAAAATAAAAATAAACTTAATATCCATTTCTAAGGACTATTTGTTGCCACCCATCTTTCTCAAGAGACAATGGCATACACCTCTGGGGGTGAAGTCAAACCGCTGGAGAATCCCAGCATCTGTTGTGACTGCAGAGACTCAAAACTCCTGCCTCCCACATTGTTTTTGATGCATTAGCAGCACCAAAGTGACCTCTCTGGGGTGCAAGCCTGGGCATTGTGTTTGGAGGTTCTGGGCTTCCCAGATGACAAGACCTCACAGTCAGTTGAGACTATGTCAGTTGAAGGCACTGTGCCAAGTTGAAACTCCTTTGTCCTAATTGCTTTCTCTTTGAGTTATGAAGGTTATAGAAATATTATGTTCACATGACAATGTGCTGTTTACAATTTATACCTTCCCTTCTGCCCTAGTCAGATAAAATGGCTTTGTTTCAAATAAGCTTTAGAAGATGTGAGCATGGACAGTTCTTGTGGGATGCACCTATAAACCAGAATAATATAGAACCAATAATATTTCTCTCTCCCTCTCATCCCATCATTGGAATCTTGTTAATGAATCATACAAAATTCCAAGAAAAGCTATCAAAATCATCAAAGCTTCAATAAATGTTATGATTACTGAACAGACATGTTGAGAAGTTACATTAATTATGTGTAACGCACCCTTGCAAACAAATGCAATTATCAACTTGCTTTTCAAGTGTGCATTATTAAAGTAAAAAAAGAGAACCTTGTAGAACTAGGATGCGTGGCCAGTAAAATCCAGAGACGATAAAAGCAGTACTATCATCATAAATGTCTACATGCTTTTGTAAAACTTTTCTTAAACAAGCAATTTTCTGTTTAAAATATTAACCTCCTTATAAGTTAAATTCTTCAAAAGATTAATCTTATCTGTCCACAGCCTTCTTTTTTTTAAAAAAGTTATTCACATTTATGTCCTTTTGCTAGTGACCCATTAAATTAATTTTGTACAACATGTTATGGTTGAGATGACTGATTCACTCATGAAACTGGATGCAACTTTATAATAGAAAATGGATGATAATGATAAGATGTGTGAGTAGAATTCAGATTTAAATGCCTTAACACAATGTTTCCCAACCTGGAGGCTGTGACCCACAAATTCAAAATAATTATTGCTTTAAATCAGGGGGGTTTTCCCTGCAGAAACTTGGGGGGACTGAGATCCCTTACCTTTCAAAAATTAAATATTTTTTAAAAAAATTGTTTAGGGTGGGGGAGGCTGGAACGGATATCCATCCAGTGCCTGAGCCAAAAATCCACCTATATCTGTAATCAATAAAGTTGTGGCCATTTCTAAGCCAGATCATTGTCTGCTTGAGTTTTTTTTTTTTTTAATCATATCTTACATTTAGCTACTGCCTGGATGAGGGTGTGGGGTGTGGCACTGTGACTGGGCATGCAACAAACAAACAAAGAAACAAATATTGTGATGAGTTCCCCCACCTTCTTTCAACACAACATCACTGCTTCTAATCCTTAACTTTTGTTGACATATAACACAGTGTTGGCACTTGTAACCATACATCAGAAAGGCTCGAATCTTACATTTTAACACTTGGGAACTACTTTCTGGTGTCAGATTTGGAGAGGGTTCACCATACGGTCCTTATACAAGGAGTTATTTGAGCAGCCTGCACATCAGAAGCGAGCTATAATATTCACTCAAAATGACTTTCTATACCAGCATCCTGCAGCAAAATAATCACAGGATCTGCGACCAGGGTTGACCAATAATTAGGCTAAGTGTGATTTGAAATTTGCTTATGTTTAAGTCATTAAATATTTCTTCGGCTGTGTACACATGTAGCCTTTCAAGCACATGGGGTTGTTTTCCACAGTGTACTTTGTAAAGGGTAAAGGGATCCCTGACCATTAGGTCCAGTTGCGGACAATTCTGGGGTTGCGGCACTCATCTCGCTTTACTTGCCGAGGGAGCCGGCGTACAGCTTCCGGGTCATGTGGCCAGCATGACTAAGCCGCTTCTGGCGAACGAGAGCAGCGCACGGAAACAGCGTTTACCTTCCCACCAGAGCGGTACCTATTTATCTACTTGCACTTTGATGTGCTTTTGAACTGCTAGGTTGGCAGGAGCAGGGACCGGGCAACAGGAGCTCACCCCGTCGCAGGGATTCGAACCGCCGACCTTCTGATCGGCAAGCCCTAGGCTCTGTGGTTTAACCCACAGTGCCACCCGCGTCCCTCTACTTTGCTACATAGTGGCTTGCAATTGGCTCACACCTTCATGCAATAAAGTCATCTAAAGTGACGGTGACTTTACACACAGGTCAGTATGTTTTCCAACTAATGTGAAATGGTGTTCCCTATTCCCCTTCTCTCAATTAGTGATTTCAGATACCTTCAAAAATAATTGCCGTCTCTTAAAAGAGAGAGGCTGGAAACTTGTGTGTTGATATATTGATATATGTATTTCAGTATACAAAGTATACTGTTTCCTATTTTGCCTATTTCACTCATAGATAAGTTGAACATGGTAAGGGGCAGTGGCACAGCCCTGCAATGTTAGCAGGCCTGCTTCAAAAAGTGGAGACCTGAGAAAGCACTCTCAGTCTACACATGCGTGTAGTACTTGGGAAGCGCATTTTCAGCACAAAACAGATTACAAGCAGAACACACTTCAGGTTAACAACCCCACAAAAGGTGCTTGCATCCAACACTGAATGCACATTTTCTTGTGCATCACCCTTTGTCTGTGATAGTATCCTGAAAGATACATTTTTGGAAATGAGGTTATCTAAACGTTGGTTTTCAGGTTACTAAAATGTCTCAGCTACTTAGCTACCATTGAGTATCCTGAGCTTACTAAGGAAGCAATATCTTTGCTGCTGCCATTCAGTAGTGCATATTTTTGCAAGATAGGTTTTTCAGCAATGGTGGTTGTGAGAGAGAGAAAATACAGCAACAGGCTCTGCATCAATAATGATCTGAGATTGTGTCTGATCATCATACCCTCCTACATTGACCTACTTGTTGAAAAATGCAAACTCTGCCATCCCAGTGATGCTTTCCAAAATGTACTTTGCAGTGAAAAAAACTATTTAATATATTCATAGCTTTAGTTTGTTATATCTAACAGTGCTCCTGCAACTGTATGTTTTTGGAATAAATGTTCATAGTTTATGAAGCAATCGCCTGCAATCAAATGATTGGTGTTCTTACATTACAATTTTTTATAAAAAAACCAACCTTGTGAATAACTTTGTAAGTACTGTAAGTATTTTAACAAATTCCACATTAAATAGGGGCACTAAGTAAATTTTTGCTTGGATGCCTCAAGTAATGATTATAAAATAGGCAAACCTGCAGTTAAAATGCATAAAACTGAAAGCTGCTGAAGATCTAAACTCCAGAATTCAAGTGACAATCAATGGGTCACCACAGGCATAGGCAAACTCGGCCCTCCAGATGTTTTGAGACTACAATTCCCATCATCCCTGACCACTGGTCCTGTTAGCTAGGGATGATGGGAGTTGTAGTCCCAAAACATCTAGAGAGCCGAGTTTGCCTATGCCTGGGTCACCATATCAAGTATATTTGAACTTTTGGGTTGCCATATCAGAAAGACTGGGTACCACAGCCTTGACATACCTGTTTTCTATATAGGAGAATGGCACAGAATTGTTCTGTAAACACTTGTTCATTGTTAAAATTGTATTGAGGAGTAAAAAAAAATTGAAATTAGTAATTAGCACAATCACAAGCTTTTCTACTTTAACAGAAAGGCTGTTTGAGCTGCTATAGCTTAAACAGACTAGCATGAGTTTGGCCAAACTTTGGGAGGCAGTGAAAGATAGGCGTGCCTGGTGTGCTCTGGTCCATGGGGGTCATGAAGAGTCGGACACGACTGAACGACTGAACAACAAAAGCTTAAACAGAACGTAGGGTAGTACCCAGTTCAAGTGATTTGCAGTTGTTTTAAGCAGAAGATCAGGTAGGGGCACACTGATGCTAGAATGAAAGACTCACTGAACAATGTGGTTCAGCATAAGAGAGAGAGAACAGTGTGTACAAGTATGCTGGGTCCTATTTGTTTATCCCACCACTATTAAAGAACATTTAAGTCCCAAAACATTTTGGCATCTAAGGCAAACCAAAGAAAAATGTAAACCCCCCCCCCTCCCCACTAGGGAACAAGGGGTAAGTGAAGATCTGCATCAGGCTCTTCTGCCCCTGTGTATCCTGCTGCCTGAAGCAATTGCCTCACCTTGCCTCTTGGGTGAGCCAGGCCTGATATTGCAGCCCCCACAATGATCAGTATAAAGTCTTCCAAAATGCTGGATCCTTTTCAGCTTCTTAAATCCACAGATCTTATGTTTAGCCTCCAGATATGTTTTCTTTCTTTTTAAAAATATTTTTATTCAGCAAATTTAACAAGACAAATTATCAATCAATGTATCCAATGACATTTCCCTCCCCCTGTTCCCCTCCCACCCCTCCCTCTCCCACCCTCCAAAGACTTCCCTCAGCTCCCCTCTCTGGTTTGTTTACACATATTATTTTCTGCCTGTTATAAAATTGTACGTATCATTGCCTTATCTATCATATGTTCTACTTCTAAATTTGTGAGTGTTTATTCAAAACCTGCGAAAGAGTCCAAATCCTGCCTCCAGTTATGTAAAAAGAGTTAAGCATATCCGGTGCCGTGGTTCAAAGATATATCTCTCTCTCTCTCTCTCTCTCTCTCTCTCTCTCTCTCTCTCTCTCTCTCTCCCTCCCCCCTCCTGTTTCCCAGAGTTGCTGACCTTTTTACAGCACTGTCAGCAGCTTTGTGGGGCTAGTGTGGTGTAGTGGTTAAGAGCGATAGTCTCATAATCTGGGGAACCGGGTTTGTGTCTTCACTCCTCCACATGCAGCTGCTGGGTGACCTTGGGCTAGTCACACTTCTTTGAAGTCTCTCAGCCCCACTCACCTCACAGAGTGTTTGTTGTGGGGGAGGAAGGGAAAGGAGAATGTTAGCCGCTTTGAGACTCCTTCGGGTAGTGATAAAGCGGGATATCAAATCCAAACTCTTCTTCTTCTTCTTCTTCTTCTTCTTCTTCTTCTTCTTCTTCTTCTTCTTCTTCTTCTCCAACGGGGAAGAGGCGGAGGCTCCAGGCGTGCAGCTTCCGCCTCTTCCCTGGAACCCGTGCAATGGTGGCCATGGCAGGCGGAGGCTCCAGGTGCGGCACTGATTCGGCGTGGTGGGCGAGGGCAGTGAGCTGATGCCAGGATGCACCGAGTCCAGCCTTTGCCTCTTCCCAGGCACCCTCCAGAACCTGGCACGAACTTGGCGCCCTGGTGCCCTGCACCACTTGCCTCTAGGGCAAGATGTCCCTGAGACCAACCCTGCTGTGCTGATACTTTGGCTTTGTACAGGGGCAAAATAACCTAAATAGCAGGTGTGTGGGATTTTGTCTCTATTTTTTTTAAAAAATGAAGTACTCTTTGTTCAAACACTCATTATACATCAGTGTGATTGGGCTGCAACTATAAACTGAAATTATAATCTCAGTTCTGTTTTCAACACAATGAAACTGAAAATAATAATAAATCAGCAATCACATAAACATCAAGGTAATGAAAAAAATTAAGACACGGCAAAATGTGATTTGCAGAAGGAGTACATTTTAAAATAGATGCAATTCAGTTTATCCCCACCTTGGAATAATTCCAATCGAAGTCAATGGGACTTGCTTTTGTGTAGAAATGTAGATGATTGTGCTGATAGCGTTCTTATATCTATGATTTTGGGTTTTGTGCCCTCAGCTACTGGAGAACAAATGTATGAGTGACCTTATCTTTCATATCAGGTTTTATCTCCTCATTCCTTGGGCTGCTCTGATAGGTAACATTAGTATTTAAAAAAAATACTCTGCAAGAAAATGGTAATTCCTCTTAAAATGGTGTGTGCTTACATTACACTTGTTATCCTAGGTCAGGACCAAGTCAGATTGAGATGCTTCAGGAATCAAAACTGAACCCAAATAGCATCTGAAAAAGTTCACTCTAGGGCATGAAAATTTATGCTACAATTAAGTGCCTCAGGACTCTTTACTGGTCAAGCCTAACTTAGATGTTATTTGAAGCTAACAGATGTTGGAATTAATTACACCAATACAGAGAACAGCCATGGAAAATATATATTTTTAATCTGTAAATTTCACAGCTTTAAGATTAACGCTTCCAGTTTATGCACCAGAAATTCCTATTGTGAATACAATGTCACATTACTAAATTATAATGCCATGGACTTAAAGGCAGCTGTGTTTGTTGGTGTTGCTGGAAAACAATGAAAATTTGGTTTAAATGTTTAGAGGGCATGCTAAAGTTGTAAAATTTACACAGGGTGTAGTATTTAGGATTAATTTTACTTTATTTTTAACATGCAACCTTAGCTTTAAATACTTTGCTTCTAGGATATGTACGTGTTCCCTTGGCTCTCCTTAAACGTAAGGGATTCAATCCCAACTTCATTACACTTAGAGCAGAGGACCCATTGAAATCAAGTCCAACTGATTGCAATGGATCTAAGCATGATGGGAAGTCTGGATTTAACTCAAGGTTATTTGGATTCATAAAGCTGCTTTGGTGGCAAAAAGGATTGTACTTTCATTCTTATATGGCACAATGTTCCATGAGTGGTATCCAACATGGCAGCCCGTTTGCACTGAGGACTGCTGCTCACACAAATCAGATTTTCTCTTTCTCTCCTTTTCCATGCAGTCCCATGTGTGCTCTCTCTGGAGGGTTGAGGACCCCCCAGAACAAATTTTAGGGCTACATCTGAGGCTGCAGGGGAAGAAGAGTCAAGCAAGTCTTGCAGCGACTGGCATGACATGGGATTTCATCCTCTATTTTGGAGGACACTGACTCTGCTGACTGGGATACCTCTGCTGCTGGAGTTCCACTTTGCCTCTTGTGACCACGTTGTTTCCTTTTTCTTTCTCTACAGCCAGCCTTTTTCTCTTTTGTCTCTTATTATATATGACAGCCTATTATTGTAACCTACTACTACTTCTCTTTTCTTTTATTGGACAGGGAAGGAGCAGATAAGTTGTGCAGGCCATCACTATTATTTGATTAGGGAGGAGACATCCTGTGGCTATGTATGATGTATCCAAACACTGTGAATTAGCTGTGCACTGTCCCCTTAGCCTTCAAAAACCAAGCAAGCATCAAGAAACCCCATCCCTCATTAAGAGTGTGAGTCCTATGCTTACCAACCAGCTGTATTCCCAATTTAATAAACTTGTCAGTTACCAACACTTGTATGGAGGATGAATCGATAGTCCAGGCTCAAGAGACAATACAGTAGTCAGTTTTACTAATACACTGCTTCAGAAGCCAGCATATAAGAGGACATTGTAGAATAACTTGATACAACATAGGTAAAGGTAAAGGACCCCTGTACGGTTAAGTCCCATCAAAGGTGACTATGAGGTGCAGTGCTCATTTTGCTTCAGGCCAAGAGAGCTGGCATTTGTCCACAGACAGCTTTCCGGATCATGTGGCCAGCATGGCTAAAGCACTTCTGGCACAATGGAACACCGTGACAGAAACTAGAGCACATGGAAATGCTGTTTACCTTCCTGCCACAGTGGTACCTAGTTATCTACTTGCACTAGTGTGCTTTCGAACTACTAGGTTGGCAGGAGCTGGGACAGAGCAACAGGAGCTCAGCACCGTTGTGCAGATTCGAACCGCTGACCTTCTGATTGGCAAGCCCAAGAGACTCAGTGGTTTAGACCACAGTGCCACCTGTGTTCCATTGATACAATATATGGTATCTGAAGAAGTATGCTCACTGTTTAATAGGGGAGCATTTCAGGCAGAGATCTTTGGTTTGATAACAGCGGTATTTGAAGTTCCAAAAAGGGGGGGTGTTCCTATTTTCACAGAATGTGTGCTACCCAATGCAAAATTCTCACTGCAAGTCATGGTGACATAGCATCCATTACAATTAGCATGATGTCCATCTGAATGCAGGGATACTATTCATAAAGTTGACAATTACCAACATTTTTTATTATTAAAGCACATAAAAGAAGTGTAATGCTTTATGCAAACGGTTTTATGGTGTTGTGGTTGCTTAGCAACCAGAAGGCAGCATGATAGAGAAGAAGAACAAGGGCTGAAGGAAATAAAGGGCTGCTTTTCAGTGAAACAGAATCACCATTTGTACAATATCAAAGTCATGATCATAGACTATTTCTTATTTTCACACAAACATTTCTTCTGATATCAAATTAGCATATTAGAGAGATATCAATAGCTATTAGTCATGATATCTATATATTGCCAGTATCTGATTTCTAGGGAATTGCTCTTTGTAGGCTTCCCATGGATATTAGTTGGCCACTGTGAAAATTGAACGCTGTACTAGATGGGTGACTTTGGTCTCATACCACAGGATATTTCTTATGTTCTTACCTGTTGTATACATCTAGGAGTATCTAAATTGTGCCTCTTCGCTAAGGTCCCTACAGTGTTCGTTGATGTCACAAATCTATACCAAAACCAGAACGTTTATATCAAGCCTTCAAAGGTTCTTATCCAGAAGGTGTTACCAGATATTGGCGGTCCCCACAAAAACTATCCTTTATAATCAAGGGTATATTCTGAAAATATACGTAGGTTGGGATTCAGCTAATGAGTCCTGTTGTTGGAAGCCTTGCAGAAGGATTTCTGTTTGTGATATATGTCTTCCAACTTTGTCTCCTCCACCTCCATTCCTCAAAATTGGCTTGGGTGAGTAGGCACAACCTTCAGAGCAGCATTGGTGGGTGGCGGGTGGGAAGAGAGAGGTACATTGTTCTGCCTGGCAAGCCAAAATGCTTGTCCTGATGGAAAGATCACCTTAGTGCAACATCAAATTCCTCCCATAGGATTCTTAAATGGCTAAAGTATGTGATGTCTTTCCTCCAGGCACCTGTATTTTACTATGAGCTGCACAGAAGTTTTTTTTTTTGGGGGGGGGAATATGTGACTACGGGGAAACGCTTTCCATAAATGGTGGATATTCCAAGTGAGCTGAAGGGTTAATAAGTCTTAATTAATTAATTATACCCCGTCCGTGTGGCTGGGTTTTCCCAGCCACTCTGGGCAGCTCCCAACAGAATATTAAAAACCACAATAAAATATCAAACATTAAAAACTTCCCTAAACAGGTTGCTGCTTTCAGATGTCATCTAAAAGACAGATAGTTGTTTCTTTCCTTGACATTTGATGGGAGGGCGTTTAATTTTTCAGGGAAAAAAAATAAAGGCATAAATACCAAAAGGTCACAGAGCACAGCATACACATGAAAACAAAAAAGGAATGTTTTTATAAGTTGAGGCCGATGACTGCAGAGTTAACAATCATATACAAAATGTGCATCGTGTGGAAATGAAATTCTTGGGGGGGGGGAGAGAGAGATTAATATTGAACTGATAACGCTGTACTGAAGAATGGTAATTTATCAATCAACATTTACCAATAAATGAATCTAATAGCGTTTGGCCATCAGACCTGCATATTTGTACACAGTCAATTTGTTGATCACAGCTAAATTTCTCCCTTTTTGTGTGCCACTGAACAGATTGGGTGGCCAGCTCTACAATTAAGGCAGAATGAGCCAGCTGCCTCAGGCAGACTATTCAGGGCATCATGAAAGGGTATCGAATTGTTAGCATTTATATCAGATTTTTCTCCCTGTATAAAAAATAGTCCCTTAGAACCTGAGGGTTGAACATAGAAATAGTGCTCAAGTTTTTGATATTTTTAGAAACACCTAGGAAACATTTCCCTTCACAATTTGAATCCCAAAATATGCACCAGATGTGGTCTTCTCAGAGACAGGATAGAGTGTCATAGCCTAAGGATAGCCCTTACCAGTTGTCTGAACTGAAAAAAGTGCAATTCTATTAGCATAGTGTTATTGTCACATTCACAGCAAAGAAGAGATAATAATTGCTGCTCTGTATAAATCATGGGTAGGCAAACTAAGGCCCGGGGCCCGGATCTGTCCCAATCGCCTTCTAAATCCGGCCCGCGGACAGTCCAGGAATCAGTGTGTTTTTACATGAGTAGAATGTGTCCTTTTATTTAAAGTACATCTCTGGGTTATTTGTGGGACCTGCCTGGTGTTTTTACATGAGTAGAATGTGTGCTTTTATTTAAAATGCATCTCTGGGTTATTTGTGGGGCATAGGAATTCATTCATTTATTTTTTTCAAAATATAGTCCGGCCCCTAACAAGGTCTGAGGGACAGTGGACCGGCCCCCTGCTGAAAAAGTTTGTATAGTCACTATATGAAGATGGACAGCAGAATCGTGCCTCCTCTTCCTGTCTGTGAAATATATGCATAAAATCCAAATAAAACCAACAGCAGACAGTAAACAGTGCCAGGGGTATACACAATGGCTTGTTCAATAAACAGCCCTTTGAGTCAGCGGAACAGCTTCTACTGAGCAATAGGACTTACCGCATCCCCCTGTGCACCCCCTAAATTCATTCTGGGGGTTGTCCCAACTGTCCAGAGCAGATTTTGGGGCAATGTGGGATGCACACATTGGGAAGAGAGTGAGGAAACTTCATTTATGCACGTGGATGTCATCCTGCTGGTACATGGTTTTTTAGTTGAATATTGCCTAATATATAGAATGGTCCAATATCCTAGTTGACGGAAGCCTGAGCAAACAAACATGTTTAAAACAAGATATATGTAAGAATCCTACTATAGCAAGAAGAATGAATCCCTCTGCAGGGAAGGACTGTCCCCATTCAGTCACTTAGCAACATACGTATTGTAAAATGAGACATCACTAGCAAGGCCTCATCCAGGGGGCGGAGGAAGCCTCTTGGCCACCCAGTGCAGCAAATGCTGCGCAGAGGCACCCCCCTGGGGGCGGAGCATCCTGACACGTGTGTCGTGACGTCCTGATGCGTGCGTCGTGACGTCATGGCGCATGTCGGGACGGACTGTGCATGCGCGGAAATGCCACGCATGAGCAGTCCCTCCGGGCCAGCGCTGCTGCTCCTGCAGCGACCGAGCGAGCCGCCGGACGAGCGGTGGCTCGTGGGGCTGTCCCGTCCATTCGTAAAGCAGCATGGACAGGGTGCTGGGCGGCGGGGTTCGGCTTGGGGAGTGGCGGGAGGGGCCGTCGAGTGTCACCCCCTCCCCTGGAAACTGGGGTACCCCGCCCCCATCACCCCTCCCTTGCTATGCCACTGGCCTCATCTGATGATGAAGAAGAGGAGTTTGGACTTGATATCCCGCCTTTCACTCCCCTTAAGGAGTCTCAAAGTGGCTAACAATCTCCTTTCTCTTCCTCCCCAACAACAAACACTCTGTGAGGTGAGTGAGGCTGAGAGACTTCAGAGAAGTGTGACTAGCCCAAGGTCATCCAGCATGGTTCACCAGATCACGAGTCTACCGCTCTTAACCACTATACCATGCTGGCTCTTGATGGTCTTAATGTTCTGGGAAGGTCTGAAAGAGAAAAGCTATAGCCTAGTCCTGAATTGGGATGTATAGGGTTTTAGGCAAGGGGCATGTTGTGCTCTATCTTGGGTGGTCTGTCCACCCTGCATCAGGTCTCACCTGTTGCTCCTAGAAGTTTGCATCCAATGAAACTGGGTGCTGGAGAATTCAAGGCAGACAAAAATAAGTATTTCTTCACCCAGCACATAGTTAAACTATGGAATTCACTCCCACAGTAGGTAGCATTGGCCACCAGCTTGTGTAGCTTCAAAGGAGGATAAGGCCAACTTGTGGAGGAATTAGACTCACAATGGCTACTGGCCATCCTGGTTCTGTTTTATCTCCTTTGTTGCTAGAAGTGTGCCTTTAAATACCAGTTGCTGGGAATTGCAGCTGAGCAGAGTGTAGTTATGCTCAGGTTCTTCTTGTGGGCTTCGCATAAACATCTGGCAGGCCACTGTAAGAATGGGATGCTGGGTTAGATAGGCCATTGACCTGATCAGATAGGGTCAAGAGAACACTTGGGGCATGACTGGCTACCATGAGTCTTCTCCCCTGTATTTGCATTCACTGTGCATGGAGATACCATGGAGCACCGCTTTAGAAGACAGAGAATAAGGGAGCTGACTCTGCTGTGGCAGTACTCCGTTCCTCATTATGCAACAAGAAGGAAGCATTCATATAATGTAGCTTGTTGCAGCTTCCTATTGCCAGCTGAGAGTTCTCGTCCCTTGCTTCAAGCTATGTTTAACAGGATATAAATACATTTTTAGGAACTACTTAATTATAAAAGGCATTACATTTAGGGAAAGAAATGTGGCAGTATCTGCATTATAATGGCTTGGTTTGAACAATTGGCAGATATGCTAGGAAATCCTTCTCTTTTTAAAGGCCTACTGAATTCCCACAGCTTTAATATCTATTCATTAGAGTTGCTGATTTAAATTTAGTAGAAAATGGCTGCTTATTAGTCCTTAGTTTTAACCTGCAAATCCTTTTTTTATTGAATCCTTTATGCTGAGATTTGGAAACTCCCACAAGCATTTGACAGCATTTCAGTAGAGGATTTAGACTTAGAGACCTATTCATAGGAAGTTTTAAAATAAAAATAAAAATTGTAGCCTGGAATAATTTTTTGTTTTGGGTATAACAGCAAGTGTTGGGATTATATTTGTGCCTGAACTGCATGTGAGATCCCAAGCATTGTGCACAGAACATCGCCCCCCTCCCAACTTTTCTCTGTGCAGACATTTTATTCATTACAAAACAGATTGATTTTTAAGCCTCAGTGTAATTCTAAGATTCGGCATATCTGTATTTGTGGGATTAATGAGCTCAGCAAGATGGATAGAAAAACTGTTTGTCATAAATCAAGGCTTCTTGGTAAGGGTTTGCCTGTTAATAAGCTGCCTGCCCTCATATGGTTCTGCAGGGTATATACTATACAATCTCAGAGCAAAGCCCTGCTAAGCAAAGTCTTAGATTTCAGTCGTGACTGGAAGTTGTAGAAAACGAGGGTTTTATTGACTGCCTAATTTAGGAGCCATGCACATACTGTAGTCCAGTATCAACACTTTCTGCTAAAAAAAGTCAATATCTTATACTTTGCATTGAAATATGGTGTCTGTGCCTTCATGTTCATAAAATGTATGCCTGAATAGTACTTTCATTTATTAAAATGGGTATCCTACTTTCCCCCTAAGAACTAAGGGCAATGTGCATAAGAGAAAGGATGTCCTGCATTTCTTCTTCACAAAAAAATATCATGATATAGGTTAGAATGAGAGGGGCGTGCGCTTGGCTCAGGGTCACCCACCGAAAATCAACTTGCCTCAGAAAGAATTCAGACCCCCAGGGGTCTTCCCAGTCCCGCACTGAGTCCACTACAACACAACCGGCACAATGCAGCACTCCTGACTGAAGACATGATCAAACATTTTAGCACCTAAACTGAAGCTTGAAGTTTGGTAATTAAGGTTTTACTGAAGTCCCAGCATGGGGTTTGGCTATTCCAGGAACAACATACTCAGCATTAGCAATATTAATGTGATCACACCAAGCCACATTACTTATTCCCGCTGGCTGTTATTGCTGGAGAAGCTGTCGCAATAGAGAGATAGGAGAGAGAGATGTTCAAGATTTAATTTGTGCTGAAGCTCAGCCCGCAAATTTTCTCAGTCAGGGTCCAGCCTTGCAAATAAGTCAAATAAAAGAGGGTGCCATGGGCTGTGTATGGAGTGTATGCACACAAGTAGGAGTTTGGATCGGGGCTGCTCCGGTAGTCAGTGTGAAGCCTCCTTTCCCAGCTGAGGGTATTTTTTAAATACCATGGTGATTTTAAAAAATGCATAAAATTAACACTGAAAAACCTTTGCAATAACTGAACTTTATAAACCGCTGGAGGCCTGGTCGTCCTCTTATATACCTGCTGGGATTGACAAGGCATCTGACCCTGACCAATTCACCAATTAACAGATTAGGATTTGTTTTCTACCATTCCTTAAAAATAAATATAATTTTGGTTACTGAGGACAAACAAGATTGTACAAAAACAAGATTGGGTGCAGGCCTGGCCAGGACCTAGGCATCCTGACTGTGACAAAGGTGACCTGTGTGCTTGCTTGCTTGCTTGCTTGATTAACAGCTGTTGGGAACTTCAGGGTCCCTGCTCTCCCTTCTTATGGTCTTTGTATTGGACCTGGAGACTCCAATAAAGAGCATCCCATGTCAAGAAGGAGGTCAAGTGGGCACCCTATCAAATGACAGGGCAGGAGCTATGCAGAGCAGGCAGGGCCTTTTTACTGTTGGTGCCCATTGTATGCCTCGCTCTTCCCAGACCTGCTCTCCTTTGGCCTGTATTTTGGAGCTTTATAATTTAGGAAGATTTTGGAAGAACTGGTTGACAAGTCTTAACAGTTGCTGACGTATGAGCAGATTTTATTTGTTGCTATTCTGGGCTTCTGATGCACCAGGGTTTACACCAGCATAATAGAGTTGGCCAGGATACCAGAAGGGATACAATTTACAAGCTTTCTCCATTATCTGCATAGCAGGGGGTGTTCAGTCAACAGTGCAAAGGCTGAGCTGAAGCATTCCCTGTTGGTTACCTTCTTTCAGCAAAGGGGTCGCTGCTTGGTAGTACCCAATTGGTTAGCTGTCAGATTCTGGAGCTCCCTATTGGTGGCTCTTAAGTAATTCACAAAATACAGAGTCCATTCATAAAACACAGTGTTCATTCATAAAGCAGTAGGCTAACATAAATCTCCATTGCTACATATTGGGTGTATATTTCAGTGGTTGAACGTACAGGTTTATGGCTATGCTGTAGTGTAGTGCTTATGCGACTGTGAATAAAAGCTGGGCTCATTGTCTCGGGGTTTGGGGGGGGGAAGAGGTGACAAAACTGATTTCCAATAAGTGCCCCCCTTTATTTCCATAACAAGTCCTTGAGTCTGTACTTTGAATAGTGACACCAGGGACCTAGAAGGGGCAGGGCTTATCAATCCAACCTCTGCACAGTCTCATCAGGACTGACCTTAAGGCAATTGGAGTAATTTGGCCAAATTGGGCCTGCCTGCATGCTGCTCCTAAGGGGGTCCCTGCACCAGGGCAATCTAGATGGATTTTATTTATATCTATAAGATTTGCGGACTTTGGCTGTGAACTGGGGCCCTACAAAAAAAAAAAATTCAAGTTGTGCCCCACTACTTCAAATTGGGCCCCACTTGCTAGCCCTGAGTCTCATAGTTGCTGGGCCTGAGTTGCCATGCCCTTGCATGAAGTCTTAGGTTTACAATTTTGGGAGAGGGGAGACTGCGGCACTGGGGAACAGGCAGGGTGGCGAGGCCCCCTAGATTTAGAGGCCCAAGTTGTCCTGCCCTCACATGAAGTCTTGGGTTTGCAATTTTGGGAGAGTGGAGACTGCCCGCTGGGGAGCAGATGGGCTGGTGAGGCCGCCTAGATTTAGAGGCCCTAGGCTTCAGCCTAATTAGCCCATACATTAATCCAGCACTGGGTCAAGGCAGCGGCTGCCCCTCTGCCACTGCCATCGCTGCAGCATCAACGTCCCAAACGTGTACTGTAGTATTTATTTACTTATTTATTTATTTAGCCATGCCCTCCCTAGCCGTCCAGATTGGTCGACCCAAGGAATGATGCAGCCAGGGACTCCCTAATGGTGTGGGGGCTAGCCATGCCCCCCACACAGAGGGAAAAGCTCGTGACGAGTCCCCAAAAATGAAATGGCTTGGGTGGGCCGGTGCTTGGGGCCTGCAAGAGATTGCTTTTTCAAAATTGCCGGGGGGGGGGCTATTTGAAACTAGCCCGAGGGCCGCAAGTGGCCCCCGGGCTGGACTTTGGACATTCCTGTTCTAAATGTTCTTTCAAAGACTGAAGCACAACAATTGGATTTTGCATCATTACCAATGCATCATCCACAAACATATTAACTTTATGTTCAACATTTCCTATTTTCACTCCCTTCACAGAAGCATCTGCATGTAGTTGTATAGCTAAGATCTCTATCACCATTGCAAAAAGCAGGTTCTGAAGCTTTAATTTTTTAAAAAAACAAACAAACCTAACATTATCCTACTGTAACTCAAGGGTACACGAGAAAAGGACAAATTAATCTGAAACTTGTAAACAATCTAACAGCTACTGTTATACTAAAGAAAAATACCTGTTAGATAGCTCACTCAGGACTGTTCAAATAAACATGCTGTTAGATGGTTTGACACATGCCATGGAATGCTGAGTTTTCAATATTTCTTTTCATGTTTCCTATGATAATTAGAAAATATATATATATATTTAAAACTAGGTAAAAAGAAATATTAAAATTGTAAAGCACAGCTGTTCTCACTTTTTTATTCTCTCTCTTTCTCTTTGTTTTTCAGGTCAGAACTGTGGAGGGTTAGTACAGGGTCCAAATGGTACAATAGAAAGCCCAGGATTTCCTCATGGCTATCCAAATTATGCCAATTGCACATGGATCATTATCACAGGAGAGCGTAACAGGATACAATTATCATTTCATACGTTTGCCCTTGAAGAAGATTTTGATATTTTGTCTGTTTATGATGGGCAACCACAGCAAGGAAACCTGAAAGTGAGGTAAAGTTATTCATGGCTACACTTACACTGTTTATAAGACTTCTGTTTCGTAAACAATTAGTGGTTCGCAGCAATTAATATCCACATGTGTTCTACTTTTCATATTGACAAAGAGATGGATTGATGCTTGTTGAAAGTCAAATGATCTGTTTCTCCTGATTTTCAGCTATAACAGTCACAGTTGCCATTATTTCTCTACATTTTCTCTTCTTCAGAAATGATTGTCAAGTGCCGGCGGGGAAAAGCATTGTTAAGTTAATGTCTGACTACTCTTGCTTATATAGAAAAGCTTATTGTGTTTCAAAAACAAATTTGGTAATTTCAGTAACATGTAAAATGGGGACAATATAGCAAATAGCACATTCAGTTGCCTCATTGTTCAACTGCCCCCTCCGAAAGAAAAATATTGTAGAAGGGAAATAAAGGAGACTCATGTACTGTGTTTCTTGCAAAAAGGCTTGGTGCATTGGTTTTGAGCTTGGTATGTGCTTTTGATCATACAGTTCTCTCATTTCCCTGTATCCCAGATACAAGGATATCCTTGGAATATGTAACCAAAGAGTGAGGACTGAGTGAGGATGTCATATTACAAATGTATATGAATGCAGTATGATGCTGTGTTTCTGAAGACCTCTTTAAATAGCAATCCACATAGCAACAGTCTCCATGGATGAAGCCTTTTGCATGCACTAGCTTACTGTGCAGATTGGGTGGTATTTATGTCACCACTTGCTGTGGAGAAAAGGGCTTGATTTACACGGGAAGGCAGTGCCCAGGAGTGGCAGGCCTCTGCCATGGTAATTGTTTTAAATGTGAACCCTTCTCCAGTTGGTGAACATATTGTGTTGTTCCTGCATGCTTGCTTTGCATGAGTGGTTAAAAACACTTGATGTATATGTCCTAACTTTGCTGCTCCAATGCTAGGTTGGCCAGCCTCATATTTTGACCATTTATATTGTGGCCATTATTTCCCACCATACCTGCTACTTCCTGAAAAGCCAACAAAAATTGCCTACACCCAGGCTGCTTCAAATACCACTTTTGGTCCATTCGGATACTCTTGCTAGTTGTGATTAGTTTGGTATATCCACCAACCAGGGCCTTAGTTTCAGTCCACCTAGTTACATTTATTCTGAAAGGTGCAGGCTTTTTCTTGTTGTTGTTGTTGTTTGAATCATTTCAAAGACAAGCATATTTTTAATGCTACTTTTCCTGTTGCTGACTTTAGGACTTTTGGCATTAATGTTTAATGTTTTATGCTTTACAAATTTTGTGTGCATTTTCAAATTGTTATCCACAGTATGGTCACCTTGCTTGCTGCAAAATGTACTAAAAGCATGGTGAAGAAATCCTCATTCATTTTAACACTTAGGCTGTATACCAGAATCCGAATTCAGTACTTCCAATATGTACACAGGGACTTTGATGTATTCTTAAAGTTGTGGACGGACACCAGCCTACATTGTCTGTAGTGGTTGTGGTGAGGTTTCATGTACACTATGGAAATGAATGCAGAGAGCATTCATGTGCACTGAACAGAAGTTTGCAAAAGTTCTGTGAAGTTTCTGTTTATTGTATGTCAGGTGTTTCCCACTGAAAAGATGTTTGTGAGCCATGGATTTCTTGTAACACATTTGATGTATTGAGCAGCTTTGTTTTCATCTATAATGAACCCACATCAAGCTCTGGAGAAATGGTCTTAGAAGCCCATCTGTAACTACTAGAAAGTATAGAGCTTGTTCTTACTGCTAATATGCAACAGGGAATTGGATTGATTTTTTTGTGTGTGTGCTAAGTAAGCATATTGATGGGGGTGATTTGCTCTCATTTTTATTCTTGTTCACATTTATAAAGGGAAAGTAATAAATTGGTCAGTATGAAAGTGAATTAAACATAAGAGAGAGAGAGAGAGAGAGAGAGAGAGAGAGAGAGAGAGAGAGAGAGAGGGAGAGAGAGAGAATAGCAGCATCACCATAAGACTAGCAACACAGAAAAATAATAATAAAGGTTAGTGCCCCACTCCATTTCAAAAAAAGTTCTCTTCCTCCCAAGGCCTCTACGTGCAAATGAAAGTCTGTGTCTTTTGGCCTGTTCGTGGCTAATTGAAGGATGTAGCTAGAGAGTATGTGCTCAACAAAGATGCGAAACTTGAGAATGCTGCAATATTAACACTCCAGAAGGTGGCAGCAACAAGTTTGAGTACATTGCAAATAATTAATTCTACCAAAGGCAGCAGCAGAAGAGGGCTAGTTAGGAGCAGAATGAGGTTAAATGGCTCATCTGGCTTCAGCCAGTGATGGGATGAAGCCCACTGCCTCCCATATGTGCCTTACCTGGATCCTGGTTGGCTGCAAAATCACCCCAGCCAAAACTGTTTGGGTTAAGTGGAAGGGGTTGGACACATAGCCGCATCTGTCCTGCCACTTTGCCCCTTATATTCTGGTATTCTGTCAAAAAAAAAAATCAGTTTAAATAGTCAAACACACAAATGCAGACTGCTGCTTACATCTTGTAGTGAAGTAACAGAACTGCTTGCCATCCTGGTGCTAAACCCCATGGAATCTTCTTTTTTAAAAGAAGTGATATGTAGGTCATTATTTAAGAGCACAGTGCAAACATATGATGATTTGTGACTCAGCGGTATCTACAGCGGCATTCACTCTAATGAGGAAAAATGCTGATAATGAGTGCTATCACCAAAATAGCAAGTTCTAATTAAACTAGAACAAAAAAGCTCTAAGGATAAGCTGTTCACATTTTACACTTTGAGCAGTTTTATTTTAGATATACAATTAACGGCATTCATGGCAGTGCTGGAATATAAATATAATACAGAAGTCAGGAATGGTAAAATAAATTACGTAATTCACTGAAAATATACTGCTCGTTGTGTAATATGGGTTATGCATGCACACAGTACATGAAAGATCGGGTAACTTAAAGCAAGAGTGGAGGATCCTCTCAGTTTGGCTCTCTGCACTCTCTCCAGGCCACAACCCAAACAGGCTGTGCACTCTTCTTGAATGCTTTTGACTCACCTGAATGGGCACTTGAAGTGTCATAATGCTTCTTGTTTACCTTAAGGGAGGGTGGCAATGTGTGTGTTTTGTCTTGCCGAATGCAAGGTGGTTCTTTTAAAATGAGATTCAGAAGTAATACAAAACACAAGTGGGTGAGAAGATTAAAGATTTTATTCTAAACAGGAAGCAATATACACAAACCAAGCAGGCACTTCAATCTGCCACTTGGAAGCCCTCAAGAAGTGGTGAAGTGACTCCCCCAGGTAGCTGGCCGTCAGTCTGTGCACAAGCTTCTCTCTAACTATGCCCCAAACCATCTGATTTATAGATAGATAGACTGTTGTGTAGCTTGCCACACTGGCTATAGATTACAGCATTCATTAGCCACCCTCTCCCAATGCCTCACTTTCTCCAAACAATGTCCAACATCAAAGAAGGTTCTCATCACTATCTCTTCCTCCTAACTGATTAGGACATTAAAGGTTGTTCTCATGCCATCAAAGAACTTAACAGGAGATAAGAAGAAGAGGAAGGAAGGAAGGAACAGAGGCAGGAAGAGGGCAACCAAGTCAGATCATTAACTCCTTCAAATATAATTTTATCTTCCAGATAGATTGCTCATACATGTTTGTGTAGGTAGGTCGGTGGGTAGGTGGGTAGGCAGGTAGGTAGAAAGGTAGAAACCACTGACTTCTGCATGGCATGAATGTAAAAGTCGCATTTGTTGTTTGTCCCACTTTTGCCTCTGGCTGCACCAACTTTTCCCAGCTGGCTCTGCCCAGGTTGCCCCTGAGCTGGGGGGGGGGAGATTTTTCTCACCCCTGAATTTAAAACAGTGGTCCTTCCCTGAAGAACAGTAGCTCAAAAGTACTGTGCTATATCTGTTCAATGTGAAAACACCTGCGAAAAACCCCAAACAGACCTGTGGAAAAGTAATCAAATACACACGAGAATTGGATCCATTTCAACTACCAGAAAAGGCCAAGGTATTAATAAATTTAATCCGCCAGTAAAAACCTACAAACTGTTGTATCTGTGGCAGATATCATCTATTAAAACAGATGCTTAAAATGCTTTTACAACTGACGTGGCATTTAAGACCCATGGCAACATTTAACTGACCATCGGCAGGGTGGGGGTGGGGAATTGGAAATGTCACTTTCTCATGTTTGTCCCCCTCCGCAGATGCAATTTTTCAGTTGCTTGTTTTTTTTTATAAAAACTGAGCGCAGGTGCCACAGCCTACTTTGAAGCCATACTACATGAGAAGTGGAATAAATGCAAAAAAAAAAAAAAATGAAAAGTCAACAAACTAGCACCATGTAAGCATAAAGAGTTGTGAGCCAAGCATTGTGAGCCATGTTTTTTCTAGTACAGAAATCTGGGATTTATCTCTATTCTAGCAGTGGGAGATGAAAAAAAACAAAAACAAATCACCCTCAGCCTATTTAAATGGACAGCTATCCAGAATGAGCTATTTGTCAAACTCTGCCAATTTGGTGTGAGTGGTGAATATTTCAGTGGGTGTTAAACCAAAAATGTTGGACTTGTCCAGGACAAAAAAAAGGTTTAAAGATTAAGGTTACTGGATTCATGATGCTTTGAGGCTATTACTGTCTGTCTGTGTAATTCAGACATAGGCAAACTCGGCCCTCCAGATGTTTTGGGACTACAACTCCCATCATCTCTAGCTAACAGGACCAGTGGTCAGGGGTGATGGGAATGATAGTCCCAAAACATCTGGAGGGCCGAGTTTGCCTATGCTTGTTGTAATTATTTCTGTGTTCATGTAATACTCAGTTTGTATGTGTGCTATTACAAGGGAAATACACGGATTATTACAAGGGCACCCCCAAGTCTCTAAATTTGTATTTTCCAAATGAAGCTTAGCCAACAAAATATTACTTGAGTTTCTACCATGAGGAAAGGATGGAGGCACAGAAAACTGCTTTATTTGTGCATTTACAATCCAGAAAAATCACATTTCCAGGAAAAAGTGGGCATCACCACAGTAAACAACTAGTAACTCATTTTAAAACCATTTCTTTTCTTCTTCTTCTCTGCTCCAAAGACTGGTATCTATGTCTTTAAAATCTTTCCATAACAACCACAGGAGAAGTCTTTAGCAGTGTGTTCATTTAACATATCACCAAAAGAGATAAAATGCATTACCAAGAAGACAAAGAAAAATAATGACCAGGCTGACAACAAAGATGCTGCTGTAGCTATTTGCAGCTGCAGGGATGGGGGTGGGGGGTTTCTTTTCCCTTGGAAAAAAAATCATGAAATACCCTTCCACCCCACCCCCACCCCATGCTGTTTCTCTGACCACAAATAGTGTGCAGAATTTCAAGAGGCCATTTGCACACAGCTCTATCCTAAACATCATGTATTCCCCACTCTAATTACGTAAGCCTTCTGTAAGTCAAATATTTATTCCCCCACTTTCTTTCACAGTTCAGGTTAAAGCTTACACTGTGTGGAAATGCAAAATTAATTCAGCATACTATTTAGCAGTGAATAGTCCCTGTGTTCAATTACACAATCAGCTTGCCTCACAGATGTATTAAGTCTTTTGCCAGGTGAGCTTCTTTTATAATTTAAATAGCATAATAAATAACCTTCTCCTTGCTACTTTGGGATTGAGCTGCCGTAACACATGTTGTTAATCCTCTCTGTAGTTGTACCATTTACAGGAAGATCTTCTTTTTGTTTAGGATGGCAGTACACCTTTCAGGGTGATGCTTTTCTAAATAAGCATGTTTTCCCCACCCATAGCAGTCTTTGAACTCCTAGTAAGATAAAGGAAATATATAATACCTTTTTTCATTCATTTATTCTGTTCCTACTCCAGTTCCTACTATTTGCAGGAGGCTTCAAAGGTGAAGGGTTGGTGTGTGTGTGTGTGTGTGTGTGTGTGTGTGTGTGTGTATATATATATATATATATATATATATATATATATATATATATATATATAAATATATAATCATGTGCTTTTCTAAAAGGTTTTTTATATATGCAGGACACCTTGTTTCCCCCTTATATTTGCAATTTAATTTGACTTGAGTGACAACTGGAGAGAATGATAAAGGATGGATGCTTACACACCGAGGGGCAGAGGAGAAATCTATTTTAAATGGATTTCTATACGAAATGTGGCATTTTGGACACTGTTGAGCTTGGCTCACACTGGACTGCCTCTTACATTGAGCTTCTAATTATGTCTGAGCCACACATTCATTGTCATGTTTTGCTTTTTCAAAGTATGCCCAATTGGTTATATGAAAATAATATACACAGGAAATGCTCATGTGATATCTGTAATAGAAAAAGAGTGTCAAGCCCCATGCTCTACTATATTTTTTATAAGTATTAGTATATAACATTTTCTATACAGTAATATGCATTGTTGTATGTATCTGTTTATGTTCTGTTTTAGGAAACGTGGAGCGTTCATATATTTTATGAAAATATTATACACGTTGTTATATGCCTATGGTCATATTTTTTAGTAGAACTAAAATAGCTCACCACTTTTCAAGATCAAGGAATGAGATGGGAATTGGGGGAGGGAAAACGCTGTATGGATAAACTTGACACCAATACTTTGAGAAAATTCCATTCCTATAAATAGTGTAAGATGACATTCTAACAAAAGTGAAGCAGAGTCCTACACTCTGCATATGGAGGTTGCCTGGTGGTCTGAATCAACTGTGCTATGTGACTTTACTGTAGCACGATACAAAAAAAAAAATGAGGTATGAGGAAGAATTGCTGCTGGCCTTAGCAATCTGGCCTACAGTAAAAAAAAGATATTATAGAAAACCACAGTTTAAAAAAAAGGTGCAGGGAACAATCAAGCTTAATTCACTACAACCTGTAGATGTAGAACATGGGTAGGCAAACTAAGGCCCGGAGGCCGGATCTGGCCCAATTGCCTTCTAAATCCGGTCCGCGGACGGTCTGGGAATCAGCATGTTTTTACATGAGTGGAATGTGTGCTTTTATTTAAAATGCTTTTCTGGGTTATTTGTGGGGCATAGGAATTCATTCATTGTTATTTTTTCCCCAAAAATATATTCTGGCCTCCCACAAGGTCTGAGGGACAGTGGACCGGCCCCCTGCTGAAAAAGTTTGCTGACCCCTGCTGTAGAATATCAGGCTTTGGGGAATCAGATCCCTCCCTGGGTGGCAGTAATTAAGTAGATCAAACAAAAGGAGCATTCTTACCAGATAAGTTCTTTAATAATCACAGCGAGAGACAAAGGAATGCAAATCACTCTTTTAAAAATGCCTTTTCCCCTCTGGACTATGCCCTTCTACAAACCGCTGTTCTAAATCAATCCTGTCATCCTGCCCCTGGGAAGGTTCAAAAACAGGGGCAAGGGCTCCCAACATTTCTCCTCAGTCCAGTCCCTGACATAGAAGTAAAAAATGGGGTCAAAAATGTTCACTGTTACAGTGCAGAATAAAAGTCAAGCCATTAGCAATACATCAGAAGCCTAATCATGCCAGAGACTGAGATGCAACCATGTATTCTCATACACATATTCAACCCAATTGCTACCTAAAACATATTAAATGAGTGTTCACAGTTGCCTGTCAAAAACCAGTTGTAGGCTGCCTTCACTCAGTGCTTGAGCACAATTAGATTTAGCCCAGGCTGAATGGCTAGAGATCATCATGGACTAGGTTCTCCCAACTGTTCAGGAATGTTCATGAGGACTGGTTCCTCATCTGTCCTTAAAATATTAATTCTTCTTTTTCTTTGGCGATTACTCATAGTTGTGTAAGATTGTCTTTCATGAAAATGGTCTTAACAGTGAGTCTGTAAGTGACTGTGGATGCCAGTTCTGGATATCCACACATCCTTCCACAGTGGGGACATAGGTTTCCAGGTGGGAGTTGATCACTGTGAGAGTTTGCCAAATGTGCACCCTCTTCTCCTTTTCTTCCTGAGTTTGTGCTTCTTCAAGGTCCACAACACCTTTGGTAAAGGCTGTTCTCCAATTGGAGCACTCACAGGCCAGTGTTTCCCAGTTATCAGTGCTTATACTACATTTTTAAAATTTGCTTTAAGAACATCTTTAAACCTCTGTTGTTATCCACTGCTATTTCACTCTCCATTCTTTAGTTAGGAATAGAGTAGTTGTTTGGAAGACGATAATCATTTATAAGTGGTCCGTGTTTCGCAAGGGTACAATAAAGTTAGTAGTACAATGGCTTTGTAAACAACCATTTTGGTTTCCCTGTGGATGTCCTGGCCCTCAAACATTCAGTGATTCAATCAGGAGAAAGCTGTGCTCCCAGAGCTCAAGCAATGCTGGATTTCGGCATCAAAGTTGGCCCTTGTGGAAACATAACTGCCCAGATAGAAAAAGTGGTCAACATTTTCCAATGTTATACCATTAAGTTGTATTTGTGGTGCTGCAGAGGGTTTTTTGTACTTGTTGGTGCAGCACTTTGGTTTTTTGGATATTGAGCAATGGGCCAAGCTTTATGTAAACTTCTGTGAAGATAATTAGGATGGTTTGGAGGTCATTCTCTGAGTGTGCACAAACAATGTTGGTATCAAAGTACTGAAGCTCTATGATTGAAGTTATGGTAACCTCACTCTTTACTTTCAGCCTACTCAAGTTAAAGACCTTTCCACCTTTTTGATGTATGATTTCTTCCCCAAGCGGCAATTGTTGCTAGGAGCATTGTATCAAATACAGAAATCTCTCTGTGTGTATATATATTACTGAATTTAAAAGTTGGTTGCCTTTAACCAAGTTGACGTTAACAGATATCATAGAATCCCTACTTTTTTTATCAGATAAAGTTAATAGGTGTTTTGTTTTGAGTGTTGACCTCGGCACTATCAAGACAAGGCTTCAATAGTACCCTGGACAGCTCCATGCAGAACTCAGACTGTTCCAGCAAGAATGCTTCAGTAGCTGTCACCCTTACACTGAGCCTGAAAGGAGAGATGCAGCCTAATCTCAGTAGCTAGCTGCACCTCCCATAAGAGGAGGCGGCTCATTTAAAAAGGCCCAGGTTACTTTAGTGATAGTTGTCTGCAACAGAGCAAGGGACACTGTGGTTCTACTAGGGCTTCTGAGCTAGAGTTCCGAGTTCTAGAAGCAAGTTCCTCCTGTGGAAGTGTGTATGGTTTAGTATCTATGTATGTGGCTGCTCCTAAGAGCAATTTCTCCCCCCATTCCAAATCCCCTGAAAAAGGAGGGCTCAAAAGGAGGCCAGGACAATAAGAAGGAATTTCCAAAATGTATCTTTGCTTATCTGGAGATATGCAGAGCTATTGCTGATATGTGGATTGTGTGTGTGTGTGTGTGTGTGTGTGTGTGTGTGTGTGTAGGTTGCCCTGCCCAATGGCAACAGACCAACATATTCAGAAAATGCATATACTGAAATAAGACAGATAACACATTGTATGTATATGACAATTCAGTTCAGGGTTACAGCTGACCTGAAATCTGCATCAGCATCACTTTCACATGGCATCCCACCTGAATAACTAATTTGACTTAAATTGTTCAGTCATTGGTAATGATCCATCTACATATATAGCTGTAGCCTTACTGGCTATTCAATAATGATTGGGTAGAAAGAAAATAAAAGACCTGGGACATAGGAAACACATAGATGTTGGCTGCAATTAAGGTCCAAAAATATGTCTTCCAGATACCCGTACCTTGCTGTTTCATATGCTTGATGACTCTGTTAGACATGCTAAATGTAATGAATCTCGCAAGCATTTTGTTTTTAACAAATGAAGGTCAATTATACATTTACTGTCAAAACAAAGGAGGAATAGCCAATCTAAAGGAGGCTAATAATACTTTGCACTTTCTCTCTTTGTAACAAAATATGTGTATAGAATGCACATTTTCTTCAGGCAGCATTTTAAGGGAATTTTCATATCCTTCAGCAACTAAATTACTAAGATCTGTTTGGATAGATAAAGGGGTCACATTCCTTAAAATTAGATAAGTGTTTTAGTTAGATGCATGATTTAAAGCTTATTCAGCCATCTGTTGATAGCTTGGTCATCTACATCCAATGTGTTGCACTGGCATTCATCCAATTCTCAGTGAAAAACGCCTCAGAAAATGTCACTGATTGGCAGGGTTATCTGACAGGCTGGGGACCATGAGAATACAGATGAATGTCATTTAGGCAAAAATTAACTTCAATCATTTGGGCTACTGTGCAATAACAGGGATGCAGAGTGGAACTTCAATTGGTTTTACCTTTAGTGTAGCTAAGCAGCAAGTTGCTGTTATCATGTTGTCTGCCCACATATATCCCCTACAATTATTATTAAGCATCCCTTATTTTTAAACATGTGGTGTTATATAATGATAAAAGGGGGAAAAATTAGCAGTGCTCGTCCACATTACTAAGACTGGTTTATAGAGCCAAGTCACACAGTTTAGATTAGCAAATCATTTTTCCTTTTGCAGCATATTATATCATAGTCAGCTGTTGTTTGAAATAAACATATGCTGTCACATCACAGTAATAATGATGGAAACATAGAGAACTGCCTTATACTGATTAATTTAATTTGTTCACCAAGTTCAGGGTTGCCAAAACTGATTGGCAGAAGCTCTTCAATATTTCAGATGGGGGACATTCTCAGCCCTATCTGGAGGTGGAAAGGATTCAACTTGGGACATTTTTCATGGAAATCATATACTCCAACACTGAGCTTCCACAAAATAGTTTCCTCACTAGATAGATGTATGAAAACACTCCAACATCTGCTACCATCTGGGGTAGAAGTTACAGTGATGGATCAAAACCACACAGAGTTTATGGACCTGGATGTCCACAAGATGATAAAGTTCAGACTAGATATGTACTCAGTACAGACCAAATCTACAAGGCTAGGCTGAGTTGAAATGAAACATTCAGCTGGGAAATGAGGCAACTGAGGGGCCTAACTGGATGCAGATACAGTTTTCCAGTTAAATTTTTCTGTGCCATTGATTCAAGCAAACCACATCAGTATTTGCAAAAGGATGCAAAAATTCTTTATCTCAGGCTACAAGTGTCTTCTCAGCACCATTCCATAGTATGAGATGAACTTCACAAATTGCATCACTACCACTGTTGCAAAACAACAACAACAAAACAACAAATATTTTGGAGGTGTTTATCTGGAAAATATCAAAATAACATTGTTGGATTTAGAAACTCTGATAAGTGACTGGGAAATGGCTCTGTTTTCTTCTTCTTACACATCGATTTTGAGTTTTGGTAAAGCAGAAACAAACCCAAAACATATCTAAGATATCGTGCTACTGGTTGTGCACATATATACGTATTTCAGTATTAATATGAGCAGCCATAAACCAGAGAAGATCTTTGTTTTCTGATATGCATATTTGGATCACACTCTATACATCTGTAACCTATCTCAGATAATATCATATGATTTTTTTGCAGTCAACTATGACTCAGTGTGTGAATCAGTTTTTAAAAGGAAGAGATGCTCTCTATATCTTCCGTGTGTATCAAAAGTGAATTTGTCGTCTTCTTCCTAAATCTAGCTCTCCTATAGAAACTCACAAGGATAACTATTTTAAAATTCTCTTAGATTTTCACTCCTGTTCTATTTGCAGTAGATAGTGTGAACAGTGTCACCAAAAAAGAAGAAAATAGCAGATGGCAACTTTAGTATATAGTTGTCAGAGCAGTGCTATCTAGGCTCCTTAAAAAAACCCAAAACCTTTAATATGCAGACATCCTTTTGTAGGCTTTAGAAATGCATAAATCTGGGCTGGGGAGCCTGTTGGTCTACATATGTCATTGGACCCCAACACCTCTCTCTTCCCTGACCATTAGTCATGTTGGCTAAGGCTGATGGGAGTTGTAGTCTGGCATAAAGGAATATTGTTATATCAGACCTATAAATATAAATTATATTTAAGGTTTCAGTCCGCCTTAGCTGGTGTTACACTTCCCTTTAAGATACAGATTTTCAGCTTGGGGGTGCTCTTTGAATTAGAGCTGCTTCTGTATGATCGATTGGGAGAGGTGACTGGGACTGCTTCATAACAGTTTATGTTAGTACACCAGCTATGTGCTTTCCCGGAGAAGACAGAATAGACTGGAATCATCTGTGCCTGATAACGTCCAGATTAGACAACTATAATGTGCTCTGCATAGGCTGCCTTCAAAATCTTCATTTGATCAAAGATGCTGTTGCTGGAGTTTTGACTGCTGATAACATAACAACTCTGACATTGTATCATACCCATTCTTTCCTAGTCCCAATTCCATGCGTTGGCTCTGAGGCTTTAAAGTCCTAACAGAGCCTGAGACAACCTTCACCCGCATTCCGTTCTAAGTACTCTTGTTTATTATATGAAGTAGTCTTTTTCCATGTCCCTGTGCTTGTTGAGAGTCCTAGGGAGCCCCCCTCCCCATTCTTATCACTGTAAGTTTTTAGCACTGCCTGATGAGAACATGGCAATTTCAATGGGTGGGGTGGTGGTGAATAGATTAGGTTTAACATCTTCATGACACTCTGAATCATCTTGTGATGCTCGTACCGTTGTGAACTGTGGGGCAGTTTAGGTGCAGAGGCTGCTGGTTTGGGTGGAGGGTTGTGTACACTTCTAGGTGTGTCACTCTATATATTTCTTAACTTATCTGCAGAAATGCAGGAAGATGATGTGAAAAAGAAATTTTACGTTCTTAAAAAAAGGGTTATCTGTGCAGAAGTTTATATATGTATAGTTAATGTTTCAGCTCAGGTATTCCAACTGAAAGCTGCTTCCTTAAGCTCCAGGAGTCCTGAATAAATGTGTGAGGTCATTGCCATTTTCTTCCCTGGATTTGGGGGGGGGGGAGTAAAGGGGTGTGTTGGTTTGGTGTTTTTTTACAGCCTTTCTCTCCTAAACATTTCTAACCACTTTTCATTGCAGAGCTTTGCAGGTGGAATTTGATCCCTGGTTACCTAAAAGTGTTCCTTGATATTTCTCCTCAAAGCCCAGTTTTGTTTGTTTTGTAAAACTTTCGACTTAATCCCTTAGGGAGAAATCTGAACTCCTGGAACGCAGCAGCAAGGTTTCAGACTAGTGTAGTGAGAAGGAGAGGTGGTGCTAGGAAAATCTTTTTTCTTCACTGCACCAGTTTAAGGCTGGCACAGCAAAAAGGTCCATTGTCAATAGCTAGGCCCTGTTTCAGAGGCGTGCATCAACTATCGCTGGTGGAGGTATTACCTCCATCTAATCGTGGTTTTGCCAGGTGCCCTGTGATGGGCAGAACCTTCCACTAGTAGACATTGCCACCTCATAAAAAGCTTCTCCAGTGCAGCAGATTGAGAATTTGGAATGTTCTGCGCCTCTTCAACCAAAACACAGCAATTTGGTGCAAACTTTACCTGAAAGTGATTTACTTCTGAATAAACATGTTGTTAGAACTTGCTGCTCTATTTGCTCAATTTCTTATGAAGCTCATCTCTCCCCTCTCTTACTCCTCCCCTCCCGCCAATCAAAATTTGTAAGTTCCCTGATGTGGGAACCTGCATTTTCCACGTTCAACATATGTAAGTATTGAAAATGCAGTAACATGTCCATAAAATAGTAGTAGTAATATTGATGAATGGAGACACCTGCACGCCAAGGTATGCATTCACAGATGGAACCTCTCCCCATCGTAGATACAATTTGACTTATAAAACACTGAAATACTTCTGAATGCTTACTACCATGGAACTCTGGTCATGTTTACTCAGATATAAGCTATACGGTGTTCAAGGGAGCTTATTCCCTGTTAAATCTGCATAGGATTGTAGCATATAAATTAAGCATAAACTGAACTGAGTAAGCAAATGCACCCCACTGAGGCATCAAACATGTGTACGCAGACATATTCGTATCATCTAACTGATACCATTTTCTTTTTCACGAAGCAAAGAATTAAGCCCACCAGCCTGTCACAAAGAATTTTGCTTTTCAGCACATTGACTCAAAAGACCTAAGATATATAAATGAGCAAATCCCCGCTTAGTGTGATTATTTTCAGAAGAAGAATGGATACAATCATCCTATTCAGACAGGATAATTTGTATTGGTAATTAAGTAACAGAAAGCACATATTGGGGTGGGAGGGCATTAATATTGCCCTACTGATTTTTACCTGTAAGCTTATTGTGACAAAGGACTGGGGAATGGCTAATCTGAGGAGAAGGTCATTGTGCCAGCCAGCTGGCCACGTAAAGAGAGAGTGTAACTATCAGAGTCTCCTGGCTATTTGCTTATAAGTAAAGATAAGTAAATGTATGCGTAAAACAGGCAATGCAATGACTTCGAGGCATATACCTTCTCCTGGCCTTCATAGGCTGTGACAGTGACAGTTGCTGGCATTCACCAAGACTGCGAAATGTAGGTCATTTGCTTGACCTCAGCTCCTGGCTATTGTTAAACTTGCTCCTACCAGGACAATGGGGTGTTAACAGGGGATATTTCTCAAGGCTGAAGCATTAAATGTTTTCAAAAGCCACAGATGCTGCTGCTGGGGAGGCGTGTCCGGCTCCAGCACTCTATTGGCTGCTATTTATGCAAGTTGTGCGGGTTGTGTGACAGGTTTATCATAGTATAAGAGTCACAGGGTTCAGCATGGAAGGCAGGAAGGTAGACAGATAAAAAATGGTACAGGCCAGATGAGAAGAAAGCCAAAGGCGTAATGAAACTGCAGTAGTATTATAAAAAACAACAACAACCCAGTGGCCTCTTATTGAAAACAGCTTTGATTACTTAACTCAGAAGTATATAACAAACTTGGAAAGAGTAATTGAAACTTGAACTATTCATGACTTCCATGGATGGATGGATGGATGGATGGATGGATATTTTCATTCATAGGACAAAACAAGAAGGGATGGCGTGATGGCACTCCAGCCACATTGGGTCTTCTGCCATGTGAGGAAGGAAGATCCAATTATCACAGAATGTACTCCTGTGTCCAGTACACCCTTTCCATGCTTAAGAATTCATTCCCTCAGAAAAATGCAGCTTTCTGCTCTTTTTCAGCCAGCCTAAAAATTTACCTTATGTCTCCCTGAAGCCTCTCAAGACAGGACAGTTTATGGCTTCTAGGCATGGGGGTGATTAAAATAAGTCAAAACAAGTTGTTTTATGAAATAAAATATGTTTACTGAGCCAAAAAGAAATAAGTTGGGCTTAAATAAGATTTACTGCTGAGATTTTATGGTTATGATTACAGCCTCACTCAGTGCAGCGATGGGGATCCTATGGGCTCCCCGCCCCCCAGTCTTCGTTGCTCCCATCAAATCAAGCCAGCATGTCCAGAGGTCAGGGCTGTGGAAATTATAGCTGGGCAACAGGTTCCCCATCTTGCCTTAGGGTATTAACAATTGCTGCTTAAGGACTCAGCTACATTAGTCAAAAACAGCACTTTGAATATGTTATAAACATGCAATACCTGATGGCAATGGAGAGCCCCCCAAAAAATTATTTGCAATTTTACAAAGCGTTTTCCCCCACCTATTGTTATAACGATTTAATTTCTGACTTATTTATAGCGTTTTTCCTCCTGTGTGTAGATCCATCCTTAGTCCCATTTCATTGATTTCAATGACTTACCTTTGATAAACGATGCTTCAAGTTTTAAAAATAGCACATGGATTTGTAGTATATGTATTCCCGCTATATCCATTTGTGATTCAGTACTAGGCCTGGTAAAAGGAAACATTGTGAAACCATATTTCTTATAGCATTAGGTAACTGTTCAACAAATTGCAATCCACTTAGAGAAATATACATTAAAAAATAAATGAAGACTTCACTGCAATAATATGTACGAGACAATATGCCTGGAATATATATCTTTAAAATCTGTCCTGTTTAAAACCATGCTGTACATTCTGTGTGCTTATTTTTGGAGCACATCCTCACATACATTTTTTTTTTTAAATTTAGCTGTTTAATCATGTGGTTTTTTATTATTCTTTTCATTAAATAGCTTTCTCAGAAGGGAACAAATAACATGTCAGTGATGCAAGATCTGGGACACACTAGGGGAGAGAATTATTTTTTAACAACATATTCTCAGGCTTTCCTTTCTGGCATTTTTCTTCCCTTAACTTCTTGCATTCTGTCTGAGATCCTGCTAAGAAAGATGAAGCGATTTCTTCCTAGAGTCAATCTGAATAAATCTTCACAAGATCGAAATCACAAAGAAGAGGTGATGACATCTTCATCTTGAGAGAGGCTTAACACATCCTTGGCTTTAAGGCTTTAGGGCTTCACACTTGCTGCTATTGTTGACTTAATTTTCAATGCTGAGAGACATTCCTCATGTGTCATGAGACAAGGGCCATAATACATGCTACATATGCTTTCTGTCAGACTTAAACAAGGCCTATTTTGTTCTGAGAGAATAATGTCTTAGGAAGAATTTTCCAGAAGCAATCACCGACTTTAAAGCAGGATGTTTCTCCCTTTAATTGTCATATTAAAAAGTGCTTGTTGTCATACCCCCCTCCCAGTGTTCTATTGAAGGTGTGTTCTGCAATATATTCTTGACGCAATAACCATGCATTAGCAGTAGATTCAGTCTGTTTTATTTTGTTTTGCTATCCTTTCTCAACACCAACACATTATTGCTATCCAGAGGGACTATAATGCAACAAAAGTATGACAAAAAGGTGAAATATTTCTGGTATAAAAATTCACAGGATTTTAGCAGGATGTGCAGTAATTGGAAATTAAACAGTGTTACTGCCCTGAAACATTTGCACATGCCAACAGTATTGAAAGCAGAATTGCATGTGACTGCCCTGATGTTTGGAAAGATGTCAGCTGTGGGGCAGGTAGGTGTGGTTTGGGGAAATAGCCTCATGAGGCAAATTGGACTCCTCAGTGGGTCAAGAATGGCCCATGGGCCAGTGGTTCCCCACCGCTGCTATAGACTTAGACATGTTTTCATTGCAGCCATACTTCTTCAGGTCTTGGAACCCAGTTTCAAAAAATATTTTAAAACATCTCCATATTTTCTCACACAGTACAATGCCAATGATGCAATGTGTGTCTCAAATATGGGTATATTTATCCAGATATTTTCAAAGCCCAGGGCAGCTGGGAGAGCTTAAGATTTAGCTGCTTGACATTTTAGAATGGTTGTTGTTTTTAACAAGGAAAAAAAAATAAACAGGCGCTTGGCCACACTATTTGATTGTAAGTTCAAGTTCTCCCCTCATACAATAACTTTTCACCTCCCACTCCCAGTCTTTGGGGACAGGGGCTTTCAGCTCCAGTTTCCCATCCCCATACAGCGGTACCTCTGGTTACGAACTTAATTCATTCTGGAAGTCTGTTCTTAAGCTGAAACTGTTCTTATCCTGAGGCGCACTTTCACTAATGGGGCCTCCTGCTGCGTGCATGCCTCTGGCACATGATTTCCGTTTGCGTCCTAGGGCAAAGTTTGCAACTAGGAGCAGCTACTTCCGGGTTAGCGGAGCTCATAACCTGAAGCATTCATAACCAGAAGCATTTTTAACCAGAGGTACCACTGTACATGCAAAAAACTTGAATGGTGCATGTTTAACACATTTTTTTAAAAAAAAATGCAAATGTAGTCATTATGTTGAATCCTCTAATGAAGACATCCCCAAACTCAGCCCTCCAGATGTTTTGGGACTACAATTCCCATAATCCCTGACCACTGATCCTGTTAGCTAGGGGTGATGGGAGTTGTAATCCCAAAACATCTGGAGGGCCGAGTTTGGGGATGCCTGCTCTAATGTGGTGTCATCTACATTTCAGAGCAGGGCTGTCTTAAGCATATGCGGTGCTAGGGTGAAAAGATCCGCCCAGCGCCCCCCCCCCCCCGGTTGCCCAGTCCCAGGCATGCAGGAGGGCGGGGCCGGCCGGCCACCACAGATTCTCACTTGCTCAGTTGCCCCCAAACTCTCGGAGCAGAAGAGCCCACCGTGACACTCCGACCGACAGGCAGGCTCTTCCCCAGACTCAACTCTCGAGCCCCAGACTCTTGGCCTGGTGCCCCTGAGAGCCCAGTGCCCAGGTGCCCTGCACCCCTAGTGCCTATGGGTAAGATGGCCCTGTTTGAGAGCCATAACCTCTTGGGAATATCTATCTTTGCAGCAGCCCTTGGAGGCTATACACTGCTGTGCTGGTATTGAGTTTCTCCACAGGACAGAGCCTGTCATTTTTGTAAGCAAATTGCACTCATGGCTCCAACACTGAGCAACCATTATGTTTAAGCATTTCTAGTGGGAAATGCATATAAATGAATACAGTTACTCTAAGACTGTTCTGACAGTACAGCCCTTAATGTGAGAATAGCACTACAAACACAGGGCAAAGCAAATATCTATTGATGCATCTGCTTTGATTCTGTTTTGCATGGGATAATCACCCTTGTTTGAAATCCCCTACATAGTGTTCTCCTGATCCCATCAGAGCCAATTTTGGGAGTCACATGGGGGGGGGAGAGGGTAGGAAGCCCCATTGTTCTCTAGAGAAAGGTCTTATCCTACCCATATAATATATTACAGGCACCATTCTAGGATGAGAGCTGGTTCACATTTTGCATGTTGTTATTTAGTATGCAGACCAAAGTAAAAAATGCCTATGTGCACCAAGTGTAAATATATGCATAGAAACAGCAGACTCTAGGAGAACTAAATCAGGAGGTTTGTGAAGCATCTGCTAGGCTGCCATGCATTTGTATGATAGATGCATTTGGCTTGATGTGTTACAATCTGAGTTGGGCCAAGCCACGGGAATAAATCTGCTGCCTTTTCGTATGTATTTGTTAGTATATATTTTTTCTAGTTTTAATGAGAGAATTGGGTGTATTCTTTGCTGTATCTTAATGAAGTAGAGATCTGTTATGTCAATTGAATTTGACTACCCTCTAAGCTAATAACAATGTTTTTTTTAAAGGCAAAATAGGTTGTTGGACATCATTTGCTTCAAATTATCTCATTTGTCTCTATGAGCTTCCAGGGTGATTGCTTTCTTGTTTGTTTTTGCTATTTCCTCAGGTACTGAGGAAAGGTTAATTGAACATTAAAAATCATTGGTTTCTCTGCATCCCACCCACCCTCCACTACTTTTCTTTTTTTCTAGTAAATCTACTTCTACAAGATAGACACTTTTGCAGAGACACTGTGGCTTTGTTCTCCTATATTTCCCCATCTGATTACTACCATTTAAACTTAGCTTACTTTGGATCTACTCTGCATCTGTCACATTGTGCCTACCAAGGTCAAACATAGGAGCACACATTCATGGAGTTGTCTAAAATTAAGCATGGTGTAGGACCCTGATGTTGGGAAAGATTGAGGGCACAAGGAGAAGGGGACGACAGAGGACGAGATGGTCGGACAGTGTTCTCGAAGCTACCAACATGAGTCTGACCAAACTGCGGGAGGCAGTATAAGACAGGAGTGCCTGGCATGGTCTGGTCCATGGGGTCACGAAGAGTTGGACACGACTAAACGACTAAACAACAACAAAGCATGGTGTAGAGAAAGTGGACATAATTTTTTTTCTCTTCCCCTCCTAATGCAAGAATCAATGAAGCTGTGCATTGAAAGATTCATGGCAGGCAAAAGAAAGAACTTCATGTGGCACACAGTTAAACTGTGATGTTTTATCCAACTAGAAGTAGTGATTCCCACCAACTTGGATGGCTTTAAAAGAAGATTAAATATATTCATGGAGGATAAAGCTATCAATGGCTACTATCCTCTTTTCAAAACTTTACTATTTAGTTTTACTAATTTCTTCTCAGAGGGGTGCATCTTATTTTATATTTAATTATGGAATCCCAAGTTTGAGAATATCATGGCCAGCCATGCAACATTACAATACACATGAGGGCTTTCCATATATTTCAGTAGCACAACTTGGCAGACCAAAAACATAACTACTGCTAGCCTCTGGCTTTTCTTCACTTCCCGCCCATTAGGAGCAAAGATACAAAACCATGTCAGGGATAAATTAGCAACAGTTTTATTAACTTACAGAGATCTGCAAGGAGTGAAACTATATTGGAAACAGGCCAGCATCCCTTCTGTATAGACCCCTGATCTTCTGATGTAAGAAGCTGTGAGCATTCTTCTCCCACTGTCTGCTTGTCATTGGTGACTCCACCCTGACTAGTCCACTGAATGATGTGTGTGTCCCCTTGTGCCTGCTCACCTTAACAATGTGGTTTCTACACACACATCCCATCTCTCCACCCTCCATCACTCAAGCAAAATGCATTATCACTGTTCAATGAGAGTTTCAAATCAATTAAAAGCTCTTGAGGAGAGTGTGAAGCAGAACCAAGAAGGAGTTTGGTTTGGGGAAGGGACATGGCCTGGGAAGACTCTCAAGGGCTGGATAGACCTGAATGGCTATATTTTGCTCCTGGGCTGGAAGTTCTTCACTCCTGTTATATAGACACCTGTCCATGGTGTCTCTCCAAATGCATTTGACATGTGCATTTTACCCTGCATTTTGAATGCTTTGTTGTACTCCTCCTCCATCTGGATGATCATAAACATTGTCATCTTCATCCCAGGTTGGTGATTTATCCCGCACTGGATATTCATTAGCTCCTGTTGACTTTACCCCAACACCCATTTTAAAAGCTGTTCTGCCATCTTTTTGATTTTTCAGTGCCATCAGTTTGTTAGTTCTAGTGTTTCAAGTGGATCCTTCCCCTTTGGTTAAGCCCCGGCCTCTCCCAGAACATACCCCAATGCTGGATAAATCTGAACCTCTTCTGATAACACCACTGTATTGTCCATGTATCTACACTGGAGAGCTAGTGTGGTGTAGTGGTTAAGAGTGGTAGACTCGTAATCTGGGGAACCGGGTTTGCGTCTCCGCTCCTCCACATGCAGCTGGTGGGTGACCTTGGGCTAGTCACACTTCTTTGAAGTCTCTCAGAGTGTTAGTTGTGGGGAGGAAGGGAAAGGAGAATGTTAGCCGCTTTGAGACTCCTTCAGGTAGTGATAAAGCGGGGTATCAAATCCAAACTCCTCCTCCTCCTCCTCCTCTTCCTCCTCCTCCTCCTCCTCCTCCTCCTCCTCCTCCTCCTCTTCTTCTCTAGTAAGGACAATATTCTAATTCTTGCTACCTCCTTAAGTTCGTTTGTTTTTAAACAACTCATGGGGTCTTCTGAGGACATGATTTAATTGCCTTTGCTATGTCACTCCTAGCATTACAATTTGCAACATTTATAATCAAAGTCAACTGAAAACTAGCAATTTCTTTGATGTGATAACTTTCTGTTTTTCCACATTTCACCACTTGGAAAGATGTGATAAAACTACAAGTTTGAACTTTATCCCATTGCAAAATAAATAAGCCATCATGAATCGCCCACGTTTCGCCTGTGGGACAGGCCTGGAGAAAAGTGATATTTAATATTGGGAGCTAAGTCTGAGCTAGGAAGAGAAGGGTCATTGCTACCTAAAGAAAAAACAGAGTTTCAGCCATAAGTGGCTTGTATAAAATAGTTGCCTGAATCTTAGCCACAATTCAAAAGGAAGAATAGTAGGCAACATTACTGCCCCCCTCTAAGTGCCCCCCTCTTCCATCAGCCTGTACCTGGGTGCATTTCAGGCGAACAAAGTCCTTTATGTGGAGTGGTGAAAAGCTTCAAATGTAAAATTAAATTTTTACTGGAAGTTGTGAAATAGACAGCCGTTTTAAAGTATCTATCTGCATCTTGGTTTTTATCTGTCAAAGAGAGAAACATTTCCAAAGTGCTAAAGACATTCAGCAATATCTTGTGCTGTTAGAGTTCATATGTATTCAACAATGCAAATTGTTGCATTCGCATTTCATGACAATATGGTTTGTTTGCTCTTCTTTTTTAGATTTTTTTCTGCAAGTCATTATAATAAGATTTATCTCCTGAAGATTACCCCAATCAGTTGATTTAAACTCTTCCTGCAAACATACAGAAAACAATAACATTGCTATACTTTGGTTTTTAATCCAATACAGTTCTATAAGCAATATAACCTTAATATAGAATGGGAATTGTAAGCTGAAGATGTGTAGTTCTAGACTTTTCACTGTTACATAAAAGCTATTATCAACATTTATTATATTATACGTATGGGGGGGGGAGAAACCTACCTGGGTTTTGAATAGCCTGAGATCGGAAGATAGATCTGTTACTGATCAGCCTTTGATAGAGGTCCTAAAGTGCTTGTGCTCTACTGGACAATGCATTTCTAGCATGGCTAGAGATGGGATTCCCAACAAGGTGCTCTTGGACACCATGGCATCCCTCCTTGGTAGCTGCCAAAACTCCTTGCATCTCCTCATTATTTTATTTAAATTACTTTGGTGGAGATGTGCCTAGGTGTCTTCCCTGTTACCTGGGGATTCGGTTGCCTCTATTCATGTTTCCTTTGGGATGGACAAATCAATCGATTTCTGGTCAATGTCACTTTTGCAAAAATTCACATATGCATTTTTCACTGAGAGCCAGTATGGTGTAGTGGTTAAGAATAGTAGACTCGTAATCTGGGGAACCGGGTTCACGTCTCCACTCCTCCACATGCAGCTGCTGGGTCACACTTCTTTGAAGTCTCTCAGCCCCACTCACCTCACAGAGTGTTTGTTGTGGGGGAGGAAGGGAAAGGAGAATGTTAGCCGCTTTGAGACTCCTTTGGGTAGTGATAAAGCGGGATATCAAATCCAAACTCCTCCTCCTCCTCCTCCTCCTCTTCTTCTCCTTCTTCTTCCCAGCCAAATATTGTGAACCATCAGGAATTTTATACTTCAGCTTTTCCTACTGAAGCACAGTGACGTCAATCACCAGTAGGGCCATTTTACAATGCCATAAAGGTCACATTTGGCTTCATGGGTTCTTGTTGTGGAGACTTGTTGTTAAACACCTCAAGCAGGAATTGGGACATTTTCCCTGTGAAGATGTGCAACCAACCCACATACCTAGACCTTGTCTCTATTGCTGCAGGAAAGCTCCTTTGTTTCAGGACATTGAATGAAGAGCCATGGGTATTTACCGGTACACATATCTTCCTTTGCTCCCAATGCATTGTGTACCATCCAAAGTTACCCTTTTTATTCGCAAATCTTCTACACTTAAGAAACTTCTTTATGCCCTCTTAATGACCTTGCCTCTTAATGTGTTCTTGTCCAAATCTTGTCACATAACTGATATATGAATCAAGAGAGTTGTTCTCAAATGATTCTAGGGAATCCCAATGGGACATAATCTAAGATATTACTATACGTTTAAATAGAGCCAAATTTAATAGGCTGGAACATAAACATCAAAAACAGTGTAACTCAAATGTAAAGCTTGTTTCAAAGTGCAATTCCCTACTGGAAAAATATCCTATACAAAGACGATCAAGCAATATTGTGCCATCAATATTTAGAATTCATTCAAAGGGAGAAAGGACACCCAGAATTATCATGCAGTATATTTGTTTCTAGAGAAACTTATTTTGCTTATTGAATAATTTAAATTTTAATATAATACCAAACCTCTCAATTTATTTTGTTTCTTTGTTTCTATCTGCCTCACAAAAAACCCAATCCCACTGGGCTTCCTCAGATATCTAGGTGATAATTAGTTTTCATAAAGAAGTTACTCACCGTACACACACACACACACACAAACAAACAAACAGTTTTTGTCTTGCATTCTCAATTATTTTTGAAACCCATAAAGTAATTATTCAAACATTTTTATGATTATAATGATGATTCTTTAGTTTTACATTGCTGTTGAAGGCAACAACAAAAACCCCACATCATTCATACTGAATAAATCAGGGGTGATTTATGCAACCATATATATATATATATATATATATATATATATATATATATATATATATATATATATATGTTGTGTAGGAGTTGCAATTATTGCATGATAGTTTGGCCATCTGCAGTACTACTTGCCTGTAGCTCATCATGAACAGAACCTTGCATTACAGCATTAGTAAATGCCATAAAAGACACAAAGATGTTAGAGAAGCACTTTCCTCAAGACAAGTTAGTGCACAATTGCAGCTTTGCGTAGGTAGGTGGGGTAAAATAAATAATTTGAGAGTGAGTTTCTTCCACTCTCTATTTATTTCCCCCACCCACCCACGCAAAGCTCCATTCATGTAAATTAAATAAGTGCTAGATGTGAGTTACCTGTACTGCAAATCATTGGGAACATAAGAAACCCACATTTTCTCTCTCTAAACCCCCCCGCTTAAGATCAAGAATATCTTTTCTATGTCTGATATGTCCCAATTACTAATAGAAGCATGTTAGGCTCCATTTTCCTTTCAAACATGCAACCATTTGTCCTTTTAAGATGTCTACAATTTAGGGAAACATTTCTTCCAAGTTATTCCCCCACCCTACTCTTCTCTATCATTGGGGGTGAAAGAGGTTACTGGTCCAAAGCATGCTCATCTATCTTCAATTACAAGTCCAAGATATACACCCAGACCTTCCATGATTTGTCTGAAATAGAGCACTCTTGTTGGAAAAAGAAAAACAGCATGAGCAGTCACCTTTAATGTTAAATTGAGAATCACTCTGTGTTCTAAATTACATGAAAAGAATCCAAAAAATATTTCCCCTATGTATTGTTCTACGAAGGGGAAGCACTTACAATAATTAAAAAGATGCCTACAAGAAAATTCATTAGGCAATCTTTTATCACAACAGCAAGAGCAGAAAGTCAGTGGTGCACAATGTTTAATTAATCTGTTAAAATAAGGATATTAATACAATGATGATCGTAAAAATCATATTAACATTCAGACTCCTGCAGAGATTCCATTAACCTTGCCTTCAAGCAACATAAGCATATGTCAAGTTGTTCCAGCCTCTTTGGTACAAATGGGCAGAATATTTCTTAATCCACGAACCGGTAACATCAGAATCTTTAAATTAAAACAAGCCACTGCTACCTGAGATGGCTCTGTGAGGTCATTGCCATGAACCGGAGGTAATCATTCATAATACATGGGCAACGTGGATTACATTAAATGAGAGTAGCACATGTACAGTATATGCACATCTGGAGCAGATGAGTTAAAATATATTTTAGAAAACAAACTGCAAAGCACTTTACTGGATGGGGAAACACTTTTCTGCTGAAATCCTATTTGCATTCAATTGGACTCATTTCTTAATAGGATAGCACTGTTAAACATATTAAAATATGTTTTCTAAAAATACGTTTTCCTAACCAATTGTTCTACCCTGTCCAGTTCATTTGCCTGCCCAAATTAATGGACTCGTGCTTCTGTGACTGTACCTGGAAACCTTCTTCATGTCCCTGTCACCTGTATATCTGCTATTGTAAGAAATATTGTAAATAACATTCATAAAGTTATACAGTACTCTTTTTAAGCTTTCAGAAATGCTCTGTGTGTTCTTAATAAATAAAGGCTATTCATCTTATATACTTGATGAAAATATTGAGATCAAAAAACCATTGCAAACGAATGTAAATGCATATGAAATATACACAATACTTTAATAGAATCTGATTACAATTAGAAACGAACAGTATGTATCTATTTATATACAAAGCAGAATGATGCAAACACAGTGTATATACTGCATTAGCAAAATACCAACCAACAAACTCTCTTAAGATATTGTAGAGCACAAAAATGTCAGCAACCTAAACAAATAGGTTTATAAATATCACAAACTATAGCAAACAAAAATATATAGCAAACTATGACAAACCCCAAATGCATTTGGATCCTGATCTTTCTCAGTGGTCCCTTCCAACTCTACAATTCTATGATACATAACATATAAAGTTGTCATAACCATGCATCTAAGTGAAATATAATGATGATTAAAAATTCATCCTTCAATTTATACTTGCAAAAACTACTTGCAAATACCTTAAAATAATTCAGCTAGCACACCTTCAAGCCATGTTGCCATGATTCCTTATCTGGCCCCTAGCAGGTAGAAAAGAGCAGTGTTTGCGTGTTTAGACCTTTAACCTTCCCCAAAATAAATTCACACATGACTCAGATATTTGGTTTGGTTTTTGGCAGAATTTAGGCCACAACTTTATTGATTACAACCAAGTGAGTGGTTGCACAGGTTCTGGTTCGACTATCTCCCTGCACCCTTGCAGGCAGCCCTGTCCCAGAGCCATATTCGTGGGACAGACAAGGATGAACACCAGAGACAACTGATGGAGGGTTCACCAAACATCCGTTCTGATGTCCCCAGGACTCGGCCACTGGCCGGACCCCTTTTGGGGACTGACAAACCATTGAGTCCCTGGATTCCTGTACCAGAATATCCTGCATTTCCATAGGCGTGGCCACATCACGTGCCACGCCTATCACCTGAACCAGAGCCTATCCGCAACTTACAAGTTGTGACTAGTTGCTACACAGCAGGTGAAACCCAAATGGCACCAGCCAATCAGCCAAGTGGGGAAAATTCCTACCATGCCCCTGCCCCAACAACAGATGACACACGACGGCATAGCAAGGTCAACACAAGCTCTAAATATAGGGAGAGGTGGGTAGGTGTTTTGATGCGTTAGGCCCCAAAGAGGAAGCTCAGCAGCCTCGCATGGGCTTAAATAGGTCCCACGTTGCTGCATTTTACGACACCCCATTGGCCAGATTTCACCTCAGCAACACGGGACCGACCTATCAGGGGTTGTGGCCTTGATTTCCAATTACCCCCACAACACTGGGTCGGGTTGCAGGTCGCACCGCAACACGTGCCCTCTTTTAAAGGAGTACCCGATTTGTAATCAATGGTTCAAAACCCTTGCTGGGAGAGTTAGCTTATAGGGATATCACCAATATTTCTTCAAAAGGGTATTATTATTTCCAATGAAAATAAATAGCACATTTAAATAAAGGTATTATGGCCACCATTTGTCATAATACACCTGCTGAAATTTCCTCTTATTCCAAACTATAAAAAGTGTGGGAGCTCTGTCCTCTTTTTCACTGGCCACTGGTATAGCATGAGGAAAGTCCGATATTCATGATAGGTTTTTTATTTTTTAAAAATCCCTCCTTTAAACAAATCCAAATCTTTATCTGCATGCCATAAATTCTGCTCTTTAAACTGTTAGGCCATCATGCCACAGCATAATCTACTTCTGAAAGTTCCCTTGTTTTCATGAGGCTTGTCATGGAATATTATAGACTTTATGCAAAGCAGAACTTCCTTGTATGCTAATCTAGTTGGGCAGTCCTTTGTGTTCTGCCCTCTCATTTCCTAGCAGGTCACATTGGATATCATCCTGGATACACAGACTGTTTACCTTACCATCATAGCCCAACTCAGATGCTTGCCTCCAGGCATCAACCTGGAAACTGTGCAGAGTGCCTGATCACAAGCACAGCTGTTTGTACCTAGACCCACCCACCACCTTTTCCAGACATCATGCTGAATTGTGTAGGTGCTTAGTGTGCAGTATCAGGAGCAGGGCCTCCTCTCCTGCCACACATATTTAGTATATGCATGGAGGCAAGCTTCTGAACAGATCTCCTATTTTCTCACATTAAAAACTAAAAAAGGATTAGCGAGGAGGTGGTTCTGCAATTGGGAAGAAGCTTTATCCAAATCCATGCTTGCATAATTCGTGCACAAAATAACAGGGATGCAACAAATTCCCCTTCATAACATGGGTTTTCATTCAGTGAGTCATCTGCCACATCTTTCTTGCCACCATTGACATCCATCCTAATGAGAGAGCGCTCTGAGAGCATGCTCCGCTGAAAATAACACAGTGATACATCTGAATGCCAATGAGTTGTCATTGTGTATGACCTACAGCTAATTATTTCTTCTATGCTTCACTTAGGACACTAATTTACACTATCAGGTTGATAATTGTCAAAGCTTACAAATGGATTGGTATGCTTTATTATCCATGCAATGTATTTTTAAAGTCTTGAAATGTTCGTGTTTACATAGCAGATTGTGGGTTGTTTGTGCAGAGGGAATTTGCACTGTGAGCTGTTAATATCCTGAAGCTGTAGTACACAGTGCTCCTAAAAAATAGGGTGATATGATACTAGTTTTAACAATCCTTGCTGAGTCACCATTATTGGAGACCTCTCTCCTCAAATCATGTTTTCATAAAATTAATGAACAAATGCAATGGTATAACAGTCTGCTCCTAATTACTTAGTTCAATCCAGCATCCTGTTTCTTGGTTGTGTTAGGCTATAAAGAACTGGAGTAGCCAATGTATGGCCCTCTACAGGTCGCATTACAACTCCTATCATTCATGTCCAGTAGCCAAGTTGACTGGGACTGATAGGAGTTGTAGCCTAACACCTGAGGAGCACAATGTTGACTACCACAGACATAGATAGTTCCTAATAATTTTGCATTGCAATCATATACAATGTCTTCCCCGGAAATGAATCTCATTGTGTTCAGTGGGGCTTACTCCCCCACCTACCCAAGTGTAAATGATAACCCTCCCCTCACAGTTGATCTGCATTGATCAGATAAGGAGGGGGCTGGGAGCCTAGGAGTGTGTTTACTGGGTGTGCATGAGAGAAGGTGAAGTACTGTAGATTTCTGGGCTGGGTTGCACCCAGAGGTTGGCCAAAGGTGAATGCATCCCACAGGTCAAAAGAAAGGGCAGCCCTCCCTGGTAGATTCCCGGGAGGTTTTGGTAGATCACAGTCAATCACTGGGTCCCTTTCCTTAGAAACCGGCCCCACCCCCTCACCCCGCCCTCCATTGTTGCATGATCTGCAGAACGGAAGGCGGAGTTTACTCAGCGAGGCTGTTCGTTTCTTCAGCGATCTGTTGGTGAGTGGCTGTTCCCCCTTCTCCCTAAAAATGGGCCAGAGCTTAGCCTTGAATTCCAAAAAATTGATGCTTTCCTTCCTCCTCCCTAAAAAAAGCTCAGCAACAACTTTGACCTGAACCCCCCAAAAGGGGGTAGATCACTGCCAGTTTTTAATTCTGTGAGTAGATCGCAGTCTCTTGGGAGCTGGCCACCCCGCTATAGAACATAATAGTGACAAAGAAAAGCATTTAGAAAAATACTATCAAAGACTGAAACGTGGATAAATTAAATGTGCCATGATATGAATATACATCAGTACAATGACAACACAACAAATGGCAAAGTAAAGGGTAACTCTGAAGTCTACCATGTGGGGCGGGGGAGGCGGGGTAAAGGCCTGACACAAAATATGTGGATTTGAATAGTGGGGTATTGTTACTGGCTAATTAGGGAAGTTGTCACATTTTCAGATCTAGCACCATTTACTGGTCCAGAGGAAACTTTGTATGATCACTGACTGCAAAATCTCCTGTAACAAATGTATAAATATTATATTAACATGCATCTGAATAATCCTGCCTCAGTACCTCATGTATTTTAGTAATTTCCCCCCAAATGTTTAAGAACATTTCAGAGATAAAAAGTAAGGAAAAATATGCCACCACCTTATTCATTATCTTTCCTATACTGTCTCTTTCTCCCTCACCTAGGACAAAGTACTGTACTCAAAACATACAAAACATCATTGCCTCAAAAGTATTCTTTCAGTCTCTAATGTGGGAAATGCACTAAGAGGATTTTTTTTTAGCTTATTCAGAAATAATGATTGATGCCAACATATGGCAGTCCTGTTAAAGGTTACTGAAAGAGTATTAATGAACACAAAGCCTGATTCATGACAGAGTTCAGTTTACCACACCTGGACAATGAATAAATCATGCTTAATGAACCACTGTCTTCCTGGAATGCTGTTTCTTATTTTGTGCAGAATGCACCAGCCTAGTTGGAGAAACTAGCCCCTGGTGCCAGTTTTTAAAACATTCAGACTGTGCTAATGATTAACCAATTATTCAAGGGAAAATTATAATGCATTCAAATGAGAAGTTTCCATGTACTAAGTTTTATACATATGACATTCCTTCCTGCTGAATAGTATATGATGAACTATGGTTTGGATCCTAAGAGAAGGTAACTTAAGGCGGTTCATGGTAGGAACGTTTCCTGTCTTCTTACATACCCACCAGCTTTTTGTTGATGAAAATCAGGATGCATGTCTTTGGGGGCTGGACTAGATGACCCTTGGGGTCCCTTCCAATTCTACAGTTCTATGATCTATGAACCCTGTGAGGCAGGTTGGGGCTGTGTGCAGCTTGCCCAGGGTGGTCTCCTCAACCAATGGAGGTCTCATCTTCTCCCCTCTCTTTCTCCCCCCCCTCAACTTCTGTCCTTCCCCATGTGGTCTTTTCCACCCGGATAGCTTTCCCATCTGCCACACTGTCTACCTTTGCTGTCTGCTCCCTGACTGAGAGAACGCTCAGGGTGGGGGTGTTGATGGGTGCTGTGTGATATTGTGAGGAGGAAATTCCACATGGGCAGTTCCCTCAAAGTCTGTCAACGGCCTTGATTGGATCCCAGCAGACATCGTGGAAGGGGAACACCTTGTCAGCCTTCATTGCCGGGCACGCAAACCATGCTGACCACTTGGCCCTGCCTCTGCTGCTTGCTTTCCCTCCACCAAGTGGAAACAATAGCTGCGTTTTGAGCTCTTCAGTCAGAGTTTTTACTGCTTCAGACAGGAGGCGTGAGGAATCTGACAGGGTCCTAGAGTCCGCCTCCTTCCTCCCAAAGCCTAGTATTTTGGATGGAGCAAGGCAGAAAGTGTGGCAGCTGTAGGGAATGTGTCTGTCCCACTGAAATAGTGGTGCTTGGAGGGTATGTTCTTAATTTCAGAAGCCACACCCTCATTGTTCAGGATGGCCTCATAACCCTGCAGAGTATATTTTCAGGAGTAGAGGGCAACAAGTTAGAGTAATGTGCACGAGCTTCCTTCAGTTATGATACTTTAGGATTCAAGTTTATGTTTTCAACTGCTGTCACATAGCAGAATATTTTTAAGGCTGGGTTCTGATAATTGCACTGATCACATGAAAAGCATTCTTCCATGATTCAAACCAGACGGTAGCAATAGTTCGTGTGGCTACTGCTATCAGGTAGCTTGAATAGGTTTTGGAAAGCAACTGCATTTTCTAATGAGGAGCCTGCTCTACTCATGCAAGCTCCCCATGCATCTTGCAAACCCTGAAAAATTCCGCAGGGAGTCTACATGTATACAGCAGGCTCCCCACTACAAGGGGTCACCTTCCACCTTGTGCAGAATGACTGGGAATGTGATGGTCAGGCCTGGCCCATCCATTTCCTCTTCTATGCAAGTGCCAGCTTGGGGTTCTTGTGTGCTTGCTATTTAGAGGAAAGCAACAGTGTATTTGCAGCAGTGCTTCTAATTGCTTATGTTATGAGCATATCCATTCTGTAGAATTAAGATATGACAATGTGTTGTTCCAGTAAGAAAGAGAGGGAAGGATGAGAGTACAGTTAAAGAAATTACAGTCATACCTCGAGTTGTGTTTGCTATGGGTTACGTGTTTTTGGGTTGAGCTCCGCTCTGAACCCAGAGGTACTAGAATGGGTTACTTCTGGGTTTCGGCATGTGCGCATGCACAGAGGCGCTAAATCACACTTTCCACATGCGCAAAAGCGCTGAGTTGCAACCTGCGCATGCGCAAACGGGGCTCTGCGGGTTGCGAACGCTGCGGGTTGCGAACGTGCCTCCTGCACGGATCACATTCGCAACCCGAACGTCCACTGTATAATGCAACACTTGGATAAGAAACACCTGCTAAGGTCAAATCATCCATTTTTGTAAGGCAAAATTATTTGCCTGACCTGTCTGAACTTCTTGAAAACATTAATAAAACCGAAACTATAAGAAATCAAGCATACCTAATTCATTTGAAATTTCCCAGCGTTTCCTTTCAAAGGGATATTAAGGAAAATGTGAAATAAGAGATTAAGTCATATCATGACATAATAGTATTTCAACCATACTAAGTTATTGTAATGGCTTCTTGCGCTGGAGCTCATTTCTGCATCTTCCAGCCTTGTCCCTGCATTCCTGAGACTATTACATATACCTCTTCAATTTTTCTGACTTCCCCTGAAGAAGTGGAAGCCAAATACCTATGTCCATCCTCTGCCGGCCACCTATGACAGGTGGGTGGGATCACCTACCTGTCAATTGCTTGGTGTCAAAGTTCAAAGGCAATTGCTGCAACCACCCATTAGCTGTTGAGCGCTTTCAGTGAGCTCCTTTGAGGATGCACTCCCAGTGCCAATCAGTTGATTGACAGTGGGAGCATGCCTTCAGAGCCACTTGTCCCATTAGAGTGAAGCAGTTGGTCTTGAAACTGCATGCTAAAATTGAGCTATTTTCCATTGGGGTGGGGGTCCGTTTTACCAAGCCATTTTAGTGCAAACCACTTCACGCTAATGAAACATGTCTCTTTGAAGGCTTGCTCCCCATGGCTCTCCCTGTCAGCACAAATCAGCTGATCTTCTTTAGGAGCTGTCTGTGGTGGTTAGACTTACATGAGGGGATTGGGGGCTTTTTAACGATCTGATTAATGTCTTGGGCTTTGCTTTTAATTATTTTGTTTCTCATATATTGCATTTTACTATTAATTATTAATTTTTATGTGTGTGGCGCTGTGGTCTAAACCACTGAGCCTTGGGTTGCCGATCGGAAGGTCGGTGGTTCAAATCCCTGCGATGGGGTGAGCTCCCGTTGCTCGGTCCCAGCTCCTGCCAACCTAGCAGTTCGAAAGCACATCAAAGTGCAAGTAGGATAAATAGGTACCGCTCCAGCAGAAAGGTAAACAGCGTTTCCGTGCACTGCTCTGGTTTCGCCAGAAGCGGCTTAGTCATGCTGGCCACATGACCCAGAAAAACTGTCTGCGGACAAAGGCCGGCTCCCTCGGCCAGTAAAGCGAAATGAGCGCCACAACCCCAGAGTCATTCATGACTGGACTAAACTGGGGTCCTTTACCTTTACCTTTTTATTATTGGTAAGTCGTCTTGAGACATTTGTGTAAATCAACTAATAATAACAACAACAGCAACAACATACTCCTGCCATGTTACACCCATTCCGCTGCTGTTCTTTTCCAGAAAATCTACCTTTTTTAAACACAATGGAACAGCTGCACTATTTCCCACATCTGTTCCATAAATTTTCTGACATAGTCTGGTTGTATGGATTGCTCTAGCCATTTCCTTCTCTGTGGTCATTCACTCCTTTCTATGAATCAACACTTCATCCCTTCCCTTTTCAAATAGCATGGGTTTTATGTCTATTTCTCTTTTCCCTTAAATTGCAGCAAGAGGGGAGTAGCTGCCTGACCATGAGTGCAATTAGGGGAAAGGGAGTATTTAACCCTTTCCCATCACTCTATGGTTCCAGTGAGCCCTTCCCCCACTCATAACAATTGGGTGTGGGTATATGAGAACTTGCGTGCTCCCTTGAAGGATGAGTGCCCACTGGAAGGACAGATCCTGAAGCTGAGGCTCCAATACTTAGGCCACCTCATGAGAAGAGAAGACTCCCTGGAAAAGACCCTGGTGTTGGGAAAGATTGATGGCACAAAGAGAAGGGGATGACAGGGGATGAGATGGTTGGACAGTGTTCTCAAAGCTATTAACATGAGTTTGACCAAACTGCAGGAGGCAGTGGAAGAGAGGAGTGCCTGGCATGCTCTGGTCCAGGGGTCATGAAGAGTCAGACACGACTAAATGACTAAACAACAACATATGAGAACTATCCACCTGGCTACAAAATGTTATTTGAATTTTAAAATTACAGAATTACTATTCCACTTCAGTTTAAAGTAGAGCAGTAAAGATTGGGTGCTGCTAAATTGTCCACGTCTGTAACCACCCTAAGAGAAGGGTGTGCAGATTTCTCCCCCAGTCACCCACCCAATGACAATCCTGAAGAATTGTGGACTAGACAATGCCCTGGTCCTGCTTAATAAACCATGTGCTCTTGATAGGCATTCTTTTCTTTAAGATTGATGGATATTTCTCTCTAATGCTAACCATCTCTAGGAGGCTGATGACATAGGAATTTGATAGTCAGCAGGTTGGAGTGGGGAACCATCTGTCTATTTTATTTATAATGTAGTTTTGAAGATGGCTGCCAGGTGAGTTTCCTAGGAAGCAGATTTAAAAACAACAACAATAAATAAAATTATCTCTCCAGAGGTGAGAAGTAAAGTCATTACTGATGAATCACAGATTCAATGAAAGAAGTTTGAAAGTCAATTTATTCAGAAAACCTCCTCAAGTAAATTGTATTCCATTAAACGTCAGTCTGTCCAATTTCTATAAACTGAGTTAATAGTAAATTTGTAAAATGAAATGTTTCACGTTGAAATTGGCCAGAATTATGTGCACGTCAAAGTGCAAGTAGATAAAAAGGTTGCGAACGCCGTTTCCATGCGCTGCTCTGGTTTCACCAGAAGCAGCTTAGTCATGCTGGCCGCATGACCTAGAAAAACTGTCTGTGGACAAACGTCGGCTTCCTCGGCCAGTAAAGCGAGATGAGTGCCGCAACCCCAAAGTTGTTTGCGACTTGACTTAACCGTCAGGGGTCCTTTTCCTTTGCCTCAATTACTTTAGATGAACCAGTCCCATTTACCTTAGTGCACAATCACACCTTGAAGCAAAAATAGAAGTATCAAAGGTCTTTGAGTCCTGCAAACCTGTGATTCATCTTGGCATATCTAAGGCTTTATCTCTTTGACCCATGGCTCACTTTGTGTACTGAAGCCTAGTGATGAACTAACAATGCAACATAAGCCGTTGCATATCTTGCACTTTTAGAACCTCATGTTTTCTCACACACTGTTTATTGATATGCTTAATTAATAACTCATGGCTATGAGCTATGATCTTGACCTGAAACTACTGTAATGTGTGGAGAAATATTTAATTAAATTGAATGGGGAGGACACAGCTCTCTGATGATTATGTTGATGGTGATAATTCTCTCCTCTCGTTAGCTTGCAGTTTTAGTGGCCAGTGTCTCAAAGGAAGGTGGCAAGTGGGGAGGGAGACAGCCTAACAAATTGATGCTAGGATTGCAAAAGCACTCTAACATACACAGGCCTGGGCAATTAAGACAGAATCAATCCCATTAATGGAATCTTCTTCGCGATGCAAGGTAGTTTCAGTGTTATTGAAAGTACAGAGGAATTGACAGCTATAATTACATCTAACCATATGATTCAAATGAATAAAGCCCCATGACTGCAGTACAAGGTGTCTCATAAAGAGTGCAGTTGTTAAAAACGAATTGGTCTGCCAGCAAGAGTAATTGAATTTAGGACTTTTTCTTACTAATTCAGACTAGCTAATGAGAAAAGGCATGCTCTGGATCCAAGATGATGAGCTCCACCCTTTTTGAAAGCTGCAGTGGATTTGTCATTCATGTATATATTTATAGCAAATAGAGTTCGCTTCTTTCTCTCTGACTTTTCTAATGGCAATATAAACTATACAAACATTTAGATGGTGCAAAAGGGACAAAACGATGAATTGCTGATATGAAATGTTTTGCTTTTCCATAGTGCCTGGTATTTGTCATAATACACAAGGCATGCTTTCTTAATTATGTGAGGAGGGGATGTAAAAGTTAGATAGCAGCACCTTGTTCTCAAATGTTCTCCATCAATTAATGAGGCAAGAAAGTGCATTCAAAAATTACCACGGAGGCAGGGGCATGTTGTGATGTTCCCCTGAATGATGTGGGGAAGAGGCGGTTGTTGTACTTAGCCTACCTATGAGGTGCCTGGATGATGTTAGTGTCCTTTATTTCACTGTGCATCTCTGGTGGTCTGCACTTTGCAGTCTTTCTGGGTGCCCGCTCTTCTTTTCTGAATCCCAATGACATTGTTGGCTGAGCTTTCCTGTAAGTGGGGGGAGCCAGGGAGGGTTGCCTACAATGCATCTGATATTTTTAAATGACCTCTTTTTTACTTTTAAATAACCAGCGTGGACTTGAATGAATGAATGAGCACTTCCCTTAAAAACAAAACCAGCAAGAACACCAATCTTGGTGACCAATCCTCCCATGGTTGTTCTTGTTTTCTTCAGATCAGGAAGTGTGGCGGCTGAGGTGGCTGCAGATCACTGGAGAAATGTGTGATGGGTAGAGAAACACATATAATATGCTTTGGTGCTTCAAAACAATGCAGTAAGTTCAACCTCAGGATGGAAGAGAAATTTGTTTCAGTTCGCATTTCAAGGCAACCTACCTAATTCACACTTTCTAAAACAAGGGGTGCACTGAAACACTACCTTTCTTTGAAATTCACACTCACCTGAATTTTGCAATGAAGTTCTCAGGCCAAATAATGTGTGCAAAAATGTGCCTACTAGTGTAAAGTGGTCATAACAAGGCATAAATTAGTGAAAACAAGATGAAATATGGACTACCTGTATATATGGTGGACAACGTGCTTTGCAAAAATGTGCATGTTAGGCAAAGTTGCATGAGGGGCGGATCTACTATGAAATTAATGATGCTTAAGCTTCAGGGCCCCTAATCCTGGAGGGGCTCCAGAAGTGACTTCAGTCCACATAGCTTTAAAATGTTCTTTTAAAAATGCATCATGCATGTATATATCATTTTCCTAATTTTTCCTAAATTTCATCCTTCCCATAACTCAAACTATAAGGCATAGGATTTTTGTTGTTGTTGTTCACACCAATGATATTGACATGTGGAATAATCCAGTACAGCAATTTTAATCAAAATCTGAAATGTAGTAGCTATTTTTTTTTTAATGTGATCTGTCATGGAACAATTGCACTGAAAAAGATAACAGTGGTTACCCAGACCTCTTTGTTGCTTGCCTCCCTAACAGTTCATGCTTCAGGGCCCCCAAAATGAAGACCCTCCAAGTTTCTCAATTTTCCAGGGACAGTCCCAGATTTACAGGAGCCATCCCGGTTTTTTATTGCATCCCAGAATGTCCCTGCATTGCAGGGGGTTGGGCCAAATGACCATTGGGGTTCCCTTCCAACTCTACAAATCTATGATTGTAGATTTCTTTAGGACATCCCTGTTTTCATGAAAGAAATGACGGAGGGTATGAACATTTAGGTCTGCCACCAAAATTGCATATGAAGTGTGTATGTTAGGAGAAATTCACGCTGAAATACAAATTTTCATACATGTCAGGGTTGCACCAGACGAGCAGGAGTGGTGGCAACCCCCCCTAGGCAAAGCGGCAACCATGGAAGAGTCCGGAGAAATGGAGGGATTCTTACCTGAAGAAGACTGGTGGCAACACTCCTCAGAAGAGGAAGAAGCAGATAGGGAAGAGGGAAGGCCAGAACAGGAGGAGGAAGAAGTTGAGCCAGAATCAGGCTCTTGTGAGGAGAGGAGCCGGCGGGCCTCCTCCCCTCCTCCCATCTCAGCTGTAGAGTGTAGAGCTGAGAAACGGAGGGAGCAATTGGAGGCAGTTGCAGCTCGTAAAAGGCATGGTGACGAGCTAGCTACTTAAGGAAGGCCAGCTGCTTCCCTTGCCAGCACCTGCGACTGCTCTGCTGAAGTGTGTGGTTCTGCCTGCTCATCCTGCTCCTGCTTCTGTGTACCTGACTTCGGCTGGTTCCTGACTCTGACTGCTCCTGACTTCGGCTTCTCTCGACCCTGGTACTGACTTCGGCTGTTCCTGACTCGGTCTGTTAAACCTAGGCTCCATCTGCATCCGGCGGTTGGCTTCGGCACGCCATTCCATTGACGCCATAACAATACATAGTATTTTCTTGAAGAAACACACAAACAAATGTGAAAATGTCAGGAACTTAAGTTTGGAAAAATGAGAAACTGAAGGATAGATTCGCCCACAGTTGCCCTTAAAAAAGGAGGGGGAAACACATCCCTAAAGTGCCCTGCAAGGGAGGCAGAAAAACAAGGGATCAAAACTTTGAAGAACATGCTTACAACACAGGTAGGTAGCCGTGTTGGTCTGCCATAGTCAAAACAAAATAAAATAAAATAAATCCTTCCAATAGCACCTTAGAGACCAACTAAGTTTGTTCTTGGTATGAGCTTTCGTGTGCTTGCACACTTCTTCAGAAGTTTATACTTACAACACAGCAGCTTTCACCCTGCTAAGTAGCTGCTTCTTCCTTGTTTGATACACTGGTGCTACAATAGCTTCCTCCTCGGCAAGGGAGATCAGCAATAGATTAGCAGTGCTATGAATTGGATGTCATGTTAATAAAGTCCATTCATTTTAACAATGTATAGATTGAAATGAAAGGTAGGCTGTTGTGCAGGTTGCAATGTAAAACGGTCAAATTCATGTGTATAGAATAACCTAAGAGAAGAATTTGGGAACTCCATTTCCCAAGGCATTTTAGCTGGAACTGAAGTGGCTTTGCCCTCTGTTATAATAGAGGTGGCGGTGTTATATTCTGAGGTCTATCATTCATTTTGTCAGCTGAGCAATCCCAGTGCATTGTTCCTTTGTAATTCAGCTGCTCTACTAAAGCAGGGTTGCTTTTTTTAAATATTTTTCCCCAAAGGAGTATTTCTACTGCTGAACTTATTCCCCCTCTTCTTTTTTTGGTCAAGATAGGAATTTGGAACTGATTGGAAGTACGTTTTGCTCTTTTGACAAGCACCATCATTTTGTAAAGGTTATGGATTATCTTACAAAGTCCGCCCTTTACAAAAGCCTTTTCATCTTTTATTATAATCTGCAATGAAGCATTTATAATGTACATTCTAGGTGTTTCTTTTGTTATAATTTCCAAATGTAGCTTCTAGCAGAAGAGTTCCTATTAAATTTATACTTATTAAAACTCCTTCAGCTTTCCAGACCTGGAAATGTAAGTCCAGAATGCATAATTCATTATTTCTGATACACTGAGGCTGCAGTCCTAAACATAGGTGAAAGTCAACTAAGCTTTACTCAGAGTAGTCCCATTCAAACCACTGAACATGACTAAGTTAGGTCCATTAATTTGAATGGTTGACTAAGACCCACAAAGGTGGAAGCCCCATTGAGCTTAATTTTGGGTAAATTTGCATAGGATTGCTCTGTTTAAGAGGTGCCCCCCCCGTCTTTACTGCTATTGTACTCTGGCTGTGTCATATCAAAATTCATAGTGCCCCTAGAAATGCATGGGATTTGGAGGGACATCAGACAATTTTGCAACAGCTGGGTGTTCCTTTTACAACTGGTGACTATCTAAGCCAGGCATGTCCAAAGCCTGTTTTGGGGGCCTAATCCAGCCTGCTGGTTGGTTTAATCTGGCCCCTGTGGCAGTTTATTTCCTGGGGTAAAATCCTCAAAAAAGCTCAACAACTTCAGTCCTAGAAAAAGGTCAACAACTTTGGTTGGCCCTCACACATGTCCACTTTATCAAATCTGGCCCTGTTTGAAAAAAGTTTGGGCACCCCTGAAGTCTAAGCAATGAGATTTAGGTTGAGTTTATTGCATTATCAGTACCAATCACTGGTAATTACAGCAAATTTGGGGGATGTTTATGTGGCACAACTGTTTCCAATGGAAAGCAGAGTTTATCAACCTCACTCCAAAATAAAGACACACTAAGGAAAACCTGGGAGGAAAAGACTTACGAGAAGAATAAACTTGAATTCAGAGATTAGGTATATGAACTGATTCTACGGGTCTTAAATGGGTCACAGTGTCTCAGCAGAAGAACCTCAGTTGACGAGAGAGAAGTCAAGGTGGAGGGCTACTGTTTTCATGCCCTATTTGTGAGCTCCCTGAGCATATATATGTCCATTAAACCACAAACAGCAGTCAATTATGAACTAGCAATTATAAGATATCCTGCCTCTAATGATATTAATTTTTTTAAAAAATGGACAATTCATCATAATAAGCAATGTTTGTTGGAATACTATGGGAAATTTTGGTTAAGTACATAAAATTCAGTTCATCACGTTAGGCTTCTTGGGAATTGATTTGTTTTATTTATCTTATTCTCTTGTATGGGTCATCTACTCACCTTGTGATGCTTTGAAACTATGATAGGCAAAAGCTTTACTATGCTGACCCTGAAAATAATGAAACACATTCCCTAGGAAGGCCTGCCAGGCCCAACCTTTGATTTACACACACAAACAGCACACAGGTTTTTGAGATGAGTTAAATATTTACTGTTTTGCTGCTGGTTGTTTGCTGCCCTGTTTTAATAATGCTTAGAAGATTGTTTCAATGTTTTAAATTTATTTTTCTGAGCTGGTTCAAGGAACCTTTTGGTATAAAATGTGGGGTTTAAATTTCAAAAATAAGATTATTAATACCCTTCTTGAATCGGTTAAGATAATATTATGCTTTTGTGAATCACACTATGATTTATTTTCAAAGAACTGTTAACAGATTGCAATAAATGCAGGATAAAAGTCATTTTGCCCAATATGGTTTTGTCAATACACAGTTCATGTTTCTCTTTCTTTCTCTCTCTTAAATCTATTAACAGTGTAATGGATATTACTGCTTTTAGGGAAACCCTACTGAATTGTAAGCAATCTTCTGTTTTGCAGATTGAATGCCAGTTCCACCATTATTCTGTCCTTTTACAGCACTGAATGCTGCTATTTTATGTCTGTAGGAGTGAGAAATGAAAACGGCAGATTTATGACAACATGATGCATTGACTCTACCCACATGAATATCATTAGTGTCACACTCTATCTTCTCGTCTTGTGGCAAGTTATATTTTTTAGCAAAAGAAAAAAGAAAAGAAAACCTAATTCGGACTTTTTTTTTTTTGCTTCTGTGCTGCATGATGTTTAGATCTTTAAATCCCAATAAAACATATTCAAAAAGAATGAAAAATACTTGTGTTTGTCTGAATGCAGACATAACAACCATTAATATGAAAATGATCTTAAATCTACACTTGTGTTATCAGTATTATTATAGGTTTGTCCTATTTTTTCAATGTGTAATAATTCTAAAAATTAAGTCTCTTCCCTGAGAGCCAAAATTTCCTACTCCGTCTGATTATGAACTGGCCCCCAAAGTGAAATCCATAAAAGCTGCAAGCATTCCTTCCCTCGGGATCCAAAAGGCTCTGCCTCCATTCTACTGGACCAGAAGGAAGCAGCTTCCTTGCAGTTGTGGTTACTGCCACCATCCTAATATGCTGCTCTTGCAGGAAGAGGTTGGGGCAGCTTCTAAAGCAGGCATAGGCAAACTCGGCCCTCCAGATGTTTTGGGACTACAACTCCCATGATCCCTAGCTAACAGGACCAGTGGTCAGGGATGATGGGAATTGTAGTCCCAAAACAACTGGAGGGCCGAGTTTGCCTGTGCCTGTTCTAAAGCATATCAATTCCATTTCCCATTTTCTTAATGTAAAAGTATATAAATGAATGAATGAAAATTATGTTGGTTCCACTTTGCTTTCAGCGGTGACAAAATCAAGGGAGTTATGTTTGAGGAGGTCCCCAACCAGCCTGAGATTGTAATACTGAAAAATAAAACACTATGAGGATAATGATTAACAAAAACGGGTAATCGAACTTATTTATTAATACATTTATCAACTGCTTCTCTAGCTTCAGTTGTGGCTAATTACATCTTTAGTCATCAGAATAAAAATATCTGTTGCTTGCTTGAATTTCCTGCATGTTTCTAAGGTGGTGTGTATAATGCTTATACCTAAATATATGTAATCAAGGAAGGTGCCATTTCGAATGTGCTTTACATCTCCTTGTTATTTAAACAGTATGGACTTCTTTCACTGTGGGAGTGGAAATGAAAAGAATGACTCTGGCGATTTTACTTTTATGAATATCTTGAAAGAAAGCAGGGCAATATAAGGACAACATTTTTGCTCGTTATATTTCTATAATGCATTATCAACATTTGGCATTTAGTTTGTAAATAAAAGTGTTGCAGTTTACACGCTCATTTGTGCATTCTCTGACCAGGCAGTTGCAGGAGTGTAACGGAGAGTCTTGCTTCCTTTGACAGTATTGTTGCTAGGTGTCATTGGTGTGTGTTTATTGGGGGAGGGGTGAGGTTAGTAACAGCATTTGGGCAAACGCCCTGTTACAAATACTTGATAATCTGCATTTTAGGGACCATAATAGTCTCTTACAACCAGAGTGTTTGTAGATGGCTACGTGTCTGGTCAACATTTGCCTGTTACTTTGCCACCTATTTGAGGATTGGAAACTAACGTTCTTCCTCTTCTCAACAGCAGTGAATAGAAGAGGTATGTCATAGTTTCAGATGTTGCATTTCTCTGGGGAGAAAGATATTGTGAGCTCCTTTTTAACCATTAGCTGCATAAACTACATGTTATGGGGGTGTTGCTTGACTCACTTCTTATGTGACACCATGCATAGTCACATCCTGCACATGAAATCATCACGGAAAGACATTGCAATATTAATAACATTGATATCACACATCTTGTTCGACTAAGGCTGATATTCTATGCAGCTAGTCTCAGTATGGAATCATTCATACTTGGCACCAGCATGCTGCGCTCAGTCTAGATAGATTCTAGATCCTGCTACCCACAATGGTGGGTAGGGGCTGCTTGATATCCATGTGAAAGCTCTGCCCTTGATTGGGCTTCCCATGCCTTTTTTTCTCTGCATATGCAGCAGGTGAGTGATGGAGGAAGTGGTTATTTCAGTCATGGTATACACCAACCTACAATATCATTGTCAGGTGTGGATACACCACCCCATTGTCAGGACTGCCTGCATTTTCAAATGGACACATTGTGAGGTAATGCAGAATCATTCTGCAACGAGCTCCCTACACACCATGAATGGAACTAGTTTCTTAATAAGCACTTTGGTGAGTGGACTACAAACACATAAATATAGTGCACAGTGATTCCACATTAAAACATGTGTGTGCAGCTTAAAAGTTATCATGGAGAAGCACAAGTAGATATGGGTCAGTAGCAGCCACACGCCTTCCACAACACAACAGTCCAGCCCTAAACCAAAGCTGGATGGGAACTTTTCCGTCATCCAAATCGTTTAAGACTTTTGCAGCGGACAGCTTTGTAAGCTTGAAGGGTGATTTTTAGAGTATTTGACAGAGGACACAAGTACTGATTTGCTTGCCTGATAGCAAAAGACCAAGTTCCAATATTGTTTAGTAAGACTACCGAAGAAGCATGTTCTTTATGAATAGAGGTCTTTGAGAGAGCAGTATAATATTTAGATGTTTGAAATAAAAATGAATGAATGAATGAATGAATGATCCCTATCTCTTTGGCCTGAGATAGTCATGATTAGTTTTCTGACAAGTGGAGGAAAGTTGTTGCATGTTTCGACACATTAAGCAATGTCATTAGGTTAGGGTGGTACATCTCAAAGCCATTTCACAAAAGAAGCTTGCAAAATCGTTTTTGTTTTGTTTGTTTGTTTTTTAAAAAAGTTTCCTATGTCTAACTCCAAGACAAAACACATTTTGCAATATGAACTTTATACTATGCATGTTTTGTTCTCATAAAAGCAGTATAACAAACCCCTAAGAATGTTTTATACAATCTAGGCTTCAGGAGTGTTGGCATTAATCAAACAGTGCCTTGGAGAGCACCAATGGTAAGACACTCAGAGTCCTATTTTTAGTAAAATACAATAGCGCTAAGAATAGATGTTCATAACAGAAAGTACAATTTTACAATTCATTGTAGAAGGCTTTCTTCAGCAGTATTCAATTTTCCATAGGAACAATAAGATTTTTAGTGTCTGTTTCAGTACATTTGAGGAGAGGGAGTAAACATTCCTGGGTACATGTTAAAAAAAATTCTCAGGGGACTGCATTTAAAGATTTACTGGGGGGTGGGATACTGCGTTTCTAAATTTCTCATAAATGAGATGCCAGTTGGTTAAAAAAAATTCATATAATCAGACTGACAGCATGGCTTTAGTGTTCCTCCTCCTCCTCCTCCTTCTTCTTTGGCGATCACTTGTAGCCAAATAAGATTGTCTTCCATAAACACGGTTTTAAAAGTGAGTCCGTAAGTGATTGTGGAGGCCAATTCTGGATCCACACATCTTTCCACAGTGGGGACATAGGTTTCCAGGTGAGAGTTGATTATGATGAGGGTTTGTCAAGCGTACCTTCCTCTTAGCATGTTTCTCCCTTTTGTCCTGAGTTCGAGTGTCTTCAAAACCACCTTTGGTAGTGGCTGTTCTCCAATTGAAGCGCTCGTAGGTCAGTGTTTCCCAGTTGTCGGTGTTTATACTACTTTTAAAGATTTGCCTTGAGAGAGTGTTTGAACCTCTTTGTTGATCACCAGCATTACGCATACGATTTTTAAGTTCAGAATAGAGCAGTTGCTTTGGAAGACCATTTGCAGCTATATGATATATATCACATGGCTTAGTAAGTTTGTATAAGGGGCAAAGCTCAGAAGTTCAGAAATTAGATACACAATTATGCACTGTGGTTGTTGGGGCAGCATGAGCAAGATAGGGGGAAACGGGGCATATTTTCTCTTTGGAGAATCTGTATAAATCCAATACTATTATTGCTTAACAATCTTAAACAATGCTTTATTCCAATTTATCTGAAACCAGATTCTGTTAACAATAAACATAGATGTTTCCTTTGTGGGGGTCTGTGCAGAGGTGGAAATGTTCTTACCACCTGACTGTTCAATTAACTCGTGTGTGTGTGTGTGTGTGTGTGTGTGTGCATACAAGCACACACATACACAAATACACACACACACACACACACACACACACCAGGTATAACTATAGCTGTCTGTCTATAGCGATAATCACTTACTCACCATTCACTCATTAATGTCAAAGTAACTTTTTAAATGTAACTTTGGTTACATTCCAGTTTTTAATTACTCCGGCATATTGCTCTGAAGCTGTTGTCTTTATTTTAATTGATGCATAATTCTAGCAGACTCGAAATTACTCAGAACTATATAATTTGTTCTGGAGTGTCATTTCAGTGTAAAACAGATTTTTAAAATGTGTGTGTGCGTGTCTATGATTTCATTATTCTCAAAAAGCACATCCATCTTTACGAATGCAGTCCAAACCCAGGATTTGGTGGGGGGTGGGGGTATTAAGTTGAGCACAGGTGTACAGCCCTGCCAGCATCTGCTGGCCTCCACTTGTTCAATGAGTCCAGCGTCACTCGGACAACATGGAGCTCTCTGCTCTTCCTACTGCAGCAGCCTGTTGGTGGGACAGGCAAGACAAGGTGCCATTGTGTGCTTGGTTTCCTGGTGCCGAGTTTTCACTGCCACTTACTGAGAGGGCAAGGTGCAATATGTGGGGTTAGCATATAAGGGGCTTGCAAATGGTATACAAAAGGACTCATCCCCATATGGTAGGTCAGACCAATGACAGTGCTTCCTTGATCTTACGCGAGAGCAGCTTGAGAACCGCACACTTCCTTTTCTCCAATTCTTAGGTGTTTCCTTGAGCTGCACCATTTGGGACTGCACAGTTACTTGTAGCCTTTAAAAAAAAAAAACCACACACAACAGTTTTTAGAAACTCTGCAGAGTTCTGTTATTAATATTCAGAAACCCCTACAAAAAGCAGGAAAATTTGAAACCGTCATTATGCAGTTGGCTTGGCTGTTTGACAAAGTAGTCACCCTTATTTAATGTGCAAACTTTGACATAAGTGTGTGTGTGTGTGTGTGTGTGTGTGCGCGCTACTTTTAGGCATTGTGCTTTTTATTTTGGTCATTTCATCAATAAAATTATGATGATGAGCTCATGGTGTTTTTCACTTTTTAAATAAATAAATAAATAAATAAATGCATGTTTAAGGATGAAGTAACTAATTATATGTATTCAGGTTTTTTTTTTCCCTAATGTAAACTCCTGAGGTTCTTGACCAGGAACACATTTAAGGAATTTTGAAGGAATTAAAAAGAATTTTGGTAAGAAAGTGAAATTTCTCAGCAGAATTCTGCACATCCTTATTTCTGAGGAGGAAGGAAGATTGCCCCTCATTCCTAAATGAATTAATTTGCCAAAATTTTGTGAACATAGTGCAAGTTTTTATTTTAGTAGGCAGAAGCCAAAATAGTTCAACTGCCTTATTCCATACTTTTCTAAATGCATTTTCTATCAAAGATCACATTTCTAAATATATTTTCACTCAAAATACATATTTTAAAAACCTATTTTGACATTTTTCGTGAGCTGAGATCTGCACTGGAACATTTGGAAGTGCAGACCTGGTGAACAACTTAGTTCCAGTCTAGAATTATTTCAGTATTTGTACTAATCATTTTCAAATACTGAATTCCTCAGGATCATGGAGCTAGTCCTTTTAAAGCATAGATTACTGTGTTCATGATTGTTACCCAGAGAGCGAGTTTTACCTAAACTGTATGTTTAAAGCATATGCACAGGACCCCACTAATATAGAATCCAATAAATCTGAGACATTATACACTGTTGACAATTAGATATTACTTATTGCACAATGAGAGTTAAACTGTCAAAAAATTGCTTCCCAGTAGGAGTCAGCAAGCTCTTTCTTTAATTCCAGACACAGAGTGATTCTGCCTGGTTTGAATTGACTACAGATGCCATGTTGAACTTTATACTAGCCTCAGTCTAATGCTAAGATAATTCCTTTGCAGATGACAAATTGTGAGATACAGATTATGCAACACTCTCTATTTATGATCACTAAAATGTTTAAGAATATCCTGAGTTATAAATAGCTTTGGATCAATAGCTATAAATGAGAAATGTTTCTGAAAAACCTTATTGATTGTGTCATAACCCATAAAACATCTATAAAAAGACAGCACACTCTCTAAATGTCAGATGCATATCAATATTATACCTCAACTTGGAGTTAGCTTTTGCCACCAAGAAACAAAAACAAACAAAATTGTAACTTCAGAATGAGGAATGCATTCTAAAGCTATTGGAAATGCATTGTCTATATACAATCTGCATTTCTACACAGGGTATTCATCTCTTGTATTTCTCTGCTGTAATAGTTACATATACTCTGTGGTTTGCCCTGCAGACTCCAAGGTCATACAAAGATCAGGAAGTGGTTTCCTTCCTTGTGACAAGGCCTAAGATTAGACCTCAGCAGAATATACTGTCCCCATTCCCAAACTAACTCTGAAGAGCTCATAGTTCAGCAGGTCAGCTGGCAGAAACATTTCAATGTAGCACTTCAAAGTAGGTGGAAGATTTAATATAGGGTTTGTTTTTTTAAAAATGGTGGAGTTGGTGTGCAGGAATTAATGTATTTGTATTGGTATTCTGATTTTTCGCATTCAGTCCAGTTTCTTAAAGAGGAATATTCACTGAGTTATCAGTCACTTTTATTATTTTTTTTAAGTCCATGTCTAGACTACCCTTTGAACCCAGCAGCTTTTCTTCAACAGGGACTGCTGTACAAATAATGAATATGAATGGGCAAGGCTTGTTTTTGTACATGGACATATGGCTATCATCCGTATTGAGAAAGACAGGAAGCATTCTGGGGGGGGGGGAGAAGAGAGAACAGCCTTTTGACACAGCTGCAGGACACACCGACAATCAAATGTTAGATTTACAAGGCACACAGACTTTTTCAACTCCTGGGATAGTCTTCATCCGTGGTGTGGGCTGGTGGAAACTATAATGGGTTGAAAACTCTGTCGGTAAGTACTTTTGGAATGGATAGTTGAAACAGCACGTCCAATGTTTGAAACACCTTCACTTCATTCACATTCATTTACAGTTACTCACTGGCCATCTACAGCTATGCCATGCAAACAATCTTCCCAGTTTAACTTCAGCAGAGGGCACAGCTCCACACAAAGGAGTATACATTGGTCTGCGCACAAGCAACCACTAACGTGTACGACAGTGATTGCAAGACTATATTGCTTTTACATTTCATTTTACACTGTCAATACTGTTTGTTTCAGCAAACTTCTCAGTGAGCCTAATGTTCTGTAGCTACAACTGCTACATAGGCAATTGCCCTTATATATAAGGTAGCCCTTATAATCTTATGTCTTGTCAGCTATCACTGGTTTGCCCTAATAGTGTAAGTATTAATTGGTTTGGCCCATGTAGTTATAATAAGCATTCAGGTTTAAAATTACATTGTTCAGTCAATTTATTATTTTTGCTATGTGGCTATGCCTTGCTAGATAATCAAAATTAATATCTCTTGAATTCACTGCCACTTTGTTACCAGATACAGCAGGTTTAAAAGACTCAAACAATGGCCATAAACTCACATGGGGATGTGTCAAGATGTTCAATTTATACTGCATTATTGAAATTATTCCGTTACCTTAAGAATACAACATCCGCTGCAAAGAACAAGCAAAAAAAGTAGGTTTGGTTTTTTAACTGAGTAAACTAAAATGAAAACCTAAGCATTCAAGCCATATGTTCACGAGGCAAACTACACAGCTCAATGTGGGTTACAGTTGCACAACCCTTCGGTCCACTGAACATACCCTACTGAATGCCTCTTTGATGGTGGTCCCTCGGCTCCTCCTCAAGAGCAAGCAAGCAAGGGCAGGACTCAGGTAACAGTGAACTCTTGGCCCATGCCAGGTGTTTTTGCCCTTACTCAGCCAATTGGCAATTTATGCTAGCTGGCTTAAATGCCATTGCTTACAATTCTAAGTTGCTGTTTATCTGCCTGTTGTAATTAATAAAACTATGACTCTTTAACTCATTTGGTTGTCACATGCCTTCAGGATAGTCAGTCAGATAGGTTATACTGCCATCTAGTTTCCACATGTTGGACACCTTGCATTTTCTGCCTGTGGGTGCTAAATGGCAGTATAACCAATCTGATGGCATATCGTCTGAAAGAAATTACCTCCAGGTAAGGCCAAAGGCCTCTTTCCTCCCTTCTTCCTAAATGGATCTTCATCCAAAGTTCAGCATGCAACAGGCACTAGGGAATGTGGGGGGTTATGAATTAGTTTATTCAGTCATTTGACCTCTCTTGTTCCTTTCTTGACTTACAAAATTCTGCCAATATTTCTGATTTCAACAAATGCCCAATGAAGTGAATATGACAGTCTTCACTTGGCACCATAGCTGTCAACTTTTCCCTTTTCTTGCGAGGAATCCTATTTGGAATAAGGGAATTTCCCTTTTAAAAAGGGAAAAGTTGACAGCTATGCTTGGTACACAGGACAGCATTTAACAAGTGTGGGGAGAAGCATCTCAAGGAGACAAACAGAGAAGGACCTCAGCTTACAGCTGTTAGGTCTCTGTATATTCTTGCTGGGTGAAGCAGCAAGTCTTGCATTGTGGTCTTGAGATGAATAAGGCTTTATATATTCATACCAGCACCTCAAATTGGGCCTGGACATGTGTAGGTGCCGATGCAGTTATGCTAATACTGATGTTAGATGGCCAGAGCCACTTGGTCCCAATAGCAGCCTGGCTGCTGCATTTTGTGCCAGCTGCCGTTTCTGAGCTGCCTTCAAGGGAAGCCCTGCATACATCAAATTGCAGTGAAGCAGTCTAGAGGTTACAGAGCATAGATCACTGCAACTAGCATATCATAGAGGGAAATACGTGGCCCCTGAAGCTGGTGGAAGGTACTTCACGCTGCCAACCACATGTGCCTCATGTGACAGGGAATCCGGAAGAACCCTCAAGCTATGAGCCTGCCCTTCAGGATGAATTCATCCCTATCTAGAAAAGCTTGAAAAGCTTGACTCATCTGGTCAGAGGAGGCACTCACTAACAGCAGTCTTGTCTGCATTGGGTTTAGTTGATTGGCTTTCATCTAGTCCACTATTGCTACTAAGCATCTATATAGCACTTCTGCCACCTCATCTGCAAGAGATGAAAAGGAGAAATAGAGTTGTGAGTCATCTGTATATTAATAACACCAAACGCCGCTCAGCAGTGCCATATCTTTCCACCACACTGGCATAGTCAGTACAGCATCATTAATTTCTCAAAAGCTTCCTAACATCTGTATGCCAACATCACCTTGTATGTCTTTGCCTTCTTTGTAAATTCATGTAAAGGTATCACTATATCCTCAAGTTGCTGAATAAATCTGCAATAAAGACCTGCTAGCTATGTCTAAGAAAGATCTAACCTGTTTCTTGGTAATAGGTGGAACTCAACAATTACTTGCTTCCATTCTTTTCCACACTAGGATAATTTCTCCATTCCTTACTTTATACTGAAATATGCCACCCTGGGAAACTAAACTTGCATTAGGATGGTTTGATGGCCATTCCTACTATTTGAATGACATCTAAGACTAACATGTTTCTAAACTAACATGGTGATCTTCCATGCTGTCTCTAAAAACAGCTGTGTCGTGTCATCTATAAACAACTACTCTAATAGGTTGTTGTCAGTTGGCCACTGGAATGAAGTAGTTGGGTTCCCTCATCCAAATTGTAACACACTGAATTCATATTAACCATTGTGACAATGATTTTGGCTCAGGTCCAAAACCTCTTATATAAAACAATAGCGGATAAAGCTTTAGTAGGTATCAGTACATGAGGGTTGCGGGGAATCCATTCTGGCCATAGGAATGTATCAGGTTTTGAGACATCTGTTAACCCCACAGGTGAATTCCATGGGCACAATAAAGGCTGTATTATATTTTCTATTTCTCCTCTGGTATCTTTCAGTACCTTCTAATTGACCTTCCAGTAAGAAGGGGCTCTAATAGATACAAGAGGAGGGACAGTGAATAATAGGAAGATTGCAAGGACTTTAAGCAAGAGGTCAGGACCCTTCTCCAAGGTGGAGCATTTGACAGAATTAGTATTGAATCAAGAGGTTCTACTCACAAATCAGTATAGGAAAAAAGTGGATGTGCTGTGATCTGGAAAGATTCAAAACAATATTTATTTTACAGACATGTGAATAGGATTAGCACCTGCCATTGACAACTGATTGACATATATAAACATTCCTTTTATTTCTCAAGCTTGTGTTTTCTTAAATTGCTGTATTAGTGAACACGGTTAAATAATTCAACTTTTTTTTTTTTAAAAAAAAAGAAGCCTGAAGATTCAAATCAGCGTTCATTTAATTATCATTTATAGAAAAGTAAAATTATCTTTATTGGCTGGTATCAGTAACTGTAATATGTCAGTCTTCAAGGTTGACTAATAACAAGGACATTTCCTTTCCAGCTGCCATATTTATATTCTGGCTGAAATTCCTGACAAGGGGTTTGTGTTATTTAAAAAAAAACAACAACCCAAAAACAACTATTAGTCAATTGCATTCTTTTAAAATTTTCAACCGTAAGCTATTTCCATCTACTGCATGTCGATATGTGTTGTCAAAGTCTGCAGCCAGGTTTTGACAAAAAGAATTATTCATAGAGACTTAATAATTCAATACTAAAGGATAGATTTTAGTGTTTTATCTTTTTGTTAGGTTTTTTAAAAATAAAAATGCATTTTTAAAAAGTCCTTGAAAGTGTGATCTTCCACTCATTGAAACACTTTTGGTTTCTAAGCTGCATATAAAAGCAAATAGATTTCTGCCATGGGCATTTATATAAAACGATAAGAGAATTCATATGCTTAACAAAAGCAAATGTTTCACATAGTCAAGAGTTCTGCTTAGTTCCCCAAATACTGTTAGTTGTAGATTCATATTTGCTTCCCTTGAAATAATGAAAGAAACCCAGTCATATATTTTAAAATTGAAAACAAGGGCATATAATTCTTGGAAACATGGACAGCTAGCACGAATATGTGTACAGTGGACGCTCGGGTTGCGTATGCGATCCGTGCGGGAGGCGCGTTTGCAACCCGCAGTGTCCGTAACACGCAGCACCGCTTCTGCACACGCGTGGGTTGCGATTTGACGCTTCTGCACATGTGCGAGTGCCAAAACCCAGAAGAAACCTGTTCCGGTACTTCTGGGTTCGGCGCAGTGCGCAACCCGAAAACACACAATCTGAAGTGGCCGTAACCCGAGGTATGACTGTAACTTTTTAATCCTACATTTGTTTGTTTGATAACCGGACATATTTAGCTGAATTTATATGTATCAGGAAACTACAGTTTATTGTGATAGGAATGGGCCTAGCCATCCCATGGAATTGTAGTTTCCCTTCTGGTATTGTTACAAGGAAACTATTGGAAGCTTTTACTCCTTTTCAGATTATCTGCCATTTGGTGTGTCATTCAAACCCTAAACTGTGCTTACTCTTAACTACGGTCTGTTGAAACAAGCCAGCTTCATAAGCCATGCAAGAACTCCTCCTTGCAGCTGTGTCCCAACAGAACACAGGTGTATGGAGGAGAGACCAGGCTTCTTCTCATAACAGAAACCATGCACACAACTACTATGTTGTCTCTGCGTTCATTTAAAAGTGTAAAAGGATGTGACATATGTCACATATGTCTGTGATTTTGTCCGGGTTCTCTTTCTGAACTTCTTTGCTAGAGTGCAGATGAAATGGTACTGTCTGGAAGCTAAGAGAAACAGGAAGGTACGTATTAGAATGTGTTTATAGAACCTGCAGGCTTGCACCTGAAATAATGTTTATTCTCTGAGGAGCTGTATAGTGAAACAAACAAAATTACTTTTCTTTGCTTCAGGGAGACAAAGTGTCTTTGTGACCTAGCACCTATTTCTGATCAATTTGCATACCTTAGCAACCAGTGCATGTCACTGCGGCACCTATTAATAGGCCTGAAAGAGAACAGTCAAGAACCAAAGTGAGCAACACAGCTATTGTCTGGGAACAAAACTTCAGGGGCAGAGATGGAGACCCCAAGAAACATAAAATAAGTAGAAAGTGGAGTGGTTGTTTTTTAAAAAGAGGCAGCAAAGCAAGCTTAGAGGGAAGAAGAAGAAGAGTTTGGATTTGATATCCCTCTTTATCACTACCCTAAGGAGTCTCAAAGCGGCTAACATTCTCCTTTCCCTTCCCTCCCCCACAACAAACACTCTGTGAGGTGAGTGGGGCTGAGAGACTTCAAAGAAGTGTGACTAGCCCAAGGTCACCCAGCAGCTGCATGTGGAGAAGCGGAGACGCGAACCTGGTTCCCTAGATTATGAGTTTACTGCTCTTAATCACTACACCACACTGGCTCTAACACACCCACTCAGAGTAGATCAGCTTTTTCAACCATTTGATGGTTATCTTGGAAATAGTTTACAATGCTGTCCTAACAGGGGATAACATTGGGAAATAGGCAAACTTTCCACCTAACTGTGCCCTCCCACTTTTAGGTTGCAAGACACTGAGAGAGCTTAGAATCACTCTCAATGGACCAGTGACCCAAAGGCAGAGGTAATTCAATCACCACAGATGTAATACCAGGAGATTCCATATGATTTCCCTTTCTTCTCCTCACTTCCTCCCTGAGAATCTTACACCCCTGGTTGCTTTACCACCAAAACACCCTTCAGCCTGACTCGTCTGTTATTAAATGGCAGGACAGTTCAAAATAAGATCTTGCTCATCCATGATTTATTAGAAGATGAGAGAGCCCATCTGGCATTTGTGTGCCTGGGTCCTCTGGAGCAATGGATCTTACCCAGCTTTGCCCACCCAGGTTCTCAGTGCAGCACCACTATAGACTGGAGGGTCAAGGGGAGAGTGTTACAGCGGACCATAAATCATGTATATTTCCCTCCAGGAGACTTCTCCATATGGAGACTGGCCTCGAGGCCAAAGAAACAGATTGAGGATACTACCTGCTACCTTGAAGAAGATACAAGTGACCATTCATGGCCCCAATGTTATTTAACAGCTACTGCCCCAATGTACCCTACAACTCTTTTCATTCTCTATATTTGAACGTGAAAATGTGAGATGCTTAAATCCAAGGACCTTGTAATATAGTTATTTGTTGCTGCAAGACAGACTATTGGCAAAAGATGGAAAACATTGCATAGCTTGAACATTGCAATGCGGTATAGCAATGTGTGGAATATTGCCATTTTAGAAATGTGATCTCTACCGGGAATTGAAACTCGGGATGTTTTTCATGCTATGTGGTGGAACTTCATTGTTTATGCCACCAATGCTAACATCTTTCAACTGCTTACAGTATCTTCGGGAATTTGGAGTGCATGAAATAATTGCAATATAGACTACTTCTGATGATGTACCCAAGGGATAGAATAGCATACATTTAGTTGGCTGGTGTCCTCTCTTTTTTGTTCTTTGTAGCTGTTGGTTTTGTTTTCTCTTTTTATGCATAAAAACTCAAATCAAGTGTTGGTAAAATAATAATAATTACTACTACTACTAATGATGATGATGATGTCAAGCAACCCAGATGCTGCTGATAAGAGGGCTACAGAAATTGACTCCCAACTCCTGAACCCTTAGAGACCACAATGAATCCACTGAGATGCTTCAGATAGTTGCCTGATAGCAATTTCAACTCTATACACCATTCATACAAGGTGGACAGGTTGATGGGAAGCGATCCAGCAAAGTGCCATGACAGCTCCTGCAGTGGCAAGCTATAAAGGGGAGCTATCCAGCCCACCTTGCCTGAAAGCATGGCTGAAAGAGGGAAAACAGAGCTTCTAGCACATCTTTGGCAGGTGTTTCTTAAGTGGATGGTAAGCCATGGGGCGTGCTCATAGAGTCCTAAGCCTGCCTGAGGCAGGGGGTGTCCATGGCTAAGCAATGGTGAGTATGCCACTCCTTCCACAGGTACCTTCAACATGGGAGCATTATCTGTGCAAGGCCTCACTCTGCACCAATTCCTTTCATGCCACACCTGTTCAAATTGTATATCTCTATTCAATTGGCAGACATTCTGGAATTTCAGCAGTGGTACTTGCAGAAGAGGCAGGGGCAGTGCTGTCTTGTCTGAGGGCCCTCATTCTACCTACTTGACCTTTCCTCTTCCCTGATTCCCAGCATGAGTATCCTTATACATGCCCTTGCATGCTAATAAAAGCTGCAGTTCTCTAAAGGGCATCTGAGATGAAACACAAAATGGTGCCCCTGCACCCCGCCAGAATAAATATTGATATTGGGAACAAGGCTGGTAGAAGACTCATAGTACTTCCTTTTCATCAAGAGGTTGTTGTAGAGGTGGGATGGGCAGACAGATCCAGCCAAGGAGTGTGTGCTGCATCTGTCACTGTCACTGGCAGCCATAGTGAGCAGGATCTGCTGCCCCTGTACATCCTGCCACCCGAAGCAGTCACCTCACCATGCCTTGTTGGTGGGCCAGCCCCTTGGCATTAGGTTTGAGGTGGTTGGATCTATGTGAATGTGTCTTTAAGAATATTACTTTCTGAATCTTTCTGGGTTTGTCTCTTCTTGCTTGACTCTTACTGTACGTTGCAGTCCTATATAAGTCTAGTTAGATTTAAGTCCAAATAAGTGTGTGCAGTATGCAACCTTAGTCGGCCATGTTCTGGGATGGTGGTGGCGGACTAGCATGAAGATGCAAATGATGCATCTGTGCTTGTAAACTTACCAGAGGCATCTGCTTGGCCACAGCTAGGAAGAAAATGAATCTCTTTCTGATCCAGCATGACAATTCTTAGTTTCAGAAGAGGAGGGTAGAATCATGCTCTAAGTATGTGCTCAACAGGTTTTCTTGACCCATATATATATATATATTTCCGTATTGCCTTGCTCTTGACATGGTTGATTACTCTTGCACTCTACTGATTAAAAGAGCTTTAATGAACAGCTTTATGTAAACAATGTTTTGTTTCATACTAGAGCGGATACACTCCTAAAATTTATTTTGATATGGCTGATCTCTCCTTAATGTCATCTTGCTTTTGCCCTTGCACTGGGCAAGAAAGGGGGGAGGGATATGGGTTGTTATAAAACCAATTTAAAAATAGATCCTGGTCATTAGCAAAGTGTTAATTGAATAAGCCACAGTGTTCCATTTTAAACTTAACCTGAAGCAGGCTAATGATGCTGTTTCATTATTGTGATAACCACTGTATTTAAAGTCACCTCATGAAAAGAAAGCAAGCTGGAGAAGAAAATTAATCAGCAAGCTCAATTTGAACAGCATTCAGCCCGTTTATGTCCTGCTCTGTATATGCCACTGCTTCTGTGTCATGCAATACCACTACAGTTGTATATATTTTCTGCAGCACAGGACCCAGCGCTACTATAACATTAATGCTAAGTGATTGCTAGGGCTAGTGGGATTTTATTCCACATAGTTGGGGGTGTGCTGTGTTTGACGTTTGAAAGGCACCATTAAGCACAGCACAAATACTTTTGGACACTCCAGTCCCAACTGCATAGATATGCAAGAGTGAAGAATCACCTTAGCTCTGTGCCCTGATCTCTCCATTCACCGGGTGTGTGTCTCAGCTCAAAACCAAGGGCAATAACCTCAAAAGGTGCTAAAGACAATTGTTTAAAACAATGTTTGTTAAATTGTTTTTTTTTTTTTTAGCTGCCTCTGATGAAGGAAATTATATATTCAAAACTGTTAGGCATGGTAAGAAGTTGGAGCGTTCTTGGCACTAAATTAAACAATGTTCCACAGACTTTTAACACATTGAGATTATTCACATTATTCCATTTACTGTTGTTTGTTGTTATTAAATAGTGCCCATGGGATCTCAATATAACACATCTATAGAATAAAAGTCTGCTAAAAAGACAGGAAGAAACTGTTCTAGAACACCAATATTCTATTCTATAAAGGTTCACTGTTGCAATATTATGATAGAAGTAGACTTGGCACACTCATCTTTTGTTTCTATAGAATTAACTTTATGTTTCTCTTGCTGTCAGAGACATTATATAAAATCACTTATGATTATTCTTAAAAAGAGGACTGGGAAAAGCCATTCTGTTACCTGGGGGAATAAATATTTAAAACAAACATGCAAAAGCCACACTCAGATTTCCAATTCAGGTACAATGAATGTCCTGGGTGAGTGGGGGAGTGAAATCATGCTAGCAGGCTCCACCTGACCCACCCTGTGCATCTTTGGGATATTTTATTTTTTTGAATGTCTGAAGACAACCCATGTTTATACACACGTGCAGGCCTTCTTCAGACATGCAAATTAATGCGTGTAATTTTGTGGGTGCATCCTGCTATCTCAATCCCCACCCACCCCTTCATACTTTGTTGTACCTGAATTCAAGGTACAACAGTGTTTTTTTCTTACTGAGAAAACTTGCTCCCTCTTGGGCCCCTGTTCTTTCTTTCTTTCTTTCTTTCTTTTCTTTCTTTCTTTGTTCTTTCTTTCTTTTTTTCTTTTCTTCCTTTCTTTCTTTGGTGTTTCTCTTTTTCTTTCTTTCAAAAACTTTATATTGTGCTGCTCAGTTTAACCATCTGAAGACGGGGAGGTAGAATCTTATACTGTGAAGTAGCGGCGCAGTTGATTTAAAATTGCTGGTGTCCACCCAGGTTTTATTGTTTTCACTTTTTCTGAAAGGTTTCCTTTGTGTAAATTGTCCAGCTACAGGCATCCTGTATGTTTAATTCTAACCATGTAAGTGAAAAGTAAGTCTCACTAAATTCAGTAGGACTTAATGTTAAGTAAGCAGACATTTGTACAGTGGTACCTCTAGTTATGAATTTAATTCGTTCCGGAAGTCTGTTCTTAACTAGAGGCGTGGTTTTGCTAATGGGGCCTCTTGCTGCCACTGCGCTGCTGGCACGTGATTTCCATTCTCATCCTGGAGCAATGTTCTCAACTTGAGGTAACTCTTCCAGGTTAGCGGAGTTTGTAACCTGAAGCGTTTGTAACCTGATGTGTTTGTAACTCGGGGTACCACTGTAAATTGGGATTGTAGCCTTTATCTGCTTATTGTATTTTTTAAAAAAGAACTATAGGATGCATTGTTTACTATTGTTCTTTTCACACAGACAATTGATTTCAGGCAATGGGTTTTCTCTGTGTATGACTTATCCATCAGATTTCATACAACCCTTTACAATCTTAATTGCTTCTATCAAAGGTTCCACACAGGAATTCTAAAGAATCCTACAGATGTAAGGTCAGAGGGAGTTCATAGCACAAAACATCATGCTATCTTCCAAAGATACAGTGAAACATAGGTGCTACATTTATCTTCATTACAGTGTATTGCTAGGTGGTGATGGGTTTGTTATGAAACAAGATGACTACAAACACTGTTCTCGTACTAAGGATTGAGAGCTTGATTGCACTACAGTAAATCACTACAACCGTTCACGCTACTGCTAGCGTGCAAGGATTTTACCGCCTGATTTTCTGACCATTCTGTTTGCTTCCAAATAGTATGCATTGCTAGACTCCACATGGTGATAGAATAGCCCTGCTTCTGTCTCCTGGCTTTAGAGTGTTCTTTTCTTTCCAAGTCCTGACTGCAGTTCTTTTTGCTTATGATTCATATTCATAGATTCAGTGTTGGCTTTTTATTGTTGTTGTAAATATCAAGGAGAATTATTGTGCAATTAGGAAAAGCTTACAGATGAATTACACAAATATTCAGTTGCACAAAAGAACCCAAGGAAATCAGTGGAACATATGGAAAATAGTTTTGCTGGACACCTGCTCATCTTTTATGCCAGGGAAAAATGCATTTTACTAAGGGCAGTGCCAATCCTAGGTCCTTAAAATACTGTCCTTATATTTGTTAAGGAATGAGTTAATTCTTCATAAATTGGCACAAAATACATCCCCCCACACAATACATCTGCAGAGTACTCGTGACTGTCTTATCTCTGTTGCTGTCAGGAATGCCAACTTGAATAAATTAGGGGGGCAGGTAACCCCACCCCTCATAACAGATCACAAGATGTGTCACACACACACACACTATTTGAATGGCAATACCCATCAATTTGGGGGGTGCGGGCTGCCTGCCTGAAATATATTATTGAGGTGGCTAAAGGGACCTCAGCCCCTAGGAATTTGCTACAATGGTTGCTGTGCAGACTGGCACATAGTGCAGCCTATATCAGAAGCTCCAATTGCAGCTTTCTGTTGTGGAGACTGGCAGAGAAGGAATGTTGGAGACATGTCGGGAAAGACTTGTGAAGAAGAAACAGACTGAAGTTGCAAGACTTGGGACTTGCTGAGAACTTTAAGCATGATCTCTGAAAGCTGAAAACCAAAAATAAAGAAAAAGGTCCAATACATTGCTATAAGTTGTGTTGGTGATTCAGAGGTTTAAAGTGAAATCATGAGGTGCACCCATTGTCCTCTGGCATAGAACCACTTCCTTTGTTACCTTAACAACCCATACTCAGCAGAGCCAACTTGTCTAGCTATTCCAGCAATGGAATCTCTGTTGGATACAGGAATTCGGAATAGACCGAGTCATATAGTCTACCGTGTCCCCCTTACCCCCCCCCTCACAACAATATTTAAGGATCATGCTGTAGATTCCATTTTGCTATACCTACCATACGTTAAAAATAATAATTATACTTTACCTCATTTTATCATGCTTGTTTTGTTTTATTGACCTTATAACGTGTTAGGCATGATGATTATTTCGTTACATTCAGTTTCACTGCTCAGTTCACAAGGCTTTTAGCTCTTGCTTGTCACAAACTCACAATGTGAGGATGATTCAAGAGATACTGAACTCCAGAAAACCTCAGTGCACCTTGATATTGCCTCAGAGCACCACTGCAAGTTTCATTGATGCAATTCACTGTGACAGTCATCTCCTGTGTGTCATGTCAATGCCTGGTAGGATGATATGAGAAAGGAGCCTTGATGCTGGATATAATGTCACTATCAACATTGCCACCATCCAGTCCTTACCACAGCCCGATCTCCAGTTTGTGAGCCCTCCTTGAGTATTGGGGGGGGGGCTTTTATTTTCCTGTGAATTTGAGATAAGAGCTTTTTTGCTCCATAAACCACAATTTTTACAAACACGGGAAGATGAAATGTCTACTTTCTTAGTACATATAACAACCAAGACAAGAAACTTGTGCAGTTTTATATGGGGCAAAAGGAAAGCTTTTGGAAACGAGATTTTTCTATCCATTCCCTCAGCCAACACTATCCCTGCATATCCCTATCTCTCTCTCTCTCTCTATCTCTATCCCTCTCTCTCTCTCTCTCTCTCTCTCTCTCTCTCTCTCACACACACACCACACACACACACACAACTTGAACATAGAAAACCAGAATGTGAAGGGATACACTCAGTTTCCAACATGAATTCATGTATGCATGAATTCCCTCCCTCATATGAATAAATATTCTGGTCCAGTTATTGGAGTGTGTTTGGATGTTCAAACTACTACCCTTCTACATCATGGAGGAATTCCTATCCTGGTCCCCTTTGGACAATATTTGCCTGAGTTATTTTGAGGTGACTATCCACATAGCAGCTGATGTTTGTATTCTTGAAGGTTGTCAGATCAGTGCTGCAGCTCCCGTGTAAACAGTGTAATATGTATGTGTGTGATCCAAATATATACACACATCCATTAACTTCAGCTTTGCACCAGTACCATAACATTAACCAAAATTGTACTTGCACAAGAAGCTTTTATGACATTTGCATTTATGCTGTATAAAAAAAATGAAACCAAACAGGCTGTTTGAATTGCCAATTATGTGTTTGTTGCTGCAAATGCTTATATATAATGCTAATGATATTTAAATTGCAAAATATATTCAAAAAATTCTCCCCTTGGGATATTTGAATGGAAAATTAAGCTTCATTTCTTTGGCTCAAATTTCAAAATAAACTTTGTGATTTGTGAAATCCCCTCCCCCATTGAGACCTATCATTATGATGGCGATGTAAATGTTAATCTTTTATAATAATCTTTTATTAATACAGTGGTGTGTACTCTGGGGTATTGCATGTCTAACTGCTTATTTTTCCTGAAGGTTGTTCCCTTCAGCATCTTTCTGTGTTTTGTGAGACATTTGAAATGCTTCTGTGCTACAGTGTCATCAATATGCTGAGAGAGAAATTGATTAAAACAAAACATGACTTGATGAAATTAGTTTTATAAAGAGAGGGCATATAACGTACAGCTACCAAGCAGCCCTAGAAATATTTTAATCTTAATAAAGATACAAGTTTCAGAATAAACTTATTACTAGCAGCTGATGAATGCAAATAAGTACAGTAACAACAGGCCGATTTATGGAACCTGCACTACCTCAGACCTGTGTATAATCCCAAGCATTCACTGATTTAAGGATGAAGCTTGCAGGGCATGTTTGTCTACAGACCAGACATCCAAGAATAAAATGCACATCAGTTGTGATAGTTGCATGAATAGCAGAGGCAGGACCATAAAATGGTATCATCATGCTCCCATTAGCCACCCCCATCAATGGAAAATGCCACCTGTATGAGCCAATGCCATGCTCACTCACAGAGAGAAGTTGTTGGTTCCTCTCCTCTATTCAGAACCGATGGGAGGCTAGGTGCCTAATCTTGGCATTCAGTGAAAGCAGGCATTAAGGAAGCATGTTCAGTGTAGTAGAAGCAGGAACTGTGTAGGAAAAGCAAACAGTCTTTCCTGTGTTGTGGGTTTTTGAGGGGATATTTACCACGACCTTTCACAAGCATTATAGTGAGTACTGGTAGACACTAAATTTGCAGTCTATGCTTTAAAGTTCTTCAGAGGACTTTGCCACCACTCTGGGAAGTCGTTTGCCACAAAGGTCACTTAAAATTTCCCACATTGGTTGCATCTGTTTTTCAACAAAGTTCTGCTTCACTGAACGGCAACCTTTAATGCAAAAACTCAAAGCTCACAAATATTAAGTTCAGCCCTAATTTCAGATAATCCGACAGGTTCCCTGGATTGTCTCCTGCAGAGACAAATAGGGAGCTCTGCTTATCTAACTATAGTAATGTTTTTTTTTCCAATAATGACCTGGACCTGAGCAATCCAAAGCCTAAATATTAGTAGCTCGTTAAAAGCAAATATTGTCTTTTGAAATAATTTTTTTTAAAAAAACAACACAGAAAATGTCTGCTATTAGGATTTAACAGAGGCAATTTCACTTGAATTCGTCTGGGTTAATGTGCAATATTTCAAACCACCTCCATCAAATAAATGGATGGAATCATCTTGACAGGTACAACAGTGACCCTGTTATAAAATATCGGAGTACACTGTAATTTGTCCTCTGTGACTTGAGTATGTGGTACTTCCATGATAACAGCTGACACTGACAGACTTGGGAGGCTCAAAAGCTTCGTGTTGTATTCATTCATTTCTTTCATTCTTTTCTTTTCAAATTCCAACTTACTTAGATTGAGTGAACTAAGCGGTGTCTCTTTTAATGTTTGCTGGCAGAGTTCTTAGCATGAGATAACAGCAACAAGGGGAAGTTAACTTGTGTGAAGATAGAATCCATGCATCCCTCCACAGGAAGATGCATGGGCTCCTAGTGCTATGCAAGCTCACACATCAATAATTCAAAAAAAGCAATATGTGGTTGCTTCCGTTGCATGCGCTTAGACCAAGAACAGGCTGTGTTACAGTAGGGAATAGCAATTAAGGGGTTGTGTGCACGGAAAAGGTGATATTTGAGAAGCGATTTGAAGGAGAGGAGACAGAGGGAGAGATGCCATCATGCAGGTTATATAGGATATCTAAAGAGTGCCCTGGAAACCTTGGAACACTTTTGCTAGTGAATCCAAAGGATCAGGAAGGTGCCATGCCACTTACAGAGTGTGGCACAGGAGTGGCTAATGACAGGACAAGTGAAAATGGAAATTTACCTTCCATGTTTCCTCTCCTCTTTCACCAGCACTAACAGCGTGAATGGTGTGGGAGGAAATCAGAGCTGCAGTTCTTCCAAAGACATTTAGTGATTGGGATGATTCCCCCTCCCCAGGGGTGGGGAAGGTAGCAAAGATGGAAAATGCAGGTGCTGGAAGAATGTGGAGGTTTCCCCCCACCTCCCATGTCTTTCCTCTTCTGGTTCACCCAGAGGAAAAACACAGGCAAGCAGGAAATGGAGGCCAAGACAGCAGCAGCTGTGGAGTGTTACAGAGATAATCACAACAGCTGTATAAAGGCAGGATGCTAGCAGGTCAGAAGGAGGCCCGAAAATTTACAAGAGATAATGCACAGGTGCAGAAAGGTGCTAAAGGAAAGATAGAGGCTGCAAGGGAAACCAAAGAGGGAAGAAAGAGTGAAAAATCCGGAGTTTGCCATTCTTCTCTCAGTGAGTCAGGTTTTGTTCTATGTGGGTGAAGAATTTTGTGTTCTTAAATTTGTCTGCCCTTCTGAAGCAAAGGGTAGTATGGTGAATTTCATTCTAAGACTTGCCTCTATTTAAAATAGTAATAATAATTACTACCAGGTTTTTATTTTAAATGAGAAAATGTTTTAAATTTATAATTCCATATTTATAATGTTGACACAGCATTGTGATGATTCCTCGTTGTACTTAGTATTTTTTCACGATTTGTGGAGAAACATTAAAACAAAGTTAAATGGTGAAAAAATAAAAGTCCCCCAGTGACTAAGTTGCTGCTGTTTGTTTCTGCAAGCAAGTAAACACACCACGAGCAGCATGGGTGCATTTCATCTGTAGCTTTTCAAGCTGGTGGACACACAATGTCTCACGGGTTTCAGTAGAAAAATGGGATCCTCCTTATTGAGGGTCCTGATTGCAAGCAGACCCTAGGACACCCCCGCAGGGTTAATTTGGTTAGGGGTGTCACGTATGCTTAGCTTCAGCCCTGGGATCATGCCAGGCTGTTTGGACCAATCACATGAGGCGGCATGATTCCCGGGGTCTATAAATGCGGCAGCGTGACGTAATTTGGGGCACTTGTTTTGAGCTGCCGAACACCCTCCCTCCCTCACTCCCTAATGTTAAGCAGTGCTGCTTTGGCCTTGCTTTGGATTGGGTCGCCTGTTTTGGAACAGGAGCTGGGTAGGAATTTTTTTCTATTTGGCAGATTAGCTATGGCCACTTGGTTTTTGCCTACCCCCTCAGCAATCATCACAACTTGTAAGGTTTGGTGGTTAGGCATTGGCTTATTGAAACGTGGGGGAGGTGAGGTGCGGCTATCACCTGCCCCTCCAGAAATAGGGTATTGTGGTAAAGGAATCCAGGAGTCCTGGATCTCGTCCAAAGTCCGTTTGAGTGGCTAGGACCATGCCAGATCATAGGAACCCCGGTGAGCTTCGGTTGGTCTTCATCGATGTTGCTCCCTCGTTTGGTGTTTACCCTTTCAGACTACCAGCCATAGAGGCAGGGAGTCGGTTATAGACTGTTGCCAATGCCTAAGCCAATACCGCTCACTTTGCTGTAATCAATAAAGTTGTGGCCTAAAATTTGCCCAATAACTTAAACTAAAATGTGTCCGTGTGAAGTTATTTACGGGGGGGGGGGTCTTAGGACCTTGGAGCAAAAAGGAACCAATGGTCATCAAGATGTTGAAAGATTTTACCTCTTGAAACTATCTCCATCAATGTTTATGAAATATACTTGGAGTAACTCAGTACATAACAGTTTACATTGGGCCTATGGTCATGTGTGTCAGATTCTTGGATATTGTTCTGCAGTAGCTGCTTACATTAGGGAATTGGCAACATACCTAAGATGTGCAACAAAGATGACTAATAAGTAACAAAGGAATATTTGACATTGTGACATGGCAATTTGTCCTTCAATTTTAGTGGTGTTGGAATCAATAGGAAAAGAATGATGGGAAAATTGATGAAAAACATTTGCTGAGGAGAGAAATGTTTTGTATATTAAAACTCAATAGTTTGTCTTCATTAAGTCTAAATGAAGACCTTGAATAGCTGTCACTAATGTAAGTTCCTAAGTGACAATTTGTATAAGGTGAAATTAGACACTGCACATTTCCAGGACAGGTCTGAAGTTTCAATTATGTGTTTTTTTTTGTTTATTTTTAATATATGCTCATATACACTTTCCCATTCCCTTCTAAAAGAAGACTCCTACCCCCTGTTGTGGAATAATTGTTTTTAAAATCTCTATACCAATAGTGCGTCAAGATTGCCTATCTACGTAAGAGTAAATCCAGGTTTACAGGAGTTGCTCATGCCTGCTCAGTATACCAACAAGAGAGGCAGCTTCCCCAACATAAAATGGTGTCTCTTCGTTTTCTACATCTGGAGCCTTTCAGTACTTATAACAGTTTTTTCAGCTCTCCCTCGTCAATTTTGATTCAGTAAGGCATAAAGGTCTGCACTGGTTTTTAAAACAAAAACAAAACAAAACGGAATTCCAATTGTATGCGTTTTGTTTGTATATTAGCATATATAGACTTCAGAAATTTAGCAGTATGCTAATTATTTACTTATCAAACTTCTATCCTGCCCTTGTTCACAAAAGGAGCCTGGGTTGGGCTAAATGACCTTGTATGTAGGTTCCCTTTCCAACTGTGTAGATGCTAATTCTAATTGAGAGTGTTAATGATAAAGGCTGTATTTAAGGTTACACCTAGATATATTTGTGAAATTAGGTAAATTAGTAGCCTGATGAGCAGCAGGTGTATGGTGAACAAAACTCTCTCTCTCCCTACTGTGGAATCGGCTGATTCAGTGTCAGTATGAGCCTGTAAGGAGACAATGCATACTGAAGCAGATGGGAAACAAGAACAGCAAACTTTGAAGGATTTGGATGGGGTTGTTGTTGTTTTTTAAGTTGTAACTTCTGCCTGTGCTTGACCTATATGTTTGTATATAAACATGAATACTGCAAAAAAGCAACCTCATTCAAAGGAAACTGAACCCAAGTTAGACTCTGTACCCCTGAAATATCTCACTGCTCTGAAAACTGGGGTACATGTGTCATAGCAGGTCTCATTAAGAAGTCATTTGGTCTTTCTGTAAACATTTCCTTTTAAATTAATTTTGTATAATAGTTTTTATAATCAGGAAATAGTCACAAGCAGTTGCATGGTTGTCTTTAGGATGACCCTGAAGACGGAAATTGCGTATCACAAACTTTGTTGAGCTTCAAGAAACTCAAGCACTTTCGATAATCCATTTATGTTCAATTGCTGCGTACAGTGCCTTTCTCTCTTTGCTTCTCATTCGTCCTGTTGGTAACACATGCTATTTTCATTTAAAAATTCCAGCTATCTGCCTCCTCCGCCAGGGTACTAATAACTATCGGATTTGTGCCCTTTCAGTCAGGCAGCCATTAAGTCATGTGTTTCAATATTATTTAGAAGGACCTTACACTAAATGCAGAGATACTGGGAAATGCTTAAGAAGCTTATTTAGAAATCTGCAATATGACCAGAACTTAAAATGTGCATAAGGACTAAATGTTCTAATTCAAACTTGCTGAACCGAAGAGATTGCTCTATTAATTCTAATGGACTAAAAAGTACTTGCTGCAGCACATTTGCAGAGTCGGTTCATTGTAGACTGCAGATGATGGGCATCTCATATGTCTGAATAGCATTCAAGGCCATGCGTTATGAAAACAAATGGCACAGAAAGCGTTCCCATTTTCATTTTCTTCTGTCATAAGGACTAAATGTGTTTACTGACAGACCTCACTCCTTGTTGCTAGCAATTTTAAACATGCATCCTCCAGTTAAGTAATCCAAACACTATCTAGGTTAAAGTAATAGAAAATAGCTGTTTTTTGAAACTCTTGAGGCTGTTTCCTATATTTGGGAGCTAGCTTACCTCCCACAGTGCATTTCATTTATTCTTTGTTATGCTCAATAACAATGTGAGTTTAATCCAAAATATTTTCTTCTTTGGTGTAGGCCATATGGACCTCCTGATTTTATTAATGTATGCGGTCATAACACCATTATTACCATTATATTATTCCTGTGATAATTGTGTTTCCTCTTAATTTCCTTAAATGATTTGCTACGGCATCTTCAAAGCATGTACGTTATTGGTTACCAAGGACACAATGTAGTTTCTTGCAAAGAAAACTAAAGTGCAGTGGATATATTCAAATGTCAGTAAACGGCAGTAGCAAATCCACTTGAGGCTATCAAGTTTCAGTTCTGAGAGAACAATGCATGTTGGCAGAAGACTCTTTTGCACAGTGCTCAGTGGCAAACCTGGGTTTGTCACTGACTATATACCTAATGATGGCTGCTTGATGAGTGTACTTGCATGATGCATTTGTAAGCATATGTTTATAGTAAGTCTTTGGGTTACCTCATTTGCAATTTGTGATAGTTAAGCCTTAATTTCTGTCTGAAGTTAGACTTACCTTAAATGTTTCCTTCCCAATGTGTTTACCTGCGATGCTGATGGAATTGCTGTTGTTTATTTTCAGAATTCGTATTTATTGTTTCAGTTTTTATGCATGTACTACGGTCTGCTAGTTCGGCTGGGGTTGCAGCACAGATGAAGTACATGCACTTTGAATTACGACTTTTTCACCCTAAAGTAAGTTCATTGACCTTTTCAAGGGCAAAATATTGCTGCCTACGGAGCTGCAAATTCTACAGAGCTGCATAGTATCTATGCACATTCAGGAAACAATTCTTTTCTAAGGATGAGTTCAACAGGAAAAGCAAAGGTGTCTGTCCCTTAGCAGAGCCAATAGGGTGGCATTGTTTCCATTCTTCCCTCTGCTGCATCTTGATGGAATGGCTACTGCTAGGATACAGATGAAGTTAAATTCATGTTGCTTTTATTTAACAACACCATCCTAATTATGTATCCAGGTACCCCCTCCATTACGCCCTAGACTCTTTTATCTGGAGATAAGTACCATTGAACTCAAAGGCACTTAATTTTGGTAGATGTTCATAGGATTGTGCTGTAAAACAGGCATAAAAATTCTTGCACTAGCAAATAACAGCTGTTTCACTACTAGAACAATTTCATTTTTCATTACTTGATCGCCCATGTTTAATGTAGGGACTACTTGTACTTAATAATAGCATTTCATTTGTAGGAACGTGCAATATTTGGCTTGTGATTGAACATTCAGGGTGTGGCGCTGCTGAGGTCACAAGCGAGAAATGTGCCGGCATAAGTGACTGTAATTGCTTAAAAAGTGATACAAGTTTATTGCTGAAGTGGCCTAGTGTTATGTACTGTGCTGATGTTTCAGCTGAGCCAAAATATTGTGCCAATTCAAGGAGTGTTGTGGTGCCATAATTTCCTTTCTCTGGCTTTGGGTCATTTCTGGATGTTCTACTTTGGTTGGGTTCAAACTCGGGTGCTTCACAATGGACTGCAATTTAGGCCATTGGTGTTGTGTTCTGTCCTGTGGTTGTTACCAGTAGTCTATGACTATATTTCTAGTGCATGACCTAGTTTGTTCCTTATATCCTACTATTGTGTTTGTTATGTCCAGGCATTAAAAGCTCCATCACTCTGCATCCACATGGAGTAACTGAATTCCCACTGCCACCTTGACTGTTTTCTATGCAACAATAGCTCTCCGTGCCCCCCTCCCCCATCATTTTTGTCTCACTGGGAAGGATAGGCCCACTGCTATTTTTCTAGAAAAAGAGGTGCCGGAACTCACCACGAACACATCCCTCATTCTCTTAGAATGGCAATGGTGCCCACCTGAGAGGTGCCAGAAGTGAGTTCCAACTCAAAAGAAAAGCCCTGGCTATGCCATTTTACCAATATATCTGAGTATCACTTTTGTCCAGAGGATAGCCCCTGAATAGTTCCTTCTTATAACTGTAGAAACCACTGTCTTGTGAACCAAATCTAAATTTCTCACACTTTTGGGATTGGCATCATCGTCTGGCTGCAAATCTGTCACTTCAGAAGTGGTCTAGAGTACACCCAAGGGGCAAGAAAGGATATCTGTGGATGGTGATGATTAAAACATTTTATATTCTGCCTTTCTTTTCAAGAATAAATGCTAAGGCAGTTCACAACCAAATAAAAGCCAACATTTGGCTTTTGCAGGGCATAGTCCAATGACGTGGCTATTTTAATTCTGTATTTTATTAACCATAGCATCGTAGAATTGTAGAGTTTGCAGGGACCCCCAAGGGTCATCTACTCCAATGCCCGGAAATGATTTTAATATACAATTTAAATCTAAACTGCTAGTTTGTGTCTTATTTCTAGGCATTCTTACCAATTTTGAGCCTTTGAGGATAATAGGATATGCATATCTGCAAACAAACAAATAAATTATATCGGACACAGTGGGGAAGCAGTGATCATTGGCCGAATTCGGTAAAGTGAGTCATTGTGACTAAGGCTACAATCCAAACCCAGAAAGCAGTGGGGCTTATTGGAATGGTGGGACCATTGCTACGTATTCAGTCCTACTGCTTGTGCCAGCTGGGACAGACCACAGGCGACACATTGTTCAGGCCTTTACGTGCTTGGCTCCTGTTCCACCCCACACTCCAGAATTCCCTTTTCTTGGCTTCCTGTGTGGTGCTTCTGGTATGAATTCATTTGGTGGGCAGAATGGACAATCCTGCACCAGTGCCGTGATACTGCTGTCCATCCTCAGGGGAGGCTCGTGTGGGCAGGCTGGATGAAGAGATAGCTATGCCTGTTCCACAAACACACCAGCACAACATGGAAGGGGTTTGGATTGCAGCCTAAACCCCATTGAAGTCAACTGAACTTAAGAGTCTACTGGTGCATCAGTGCCATTG